>NC_053406.1:7265025-7865025 GCF_016859285.1 Xiphias gladius | reverse complement strand
TTTCAGAAACATATTTGCATTCAACAGATGTATGGAGAGGGCACAACAATGCCATGCACTGGTGAACAAACCAACTTCAACAGCTTTTTAGTGGCTCTCAGAAAAACGAGCAAATCTTGATGGTGTGTGACAAGCCGAGCTGATCTTTTGTTTTGTACGAAAAACAAAACCTCTGTGCTGAGCTGCAGCACGCTGACACCGTGTCTTGGTGTCTATTGTCACGGTGGCACAACAAGCCACCGCCACTGAGGGCATTCAGGGCGTCACTACGTCAATACCACTGCTGTCAAAAGAAAACTTTGCGTAATAACCCTCAAATTCTAAACAGACGTGCTTCTAAAAACAAACTCTTGGCATGAAAAGTAAATCCCTGCGCAGTTGGGAGTAGTATGGCCCGATTGTTGTAGCAAAGTGAATTAGCTGCTTGGATAGCTTGATCCTCCAGAGGATCTATGCGGGAAGGTCAGATTACATTAGTTTGATAGTTGTTCAAGAAAGAACAGAGCACTTAATAAAGACACCCTGGTTCTGCTTGCCTGAATTAATTACACACAGTTCAAAGCTTCCCTCTACTTTGAAGTAATTACGTCTCAGAGCCAGACTACTGCAGAGAAGCAAGTGATTACCTTTTGATTTCTTCACTCACATGTCCCACACCACCGTAATGCAAACAGCACGCCTAAATTAAGCTGTTTTCAAAAATAAAGATTAATCACGACGTTTGAAATCCTCTTTCTGCTGCTGGTGTACTTTGAAACACAAGATAAGAACAAGAAAAACAGATAAAGTTGGCTGGGTAAAAGCTGACTCAACAAATAAGCTTGTTGAATCTTGTTCAAGCTTGGATAAATGTCAATTGCTGTTTGTTTGGTAGCGATTACACTACACAAAACATATGCCTGCAAATACTGGGTTGTTGTTTTTTCAGACTTCATCTGAAAGCGTGACTGCAAACACGGCACACTCTCTCAGTTTGTGTTGACCCAGTTTCAACTTTATCCACAGAGAGCAACCTGAAAAAGGTCTCTTGTTCTCCTGATTACTGCCTCCTCTTCCTATGACCGACGGATATTTAAAGGTACTGTATTTATGTGATGACATAACTTCAAACCACAAAAAACAATATGTCATGAGGAGATAAAACATAAGGTTTCTACATTTTCAGTGTTCTGTGGATGTATGAGTGTGTCTGCTTCTTTTCGTTGATGGGAAGTGAACATTCATCTTTGTAGTGTCAACAGTTAAGCAACCATATTCCCATTAAATCTTATTGCTCTGCTTTGTGAGATCATCGGGGTTTGCTTTTAAACATCACACAGAAATGTCAGAATTTCTGTCAAGGTCTTTATCGATTCCAGTTCTGTGGGAAACCTTTTCACATTCACTAGATGTAAAAAAAAAATAGTAACAAATGCCCTTCAAATTGTGTGATTTCTGTCTTTTTTTTTTTTTCAGCCAGCTACCCTATGATCTTTCATACAGATTGCATTTCAACACATTTGTGCTGCTTCTCAACACATCTGTGCGTGTCCCGGACTAGACAGAGGGACATTGTTAGGAGCAAACTGAAATGTAAATGGACATGTGACCTGATCTTCATTCAGTGTACTTCTCTGATTAAGTTCTCGTTCTGATTTCCACTGACATTTCTGTCATATCTCACGTTTTTAAACACATTATTTCACTTCAAACAATCAGAACTCCAACTGAATTTAATGTTCATATATTAAGAGCTACAATAGCTGGACCAAAGTGAAAAACAATCCCTCACTTTCGATTTGTAACCTGATTTGTTGTGCTGTTGCATTCCCTGAATATCTCTGTGATTTCACAGTGTCATAGTTAGCCTTTATCCAGGCGCTACTGAATGCATCTAGGACAGCTTCTGATGGAGGTTTAGTTCGTTGGGTCTAAACATGCCAGCTCTTCAGGAGAAGGACAAAAAAGCAAAAACATCTGGAAGTGTTTTCTGCAATGGGGTCAATCCGCTGAGGGCTCTAAGGCAGAGTTACATTGACACATGCACAGGCATAAACTCAAATAAAAGACAACTGGAGGATTTAAGGCTTGTTTAAATATCTACCAGAGATCCTCTATATGCTCAAGCTCAATTTTCACGATGTTATATGTACATGTAGAGTCCAATTCTGATGCAACCTGTGAAAACCTATCTTGATTTAGTCTTTTTTTTTTGTTTTGTTTTTTGGCTGCTTCTGGGTGTCTTTGAGTATAGAAGACGCTGCAGAAAGGAGGGCATAATGTGAATGTTTTCTCTGTCTCACAGGAAAAACGCTCATCGCCAGATACACACAGGAGATCAGTAAGCTGCCGTGACTGCAACCCAGCTTTTTCTCCCTCTCTCTCCTTTCTTTTCCTGTCTCATTCCTAGTCACTTCCTTGGCAGGTTACCAGCCCAGTGTAGCATGGTAACCTGCCAAACCCTGGCATGTCTGCCCACTTTAGCATTTATAGTGGACCATTCAAGACCACAAGTGTATGTATGGTTATGTGTATCCAGACACTTGCAAGTAAACAAAAAGTTTTAAAAAGCTGTATACACGACATGTTACTAAGGTGTAAAAAGTGAAGAAACTGCTTTGAGGTTAAACTGCTGAGGTCTAGGCTTTCCTCGTCCTGTGAGTCAGTCCTGTGCATAGAAACAAAACACACACAGACTACTTTGAAAAACTGGATTTACAGCAAAATGTTAAATGCAGTGTCGACACTGACACAGTCTTTCCTTCTATTTGGATTTAATGTGTGTTTATGCTCCTTCGCTGACAGACCAAACAATCGTTGCCATAATTACATTATACATGAGTAACAGCAGTCATTCAAACCAAAAGTGTGAGAATAGTCAATTTATTACACATATGATTCATATATATACATATATATATATATATATATATATATATATATATATATATATATATATATATATATATATATATATATATATATATATATATGGATATATATATATATAAAGTTATATACAATATAATTACATACATACAAATATAATTTCTACACCAAGACTGGGCTCATCTGGGTTTCAATTAACCAGCAGAAAAGGGTGGATTTCCTTTAAAATCTCAAAACCAAAACCCCAAAGCCTTTACAAATAGCTGACATTCACAAACCCTACTATGCAGTCTTGAGGCCGATCATCCTCTAAGAAATACCACAGGAATGCTAAGGCAAGGTTACAGGTGACAGCACAGTGCAGCTGGGTGTTTAAACATCAACAGATTGCGGCATCACTTCATTATTGATTATGTGAAAGTTCTCATAGGTCATTGGTCAGATGTGTTTTGAAACAACTGTCTTCAACTGGAGACTGGTTTGACAAAGGGCCAAAATAAACCCCCAGTCAACATGGACACAGCTTGTTTTATCCAGTCGTGTAATATCATCGCAAAAAACATAAAGCAGATATCACCAGATAGCACCATATCAAAGGATGCATGCACCTTATATGCAAAGGCTGTACACCACACTTAGTGACATGATGAGAAATTGTCCAAAAAGAATGGACAAAGTGTCAGATTCGGCCTGATATTTGTAGAAAACAAATTCAAGTAATAAAATAGTAATTTTGTGGGTGTGACAAGAAAAGATTATTACCCTCCACTAGTTTTGTCACAGTGTGTTTAACAAGTCTTTACTGTAGGTGTCTCTCCCAGACCACACTACACAAATGATACTTGGTCCATTGATTCTATAGTTCGACAAGTTGGAAAATTATTTGCTTTTTTACCAAGCATTACATAAGAAGTTTGATACCTCTTACATTTCTGTACGGTAAACCAGAAGCTACAACCAACCAGTTAGCTTAGCTTAGCATAAAGACTGGAAACCGGAGGAAACAGCTTGCCCTTTTCCGAAGGTAACAAAATCCATCTGATTAACAGTAAAAAGTCATTTCTTTTTTCTGTACAAAAACGTACGTGTAAAAACAACAGGTTGCGGTTCATTAGTGCTAGCTGTTTCCCTCTGATTCCAGTTTTTGTGCTAAGCTAAGCTAACTGGCTGCTGGCTGTAGCTTCACACTGAACAAACAGATTTGAGAGTGGCATCAATCTTCTCATCTGACTTTCAACGAGAAAGCGATTACCTGCATTTCACAAAATGTCAAACTATTCCTTTAAACATTTCCATAAAGCATCACATTCAAAGTCAAATGAAAATTCTTAGTGGTCAACAGAAGGTTGTGTATTACACTGGATGCCATTTTACCATGTGTAAGTGCATTATTTTTTTTTTTAAATCTGCAACTGGAATATGTGCAAATAACTCTTCAAATGATCCCACTTTAAATGAAGTACATTAAATATGAACATTACTTAAAGTTTTGGGTTTATGAAGGGTTCTCTACCAGTTTAGGCTATAGTGTATGGTAAGATATATTGTTCTGTGCTATGTAAAATGCTGTACATTTGGCCATTGTTTTTGTAAAACTTACAGCCCTGGTGATACTTGTGTCAAGAGTTCATGAAGGCTGCATTAAACCTTTAAGACATATTCCAAAGTTTCACCCTGAAACAGAGGTAATTGAGTGAGAGTTGTTTTGCATATCAAGGCAGATAAGGCACAGCTCTGGCATCAGGCTTGTAAGGCGTGGCCCATGCCCACAGGCACAGTCTCACAACACAATGCCCTCCACATTACAGTTCAGAACCTCGTTGTGTTGGACCTGACCCAGCTGCCGGTGGAACTGTCCCTGTTTCTGGGTCCTCCAGCAGTGGATGCTTCTTCCCAGTGTAATACTCTTAATACTGGGCAGGTGGGTCAACATGTTATTAGGCAAGGATGCCACACCAGAGCCCAACAAATTCAGCTCTTGCAGGGAGTCTAGTCCGCTAAAAACAGCAGGGCTCAGAGTCTTCAGCTTGTGGTTGTTGGAGAGATCCAGAACCTGGAGGCTCTGGAGGCCCTTAAAGCTGTAAGGCTCAATTTCCTGAGACTCATGGAGACTACTGATGGATAAATAAACCAGATCTTTCAGATGAGCAAAGGCTCCCTCTTTGATCTGTGTGATGGGGTTACCATCCAGATTGAGGTACCTCAGCGGAAGGCCTGCCAGCCTTGGTACACTCGACAGTCGGTTCGCTGACAGATTTAAGCTTTGAATGTGTAATACTCTTCCATGCAAAGTTGCGGAGACTGACGCGAGCTTGTTATGAGACAGATCCACGCTGACAGGTTCACCGTTGACTTTAGTAGAAAACACGTCCATGTCGAACTCCTGGAAGCTGTTGTGGCTCAGGTCAACTTCAGCCAGAGGGAGGCCAGAGAAACAGCTCAGGGAGAGGCTCTCCAGGTTGTTGTGGCTCAGGTCCAGAGTCTCCAGGTAACGCAACTTGGACAAAGCATTGGGGCTTATCTGAAAATGAGAATGCAAGGAAGAGATTAACGAAGAGAAACATTAAAAAAAAAACACATTTTAAGCAGTGAGTTGCAAGGTAATGTTTTCAGAGTTGAAGATGTAGTGAAATAAAAATATAAAATGAGATATATTTGAAACCTATCTCTTGGTTTTGTTTTGATCATCTATGTATGTTTTGTAAGAAGGCATTTTTGAGTATTTATATATAAAATCCCTCACTTTTCTGTTTATTTAAAACTGTTTAGCTGCTAAATGCTGCACTAGCTGTCTGTCTGCCATGTGGCACTGGGCAGGTTTTAATAGGTGGGTTTTTATAGTTTGTGCCTGCTTCAACTAAAAACATTGTAAATGAGAGTGGTGAGAGTAAAAAAAACACTTAATAACACTCAGTATCGCTTAATAGCGTTGACATCATTTGTATCTAAAGTTAGCTAACAGTGGCTAACATTTGCCACAAATTGTGTCCAAATATGTAACAATGAAGCAGCAAAACCCAAAAGTGTATAAAATTGAGAGTGGATGCATTATTTTCATTATATATTCAACTTCATTTGTATGAGAAAGAATATGCTATATTTTCATTCAAAAGTTGCATAGCTTTGTTTTAAGGTCAGCGTGACGTCCACGTACCACCAACCTTTGTAATATGGTTGCTGCTGAGGTCCAAGCTAACGAGGGTGGTGTAGCCTGGACCAGCTAACATGGTGTCACTGAGCGGGCCCATGGCATTGGAGGACAGGTCCAGGTGGGCAGTGTCCAGTGGGATGGGGATGGGCATGGTGGCGCTGGGTCCCAACCATCGACAGTCCACCCTGGTCAGGCTGAAGCTATCGAACAGGCCAAAGCTTTCCACCTCACAGCTGCAGCCAGGGTGGCAGTTCTTGACGGCACTGGACTGGACAGCTGCCAGCAGCCACAGGCCAAACCACAGGAGGAGAACCATTCTGCCCTGGGGAGAGAACAAATCAGTTATTTGCATTTGAAATCTTTTCAACCATGCCACACTCATTGAGGTGTGGAAAGTTTTCTCTAATGAAAACTATCAATTCAGCTTTCAGGATACAATCACCGTCTGAGAAAACTACACAGCCTCTATTACCAGATCAGATCAGAACACCTTGTTTGTGATTATAGAAATCAGAAGAGCTGTCCTTGTTAAACGCCGTCGTCAAGGTATTTGTTAATCTTTGGGAAAAGACTTTAACCTTTTTTTTTTGTGCAACTTGAATAGCCCCAATTTCCCTCCCTCTTGGCGTCCCAGTGGGTGTGACCTAATTTCTTCGATCAAAGAGTTCACTCGCACTTTCTTAGTTTAGTCACTATAATGATTATGCATTGCTGTAAAAATGAAACTTTGGGTGTATCGTAATCAAGGCCACTTTCTGAGCATCTCCTCTGAGCCTTGACAAAGACAAAAAAAATTCAAAAACAACTTCTCATTTTGAAAATTATACTTTACTGTTGTCTGATACTATAATACCACTGCACCTGAAATAGCAGCAGAGAAGAAAGCTTCAAAATGACACAAAATAAATAAAACACAAGGCCACAAAGCCTGCACTTTCAAAATTCATTAAGAAGCGAATAAAATACAGTAATCACAAAGGAATGAGAAGTGAATAAAAAGATTAAAATAAATTTTTTTTTAAACCCAGAGAAGAACCTCTCATACCCTTTTCAGCTGTAGCTATGTGTGTCCGTCATGTGTAAATGAATGCTGAATAGAGCTCACCCTGTTCTGCTTAAGAAAACATGTACGCACACACACAAACACTCAATAAGCATGAAAATTGTACAGAGGTTAAGAGTTGTGTAATAGGTAAAAATGAACAGTCATGGCGAGGTCACCCAGACATGACACATCAGAGCACGTTAAAAATACAGCCCAGAGTTTTACAGCATTACAGCCGTTTGACACATTAAATTACAGCCTCAAAGATCTGTCAAACTATGCGACGGTGTGTAAAAACAACTGTTTAAGCAGGAGAAGACAAACAACTGGTATTGACGAGGCCGTCATTTGGCACAAGCTTATAAAAGGATTTAGTGGTGTTGCTCGTTTTTCTCATTTTTTTTAAAGACCATGTTATTGCATACCCTTAAATGACAATGCAATAGAAAGGGCATTACTGTGACCACGTCTGTCCTGAATTCACAGAAAATGTTTTTTTAAAAAGGACATTTTTCATGAGGCAAGTTCAGTTTTCCATGAAATGCATATTAGTCCGTTCTTGCAAAAAGCACTAAGATAACAATGTTCTCTGATCTTTTGATTTGTTCTAAATTCAGACTCTCTTATAGGGTATGCACCTAAGTCACACTCTGTGACTCAAGTTACAGCTGTTAACAGGTATATCAAACAGGGGTTAAGGTTATTTATCTCAGCTTATGTAAGAGGATGAGGTTACATAGCCGCATAGTACTTGATCAACATATGCAGGCTGATTACCACGGCTCAAAGTCTGCTTAGCCAGAGCTATTGACCTCTGTGCAGTTTTTCTTTTGTTTTGACCCTTGAACCTCCTCCTGCTTCTAGTTCCTTGAAATACTGATGCAGGGGTTTATAAATGTAGTCAACTGAATGATTTCGGTCTAATGTTTCACTTACTCTGACTACTGAAGTACACAGGGTTTTCTGTTTACTGGTTTGTGTTTTTTTTAATCTTAATGAATATATTATTATCATTTCTTTATGTTACATAAACTGTGTAATTTTAATATTAATAATAGTAATACATTTGATGTGAAGTGCCTTTCATCTAAACCCTAGGACACTTTACATAAAGAAAACAAGCAACAGAAAAGAAAAAACAGTAAAAAGCTACTGGTAAACAAAAATCAAATGCACAAAAGACAAGTTGATATCTGGAGGTGTCTCTTTTCACCGGAGACTACAAGTGCCCTCGTGAAACAGCAGAATCCCTCCAGCTGCAGGTTTTGACCAAACAGGAATGGACAAGTTTTGTGACTGTCAAATTAAGCTGAGTACACAAATCTTTCACTCACTGAACAAATTTTAAAAAGATTTTTTCTGATTGAGCTCTTCAGAAGCTAAATAGTCCACCCATGGAATGAACCACGTTAAAGAGAGAGGAGAAAATTGAATAATGAATTCGCTGTGTATTAAATATCTGTCGTCTGAAGTCTGATGTGACCAGATTTAATGCATAGTGTTTGGGACATTAACATTACACCTAAAGTTTCTATAGCAACTGCTAAACTCTTATTTTTGTGTATATATCACGTCCTCAGCTGTCGTAAAAAATGGTATTAAGCCCTCTCTGAAATCACAAGTTTTGTTTCACCTGATGCAAACCACATGCTAAAAACTACATGGTCCTCAGCAGATCGTCACCTCTGTGTGGTTTTTTGCGGCCACATTCATCCGTCCCACCTTCCCCTCTTGCATCCTTGGCTCCATCTGTTGCTTCTGCGAGGACTGTGAACTTTCTGCACCAGGTGTTCCCCTCAACCTCTCCCCAATAAATCTCAGCTAGCGGCAAACTGCTGCTGACGCTGCCCTCAAATCAGGCACATTCTAACTACGGCAATTACCCAACGGCAAATGCAGTTAGAGCTGCGAACCCCCCTGAGTGGACAATTGGCAAAGGCCTGTGAAATCACGCCCCGACACTTTCTCACTTTCAGAGGTCTTTTTACACCTTTTTATGCTGGGAAAGCGGCTGAACAAACTCCACCATCCTCTTAGAATCATCAGCCATTAGTTGTTTATTCACTTATTTACCAACCTACAGCTAATGTAGACAGCAGTGATTACTTTTTATGGCACAATTTTCACTAAATTATAACTCATCACCTCACGACTACAGACAGACTTTTTCAAAACTTTATTATTGTGATAATCCAATTACCATAGTGTGTTATCGGTGTAAACAAAATGAATTAATGTGTCAAAAGCACCACTTTTACTGCCCGCAAGCAATACACCTATCTAAAGTCAATTAAGAGATTTTTTTTCCAGCTGGCCTTCCTTTTTCTAATGTATGCAAATTTGTTGACATGCACATTTAAGGCTGAGGAGTGAATATGAATGTGCCTAACATATCATCCTCTCAGTTCTCCCATTTAACACAATTATTTGCACCTATAACTCCCTCTAGCCCTAAATTCATTCAGTATCCTCTGGTGCTCTGATGTATTCTTCATGTCTTTGAGGCCGCTCTCTCCCAATTTAATTTTCAATTTGAAGGCCGCAAACTGTGTAATTAGAAGATGGATGCCCCAATAATCCTTTTAAGCCAAATTAATGCATGGCACCGAGGAGGAGGCAGTGAGTTTAAATTAAATAGAGGGTACTTAAGTGTTTTAAAACAATTAGCTAGCAATGGGACGCCTACAGTTATGGTGAATAAATACGTTCACGAGCACAGAGACTGATCCAATCCATCAAAGTACTTTTTAGCACGGCCAGAAGAGACGGTACTTCAGAAAAAGTAAAGAAAGATTCACATGGCCTGAATATAATTACCACTTTTGTCTATGAGAAAGTCTAGTGCAATAGGTTACCTTCACTGTAAGCTGTAGGGATAATATTCTTTTTGCCAAAAATACTGGTGAATATTATTATTATACAGAAAAATACTGAAGTGGATATTAAAATTAGGTTAAGTTACCAGAGGAGGAGATTTATTTTTGCACTGTAAAACGTGCAGTGGTGAACTAAGTACATTTACTCAAGTACTGTTCTTCCGTACAATTTTTAGGTACTTGTACTTTACTCCAGTATTTCCATGTTATGGTTATGGTACCTTATACTTCTCCTCCACCACGTTCCAGAGGGAAATGTTGTACTTTTAACTCCATAACATTTATGTGACAGCTTTAGTTAAGATTTTATATAAACATTTATGATCATTTTCTAAAGTGTGATGCGTTGTTGTAGATTAAACAATCCACCGTGTCAGTAGCTTCACCTTCACCAGTTACAGTATGAAAATGCTGCTTACACAGTAATCCATCAGTAAAAATAATCCAATAATATAAAATATAATGATATAACACAGACAAGGGTTATTCTGCGGCACTATGGGTACTTTAACCATTGAAACCCTTTAGCTGACAATACTTTTGTACTTTAACTTAACTAATATTTTGAGTGCAGGATTTTTACATTGCAGCATTACTGCTTTTACTAAAGTAGATGACCTACTTCTTCCAGCAGATATCCCAACCAAAGAACCCTTGATGGGCTCTTCCCTCTGGCTCTAAGCACACAGTTTCCGGACTCTTTCCCCTTCTGTATCATAAAAAGTCTGACCAACTGTGACAAATGTCTCACTGCCCTCTCTGCTTTACCGCAAAGTGAACCACCATGCCATGTCCCGGGAGTCAACATAAGGGGCGGGTGTACAGTCTCTTTTTGGGCACCTCTGCAGATCAAATTTCCAGCAGCCGTACGTGGCAAACCGCGGAGAGCAGAGACTTCCACTACAGCCTTTTCGGATTAAATATCCAGACCATTAATCACATATCACCATCGTATATCTCCAAGTGCTGTTAATAATACTTTCGATGTCAAATCCGCCCCGTTCAGCTGTCAATCACAGCCCCACACGCCACCTCTGCGCGCATCATTCCCCTGGAGTTTGCGCCCTCCGTGAGGTTTTTATTTTTTTTTATTTTTTTTTTATTTTTTTTTTTCTTCTCGTCTGTCTGAATGAGTTGCGGGAACGACGCCCAAGAGCCCGGCCAGTTGAGTCGGGACACCAGGGGCGTTTTCTTAAACACAGAGGCAAACGTGAAATCCGATCTGACCACAGGTCCTCTGTCCGAAACTACACCGCTGATAGACGAGGATTTCACCGACAGCCCCGGACAAACAGAGGAAGGAGAAGTAGAAGAATGAAAAAACTCTCCGACTTTTCAGTACTTTTCTCTTTGAGCTGTGCTCCGCAAGTAACTTACTTTGGTGCCTTTCATCCAGACAGTGCGCTTTTCGGACGTTTTTTTCACTTCACCGCTCCCATTTTCTTCCAGACCCCCGCAGCGCCGCTGTGCCCGGTGGTTAGCCTGCCTGCTGGTCTAGGCGCTCCGCAGATCCCTCTACGTGCCTGCTCCGCCGCAACGCACTGCCGGGAGCTGGGGACACTGGGGAGCACTCGCCTGCTCCCATCCCACAAAGTCCTCCCTGTTGGCTTCGCCTCGCTTTGCCGCGGTCAAGCGCGCCGGTGTACAAAATAAGAGCACTTCCTGTCAGAGGTTTGCGAAACAAAGCGCCTCGAATTCGAGTTGAGGATCTGTTAAGGTTTCACTCTGCATTGAAGCAGATATTTGCGTTAAATATATCCCATTGTTGTCAATGTTACCAGTTCTTTTTTCATTGTGTTGCCATTGTGCCTTTAATGTCATGCAGGTCAGGATGTGGAATGAATCACTTCATCTGATAATTATTCTAGCTAAAGCCACAGTGGTAAATTGAAGGTTAAATTCTTTTTTTCAAGTCTCCACACAGTTCATTTCTTACTTTTTCCTTTTTTGTTTGTTTGTTTAATTTTACACAAACACACACATCATAACCTTTATATACAGTCTTTGACACAGAATTTAAAAGAATATGCACTAAAAACTGTCAACAAATACTGTACAGGCAGGTGACAAAATTAAAGGAAAGGAAGTGTCTTAGTAAGCTGTTTGGCCACCACGAGCTTCCAGAACAGCTTCAGGGCACCTTGACATTGATTCTTCAAGTCTCTGGACCTCTACTGGAGGGATGAACACCATTCTTCCAAAAGATATTCCCTCACTTGGTGTCTTTGGTGGAGGTGGAGAGCGCTGTGTAACACGCTTGTCCAAAATCTCCCATAGCTGTTCAGTTGAGATCTGGTGACCGCGAAGGCCAGGGCACATGATTCACATCATTTCTATACTCATCAAACCATTCGGTGACCCCCTCGTGCCCTATGGATGGGGGCAATTGTCATCCCGCTTCTCCACTCATTTGTAAGGTTTTTTTCCTTTAATTTGTCACCCATCTGTATATTTAACTACAGAATCTCAACTTGCTCCCTTGACTGAAGTTACGCTTTTACTTTTAAAGGCTCACGTGTAACTTCCGGGCTCTGTCTACTGTCTCAGGTGGTTTTGACACTAGGCTACTCATTGGGGTCGGCTCTTGTGGAGTGGCTGCAAACAAAGCCACATGAAAATAAAAGCTGACACGATGTTGCGCAACAAAGTAGCAGTATGTTTGCTGGACCACAAGCCAGCCCTATAAACAGGAATGTCTATGACTGACTGAGTTAGTGAGTGACTGAGTGATGAAGTTACATCATTGGTCAGCCTGCCGAGTGTTGGGTATTCTCCATTGGCTGTTGCTCTTTCAAAATCATTTGAAGCTTACAGTTTCTGTAGCGTCATCGTGCTCGCATTTACAGCCAGTGGTGGCAACTTAACGCACTTTTCGCTGGCTTTACTTACTTTTCAGACCCTTTTAGCGACTGTTTTTCACAAAAGCACCTGGCGACAAATCTAGCGACTCTTTGGACAAACCTTAGCTACTTTCCATGGAAAAGAGTTGCCAGTTTATCCCCACGAGCATGAGGTCGGGCTTTCCCTCCAAAGCCACACCTCTATGTGTCTCATTCAATTGACCACACGGCAGCTGACATTGATGGGAATGAACTTCTAACTTTCTCTCTGAGTGATCATCTTATAAGTAAATATAGCCAAAATCATGGCACAGCCGTTGTCTTTAAGGTATGTGTATGGTGAATTTTGTCAGACAACGTCGCCATTATAAAATCAAGGTTTAGCAGTGCAGATCAGCAGCTTGGCAATATCTTGGAAGTGACTGCTGGTTGACATGTAGTCTTAATGGGCAGCATTTCAGTCACAATTGCATACTTGTTCCATTGTCTGACAACAGAAACAGAAAAAACATGTGAATGAGAACAGCTTTATTGAGAATTCGGCTGTATTAAATTACTGTATATGTGAGCACAGAGAGTAAGAGAGAAGCAAACAGATGAAGGGCGGTCCAGCCACATGGTACATTTTGACTTAGTCTTGTTTCATTTGGCCCGTAGTTCACATTTAGATGAAACTGATAAAAGGAATCATGTCAACGGAAACCCAGACGTTTCCTGTTGCTTCCTAAGCAGCATATCTGCCCTGCCCTGATTAGATCCTGCAGGTTTATATAAAGTAATTTGATAAAATCTTTCAAATAATTTCACTTAGAAAAAGGCCATTACAACGTGTTGTGGGGAAAAATTAGTTTAAAAGTTTGGAAAATCAGTAATTTCCAAATACTAATTTACACAGGAATATTATAGATAGAGAGCCTTACACAACATATAAGAGGACAACTCCTGCACATATTACTGTACTGCAGCCATAGCTCAGGCTCAGAAACACACAAGCCAGAAACACACAAGTCAAGTGTGATGAATTATGGTGAACATCTGTTGCTGCTCACACAATGCTGAGGGGCCTCCACTCTTCATCTGCACCCTCGGCCATTGTTTTCCTCATGAGAGCATTACAACATCACAGCACACACCCGTACAGTACACATACAAATGCACTCTCAAGAGTCCACAAAAACTAAGGCCATAGTTTAAAAAAAAAGAGAGAGAGGGCAGGATTATTGTTTTCGTGTAGCTACTTGTACAAACACACACATGCACCTACACACGCAAACCATTTGCATGTTGCAGTGTCTGGGAATCTTCAAGGGCTGTTAAGATAAGATAAGGGCTCGGGCAGAAAGAATGCACAGTATGACATCACCGTGTAAAAGGAACAAAAAAAACTCAGAACCTGTGAAAGAAATTCTTGACGTATGTCAATGAAAATCCTACCTACAGCAAACATGACCATGGGGGACATGTAGTATCATATTGTAATTATCTACACATTAGCCCGTCGGTTACATTAAATTCTTCCTGAATTTTTCTCAAAAAGCTTTTATTCTTTATATATTGCCTTCACTGTCTCTGCACTCACAGTCAGTCACACCACACTGAAGCCATCATGTGCTGATTTAAGCTCTGTGACACTGAAATTTACTGTCAATCTTGCACCAAAGGCCTACTAACGTGTACGATATGTCCTATTTGTTTTATATACTGACGAGGGTGAATAGTAGTAACATAAGTGTTTTGGTAGCATAAATATGGTTTTGCAGAGAGTTCATATTTAAAATAATTACCATATAATGGATGTTAGCTGCTTAAGAGAAGTACAAAAAATCTGTTTCCTATTACACAGAACATCTCAGCTCTTCTTAACTGATTTCTCCCTTGTTATGGAAAATATTCCTATTTAATCTAGATTGAAAATAGTCTTATGCAAGTTTTTAGCATTCAAAAAGGTAATGATTCCCTAATGCATAAGGTCTATTCCCTTTATCCCAGTGCAAAATACAGTAAGCATCACAGTATACTCTATTTCCACTAGATGGCACCAGAGCTAAAGACATCCTCTAATAAATTCGCTGTCTACAGTTTTATGGTGAAGGCTCATGAAGCAATTCAAATAAACCAACTCACTTTTAAACACATGAGAGTGTTCACTGAAAGTAAAAGAAAAATTAAAAATGTTGGCAGACACAAGCGGACACAGTGGCTGCCATATTACAACAGCATCAGCACAGTCAGTATTCATTCGTGGCGCAGTTGTGACCACGAGGCGTATCATTGCCTGTGGGGTAACTCTCCAAAAGCGTCCCTGTAAATAAGGTTCAGGATAGACCTGAGATTTGTACTGATCCTGCACAAACTCCTGCTGAGTATGTAGTCCCAAAAGTGACTAGTGGCTATCGGAGCCGTAAGCATTTTTACTTACACTCTTGCCCCAAATTTCCTTGATATAGGCTGGGCCTACTCTCCCTTATTAAAAGGGATAGTTTAACATATTGAATATAATCAATTCTGTCTTATTTTTTGCACTTTTTTGGTTTTTGAGATCCCATATACCTTATAAATACAGGTTCAATCGTTTCAGTCGTTATTGTAACATAAGCAACATTCATGGATTGCTTTTGTTCTATTAAGGGGATCTTTTCCATGCACAATTCACCTCAACATCATTATGAAAAGTGCAAGGAACTTCTATATATTTTGTTGCCTGGTGTCTCCAGTTACATTTCACCGGTATTTTTTCCATCCATCTCCTGATTGATTCTATTTTATCAGCCCAAGGATATATTTAGACATTTATGTCTTTTTTTGCCCACACAGCATTTCCAGTTGACCTCCTAGCCGCATACAATATAAAGACCGAGTTGTGTCTTTGAAGTCTGATACATTATCGGGTGGTATTATTTATCTACTCTTTGAATTCTTGATTTTTATGTATTTTTAAAAATATTTTCTTTTGCTTGTAGAGAATATTTGTGTTTCCTTTCACAGAGCGCCGAGCTCATCTCAGGAGCATGTGTTAACTATCCTACTCACTGGGTGAACATTGCGCTGAGTCGTCGTTTCTGTCCTCTATTCCTGGATGCAGGACGGCGCTGTCAAGGTGTTACGTTTAAGAGGCTCATCAGCTTATGTGGGATATGGGTCAAGAAAGGTTGAATGACTTTCCAACTCCATGTGCATATAATGCAGCGTAATATTTCTGTGACTATGAAGTATATTGTATTCTGTAAAGTTTATATAATGTTCCTTAATTGCTTCATTGAGTTTAGTAGTCAGTGGTCATGACTGAGTTTAAAGGGACTGTTTCTGGCATGACATATCCTCTGAAAACACACACACACACACACACACACACACACACACAGCTGCAGCCTGATGTTGGCTGAACTATTTACTCTAGCTTCCTTACGGTATTTGTTATTATCCCTTGTTGTATTTTAAAAGCCTACAGCATCTAACCCTATGGGGCGATTACAGTTCATCAGCACTCACATAAAATTGATATGTTGATGATCTACAACATTATTCAAAAACTCTCCATAGTTTAAATTATTAGCATTCAGTTTTTGTGGCTGTTTGCTTTATAATGATCACCCTTTCTTTTTAATACAAACTACCACTGCATGGTCTGACATATTTTGTGTTCAACACTGTAATCCAAGGGTCAGTGTTGTGGCAACCAGCTGCTCTTTGAGTCATTTTCCCAGGCAGGCTGTTTCACCATTGCAGTCTTTTGAAAAAGAGCTGAAAGGACTGACGCATGCAAAACTCAGCAGAACTCAGGGGACCCACAGAGAGAGCCCTTCGTTATCTTTAATGACTCCCACTCCAGCAGGGTTCAAATTCATTTAATCTGTGGGACCTGTTGTACTGCAGGCATATTAGACCAATTAAAGCATGGTTCAGGTGTCTCTGCACAATGTGGCTGAGGTGTCTCCATGGCAAGAAAATGTTTGTATACTAAATATTTATCTCTATATTCATGTAGAGGACAGGCTATATTTTTTTTTATTTTTATGATATTATTTGAATGACTAATCTAACGTTATTAGATCTCATGAGAAAAAAAATGACCTAAAAATTTCCAGAGGAGTATGCTAACGGATGGGAAAAGGCCTTGTTGCCACTCCAGCATGCATGATAACAAGGCTTTTAGAGTAGACTAAGGCCTGTTGTCAATCCTCTTATATTGTGCCTCACTGAAAATGGATTAGCGAGTAACACCTACGTTTTGGTCGCAGGTCACTTTGGAGGGATTTGATTGAATGGGCCTGTAGGAGCTGACACTGGCCTCCTATATTTATAATACATCAAATACTATTCCATTTTTATTAATCAAAAAGTCTTTTGGGGGAAGACAGCTCATTTTTTCTGGATTTGCCTTTTAACTCGATTCGGAATATGTGATATCTTTTTTTTTTTTTTTTTTTTTTTTTTTTTTCCTTCCCAAAGATAGATATGGCAGACAGAAACCCTCAGGTCCAGGGGTGGTTTTTCGTCCTTGTTCAGATATGCTGCCTGTGAACGGAGGTGTTTGTGGAAACGCACAGGAGCCTTCAGAGACGCTGACTGCGGGACGTAAGTAGCTCTCCAGGGTGCTGAAGTTGTCTCCAAACGCCACCGACGCAGCGCCCGAGCCCTGCCCGTCACTTTCGGCCCACAGTCCCAGCAGAATGACTTGGCTGTGTCCCCTCCCGAGCGACACCGCGGAACCTCGGGGTGAATAGGGAAGGTTTTTGGGATGGCTAGGTGAGGGTTTGTGTGGGGACAGAAAAAGAGACCAGAGAGGACACCCGTATGACTGTCTCATCGGACCTTGAAGCTGTCCTGATGGCATCAAAGAAATGGTAAGTTATTTAGTTGTTTAATAATGACTCGTCGTTTTATTTTGAAAACTATGATATTTATTTTTATCTATTTTGCAGGTCCCACTGATGATAAACAAGTGAACCCAAAGATTCACCACCTTGGACACCCTGGAAGGACAATGCAACACATTCCTCCAAATTTTAGAGGGGCGCTGTGGGAGTCCAGCCATCCGTGTATTCCCATTATTAAAAATAGACAAACTCTAACCACACTGCCCTTTTATAACTCTCTGCTATGGGTGCTCCTCGGAGTGTTGACGTTCCCGTGTTGTGTCCGATGTTTAATATTCAAAGTGGGGGTCCTTGGGCCTTGGAACTGCGACCCTGTGTACTACAGGGCCCTGCCCGCTGCGGCTGCCAGGCTCGCTGTAAGCAGGATAAACGGCGACTTGAACCTGGACCTGGGCCTGAAAATGGACTTTCTCATCCTCCAGGAGCCTTGTGAAACATCCAAAGCTCTCACCGCCTTTATTTACTATGAGCGGATGGCGGATGCGTTTTTGGGCCCCACAAACCCCGGATACTGCAACGCAGCTTCTCTGCTGGCTAAGAACTGGGATAAGGCCGTCTTCTCTTACGGCTGTCTTAACTACGAGCTGGACCGCGCCACGGGATACCCGACTTTTGCCAGGACAGTGCCGTTTCCCGTCGAGGTGTTGTTCACCGTGTTGAAACACTTCAGGTGGGCCAGTGTTGTGGTGGTCTCATCCAATGAGGATATTTGGGTGGATACTGCTGGGAGAGTGGCCACTGCCCTGAGGAACAAGGGGCTTCCCATTGGCCTGGTTACACCTATTGGTATTAATGAGACAGAGGTGGAAAGCACACTGAGGAAGATCCAGGCTGCAGGACAGATCAGAGGTGAGTCTTTGAGGAAAACACAGGAGCTGGGTGCATTACAGCCATGAAATGTAGCTGTAAGATTATCGTAAGTGACACCAGAAGAGATTATCATTAAGGAGAAAAAGGTCACAATGGATCTAGTATTGAAATAGGGGATTTATAGAAATAAATGACCTGTAATATAAAAACATGGGGAGCACATATTACATCACAGGTGAACAACTTGCAGAACTGCAAACCATCAGCAGTCCACCAGAATATTCACATCCCAGCAGTGCTCACCCTCACTGGCAGGCTTATCTGGCAGCGATCTGACCAGCAAGCCCTTTTGACACTGCAAATTTCACTTTGTGGTTAAGGTGAACTGGGACCTCGACTTAATTTGTCAGGGATTTGTCAGTGACTTGATCCCAGAGGCTACCAGGGCACCTGAACTTCTCATTTTTCAAATTATTTCAACCAGTGGTTTAGTTTCAGACATTCAGCAAGTTTGCATCCTATGGAAACCGAATTTATAACTGAAATGAACAAGTCTTTGTGATCACATGATAAAGTTTAATGTCACTTAATGTACTGTAACTAAATACATTCACTCCTGTTACTCAATGAAGTAGGTTGTTTCGTAAACTTTTAAAGTAAATTACAGTCACTCCACTCGAGGAAGACATTAGAGTACATTAGAGTACACTTTACACCATTGTATTTGTGCGTACTAATCATTATCATACTGAGGTCAGTTGTGTTATCACTTTACATTTATTGTGTTTTTTCCTTGTCTTTTTCAGTCATAATCATGTGCATGCACTCAATCCTGGTTGGAGGTGAGCAGCAGGCTAGTTTTCTTCTCAAAGCACAGAAAATGGGTCTGACTTCGGGGAAGTATGTGTTTGTTCCCTACGACACTCTCCACTACAGCGTGCCCTACACTAATGCCTCCTATGTGCCGCTGCAAAACAACAGCAGGCTGAGGGAGGCCTATGATGCTGTGCTAACTATCACTGTGGCCTCTGAGCCTTTGTCCTTCAACGAGGCATTCACTGCGGCCAAGAGGAGTGAGGAACTGACGCTAGGCGTGCAGGCAGAGCAGGTAGGAACTGTTAGGATGTCACACAAGGGAATTAACGGATAGGGTCCTACTTTCTTAAGTCTGTCTTAAAACTATATTAACATGCCCATATGTAAATTGAAAAAGTTAATGGTCACTCAAATTGTACCCACTGACCATGAAGTGATCCCTTCCTAGGGTCACTCCAATGTAAGAGATGGCGGACGAAACCCACAGTCCTAAATACGGGCAAAACATGTTCAGAAGTTCAGCAAATTCAAAACTGATGAGACTGTGTGAGTTAGAGAAAATCAAATGGGTATCTTCCAAAGTTAGTCTTTTTTAGTACGAAATTCCATCTTTTTGTTACTTTTCCTCGTACGCAGCAACAAAAGACAGGACAGCCCAGGGACAAACACAAAGAGTTTATTCTAATGTTAAAATGACTGTTGATGACAATATTTGCTCATTATTTAGTGCTTTTTGTACTGAATATCAGTATTACATTCCCTGTAATTAGTAAAAAGTGAGTAGGTTTCCTGGTGCCTTCCTCACCCCTTAAACACAGCCTTTCCACAGATACCTGTCATTTGAACCCATGCTTAACATACCAAAACATCCAATAATTAGTATTTTTGCCTCCATTATCATTACTAACTCTGTATCTCAGCCCAGCTTTGAAACATTCATTTATTTGTTGCTATACTTTTCTAGAGAGGACATTTCAAGATTGTAATATCATGCCTTCTCCTGTGCCCCACCCAACAACCCTTGATCGTCCTCGCAGGTTAACCCACTATTTGGGACCATCTATAACAGCATCTACCTCCTGGCTAAGTCCATCCACAATGCCAGGAGAGCAGGCATGCAGCTGTCAGGCTCAAACCTGGCCTACTTCACGAAGAACACAACCTTCAGCGGTTTCAACCAGAAGGTCCAGATGGACACTGCTGGGGAAGTCAAGACCAACTATGTCGTCCTGGACACTGACAACAGTGGGAGTCAGCTGTACCAGACTTATGTGGTGGATCTAACATCTGGAGTGCTTCGTTTTGCAGGGAGGTCCATTAATTTCCCAGGAGGATCCCCTCCACCATCGGATTCCAACTGCTGGTTTGAAAAGAATGGTGTCTGCACAGGAGGTACGATATTTAGGTTTGGCATGTGTATGCATTCTTGTTTGTGTTTGAATATGGGTGCTCATGGGTTTGTATGGATGAAGTCTTCAAGGCTTTATGGCATATTCTTCATACCTTTTGTCGTTTATTCCTCAACCCTTCTTTCCCACTCCCACATCAAGTTATTTGTTGTCATCCTCAGGTGTGGAGGTCACCTATATCGTAGTGGTGCTGGCTGTCATCTTGACTCTTGCCGTAGGAGGGCTTGGAATAAGTCTTTATATCCGGTACAGCCTCTAAATAGAAACAGCTTCATGTTAATGTAAAATGATACATATTAAGCCTTGTGTTCTCCCTCCATTATTTCTGCGTCCATCTTTCCTACAATTTTAAGTACCAGAAAAGATGCATTTGCTTACTCGATGGTGTGATGTGCGCAGTAATAGATTTTCTGTTTAAATGCTTGAGAATAAAAAAGGAAATTTGAAAGCATAGCACCCTAAAGCATTATGGATGAAATGAAAAGTCAACAACATTTTTGAGTTTCGAGAGTTTGAATCTGGCTAAAATTTCATAGAAGTTGGTGCAACCAAGAGAAAATTACAGTAAATTATTTAAAGATGGACCTCAAACCACATTATAGGTCAAAAAAACTTTTAAAATGTCCTTGAAATGAATTCTGCATGCCATCTAATCTACTACAACAATACTGTTGAAATCATGTAAATGTCTTTTCCAAAAGTAGAGACTTTACAGATAGAAAAGCACCTGACTCTTAATATATATCTTCTGACCTGACTGCCATATGCTAACATTATACTAAAAGTAGTTTCTTGTTCATAATCTTTCTTTGCTCCAAAGATTATCTCCGAAACAGGTGTAGAAAACCCTAAAACTGATTTCCTTATCTTTTCTAAATCTCATTGGCAGGCGGCGGCTCCAACAAATCCAGCTTGTCAAAGGTCCCAATCGGATCTTGCTGACTTTGGAGGATCTGACTTTCATCAACCCCCAGCTTAGCAAAAAGGTAAACACCATCACTGTATCCTAGTCATAAATATAAAATGAAACCTTAGCACATTCAACTATTGACCATGGTTTTATCCACATTCCTGGGACATCATAAATAGGGTCATTAGGGTTTTCCAACTAATTTCCATCAAATCTTCCCCTGGTGTTTGATGTCCCACAGAAAATCACATTAGAGGATCTGAGTGGGTCCAAGAGCGCTCTTGACGAGAAATCTGCAGAACCCTCACACTCTGTAAACAGCATACAGACAGAAACTCACGAGACCACCAATGTAGCCGTGTATGAGGTAGGTTACACTGAGAAAGTAATTGCACATGTTGCTTCAGCCCGTACTGTATGTATACACGATAATTTAAAAAAAAAAAAAAAATTCAGTAAGTATGTAACCTTTAGGTTAATGG
Organism: Xiphias gladius; assembly: GCF_016859285.1. Classification (NCBI taxonomy): domain Eukaryota; kingdom Metazoa; phylum Chordata; class Actinopteri; order Istiophoriformes; family Xiphiidae; genus Xiphias; species Xiphias gladius. The sequence goes on along the minus strand of NC_053406.1, from coordinate 7,842,941 downwards.
TGGAGTAGAAGAATTGCTCTGGTTAAAGTTAGAGTAAGGTTTAGTTCATGTTTTTGCACTCTGATTAAATTACTTTGACTTGTTATATCAACAAGCCCAAGTATCCTGTAAGATTAAGGTCATTTGTAATCAGGAATTACTACAATTCCTCCAAAAAGATGCTTGATAGAAATTATGTGTGAGCTGATGAACAGGCAGCAGTGAAATTGTATGGGTATGGGTAGGATCGTTCATTTTCGCAAAGAAGGCGTACTGCCACATTTAGAGGTAAAAAAGAAAAAACATAATCTCTAAATGTTTAAGACCTCTTCAAGGAAGTAAGACCTTCTGATTTTTGTTTGCAACATTTCCAAAAACTGCATGTGGAGGACACTGCTCAAAACGAAAGTTTGATCCCACAGTAACAACATGGCTTCTATTCCAGGGCGACTGGGTTTGGCTGAAGAAATTTGAAGAGGGGCAGTTCAAGGAGATGAAGCAAAGCACCACAAAGATTTTCACAAAGGTAGAGCACTGACAGAAAATTGAATATTCACTCAAAATAAGTGGTTTGGAAAATCTACATGGTGCTTCAAATGTCCTATATAGTTTTTACACTCTGTGTTGATAAACTAGACACTGTTAAAAGCTAATCGCTGGGCACGGAGTTCCAGTAACAAAACAAAACGTAGATTAATATGGTATTGTGGTTATCTTAATATACCTTCTTTTCTTCCATCCTTGCATTAACCTATTTATCCACCTATGCTCTCTCAGATGAAGGACCTGAGAAACGAGAACGTCAATCCATTCCTGGGCTTCTTTTTGGACTGCTCCATGTTTGCGGTGGTGACGGAGCACTGCTCGCGGGGCAGTCTGCAGGACCTGCTGAGGAATGGGGACGTTAAATTAGACTGGATGTTCAAGTCCTCACTTGTGCTCGACCTCATCAAGGTAAACAGAAATATGCTGTAGGTGATGAAAACCTGGAGGTTTTTCAAAGGTGAATTTTACCTGAATTGACTGATACTGATACTTTATGCGAGTTGAATGTGTTTTGCCGCCAGGGTATGAAATACCTTCACCACAGAGAATTCCCCCACGGCAGACTAAAATCTCGTAACTGTGTGGTGGACGGGCGTTTTGTCCTCAAGATTACTGACTATGGCTTCAATGAGCTGCTTGAGTCTCAGAAAGCTCCCATAGAAGACCCTCCACCTGAAGGTAAAAGGAAGGGGTTTCAATCCAAAATGCTATTTGTATGTAAAGTACGCTTGGTACTTGGTGGAACCCAAAACACATTTCCATTTTTGTTGTTAGACAAATGAGCATGAATTATCCATGATAGCTTTTTTATTTTATTTTTTTTACTGGTAGTGTCCAGTGATGCACACATACCCAAAGACATTTATAAATTTAGTACCAGTGGATGATGTCAAATCCTTTCATTTTTCTGCTCAGATCTATTTTGGACAGCTCCAGAGTTCCTGAGAGACCCTGCAAGCTCACGTAAAGGGACTTACAAGGGAGACGTGTACAGCTTTTCTATTATCCTCCAAGAGGTGGTGGTCAGAGGGCCACCGTACTGCATGCTTGGTCTGCCACCTGAAGGTATGTATCCATCACAAAGGAGGAGATGCAGATGAAGAGAAGCAGACAAAGTAAAGAGGGATTTTTCAAAAGTTTGAGACAAGTTAGATGTAGATTTCAAGAACATGTCACACCAAAAACATTTTTGTTTGTTTTAACATTTCTACCATGCAGCAGGGCTCACAGCCAACAGTGTGACAGAATACTGATGCATATTCTAGTTTCACACTGGACTGATGTGTCCCATCTGCTCACCAGAGATCATCCGTAAGGTGAAGAAGCCTCCTCCAATGTGCCGCCCCACCGTGGCCCCGGACCAGGCTCCACTGGAGTGTATCCAGCTGATGAAGCAGTGCTGGAGCGAACTGCCCGACCGCAGACCAGCCTTTAATGAGATCTTTGACAGGGTAATTTTTTGGAGACGTCCTTGTGCCTTATTGTTCCAAACCATGCAGTTATTGTCTCCTTCAAATAAACCAGTTTTAGAAATATGATACATATTGTTTAACACAAATATGTAATTTTATTCAACTAGTTCAAGCTCATCAACAAGGGTAAAAAGACCAACATCATTGACTCCATGCTGCGGATGCTGGAACAGTACAGCTCCAACCTGGAGGACCTCATTAGAGAGAGGACAGAAGAGCTGGAGGTGGAAAAGCAGAGAACAGAAAAACTGCTGTCTGAGATGCTACCACCGTGAGTTAGCCGAAAGAGTTTGATCCAATCACACTGTGAAGTTAAGAGATAAATGTACTCTTTAATGCCTGATTATATGATTCTCGTAACCGTTCTGCCTCTCTGACTTCAGTTCTGTGGCCGAAGCTCTGAAGACCGGTGCCACAGTGGAGCCAGAGTACTTTGACCAGGTGACAATCTACTTCAGTGACATTGTAGGTTTCACCACCATCTCCTCACTCAGCGATCCCATCGAGGTGGTCGACCTTCTCAATGACCTCTACACTCTGTTTGATGCTGTGCTCAGTAACCACGATGTCTACAAGGTCAGAGAGCATGCTTGGTATTCATAGTGCACTCTCATTTTCAGTCAGTGTGTTTGAAAACAAGAGATAAGTTTATGCAGTTTGTTGAATTTATGGCCTATGAATGCATCCCCCCACTGTGCAATGATCAACAGGAAGTTTACGTAGTGAACCGGTATAGCACAAAAACATAATGAGCCATGCAAGCTAGTGTTTGAGCCATGTTACTCAACAGCATGTGTTTACAGTACACATACAGTAACCAGTGACACACACCGATGTGTCAATAACTAAATCAACGTGTTGACATTGCCCAGGTGGAGACCATTGGTGATGCATACATGGTAGCATCAGGTCTGCCAAAGAGAAACGGCAACAAGCACGCTGCTGAGATCGCCAACATGTCTCTGAACATCCTAAGCTCAGTGGGAACCTTTCATATGCGACACATGCCAGACGTGCCCGTCAGGATACGAATAGGAATCCACTCAGGTGAGCCCTGTCCAAAGCCAAAGTCCTCAACACCATTTTTACAGTTATGGACCTTCTGCTCTGATAGAGCAGGTGGTCCAGTACCTCTGCACAGCCCTTTGTAGAATACATCAAATTTAACTACAATGAAGCTCCATAGTGACTGGTTACTATAGGACTGATATCGACATGTAAACTGAATGTTTTGTCTTCAGTCTATGTCAAAGGTTACAGTTGGTTTTTTATCCCTCTGTTCCCCCACAGTAAAAATAAGGCTTGAGTGTTGAGTGTTGTTGAACCTTTACTGATCGATTTTTAAAAGTGTACCGTCAGTGACACAACGCTGCAGTGTTGTTGTGTTGCAGTAATTAACACAGGCTTTTGATATAATACTCCCAAGTACAGCAGTAACTAATACAAGCCTCATCTAAGTGGTGCTAGTGTCCCAGTCTCAGTTTTGACTCAGTTTCATTTTATTTTGGGTCTCACTGTAGAATCCATCACTAGACTGGATAAGCTACAAGGTCTTACTCAGCTACCACTCATGTGCTCAGCTGCAATACCAATGCATAAAAATAGATTGAGCACAGGAAGTTTGTTTTTTCCACTTTTTTCATTTTTCTGTATGTGTTTGCAGGGTCCTGTGTTGCTGGGGTGGTAGGTCTGACTATGCCTCGGTACTGCCTTTTTGGAGACACCGTCAACACTGCCTCTCGTATGGAATCCACTGGGCTGCGTGAGTATCCCAAACACATTTCCCACTGTGTTTCGTTGTGTTGCTTCATGTTTTGTTTTGGTCCAATCTCTCTCTTCTCTTCTTCCCTCAGCTTATAGAATCCATGTGAATATGAGCACTGTGAAAATCCTCCATTCTCTTAATGAAGGCTATAAAATAGATGTCAGAGGCAAGACAGAGTTGAAGGTAACATTTAACCTCAGTATTTGGCAATTATGGCAATTATTTTAGAGGTTCTCAGATCCTACTGATCCATGCCTTTTTTTTTTTCTTGCAGGGTAAAGGTATTGAAGAAACATACTGGCTTGTGGGGAAAACAAACTTTACAAAGCCTTTGCCAAAACCTCCAGAGATCAAACCAGGGTAAGAGCTGCAACTCAATGTTACTCTTCGTACTCTTGGCAAGACTGAGTCATTAACATTTGAACAAGATTTGTACAAATTCTTTATAATATAATAATTAGAACACTGCATGAGGAGCACATTTAAGACTCACCTCCCATCTGATCTGAACCTGCATAACTGTCATTAACCTGCGACTTGGGACTCATGAAAACTACAACTGTCCACATGTTACTTCAGGGAAGACAATCATGGACTGAAACCTGAGGATATAGCTGAGTACAGGAGAAAGAAAGCTGAGAAAAAGGCTTGACCTTCTTAGTCCAAAAACAGGAGGTAGAGACCTGCATGCCAGCTGGTGTTGTGTTGTGGAAATGTTATCGTGGCTGTCCGTTTAATGTGACCAAATACAACCTTTAAGCCTGCACAGACACAATTTCCTTTCATTGAGGTCTGAACCTCAGTGATTGCTTTGTGGTTTACAAGTCTCATTAATCTCTTGACCTTATCACCTTCTACATCTGCTTAAGCAGATTATAGAAAGCCCTCTTTGTTCACTTCATTTCCTTTTATTGTGGCTGGCACATTTTCATAATTAACTTTTAACAGTCATTTTGCTGTTTGTGGCAGCGTTGTTGTGCTTTTTCTCTGCTTTGCCTTCATGGTATTTTCATGTGTTTACAATCTTAGAGCTCTGCTTAAAAATTAGTGTCTGTAAAATACAATGTTGGTCTTAACTCCACACTCTGTCTTTACTAGGGACAACTGGCAGGAGATGGTGACGGAGGAGATCAAGACACTTTTTCGCAAGGCTAACAGGGAGGTGGACAAAAAGATCTGAATGATGGGAAGAGAAGGAAAGCTGTGAAAGAAGCAAAACCAGAAGAGAAGAAGAGAGGAGGACATATCCAAAGAAAGAAAGAGTCAAAGAGCTGGGAGGGGCAGGCAGAAGACACAGGGCACCACCAAGCCTTTCACTGTGGCTTAATGCAGACTTGTTTAAGAGGATTGTCTATCAACTGGCTAATCTGCCTGCAGCCAGCACAGCAGAACACGATGGTGCTAATGTAATGAAAGTTGCCGCATTACCTGCCTACGTATCTGCTGCCGAGAAGCACAAGGAAGGTGCTCCTGCTCCTTAATGAAGGATGCACTCATTTACTCCTCTCTGCGCACACTGGCCACCGAGTGGTCACCTATTTCAGGGCAACTGGAGGTTCACCCATCGGAAGATTGAACGCCCCAAACGCCTATTTCAAAATGAAATGTTACTTTTTTCCAGTGATAATGTCTGTTTTTAGTTCATCCTAAAAGCTGATAATAGAGATGTGGAGCCGAGGCTGCTATGGCTGAATATTATATGTCACTAGCCCTCCAGAGTTGGAGGCAAAGGCTGCTATTGTAGGTAATTATCAAAAGAGAAGAAAGAAGTTTGCCACTTTTATTTCTACTCTACTAGAGAAGAATGAGAAAGAAGAGTCAGTCCAGTCCATACATGTCTATTCCTATAAATTATTAAATTTGTTTTTTTAATTTGTCAGCCTTTTATTATTTGACACTAATGAAAGGGCAACAGCGTTTGGAAAGTAATGACAATGCAACGAAAGCAGTGAAAATGATGATTCTTTTTCTTTTCTGGTAAAGTCAATGGAATTTTAAGGTCCTTTAGTAAAAAACTTTTCCCACCTTTAATTCCTGTTGAAGTAAATTGAATTGATTGTTTGTGCTAAATCTCTGAATGATATGACACTCCTGCCATCAATAATAGACCCGTAAAGCAAAATTATAAATTATGTGAGAAAAAAATGATTGATATGGCCATCACATTTCTGCATTTTAATAACTTTAAATTTTGCTTTTTTTCTTTTATCACAAATGAACAACCTCGCTTTAATGTGTCAGTATCAAGAATACAATCTGTGTGTGTGCCTGTTCACGCAACCAACATTTGTTGACCATAAATTCACTTTGCAATGTCAGAGTAACTTTTGTAAATCCATAATGTTTATTTCTGAGTTCAGGAAAGGAAACTGCGTGTACAATGTTAATCATACCTGGGAGTGTTATAGCCGGTTTCCCCAACAAATCATGTTGCACTATATTAATATTCTACTATGGCGCGTCTAAAGACTTCCACAAGCTCAGGCACAGTTTCCCTCTCAGATGCGTGATGTGTGTCAGAGATGTGCACTGGCTGAAGAGCACCATCAAGTGTTCAAATCAAAATTTGCTAAGGAGCATTGAACAGTTTTTCATTTCTGAGGGCTTTTAAGTAAAAAATTAAAAGCAACAAAATGTAGGTGTTCACTGCAGTTTATTAAAATGGCATGTAGGTGTAAGGGAATACCTGAGAGCAAAAACTAAAATAATAATATGAAACTAAATAAATAATAATAATTGTACTTGATAGAAGTGTAATGTGTTGACCTAAACCCCAAATATGAAGTCTTGTCTCAACCAAACCTTAGCCAATTATTGTCTTTTTTTTAATAACATTTGGAAATAATCCCCTTGTATCCTATGATATTAATGTTGACTATAGGAGCAGCTTAATTCATGCTTGGTGTACAGCAAAGTCGGTCATAAACTTGTACATTGTGTAATTTATTTTTTGTTATTTGTTATGTATATTATTCCTGCACTGCAAAGCGCAATGTGTATGTAAATATGACACGATAAAGTAATTAAACCATTGATTTGTAACATCCTTATTGTTATCTTCCTTATAGTCCTTTCACTCCTTACAACCAGAGGGTGGTGCTAAGGCTCTCGCACTGAAATCCATCTAAGGCATTTATGTCTTAGAAAGGGATTGCATCAGTTTGAATGAAGGAAGTAGTCAAGATTTTCTTTATTCGTGCAAGCTTTGATATTTCAGTGATGAAATTTTGACAGTACATGAAAACTGAAAGACTCTAAAAAGTACTGATACTGATTCTTTTGTTGAGGTACTGTTGAGTTGCTGTTACACCTTTTTATTTGCTGTGGTAGAACTGCAGGAGAATAAGTTTCCCAATCACCGTGAGAACCCTGCACTCCAATTTTTGCACTGCAGAGTCTGCTTTTCCTCTGATTGGGACGTCCCAACAAAGATGCCAATGACTTATTATTTAAGCTAGTGGTGGTTTAAGAAATGAACCACAAAATTCCCCGGATGGTTATCTACGGCAGATTAGCAATATGAGGACAGGGCAGTCATTGCCATGTCCCTGCATTCCAGACCTGGGAGGATTGTTTGACCTCCAACCAACTGGAAAGATTGTTATCCCTTTTCCTTTGAGATGTTAACTCTAGCATGCTCACATTCCTCTGCTCAAAACTCCAGAGGACTATAATAACTGCTTTCTTTGTGGTATTCAGACACGCTTCGTAAAAACAGGACACCCACAAAAAAGAGCCTTTTATTTATTTTTATTGAAAAATCAACACATTATTACATAATCACACAATTCCAACAGCTTCTTTGTGGAAAAAACCTACCGCAACAAAATGACATAGTATGGGTAGCAAGTGAACATAAATCAAGCACTCGACGTTTGCCACCTTTCCACTGCAAGCTCAGCTTGTGCAGAGGAACAATTCAGTGCAGTGCAGACTGGAGGCAAAGTAAGGGAAAGGTGTGGGACAGAACTGTAAAACAAGCTTATGCAATGATCTTTTTTTCTTTAAACATTAAAGATAATGCAAGAAAACGCACTTGAATCATGGCCAACCAACACTGGCAAAAATAGGATGTAAAGAAAAAGTGATCATACTTAATATAAGCATGTTGTATGCTGTGCCAACTGCCTTATGTCTCTGGCTAAATCTGAAATGAGGTACATTTATATGTTTCTTTATGTGATTAAGAACAATATTCAATCCAAAAGGGGCTTAAGACTGCAATTTATAGATAAAAAATTGTTCCCTGGGAATGTTTGGTGCATCTAAAAACAGTAAGCTCAGATATTCAGTCCACAGATTGTCTGTTGGAATGTGCTCATGAGGTAACAGTCACACCAAGAAGCACACACACACACACACACACACACAGGATCCTGAAATCATTTTACAAAGCTACCCAACAGGATTCACAACATCATTATAGCTCATCACGCATCTTATCTCCTTTAGGTTTAACCACTCTGCCGATGTAAAGGATGGAATTGGTCTTGTTGTCCTTCACCAGGAAAATGAAGGGGTGATCTACATAGAAAAGTTTGGGGTTCCTCAGCTTTTCGGTGCCAAAGATGCTGGTGTCGTAAGGATTTCCGTCAATGTCCAGCTCCAGGGCCGACGCGTGGAAGACGTTAGAGAGGTAGAGGTCCTTCTTTCCAGAGATGTTGGACAGGTCAGCCTTGGCTTTATCCACAGCCTCAGTCAGGCCGAGCTCACCTAGGTGTTTCTGGAGAAGACAAAGAAAACTGATCTGTCAACACACTGGGTTCGATTGATTTTTGGATGTCTTTGCTTTAACTCCATGTTGTGATAACCATCAAAACACCAAATTACCACCATTTACCTGCAGATTGTGGCTGACTTCCAAAGAAATCTTAGGAAGAGAGATGGACACAGCTTTGTTCTCCATCTTGCTGAGCCAAGTGTCCACCTGCTTCCTGGTCAGGACTTTCTCCAGGCGTCCCAGGGGCTCCAGGTGGTAGGGCATGATGAGGATCATGGAGGCCTGCTTCTGGCCCAGAGGCATGTTCAGCACAAAAATACGGTTCTCTGTGTCTTCGTAGAAGTCATACAGACCTGTGTAGAGCAGACAGACAAATCAGATGTCTTATCTTGCTTGCATTCTTGTTGAGTCAGTTATCAGTTTTGAAGACATAATAAGATCAGAGGCAGAGATGATGGAGAAACTCACCTGTACGATGCATCATGGAAACTCCAACAGTGAATGAGCGAGTAACCAGGAAACCACGTTTGTCCACCATTGATTCATGGAACTTCTCATCCCAATGAGCTGTTAGACAAAATATTCAAGACTCTGTTACACCTCTGAACAGTCTTTTTTACATCTCATTGTGTTTCAGTCATGATCAGAAATGTAAAAATAACTAGGCTTTGAATAAAAGACGCCATTAGTACTCACGCTTGAAGAACATGGCGTTGACAATCATGGCTCCATCTGGGTTCTGCACATCCTTGGTGACCTCAGGCAGCTTGCCATCTGTTGACTTTGAAGCCCATTCATTGATGGAGTTTACAGCACTCCTCTTGTCCCTGAAGTTTATTTTTGAATGGTCATAGTTGTAGTGCTTCTTGCTGTTTTTCACAAAATCGTCAGCAAAGGAGACAGAGCTAGGGCCGTAGAGGCGGTTGTTGATCTTCCAGGTAGTGTTGCGTGTCTTGGCATTGCTCACCTGGCAAGAAGCAACATATAAACTGTGACAAATTTGCAAAGATTTGAAAAATACTGAGGGTCTATTTTCAGGCCTCTTGTTGGTACCACAATAGAATTATTAAGGATGACAGGTAATGTAACATGTTGATAATAAGGTCTCACATACTGTACTGTACAGTAGTGTACTTACCTCAGAGAGCAGCTCAGACAGCCCTGCATGCAGATGCTCATCCTTCAGTTTGTCTGCACTGAGGACAGTTTTGACCTGAGAGGCAGTGGAGGCCTTTCCACCAAGAGCCACCATCCCCAGAGAGGATGCCACCACCACTGGAGAGATGAGGATGTTCTCCGTGTCTTTCTCCTTTGCCATGTTGTGGTAGAGGCTAAATCAAAATCACAAGGACAATTATTCACTTGTGTTTTATAAGAAAAAAGTGCTTAAGCAAAGCTATGGAAATCATTGAGATCACAATCAGGAAACTTTATTATTATGTTACAAGTGTATCGCCATCATAATATAGATAATTATTATCAGAGTAACAGACCTAAAAGCCAGGTTGGTGCTTTTGTCGGCCAGCGTGGCGGCATGGCTGCTCAGCTTCTTTTCCTCTGCAGAGGCCACGAGGGCCAGCAGACAAAGCGCTACAACGTTAGTCATCCACATCCTGTCTGTCTCCAAAAGCAACTGTAGCAGCCTGCGAAAAAGGAACAAAAGAAAAAGATAGGGTTAATATTTCTTAACTTGGGCTGGTTTAGTAAAATGAAATAAATCAGACACATGTATTGAGTTTGAGAGGGAAGGCACATGTCAAAATATCTCCTCAGGGATCGATATAAACGATATATTTGGCTGAAAGAAAGCATGAAATTGCCAGGACACAGATTGGGATGTGATGCTGTAGAGGTAGGGCAGGGCTGGGTCAGCCCACACAGAAGCTTGGGAACGCCTCCACTTTCAGGCAGACATGTTCCTTGCCACGTCAGCAGCAACTAGAGGCTAGGCTGTACAGCTGGAGTTGCCGTCCACTCAGAGTGTAGCTCTGTGCTGATTCAGGGCTGTAATATGCTGCCTCTCAGTTCTCTACATTTATTGTAATTGATGCTGTTGCACATCTGCACTTTGATGACTTTAAGGGCTTATTCTTCTTCAGTCAGTAGAAAAAATGATCTGAAATGACTGTGTTTGATAGGTTTACATGTTCTCTGTAGCGACACTCTGAGCCATCTTTTATCCCATTGAAGGGCGTATGTCTGCTGCAGGCTATTTACTCATCCCATAACTTGCTCAAAAAATAGGACAAAAATGCATAGTCTAAGGTTGTAATTAACCATCTGCCCTGGTATCTGACTCCCATCCATCATTGCAGAGATATGTTGTCTGCATCTCTGTATTTGCAAATTTGTGATACAGCAGAAATGACTTTTGCATCATGTTCGGATACCTTGAGATGTTTTGATGTCTGCGATTTTCATTCTGAAAGACAAGAGGTGTATGTAGTAATCTCCACAGAGCAGGCAATAAAACATTATTCAAGCTCTGATGGAAACATTCTGTAGTGTCTAATTTATCCGTCTTATTTCCCAGTTTTCATCTGTTAGACTAAAAAAAAAATCTAAGTTATTATAGTTAGTCTGAGTTATTATACTAATTAGTCATGACTTGTTCACAATCAGACACGTAAGCTGTTTTCATTGGCTGTGTTTGACCCAGAAAAAAAACTTTCATCCAATCAGATGTGCCACGGTACAGCAGCAGTAACTTCTGGAGGACAGATTTGAACCTCTCAACATCAAAAAGTGATAGACCAAAGCAATCAAAAAGCCAGATTGGGTGCACATACAAAACTTTCTGTCAGTGAATTTGATAGCACTTAAATGCATTTAAATAGACTGCAAAGCTGTGGCATGCGGGAGGTAAAAATATTTAGTCCCAACATGCTGGGATAGGTTGCATGAAAACTTTAAGCTCTGCCAACAAGTCTGAGTTCATTTCCCCTGCAAATAAGCTAAAGATATTCTGTGAAATATGCAGGTCCAACAGCCAAAGAAATAGCAGTAGATTTCAAACTGGTTAAATGGAAAAATGATGCACTGTAACTTTAAAACTTGAAAACAAAGCAGCCGCTTTACCTTCTGCATTCCCTCCTGAAAACAAAGACAGTTATCTTTTTATCCTTACCTGGCACAACTTTGCAGGGTTTCTCCTCTGACTTGAGTCCTGTGGATAGTGTAACTGTAACCCACTCTCCTGCTCTATTTATCCTCAGAGAGAATTTTCTAGAAGTGGGAATGGGATATTCAAATGAGGGTGTCTGTGTTTTCCTCAGGAAGTTGGGAGCTGGGACGTCCCCCTTAAATCACAGGCTGGAATGAAAGGCGTCAGCTGAAGTTAACTCCTCAGCACTGGTCTGGGCTCAGCTTTGAAACTTTCTCATAAAGGACTGCAGACAAAAACTAAGAGAAAATCTGATTGTGGTTCAGTTGTGGCTGCTGATATACAGAAATACTCCTCAACCTCTAGGTCCTAATGTTGCTCGCTGACTCAATCTCCAACACTGGTTTCATCACGTGTAAAAGATAGAGATAAAACTGTGTTTTAATATGAACTGAATGATTCTTGTGCATAAGATAACGCAGAATGTGGCATGTCAAAGCTGTTTTTGCAGTTGTTGCAACTTTGAGTGCCTCTTTGGGACACCACCCCTCTGCATTCTACCCTCTACGAGCCACCAGTGAATGGAAACAATTGTTCTCAGAGTCCAAGCAGTTATTTATTGTAGTTACCCTCATTGGACTGATTTTTCTAATTTTAAATGGAAATGTCCAGAACTTTAAAAGCTTCATTCAGTAGTAGTCGTACTACGCAGTAGTTGCAAGATCTCCAGCCCTGCCCCACCCCCACCCCCACTCCCACAGTGCCACGTCTGTCCAACTCAGCTGCTGACTGCTGGGTGGTTGAAGGACGGGGGTGTTATGGAGGACCACTGTCATAAAAACTGCTGTGTCCTGACCAGGATCTCCTTTCTTCATTTGTTGAAGAACATTTTAAAATAAGTTGCAAATATAATGTATGTAAACCTTTTCAGTCTTTACTTTAAAACATCAAATTGATATTAAAGGTTGTATTATGATGTCAAAGATGAACAATGTTAGCCACGTTAACTTTTTCTATATGATCTTTGTATAGAATCTACATATATAAATTAAAAATTTGCAAAAATCATAACCGCTGTATCTATCACTCTATATTACGCACAGTATAAAATATTGATCATGGTGTTTAACACATACTGTTACATACATACAACCAGATGAATTCCTTCAGTCTCTTAAGCCCCAAACTCCTCCTCTTTTGCAGCTCTCAGCAAAGTGTCCTGACATGCCAACTGAAGAGTTACTTGCCTTTTGTTTCAGTGACTGGTTGGGGGAGGGATCCAGAAAGATCTATGAAAGTTTAAGGAAAACAATCTCCAAATCCTAACTCCATATACCAGGCAAGGTCACTAGTATTTTACAGAATAATTAAAAATTCAGATATCACATAATCCACATGCTGGGGACAGTAACACCACCTAAAAATTTTGACTTTGTCAAATTCCTCAGCCTGTGTATGGTGGGGGCAATTTCTGGGTCAAACAAGTCTGGGCCAATCTCCTAACACATGTAGTCTTAATTTAAAAAGCAGTTCTTTCATGGTCTACCTGTTGTAGTGCAAAGGCACAGACATAAGATGTGGTAAGAAAGGGAAACTCATGGGCAGGAAACATGACAAAAGACCGTATATAGTTACGATAAATGGGTCATTAGTTTTTAACAGTAGATTGTCTCCTGGCAAATCCACAATTTGCCATGAGATACTGCATTGTCATGCGTGCTTTACAGAAAAGACACCATTACATGCAAGAATAGTCCACAAAGGTGTTTTTGCTAAAAGCAGAACAATATGTTAATTCTTTGTTTCTTTTAGGAAATATAAGAGAACCAGAGGGGTCATCCAATATCACACACCCTGTGTGCTACCTATATACACTGTCTAAATACAGACGGATGACAAAGCTTCGGTCACAAAGACTGCTCAACTGGCTAGTGTTTCAACAGGAACACTGACTAAAGTGACATCTGCATTTAGATCTACTGGAAAGACATCAGTAGACTGAGACGGAAACTGTGGTCGACACCGTACATTCGATGACCATGATGCTCCTGCATTAGTGCGAAATGTAAGGAAAAACAGAAGACTAACTCTTCCTCAGGTGACTGTGAACGTCAGTGTAGGATGTGATCAGCCTGTGTCAGCAAGAACAGTCTGTTGACATTTACATAGAGAGATATATTATAGTAGGGGGGTAGTTCATAAACCCCTCATTACAAAGATGAGTGCACATTTGAGAGTTCAGTGGTGCAAAAAGCACAGGCACTGGTCTACAGAGATCTGGAAAAACATGATATGGTCAAACGAGTCATCCTTCACCATATTCTCGACAAGTGGGCGAGTGCATGTGTGGCGTACACCTAGAGAACGGTGCAGGCCTGAATGCTTGACCCCAACAGTGAGGGGATCCGGTGGCTCTGTTATGCTGTGGAGGGAATTTTTCCGGCATGGGTTGGGTCCACTTGTCCCGTTAGAGGGAAGGGTCACTGTAAATCAATACATTGTTCTGTCTCCTATGGGAGATTTTGGAGCGATGTGTTACACAGCGCTCTCCACCTCCCTCAAAAACACTAAATGAGGGAATATCTTTTGGAAGAATGGTGTTCATCCCTCCAGTAGAGGTCCAGAGACTTGAAGAATCAATGCCAAAGTGCACTGAAGCTGTTCTGGCAGCAACATCTTACTAAGACATTTTATGTTGGTTTTTCCTTTAATTTGTCACCCGCCTGTATATACCATGTGTCCATGTCTCTGTGGGCATAAAGAAGCTTCCAGCACTTTTCTGAACCACCACACACTCACAGTTTAAATATTGTAATACTTTCATTTTTAAAATATGGTGGGGAGGAATGTAAGAGCTAAAGGTAAGACAATAAATGATGCAACATTTCAACAAGCAAATGTCTGTCACGTTTTCTCTACTACAGAATCTGATATGAGAGCAGTAACAGCAGACCTCAGAGGGCGGAACAACTCTTACATAACTGCAGCAACGAAATACTATTTGAGGACACGAGTCCATTCAACATCTACGACGTCATTACACTAACCTAAGAACCAGTCTTGGTCAGCTGCATCCTCCATTGAGTCTCTCCTAATGTTCCTAAAAGATAATCTAACACCAAGGTTTTTGCTTTCTGGTTTACCTCCTTAAATTTAAGTTAATTTGTAATCTATACATTTGGATTTAAGTGATAGATCATGATAACTGTTGACAGAATACCAACATTTTAACAAGGAGGATCATCAAAGAATGATTTAGAAGTATTGACTGGAAAATGTAAGGAAATCATTATTATTTTAACTTTTAACTGTGAGTCGTTAATATTTATGTGGTACATTTGGTAAAGAATGGAAAGCAACAAATCAAATTCAAACAGTTGTTCATGCAGTTGCATTGAAGTTAAAGTTGCTACAGTAGAACAACACAGAACTATAGGGGGTAGTCAATAAACAGAGGAGTTCAGTCTCTCTCCTGTCCCACCATCTGTGTTAGTTCTGCAACCAAAAAGATTAACAGGAATTTGGCAGCCTGTTGCAGCTGTTGAGGGGTTTTCTAAACACCTCTCTTCCTGCTTATCTCTTCCAGATGCATCAGTGTTAGGCTTCCTCTTAATATATTTTACACATGGCCAATATTGTTTACAGATTCAAATGCTATAGACTCATTCCGGGTGCATCTGAAACAGTTTGAAGGACTCAAGAAGGACTAAAAACCAAATATTTTTATCGTGAGAAAAACAAGCTTTCTGTCATACACAGAATAGGTTTCTAAAAGAATCTTAACACTTTGATAGGTGATATACAGTATACTGTATTTATCAGAGCTGGTTGTATTCTGTCAGAAACTGCTAAAGCCACTCCTCCATGCTGAGGCAATGTTGAACACAGAGACTTCACCGAAGGAGGTAGAGCACAGCTGCCAAGAAGACAATGACGCAAGACCTGAGAAATGTGTCAGCTCTGCTATGTGATGTAACCTTCTGAAGTTTTGTGTCTATGAGTGCACAGAGCTACTGAATCATACACAGTTTGTAATCTGTCTATGTGCATTGTCAATCTAAACCAGACATAAATTATAATGTGGTAGCAGTAAACTAGATGCCTATTAGGGTATAATGTTTTATGGGTAGTTATTTTAATGAATTTTATATTAACCTGCAAGTTAAGAACATTTGCTATCTCTATTAAAATAGACTAAGTCTGGTAGTTGAAATAAAAAATGTTATTGAGGTGATTATAGATAACTTGGAAGACATGAAATGTGTAGCAAAAGCATTAAACAACTGTTGATATACAAGAGCCATGTCTTTTGGAATTTTTTGATATACACTACAAGCCCTGACACATACTTTCCCCTACAAAAGTACTGCACAACCCATTTCTCAGCAGATTTGTGGTGAAAGGTCAATTAACAGTCTCATCTTTAAGTTTATCAATAATTACCTCCGCCAAGGAGGTTATGTTTTTCATCCGTGTCTCTTTGTTGGTTAATTTTACAGCAGGATTACAGAAAAACTACCTAACCGATTTGCACCAATCTTGGTGGAGGGATGGGGATCCCTGGCATGGACCAGGGAAGAACCCATAACATTTTCAGGCAGATCCAGATCATTTACTATGAATTTGTGCCTTTTTCTCTGAAGTCTGGTGTATGTTGTTTGACATTGGTGTTGACGGAGGTCTGCGCTCTCTGAGTGTCCCTCTAGTTGATTAAGTTACTCCAACATTTGAAACCCACCTGCCTGATTTAATTTGATTTTAAATGTCTAATTTATTCAATTTTCTGGGTAACTCAATGATATTCCAGCGATCTTATGCAATACCTTAGCCCATATCCTTTGATGTTGAAACCCTTTGTTGAGCAAAAGAACAAAGTGTACTTGCATATTTCAGAAAAAAAAGAAACATTTGAAGATCATTTTTGTCACTTGTGAAGAATGTCAAAAGGTCTATATTGGACCAGTAACTTGTGAGCTGTGGCTGTAGTGTGATGACAACGTGTCAAGGTGAATCTTTGTAATGGTTTTAACATAGAAAGAACATGCCCCCTGGTGGTAAAAGTTTGAAAGATTCCCCCAAGGCCACCAAAGT
The DNA here is from genome assembly GCF_016859285.1 of Xiphias gladius. Classification (NCBI taxonomy): domain Eukaryota; kingdom Metazoa; phylum Chordata; class Actinopteri; order Istiophoriformes; family Xiphiidae; genus Xiphias; species Xiphias gladius. The sequence continues at coordinate 7,826,265 of NC_053406.1, read as the reverse complement.
TTCCGTCACAGTAATTGAAGCCTCAATTAAGGTTCTGTTCAATTCTGTATTCTTTCTGATACTCTAGCGGTGTTTTTAATTTATACTTCTTTTATCAGGTTTCATCTTAAAATACAGACAGGCTATTTCAAGTTTTTTAATATATATTTTGACCAAAAAAAAGATTAAATAAGAAGAGTTTGGCACAAAGACCAAACACATCCACCAAATTGTGTGTGTTTTTAGTGAAGCCTAATATCTTGGATATAAACACTGAATGTCTACTATATTAGAAGATGCAGTAGCAATAATTTTAATTGTTGGCCAAGCACTACTCTTACGACATAAACACTGCATGCTATTGTATTGTGGACTAACAACCACTAGATGGAGTGAAAAGCAACCAAATGAATTACCACCACTATGCCAGAGACAGCTTTTCAAGCCAGTATCCTCAAAGACAAACTCACCTCAGACATCATTAAATTTGTGATTACAAACATGCAAACATCATAAAGTTATATGCATTTTCGGCAAATCTAAAACATTATTCGAAAACAAGTTAAGCTGCTCTGGTGATCGGCAATAAGAGAAGCTCTGGACACAGTGACTACCACCTTCTCTTATAGGTTATATATTTTTTTCTGGTTTCATGATTTCACCGTGGCAAAATTAAAGGAAAATGAAATCCAAAAACTCAAACATCCAAAGGGCCATTGCTGGCTCCCGACATCACGAAACACAGCATTCACTCTCTGGCTTCTAACTTAGGGATAGTTGTTACATATATCTGATAAACTGTTTCAGATCCATGCAATAATTTTCATACCAAATCTCTGAAGAGATCTATAAGTATTATACAAATTCAGAGCTGTTTAAATTCCTCTCCAGAGTTGACGTGAGGCCTCTGAAGATTGTACCCTACTGTGAAATTCCAGCAGACCTTCAAAGTCAGAACAAGCTGTTGTATTGGCATTTAGACGATACAGTCTGACTCTTTGTTCCCCTTCTCCCTGCTTTAGTCAAATTCTGTCTCCTTTTAGACAATATCAGTCACAATCTCTTCACTTGACCCTGCTGCATTACGCAACACCACCTGCACAGGAGACCCCTGCCAGGAGTCCTTCCCGTTCCTGCCTGTTGGATGCTGGTTGGCATTTTATAATGGGTGGAGTTCAAAACACAGCTAAGCAGCTGGAGCTGCTGACTAAAGCCAACCTGTGGAGAGAGGAGCAGGGAAGCCCAGGTCAGCCACATCAAACAGGGATAAGCCACAGGAAATCATCCTGAGAGGAACATTTCCCTTGCTTCCCTACCCATAGATGCACACGGTGTGTGTGTGTGTCTGTGTCTCTGTGTGTCTGTATGAGTCGCCACATGGATGTGAGGGTGGTGATATATATCTCACCATCTATTTGACTTGTATAAATGCCAGATATTTAAAGTGCTGTTTGATCTAAATACAGTTTTGTGCAAGAAATCTTGCAAGACAACATACACAAGCTCTTCATTTCCATCAGAATGATGCTAATGTATCTGGCAACATCACTGCACTGCCTGTTTCCTTGGTGATAAATCTGAACCATACTTCTTTTAAATACAACTCCTCCTCCACTTGACATGTTCATAGTTCAGGCTAACCCATTAAATGCAGCTGATCTGAAGTGGTTGAAGGCTCAAACACTGTATCTGTATCCCTTGATAAGTCACTTCACACACCAGAGACCCACTGACCACCTGTCATTGTCTAAGATCATCGCAGTGTGAATAGTTTTCACTCTGCTCTCTGGTACAATAAATACTGGATTTTGTCTCTGTTGCTTTGGTGACCAGAAACATAACAGCAACTAATCCAACTGATCCTAAACTGAAACTCACAAAACAAACAGTAAACTAAATATCACTCAGTACTGTATATAATAAATGCACATTAATGTGTGCAGGTTCTCACATTGTAAATACTGAAAACACTGAGTGCACAAAAGGCCAGTGACCCTTTTGTTGGTGTGATTGTTTACTTTGATTTGTCTGGTGGATTAATGAGACTTATTTGACCAGTTTTGATTTTTTTTTTCCCCAGATGCAGTGGTCTCCAGTGATCCCAGAAAGTAGACCTCACCACTTATCAAAGTGGATATCAATCACATAAAATAAGGATAATAAAAACATGCCACGCAAATGAGTAGTCTGACTAAAAAGAAAGCCCTTCTTCATTTTCATTTTCAAAAAGATTAAAAAACAGTGATTGAAAAAGGTAGGTTTGATTGACATAAAACCTGCTCTGACGGTGTGTATCAAGTAACCAAAATATCATCCAAGTGACCTTTACTCTCTGTCGCACGTTAATGATAAAGACTTAATTTTGGTCATTATCTCTCAATATCAGCAAATGCTGTACGCTGTTAGGAAATTAAGCAGATTGATGAAATACCCTTTTGGCTTAAAGGGTAGCCTCACATTTTTTTAAGTCTGTCAGGGGCCCATATGAACACACTTTGTTCACACTAGACATGTTCACTTCCTAATGTACTTTCAGTGTAAATGATGGGGGGGATTCACAGTCTCAATACTGTGTAAAAATGTATTCAAAAGTTTATCTGAGGCTATTTTGAGACTTTGGCGGTCCTAGTCTGACAAGTAAAGTTGGAACTTGACTGTTGTTTTAAGACAGACTTTGAAAAATAGTGAACGTATTCTTTAAATGATTATATTTACATGCTGTTGCGTTCACGTCACATCGGATTTTCTGCATTCGAACGAACTGCCGACTAGGGGAAAACCGATGATGCTAGTTTGGTTTAGTGGCCACGGTATCTCTCACTACACAGTGCTAATAGTGGCAGGGAATAATGGCAAGTAATTTCGAAAACCCTCAAATGTCCTTCAATTTGTTTTAATTTTGGGAGCTGCCGTTTTTGTAAAACGGCGCGAAGGGGTAGCAAAGGCGAAGCAGTCCGGCCAACGATGTGACCTGAAGGCGGAGACCGGGATGAAAGTAGGCTTGGTGACGCTCTTTCGCTGAACTGGAGGGCTGGAGATAAAAGGACCCACACTCACTCCGCCCACCGTTCAGTACGTTGAAATACTCTACCGGTGTGTCTATGTGTCGCTGCTCGCAAAGAGACAAGGCGGCGCGCTGTACCTACAGAGAGGACAAAAAAACAAACAAGCAAAAAAAAAAAAAAACCCACTGGACGCATAGTCTGGGACGAGCAGACGGCACTTCTTTTAGCTAGACCGAAGCCACTGACACCGTCCGTACTCACCCGGCTCCTTTCTCCTTTGTTTTCAGTGTAAAACTTCGGCTTTGTCAGCATTTACCGGTGTGCCACTCACCTCTCGCACGTTACTTTTGACACGGGTTGTCCCCGTTTGAATCTCGGGGGCTCCTCGTCGGGGAGAAAGAAAACCAAAAGCCTGTACTTTACCGCGGACCTCCTGAGCTACCTCTGAAATCACAGAAAAGTGGTAGCAGCCACCAGACAGGTGAGTGTGTAACGTTGTGGGTTTTTTTGACATGTCCATCACGTTTTTATTATGGCGTTTGTGGATACCTATATTTTTTTTCATTTCAACATTTTTGTGGTTGCATATCTCAATGCCATATGTTTAAAAATTGTTTGTGGCTCTCTGTAATGAGAATTGTAACTATGGTAGCATTAGCTAACATGCGTGTAATGTACCTACAGTCAAATGCAAGCAAAATAGTATCCCTCACAAGTTCTCAGGATTGAGGTCTTTCTTTCCTGTATTATTATTATTGTCATTATTATTATTTATTAATATTATAATTATTATTATTTTGTCTTACCGATTTCAGGCTTTAAGCTAAGTACTTGTTCTACTGCTCACTGGTGGTCTCATGTGCACCCATAGACATGGGACACGCCCATGTTTTATCCCGTGTGAACCAGGTTTTCCCTTTTGAACTATTGACTGATTCTTTCACCTGAGTTTACGATCCTCAATTTATATCTGTCACAAAAAATGAATGCAATGTAAAGCTGTATTGTGCGAGTAAAGCTACAGAGGCTGTTTGTTCATTCATCCATTCATATTTACTGTACATGCGTTTGTGTTTACTCGTTTGCAGCCCTCTTGCCACATACTTTCATAATTCATGACGCCATGATTTTTTTTTTTTTTTCGTTTTTGTGGATAAAGATTGCCTGCCTTTTGGATGTTGCTGGTGCATTAGCTTTCCAAGAAAGATTTTATGGTGTGCACATTCACTTATTACTTTCATGTCATGTAGGTTTTGATCATTTTAAGGCTTTGGCTGTTGGAGAGGACCCATTTGGTCCAGTGTGTCTAACCATTACATCCTTCTTGACAGTTTTAACACTTCCCCATCTGTCACTGCTACACCCCCAGTAAAAACAGATAACACTTATTTGTTTTTGTTCTGAGCTCCAGTTGAAAAATGACATTTATTTACATCCCACTGGCATGTTAATAATTACTTTAAGAGATTAGAACCTGTTTAGTCAAGAGTTTCAACAGACAAGTGACTCAGGACTACTTGAGAAATTAAACTGCAAAGCTTTTCTCTTTTTATCATTTTTTTTACAACATCTATTAAGGGATTGAAGGGCTTTTGGGTGCAGCGGGCTAAATTTGTTTGTTTTTTTTTTTGTTTTTTTGGCTTTACAATACAGTACTTTTATATGTTGCTATATAGTAAGAGGGCCTCATGTCTCGAGCGCACCCAGCACTATGAAAATGTTTTCAGGTCATGACACTGAAAGTCATATTGAACGGCACGTAGGAAAATAAATATTACTCTTGATATTCAGCCTGCTCCTGTTTCAGCTGAGAAACTTTGAAAAAAATATGATAGATATGATAGTTGACATTTTGAGGTTCTCTGGAAAAATGCTGACATAACATACAGTTTACTGTACATTTATACAGTTCTTCAAATTTGCTTGGACAAGAGTGGGATATGGGTGAGGTGTGAATTCAAAGAATGGACAACCATGCTAGAAAGGTTTGGGTTTGTTTTAGAAGTACTTTGAAGATCTCCCTTGATTTAGAAATGTTATTTTAAGAGAAAAAGTTTAGAATAAAGGGAGATGTGAATGTGGTTTGCTAAATTCACAGCAATAATCCACTTACTGGTTACCTACTCTTTTACACACACAATCTTGTAGAGGCATTTCTCCACTGAATATATGTTCTGTTTTAGACATTTTAAACCATTTCTTTCTTGCTTTCAAGTTTCATTCATATTACTGCTAATTGAAATGTACACTCATCAAGGAACACCATACTAATACTGGGTAGGGCCTCCCTTTGCTCTCAGAACAGCCCCAGTTCTTCATGGCATGGATTCAACAAGATGTTGGAAATATTTCTTTCAAGATTCTGCTCCATGTGGACATGATTGCATCACATAGTTACTGCAGATTTGTCAGCTGCACGTTAATGCTGCCAATTTCCGATTCTACCACATCCTAAAGGTGTTTTAATGGATTCAGATCTGGTGACTGGGGAGGCCCTTGAAGTATACTGAACTCATTGTCATGTTCATGAAAGGAGTTTGAGACTTTTGCTTTGTGACGCTGTGCATTATTGTGCAAGAAGTAGCAATTAGAAGATCGTCAACTGTGGCCATAAAGGGATACACAGCATCAGCAACAATACTCAGATATGCTGTGGTGTTCAAACGATGATTTTTTGGCATTAAGGGCCCAAAATGTGCCAAGAAAACATCCTCACCAACATTACACCACCACCACGAGCCTGGACTGTTGACACAAGGCGGGTTAGGTCCTAGGTCCGTTGATGGCAAATTCTGACCCTACCATCTGTGTGGCTCAGCAGAAATCAAGATTCAACAGAACAGGCTACGTTTTTCCTGTCTTCAGCTGTCCAGTTTTGGTGAGCCTGTGTCCACTGCAGCCTCAGATTTCTGATCTTGGCTGACAGGAGTGGAACCCGATGTGGTCTTCTGCTGTTGTAGCCCATCCGCCTCAAGGTTGGACGTTTTGTTCATTTTGTTCATCTCACCATAGTTGTAAAGTGGGTATGTGAGTTACTGTAGCCTTTCTGCCATCTCCAACCAGTCTGGCCATTGACCTCAAGAGATCAGCAGTTTTAGAAATACTCAAATCAGCCTGTCTGGCACCAACAATCATGCCACAGTGGGAAGTCACTGAGATCAAATTTTTCTGATGTTTGATGTGAACATTAATTGAAGCTCCTGACCTATATCTGCATTGTTTTATGCATTACACTGCTGCCACATGATTGGCTGATTGGATAATTGCATGAATAAGCAGGTGTACAGGTGTTCCTAATAGAGTTCCTAGTGAGTTTAGTTGTTACTGTTGATTAGACATGTAGAGTAGCACTGTGTAGACAAAAGCTGACCCTATTGCCCGTTTGAGATTAGTATTGATTCTGTGTCCCCGCCATTCTACTTTGTCCTGCTTACAAAACGGCCTCTATGTATTTATGTTTATGTCCTGTATCCTTAAATAGCTGCTTCCAAGAACTGGAAACGTACCCAATACTCATCCCGCTATAGATGCGATATGCTCCACGATATTTGCTAGCTTTTTATACCAGAAAAAACACATCTGGATGATTGGTTTGAGTTGTAAAAAATGACCTGTTTATTGTTGGCTGCACTGAATCAGCGAAGTCAAGTCCAGCCCTCCCTGTCTCTGTATTACTCACACACAATTGCACTTATCTTCAATGCCTATCCCAAGTAAGGATAATGCACTTCCACAAAGAGCTTGCACAACTTCTGAAAGCATTTGCAATTAATTTTCAGCACCGACATGAAAAAATCTGATATCTTCATGGTTCTACAATATCCAGCAAAAGTAAACGTTTAATGGGAAAGGGTAACTCAATTAAATTTAAGGATTTGAGAAAATGAGAATGAAAATCATGGATGCAAGGCTGTGTACATAACAGCCTTGACTCAGTCGAGTACTATAATTTCCACAGTACTTTACGTCATGCTGCTTCTTTACTGCAACAAAAATTTTTTCTTCTGCCAATACATTTTTCACCATCTTAGAAGAGGGTTAACAGAGCATGTTTTGCAGCACATGCTAGCAACACCTAGGGTTGAATTGATAGTGAGGAGTGGCAGCACATGAGACTTTACAGGATGAGCTGGTCGAATTCTGTGATTGGTTTGGAGTTGGTGAGATGTATGGATGTTGACGGGGTCATTGAAATGTAGACAATTAAAAAAAATTCTTGGTTTCTCAAAACAGATGTTGACATTTCAGTCAGTGTGATGTGCTTCCACATAAAGGGGACCTTGCCTCAAAAGAGTGATCTTACTTATTGCTGAATATACTGACTGAATTTAATCTGAAATTGAATGATTGGTTTACAGGGTGAAAATCATTTGTTGTTTGTTATCCACAAAAGCAAGTGACAAGTCAGCTCTTTATCTACATGTAATAACACAGACTTGGTCAGCATCTTCCAGTCCACAGCTCTCAGTCTGTCAAAGAACAGAGTGGGCTGGGGGGCTGAGCGTAGATCATTCATCATCCGTAAAGGTCGGAGCTCTGCTGTTCATGAAAGAGTCTCCTCTGTGTTAAACAAGCTTTATATTTGCAATGCATAGCAGATCCTGTCACTGTGGACAAGTTCACTGTTTAGCTTTACCTGAAATCTGTGTAAGGCTACTACCTGATGCACCAATTTTTGTGACAGATTGTTGTCAAATGAGAGCCTGCTGTAAGAGTCAGACAGAAAACCTTATTTGCGAAGTTAAAATTTCGAGGGCTAACCAGAGGCTTTGGTTCACTTGGTTCACTTTGCTAGTTTGCAACCTGAGCTCTCTTCAAAGCGCAACACTCAGACAGACTGGGAGGCGCACAGTTATTTTGTCAAAGCTGAGGTTCCCCTTTGAAAGACGGCAACAATACCTCCTTGACTGGAGAACAAGTGTGCTTTTTTTTTTTTTTTTTTTTTAAATGTAATATTCCCACCATCTGAGACCCACCACCACAGGGTTCAAACACTGACTTCTGTAGCTGAGAAAATGTAAATTTTGTAACATGAGAATGAGCCTTTCTGTTGTTTTTCATATCTTCAGTGCCTCAGGTGTTTCTGCGTCACCCCTTTTAAGCAAGAGATGTTTAAAGCTATTATGTAATCCTTTTAAGATGAGAAGGATTTTTTTTTTTTTTAAGGTTAATTTATGATATGAATTCATTTCAGACACAATGTGCTTGTATTTACCACTTCTTTGCTACTGGGAAAACAGTTTTGTTGCTTCTATAAACCATCCCAGTAATAGAAGAAAAGAAGCCAAATGTTCATATAAGGAGAGCTGAGTTGCTCTCTCAGCAAGCCAAGTTCACAGTGGTGGCACCTGCTCGCCTGGCCCTGCCTCCAGGGCTCAGACAGCAGTCACAGTAGAGGACAGAGTTTGGTGTAATGTCAACACACTGATGGTGTTGAAGAGCCCTCATGCAGACATACAGATGGCACATTGATAAAACATACCAGTCCACCCACTTTTTACTTTTCTTTTTGGTCATGAAAAACATTTAGATTGAGGAGGCCTGAGTGAACTAAGCCAATGGAGTTGTGTATTTGCCCACACGGTACAACAATGGTTCCCACCGTGTCTCTGCATGCCAGGGATGTCTTTGTCAGCTGTTTGCTTTCCAGGCCACAGTATCAGCACTACAGTATCACCTATGATTGGGAACCAACCCCAGAGTACTTTCTCTCAACCCTAACAGGCAGACAGGCCAGGGGGGGTCCAAACATAGCTCCATCTGCCATTACTTCGTCTTTCTTGAAGCTTCACAGTGGTAAACACAGTGATTGTAAATGGATTTAGGAAGCTCTACACCATGTTGAGTTACGGGAAAATAAAATTCCAAAGGTTTCTGCCAGGCAGCACTACAATCGTGCCATTAAATGCAAGGCACCTAGCTTTCATTGCAGTACAGTCACTGATTTCACTACTACAACTTTGCTGCCAAAAGAACTAATCATTTAAATCCCCTGAAAAGCTTAATGCTCTCTGCTCCTATGAAACGTGATTACACATACAGTATCTTGCTGTAGAAAGTAAACACTTCTCAGTGACTGATTGCTGCTGTGATTTTTTTGGTCAGGTCAGGGCCCCTACACCTCCCTTTCTGTTGACTGATCATGACAAAAGCAAAAGCAACTGTGAAAGCATTGACATAGATAAAATACTATAGGTTCAACTATATGGGTTTTTTTTTTTTTTTTTTTTTTTTTTTTTTTAAATGAATTGGAGCCTTGGTTGAAAAGTATTTTGAGTAGAGGCTGGAGAGCTCTGACAGGTGGCCGTAATGGACTGTATATCTATTGCCTTTACACTCTTTCAGCAAATACATTTTTTTCAATGTATAAAAATCACCATTAACTTCATTACTAGACAAGTATCCAAAAATACCAGCTCACATTTTTCTTTTTCATTAAAAACTTAATGAACCATTTTATGAGTGGTTTGGTGAATTAACAATTATGTGCTTGGAAAGCTGGAGCGTGCCGTTTTAATGGAAGTTGCTGATATTGCAGGCAAGCTGGGCACAAATGCTTAAAGCTTAGTCCTCTTTTGTTATCAGAGCTTTAATAATCATCAAGAAGGAACATCAAATCCATATGAGAGTGAGATTATGAAGCTGCCTCTTCATATAAGGCTTGAATATACGATCCAGATGTTGCTGGTTATAACACCAACACGCTCAAATTAGTTTGATAAAACAGGCAAAGTGCCCATCTTCACACCCCTTACTCTCCCCAAAACCATCTTTATCCCCTTGCCCTTTCATCCTGGCTTTCTTTCTCTCACAAACATTGCACTCCTTACCTTTGGTTGTTTTAATGCAGGGTAGCATATCGTGCCTGCCTACCTACAGTGGACCACACTGTATATTACTAATTCTACTGTTGCATTTGCATTTTTAGCCATTCTAGCCGCAGGGGTTTATGGATGGTAATATCAGTCTGTGTCTTTGGTCCAGACTGAAATATCTGGACAAGGACTAGATGGATTGCCATGAAATTTGTCAGACATTCATGGTCCCCAGAGGATGATACTTACTGATATTATTGATCTCTTGACTTTTTGTCTAGTGCCACCAGCAGGCCAAAATTTTTACTTTTCCAGTAAAATATCTCAATATCTACTTGATGGATTGAGACAAATTTTGTTTCAGGCATTCATGGTCCCCAGCATTTAGCAGTAATTTATGGATTCTAGTTAGCTTGAAAGTTTGCGTTGGCATCATGGACACTGACGTTCAGCTCTGGCCTTCCCATACATGTCCATTCTATTGGCTCTTCATAGCCTGGCACTCTTCGTGTACGGACAGCTTCCTCTCAATTTCCCTCCAGACATCTGAAATCACAGGCTATACTGAAGTTGATGAGAAAGTGTGGTTAAAAAGATACATTAAGCAGACATGAGTCAGTGTCATCCAGTCTTAAAAGTGCTAATTATTCAAACCCACACACTGTCAGCTGCCTAAACAGTGGCATGGTACATCAGAGGTTAGCACTGTCACCTCACAGCAGGCAGGTTCTGGCTTCAAACTTCTAAAAGGGCAACCGCGGTAGTTTCTATTTGTGAAGTTTGCCCATTTCCTTAATGCCTCTGCACCAACACACATGTCTGGGTGGTCCATTCCTCATATCCCAAAACACATGCATTAGGCATTAGGAACACTCCCACCTTTGCACTTGACACCTAATAGATGAAACCTAAATAAAAGCTGCTCATCATTCATCCATGTTGATGGGTGAGGCCTCATTGGAGGAGCACTGTATTTACAGTGCCTGAAAAAACTGAAAGCAGTAATGACCAACCCCTTCATCCACAAGGCTCCATAAAGCTTCTAATACGGATTGATTGTTTTCTGTAGCCACCTTGCTTTGATCAATTTTGTTCCTGCAACCACAAGCCATCTTATACTTATGCATCAAACCAAATACACTTCACAATGAAAGTGCCTTTGCTTAGGAATCAAACCTTTCTTCAGCCCATTAAGGTTGCTTCATACTATAAGAGGAAACCGAATCCTTAAAGATTATTTTTATCTCCAGATGAAAAATGAGCGATATTTGCACATTTCACTTGACCCACTTAAACCTCTGTTGTTTCATCTGCAATGAAATGACAAAGGTGGATTTCTGTCTTTTCTCCAGTCAGTTTTCATTTTGTTTTGCTCTAATAATGGAAATGAATTTCAGTCATGGCAGTTCCTCTTCCTGCTGTCAATTTTCTAATTTGCAGATGCTGATGGACTGTGATTAGATAAATTTTTTCCTTGGATTATGTCTTACCTATAATTTTTTTTTTAGTTTGATGAGCAGTGAGATGAGAAGTGTCAAATTGTCTGGATGTTCTTGTACCGTCCCCCCAACTCTACTACTTCTGTTTATTTGTCACTGTCAGCAAGTTTGCAAAGTATGTCTCCTCAAAATAATTATTTTTTTTCCCAGCTGGCTGTGAGCTACAGCAGCACTGCTCACTACCTGGCATGCCACAGCCCTGGAGCGTGCATTTTTGATACAAGGTTTAATGTATGTCTTTTGATATTTCAAGCTGCTGTGACAACTGCTTGGCTTAGTTGTTCACAAGAAGACACTAATCTTCCTCTAACATTGAGCTGTTTGTGATCCATAAAGCTGTCCAGTCCCTTATGTTATCTATTAGATGGTTATATTAGTATTGTGCCTTATCTTACGCCTTTGTAAATTTCATAGAGAATACTCAATAGTTGCTCAAGATTATTGATATAATGGGTTCTCTCAGTTTCAGAAATAATAATAATTAAATGTGAAATCATGACATGGCCAATATCGTGAGCAGGAAGGACATTAACACCCAGGAGTCCTTGTGTGAACATTTTGCAATACCCTTCTATTCTCATTTGTCAGGCCAGAAAGTTCTGGCACCAATGTCTCTCAACAAGTATGTGTTGAATTCTCAGTTCTTTTTTTCCATCGTGCTGTTGTAAGCTTTGAAAGCTTGAGAAACTGGAACATCGATTAATGTTACTGAATATTCATTGTGCCTCGGGTCTTGTATCTTTATAGATGAAACTGCATTCATTCTTATATGTCAAGGAATATTACTTGACATAATCATTCCTTGCCCTCTTGTTAAAAACTGGATTTGCCTTGTTAGCCTAACGGTTAAGCGCATACCACATAACCACAATCCTGTTTTGAAAATGTTGAACAAAGTCCTTGAGAAGGATTTTCCTGACATCAACCTTTCCTAACATCAGAGCAAACTGCCTGTTAGCTGTCTTCTTTTTTTGGTGCTAACTAACTCGCCTTTTGCTTCCATGCTGTATACTAATCAGTATTCCTCCCTTCATCTTGCAACACTCTGTGAAAGCAGGCTGTTAATTGTAACACCTTCTTATTTGTAGGTGCCTAATCCCCCTTGGTGGCTCTAACAAAGTGGAATCAATGGCTGTGATTGATTCTACAGTAGATCAATCTTTTGTCACTTAGTTATTAAAATACCAAGTTAATTCTTACACCAGATTCCTGGATAGAGTAGATACATTAAGTAAATCAAAAAAATAAAAATGTATTCATATTGTTAATACATTACATGCAATACTTTAAGACCACCAAAAATATGTTGTGTGCTTCTTTCCTGAACTTGCAGTCTCATCTGGAAGGTCACTGTTATTTTTGTCAAGTGATTTTAATGCCATGAAGATGGCAAGGAGAAAACGGATAACTCTACTTTCAAATATAAAATGTAAAATCACAGCATAGATTGAAGATTTGGAGGCTGTGGAACCTTAAAAATTTATATAACATATTCTACAACAAAATGTAAAAAAGTTGTTGAAGAGGAAAATCTGCTTTTCTTTTTGAGCCGATGAGCAATGCTGGTGGGTATGGTGGTGCCTGAAAGCATGCAAAACATGCTTTCCTAATTGTTTACGAACGTTGCTGACTTCAAGTGTGCACAACCTTGTGACGTCAAAATGATGATTAATGTTAGGAGATTTGAGGTTTGTTCAAACAAAACATTTTGAAGGGAGCTTTTGGCCTTAGATATTGAGCCGCTCAATTGATGTCGTAGGGCTGAATCCTTTGCTTATCACTCCATGATTATTGAAGGAGGTGTTTTTCAAGTCTGTCAGCACATGATGATGGGTATGCAGTAGCATGTTTGGCTAATTATCATCATCATCATCATAAAGCTAGTAGAAACAAAATGAAACTGTGGTTTTGTGGGCCTCAGAAGTCATTTAGTGTGAATAAGCTAATTGACATGGTGGATGCAAGTCTGTTACCTCAGTGTTTTGTAGTGCTTGCTACATGATTGTCTTTGAAATGTTTGGTAACTTAGTTGTGATTTCCCAGTCTGTTCTTTATGATACAGTTGACAGTATATATTATTGTGCAGCCTTTACAATTCACTATTCAGGTGCTCCGCCAGCAGTCTTACAGATTATATTATTAAATGGCTTAAGTAGTCTGCATTATGGAGGAGTAAAGGTCAAAAGTAATTTCAAGGCAATTTTAAATTAAGATTCAGTGTGGAAAAAAAGCTGCGCAGAAAGTATTTGTTAGCAAAGTGCTGTGATTTTCCTGCTTTAATGTATGTTCTGCAGTCCAACTTGGTTTTAAGAGTGTAGACCACATCTTTTGCTTGATCCACAGCTATCTTAAGTATAAACTTAGTAACAGTAGTTTTCCCCTTGCTTCACCTGAAGTTGAAGTAGTAATACTTTTGAACAGTGCACATACACACACATTATGCAGTCTACGCCTGGCCAGTAAGAACACGTCTCCAGATTTTTGGTTTCCCAGGAAACTCAGCTGGCTTTATCTCAAGGCCAGAGGAATTAAAGAAAAGCAGTATGAATCATAGCCTGCATTTGTGTGTGTGTCTGTCTTTAATATCTGTGCTCACCTCTTTTTACATGGTTGGTAATTGGCCTTGTGACATAATTTATGCTTTAAATTACTCTTTAAACTACCAGTCTTTCATTTTCTTTACATGGCTATACAATTTACTGCATTGTTCCAACTGATAGAACACAATAATGTCTGAATCAGTGGCCTGTTTATAAAAGCCTGCTAATTTACTATTCTAAACACAGGCTGCAGGTCTGTCCTACAGTGTAGAGGAAGGCATTGGATTTACTATATAGAAAGCAGCAACAATGGTTTGTTTAAACAGTATAAGAGATGGGTAGTGTGAGATACCGCTACCAAGAGTACTGCTTGAGAGATGATGGATCTTTCATCTCACTAAATTTTTAAATGTTGCCAAGTCTCTCTAACAGCTCTGTTGTAATGACTGTCATTGCATGTTATAATGGCCTTTATCAACCATGTGTAACTAATCAACTCCATCACTGGCATCTTCTGATGCCACAGGGTTCAGCCAATCCTCCATGGTGCTCCGTGACCTGGTATCCATTGCACATCTCAATAAGCAGTTCAGATCATTCAAACATGACAAGGATCAGGATAAGATGAAATGGAGGCCCATTTTCAGAAGACTGAATAGATTCCTTAAAGTACTGCAGGTAGATATTTGCGTGTTGTATTCATGACAAGATTACTCTGTGCTGTTTTTGGAGTCAGTCACTGTTTGTGTAAATAAGGTGTTCGCATCTAATTTTGCCCCCTAAAACTTTTTGGCCTTTGCACCCAGATTCTTAGAAGCTTAGAGTGTCACTTCTTTCAGTTCAGTCACAGTTGTTGGTTCAACTCAGAAGTAATATGTGAACAAGAACATCTTGCACTATAACACAATCCAATATAACAACAATACACCCCACGGTGTGAACAAATCACCAGTTGGGTAAAGTCTAATTTAATAAATACCTCCCTCAGAAAGTTAGCGATTGAACATTATAAGCTTCACAGCATTATTAATAAATGTAAGCCTATTGTGTGGGATAACGGGTATTACTGTCATTTTGTTGACTCCTTACATTTAAAGAGGTGTTTTGAATGACATTGTGGGGGTTACGTAGGGATAATTCGTTTATTTATTTATTTATTTATTAATTAATTAGTAAGGATCTTTTCTTTCTCTGTAGTGGGTTGGCCTTCGGTCCCACAGTTCTCTGCTGCTTGCCCTCAGTTCCCTGGTTGGAAGAAGACACTGCTTTCTGCTGGGGAAACTGCTGAAGCATTTCCTCCACTGCAGACTGTTTTCCCTCGCTTGCCTTTGATTGGAGGAAATGAGGCAGCAGAAAAGGAGATGACAACAGCCTTTTTGGGGTATTTCATACACCCCTCATAACATCCCTTCTTGTTGACCCAAGTTTAGACAAGTTGTGAAAGACAGACATGTTAGGAAAGCTGCTTCTTCTGTGGAGAAAAGCTTTGATCAATTGTTGATTTCACTTGGTTAATCTGTTCCAGTCATGGAGGAGCAATGCAGATGACAGTATCTGACAGGGTGTGTAAAGCTTGACACAATGGATCTTTTTATTATAAACCTGACATGCAACTAAGCATGAGGAAGGTGGTCTGTAGTTGTATTTTGTGCTCATTCGCTTTAAAGTTTCAAGTTTTGTGGCCTGGTTGTTGTTTGTGACACAGTGAGTCATTGTGACAGTGCAGCCCACACTCCTTACAGTGGTCACATTTCTACAACTGCTGAGGTGCCACATCCATGTTGGCAAAACATGGTAGTGCTGCAGAGTCTTGGAAGAGCATAATTCCTTCCTGTGCAGAATTGTGTCCACTGGGTCTGATTAGCTGATGAGTTTCTGATAAGACATCATGCTGATAAAGGGATTCATTGCAGAACTTTTCCTTCTGTGTTTATATGCCATTTTTATTACGAAGTAAAAAATGGATTAGCCTTTCATTTCATGGTGACAAATCTGTAGCCTCAGTTCTGCTGTGCCTAATTATGATAATATCCCACATCAAATAGTTGGAATTAAAGGGCTGTTTGATGTTCAGCTCAACAGATGTTGCAGTGATGACTGGGATATTTTTGACTTTGAGGATACAAGCTCATGCCAGACACTGGCATGAATGGAAGCTTTTGGAGGTAAACATGTTGCAAAATAAACCACTTGATCCACTTTGCCGTAACAACATGGAGACATAGCTGTAGATACAGGTTTGAAAATTATAATTTGTCAACAAGTGACAACATGACAGTGCTGAGAGTGGTTGTTACTTTGCCTTGATGAATGCACCACCAGAGCTTCACTGTCAGCTGCATGATTGTTTTCCTGTCTTAAAGGCTTGGTCTGCATGCCCAGACATACATCCATATTAGTCTTCTGTTCATTAAGCTTGCAGTTGTTGATCATACTCAACCATCGCTGAAGTTCAGGTCAACCAATATTAATATTGAATCATTTAATCTAGTTGAGATTTCATTTGGCATTTTTATGTTATTGAGACAGGACATAATGTATATTAGAAATATTTACTACTGTCTATGTGTTTTGAATAAATGAAAAATGGAAACAGTTTTGAATATGTCTTACCACTATTTGGACAAAATTTAAGTGTGGATCTGAAAGTAGTGCTAGATCAGAGGCCATAATAATCACCTAGATCAAAAGGGTTTAACTGGTAAGTTTATTTTTTTTAACCTGAGGGTGCAACATTGAAAGACAAATGGATAAATCACTAAATTTGTAACAGGTGAAGGAAACATGCCTCTGAAATTGCAGAACATAAATACATAAAATACGAATAGAGTGGGTGATATAATGTATCCCAAGAGCCCTGCTTTTAGTATAGCTTAAATTTAAAAAATAAATAAAATATATTTTTTATTATTTTATTTTATTTATTTATTTTTTTTTGCAATTGTTTGCAAATTTGATTGCTTCAGCAGACTCAAAATCCTTTGATTACAACACTGGGATCTCCGTTCACCAGACAGACATGGGTTATTCAGAAGAAATGTCTGACAGGCATAATAGCTATGCCAGTAGTCAAGCAGTGCCTGATCTGATCAAGGTCTAAATCCCTCAGACTGCAGTGTAGTTACTCAGTAAGATTGGCAGCATGATAGCTAGATGTTGGGCAGTACATTAGTGCACACTTAGATAAGGTGATTATTGATAACACACTGGTGCATAGTGTATTTGGCCAGCGGTAGGACATAAAAATGTGAGTCTCTGCATTCATCCGGTCTGTGGCGGGTTTTGTTTGACAGTTTGTCTTGTATCAGTCAGTGGGTAAAGCACTGCATCAACCATGCCAGCACCAGGGGCTTGATTCTCATTGCTGCCACTCAGTACAAACAGTATATTTACTGGCTGTGATTAGACTGTTTGACTAATAGGGTCCTACAAATTGTATGTGTTTTGTAACATAAGATGCAGCGTTTAATTCAGCAATTCTGATGCTGTTATTTTGGATGAGCTAATATAGTCCAAACTTGTCAGACTTTATGGCTGGACATCACAAATGAATTCTAATCTTTGAGTATATTTGCCAATTTTGAGATGGGAAGTTTTACTGTGGTGATTTAAGAGTTATAATAGCAGTAGTGGTATAGTATAATTGCAGTTATTATATGTGGTTAATTAAAGTATAAAACTTAACACTTTTTAATGGATTGAGCAGCACTGCACATTGCCTGTCAAAGACCCTTTTGGTCCTGCTGGGGTGGGCCAGGTTCATTATACCTTCATGTCAGGCCCACCCTCCTCAGAGCAGTTTTACTAATAACAGGAAACATGGCCACTGCTGCAGATGCTAATGAGCAGTTGCCCAGAGCCTGAGACAGCCTGATTACAGCAGGAGGGGTGTAGTTATCATCATGCAGAAGGCTCTGAAACATCAAATGAGTTTTGGACATATGCTAGCTGTGCTTCACAAACTGCAACTAAAGAGGAATATCACTGGTTAAAAGGCTCTAGGGAAACATGTTTTTGTGTATACACTCTTAATTGTGTTTGTTTGACTCCTATCAGCAGACAGATGCCATTAATTATGCATAGTTTATGCTTTGATAACGCCAAGATGCACTTTCAACCCCAGATTGAACTGAGGCATGTGTTTTGGC
Source organism: Xiphias gladius (assembly GCF_016859285.1). Taxonomy (NCBI): domain Eukaryota; kingdom Metazoa; phylum Chordata; class Actinopteri; order Istiophoriformes; family Xiphiidae; genus Xiphias; species Xiphias gladius. Next base: position 7,808,279 of record NC_053406.1, on the reverse strand, counting down.
AACTGCAGCAGCAGCACAACAGGCTCCATCATGTCCCTGGAGAGTGAGGTAAACTTGTGATAACAGTCAGCACTTCTGTAATATCATTATTGTTATTATAGCTGATTGCAGAGTCTCAGTGCTGACTGGGCAGCAGCTCAATGGGAAACTTAACAAAGTTAATAACACTGAATATTCACAGATAACGCAGGCTGGTACCTCTTACTGTGGTCAGGAAGGAAATGGGTGCTGAGATTTAAAAAGTATAATGGTGTTCTGCTCCTTGTCCACACTGAGAGGGGTTAATGGAACTGGAACAAGCACCACAGTAGGATGCCTCTCTGATACGGACCTTCACCAGCCTAAAATTTTTAGATAAATCATTAAATGAAGCAAAGAGCCCCTGGTTTATAGAGGGATCTAGAAAAGGCAGGAGAGAAAATGGGAAGACCCTGTGCAAATGTTTGGGTTCACTGCATCACAGCATTATTGCTGTCTTGCTTGCAGGTTCAGTTGCCTTGTAGCCCACAAAAGCCCTACAAATCAGCATGTATCGGGGTTTTTTTTTTTTTTTTTTTTAAATAAAATACTTTAATTTGAAAGGTTTTGCTAAAATGTCACTGTTACATAACATCCTTGTTACACCTGTTGCCCTTTTCTTTTCCTGGCTTTTTCTGGCCTGGCACAGAAGGGAAAGGTGGCGCCTACACGCTGCCTTTTTGTCCAGATATGTAGTTACTGTGTGATATAGTCATGGTCACTGTAATTTATTGTGATGTGTTCAATAGATGGTCGTTTCACCAAGCCCTTTTCAATTTCTTCCTTTTTTTTTTAACCATGATCATATTGATGAAAGCTCCTAACAGTCTTAGTTGTCATGGGAAATGGGAGCTGGGTAGCAAGCTCTTAATTTGAGGCTGGGCTTTGTATCAAAAACAGGGTGCTTTTCAAGCCAGCATGTGTTCTCTATCAAAGTGCCAGACATGTTACTCCAGTAACTATTTGTTCCATGAACTGTCTAATATGGTCTTTGTAGTCCCAAACAATTTGTAACTACATTGTTTGCTTCCACATTAACACCTTTTTTTTTTTTTTTTTTTTAATCTTCTTACAGGGTCCTTCGTAGTTACTGGGATGTTAGAGCTCTGGAAGCAGGACCAGGACTGACTATAGGAGCATGGTGAAACACCAACCCCTCCAGGTCTATGAGCGCCAACTGTGTTTGTCATGTATCACAGGGATCTATGGTTGCCGCTGGAAACGCTATCAGCGTTCCCATGATGACACCACCAAGGTGAGAGGTGGGGGAAACCCCTTTTGTGGAAGAAGTAAACCAATCAGAATTGCTGTACATCTGGCTGTCAGTGATTTTTTTTAAAAAAAAAAAAAAAACACATCATGGTTATTTTTACAGAACATACTGTATAGTCTGACACAGTGCAGTACACTGTATTTCATACAGTGCAAGATACAGTACATGTATAGAATGATCACTAGATAGTACACATCAGCAACCAATCTGTTAATGCACCAAAGGATGACATTTGACTGACCTTGCAGCATCATATGCCTGAATCCTCCACATTTTACAGATTTACTCAAGTTTTACATTTGGGAGATTGTAGAAAACCTTTTCCCCGGGATGAAAACCCCTTAGATGGTTTGATAGACGAAATGGTAAAAACAACATTGATAAGCAAAGCTATAGGTAACAGAGTTGAAATTCCCCTTGTTGTCACTGATTTTCTCACAAGATAATTAGAAGCTGTACACATTCATATGTTCACATGTGCTCACATCACGCTGGCAGCAAATGAGACCTGGTCGCTCCATTCTTGCACTTCATCTTTCAAGGTCTTCTTTTTTTTTTTTTTTTTAACTAAAGAATTTAGTTTTCATTGTCTGTTTAGTACATCTTCCAATGACCCTACCTCCCCCATTTTTGAAAAAAACGTGTCTAAGAAAATCATTACATTCCTCCTCTAAATTTTTGCCTGCTGAATTAAAAAGCTATCACTGTAGCTTTTACATTAATGTGAGTCTTTTCACAGCTGTGAATAATAATATGGCTGTGCAGGAAGTAGAAAATTTTCAAAAGTACTCCCTCGCTAAATGCACTGTTAAGGAAAAAATATAAAACCCATAAAAGGCTTTAGTGTACAGTCTGTGTTTGGCATCCACAGCAGTGTGCTCTTCCACCTCATGCTCTCTGAATACCCTACACTGATATTTGTCTTTCAGCCATTGATTTGCAAAGAACAATTATTTTTGACCAAATATGTCCATACTGGTTTATCCTCCAGTCTGTAACCTTGAGCTTTCCACATAGTGGCTCATTGGACATTACAATACTCCACTGTTTTTAATCTGAATTTTTTTTTTTTTTTTTTTTTTTTTTTTTTCCCCCCATGAAATTTTTGTTTGTGCGTACCTTACTTCTATTTTTATGACGACCATATTGAGTTACATACCTTACAGAGCGGGGACATGTTGGCTGGTCCTCACTTTCTGACACACTTTCAAAGGGCTGTTTGAGGCTTAAGACTTGGTTTTAGGGTTCAGGTAAGAATTAGGTTTAGGTTAGGGTTAGCGTAAGGGTTGGGGTTGATGGTAAGGGGCTTGGGAATCCATTCTTTCATTGAGTGTGTAAGAAATATACGTGTGTGTGTGTGTGTGTGTGTGTGTGTGTGTGTGTGTGTGGGGGGGGGGGGTGTTGTGCCTGTGTGTATGTTTAGTGCTGGATATACTGCAAGTGTTCTGTATGGGGGTCACATTTATCATAGTCAGGGAACACTTTGTGATAATAGGTTATGTTTATTTGGCACAATTATTTTTAACCATTTAAAGGTACATTCTAAATTATGCAGTTTTTGAATGAATCTGTTATTTTAATACATTTTGTAGCTACACTTTCTTAATAAATATTTAAGCCAGAGTGGGCAACCAGAACTTTCAAATGCAACCCCCAACCAGAGGATATTGCAGTGTATTTTTTCTAGTATTAGGCACATGCCAGGATAAGTATCACAGCCTACAAAAGATGAGCCATGTGTCCTGACCTTTCCCTTAATCTCCTTTATTCTGTATTTAGGAAGGACACAAAGGTTATGTTGCTGCAACAATCTCAAACACACAGCATATAACCATGTGTGTGCTCACATGCACACAGACACAAGGTTGGATAATTTATTTATGCCCACATATCATACTGTAGACAAGCAGAAACCTAGAACACACACAAGACTCATGTCACTCAGCACACACAAAGATTTACCAAAAAAAATATATAGCCTACATTAAACCTATATGAGGTGTTTAAACAGAAACAAATAACAAAGGCAGGTAAGGGTGGTTATGATTGTTAGCACTTGGATCAAATTAAAAGCATAGCAGAACTAAATAAAGAGATATTGATTTCCCTTCCTCTGTTTGCAGGGAAATTTGACACTTTGTAGCTCTGTTTCCTGTTGCAAGTGGTTGTCTTTCAGGCCAACTGACAGGAGATTGCAGAGTCAGCATTATTTGTTCACAGTGCTCATCTTTTGTTTTGACCGTGTGGTGTTGGGCAGCACCTGTCTTAACCCAAGTGCAAGAAGCTCACAGTCAGGCACATGCGCTCTGTGGGTCGCTGACAATTTCCATTCAGTTGATTCAATGTGTTTTCCCCCTCAAAATTCTTTTAACTTGTTTACATAATGATTGTAGAGAACTGAAAACGGATTGAGCCTCCAAGAGTGCAGCTTTTCTTCGTGCTGTCGATAGAGCTCTGTGATCTGCTAATTACTTGTCTTTACTTATTGAGTGTATGCTAGATGCAGAGAGCTGTCGTTTCCATTGAGAATGCTACCTAGCGTAGGTCAAGGTGATGTCATATAAGACTGCATCTTTAACGATCCCAGTAAGCAAACTGTGACCAATCAAGGGCAGGTATCCGCTACATGTAACTGGACCTGAGCTGATCACAGAAGCGTGAAAATTGAGAATGTCATGTTGAAACAACTGTAGGCTCATTCATAATCCACAAGTAGATTATGCTTTTTCTCCTCTTTTTCATCTTTGTCCACTGCAATGAGCTGTTCATCTTGACTGGCTGTCTCAGTTAAGCTGCTTCTGTCTGTGTTTAAGGTGCTTTGTGGGAAGACAGCCCACGTCATGCTTTGCAAGCCGATCTGGCCTCTCAGTAATAATTGAAAGTATTTCCATTTACCCACTCGTTACCCTTCGGTCAGACAAAGGCTTCAAAAAATGAAACAAAGTTGCTCTGCCATCATTTTGTATGGCAGCAATTTATGGCAGGAGAAAAAGCAAATCAAATTAGCAGAATTCAAATTAGATGATTATGGAAGGGATGTTGTTCATAAAATTATTCCATTTTTCTTGCTTTGGACTTATAGAATCTTCAGCATTTTGTGTGTCTGATCACATACTTACTGCTCATTTTTCTACGAGCTGTCAGGCTGAAAGGTCATAAGCTTCAAATATCAGATGTGAGGTGATTCAGTGAGGAAGCAGAGGGTGTGATGGTTAGTGACGTTATACATGTAGAAAATGGTAGTAATTAATCATAGGGTTTTGGCTTGGCAAGTAGCTACTAAAAAAATTCAGTATATCACACCTTCGTGATGATAAAGCCACATTGTTTAAACAAACTATTAGGTTTGTGTCAAAAAAGCAAAGAGGGTATTTTTTCTGAATCATATACGTCCAATATACCACCTCTTTCCAACTGCCATCATCGTCTGACTCGCCTGAATGAAGCTAGGCATTTAGATTTACAGGCTGAATAAACCAAACCATATATCCACGACGGATTTACAATAGGGTATGGCCTTAAATACATGGGAAAAACCTTGTTCACTCAAAATCTGCTTATGTGGTTTCGTCCTCTTCACTGTCATAATGACAGTTCATCCTCCAAAGTAAATATTCACTATCAGAGGCCATGAGTCAGGTTTGTAAATGATTCATAGATTTTTAAAGAGTGAATTGTCCTGATGTCGTAAAACTCTGACTATGCTGGGGAAAAAAGATCAAGCAGGGTAGGGTTTTATTTGATAGTTTATCCAGTTTATTTGATGACATTAATTCGTAGGATGTGATGTTAATTTACTAAAATGTTTCAAACATTTTTTTTAATTTTTTTTTTTAAAGGTTGTGTGTTCGTATCACCTTTTTATAATTTCTTCATCACTCTCTATATATTGTGTACCTCACCAGAGCTGATACAAAGAGTTGAGAAATTGATTATTCAATCGACAGAAAAGTAAGCAGCAACTTTTTTTGTTATTTGATTAGTTGCTTGAGTCATCTATCAAACAAAAATGCTAAAAACTTATTAACAGCTTTTCATTTGTGAAAACCACCTCTTGTCTTTGTCTTATGTGATGACGATGCGTTTTGGTCAGACAAAACAAGAGATTTGAAGACATCAACTTGGGCTTTAGGAAATTGTGATCAGGTTTTTGACATCTTATAGACAAAACTAATGATAGATTAATGAAGAAAATAATCAACAGATGAATAGATAATGAAAATAATCGCTATTCGCAGCCTTACACCTCACTCTGACAATAATATAAAACAGTTACTAATAATTCATGATTGATCTTGTTTTCGACAAGAGATTATGTTCTGGTGGTCTGCTGACTTCCCCATGTTGCCTCAAAAGATGCCAGTCAAGTAGTTTAATGTCACATGTTCCAGATAGGGACACCAAGACCTTGAAGGATGAGGGATTTATTTGTAGATGCACTATAGTGTCAGTACACTGCTAGGCAGGGTTGCAGTTTTATTCTCAAAAGTTGGAGTGATTTATTGGACACTTAACAAAATATGTTCAATCTAAAATTCCACCTGTTAACACCTGAGTGCTCTGATAACTAAGATTTTTGCTGAACATGTTTACTTTATCTGCTGTGATTAGAAAAGCCTCAAGCTCCTTCCTACGTTGCTGTTGAACCTAGTGATATATACAGTAAGTGACTTGTGCCAAATTGTCTAGTTAGTGATCAACTTTTAAAGAAGTAATCCCAACCATAAAAAAAGAAATTCAAAACACTTGTTTGATGGAAATGGTGGCATGATTTCCAGCTAAAATATAGAATATCTACAGATTAAATATTAGAAAATGAACAAGTTTTGTCCATAAAATACACTGACTGTATTATCTGCATTTATTTATTTAAGCATAGTGGGGAATGTGTCTAAAAATATAGAGGAAAATTGAGGTTCAATTCAGTATCAGGCAAGTGTTTATTATATTTTTCAATTTTCAGGAACTCCTTCCTATTTTTGCAGACACTTTTACATTTTGTGCATTCCTCAGGTGGTATAGTTGCTTAATAAAGCAGTGCACGCCCAATGTTGAATGCCAAGGACTTATCGGGATATGCTCAGGAATGTGACAAGGGACTGAGGTGTTAAGTCCAGTGAAGATAGAGGCATGTGAGGCTTTGCCATCAGCAAAAGAATCACAACTATTGCAGCTTTGTCTTTTTTTTTTTTTTTTTTTTTTTTTTAAATGTTTTCTCTCCTACATTAGTTCACAAGTTTATTCACACAAACCAACATGTTTGTGTTTGTTCGTATCTGTCTGTATTCATCTTTGACAACAAGTTGATTCAGGACCCTCCAACATATTTTCTTTCCTCAGTTTTGGCATGTTAGATGGTAGCATACTGAGTCAAGTTGCCAGACCTAATTGAATGCATCATTTAATTGTGCATTAACTATATAGTAGCAGATGTCTACACTGAAATTATCTTGTCACAAATCACATCAAAATGTAATAAAGAACATGTATATGTTAATCATTGTATGTGTATTTTGGGAGAGGAAACCCAAAATTTTAACTGTCAAAATGGGTAGTAATAAACTATTTAATAATAATAAATTATTTGCATTCACATGTTCTATAAGCCTAGGTATTATGCTTTTAGAGACTTTTTCAGAATCTCTTAGTAGATTCTCGCACAGAAGGCTTGTGTAGTGTAGCTGTATTTGAAGGTTTGAAAACTTTTTTAAAATTTTACATCTATACACAGCAATACACTACTTAACTTGCGAATCTGCATAATGACTAGTCTGGATGTGTGAATGTATGTTAATTAATGTTTATTATAGCTTATCAAAAACATTGCATCCTGGTTCCATATCCGACCCAAGGTTGACTTGCAAATCAGAATCAATGGTATTGCCATATGCTTTTTTTCTAAATAGTAATACATACAGCATGTGATTTCTTATGTGAATTTTAAGTAAGTAAGCATGCCCAAGCATGCCCATGCATGCATGTACTGTGCAGTAAAGCAGCAGCTGAGTATTAATAATAACCCTTTTGTGGATATGACACCATATTGTTGCCTCGATCCTGTGTAAAGTATTGAAGCATTCTTGGAGGGAAAAGAGTGTGCGTGTGCGTGTGCGTGTGCGTGTGCGTGTGCGTGTGCGTGTGCGAGTGCGAGTGCGAGTGATTTTGCTCCATGTTTTATTCTTTTTCTTCACCTGCCCAAGAATTACAAATAGAAATTAGCCAGTAGCTAAATTTGGTACATATCATCTTCTCTCTTTCTTTGACATTAATCTATTTATGTATGTTCACCATTTCTAAATTACCCCAAACCTCTTTTTCTGTATTATGTTCTGTTAAAACAAAATATATATCATATCGGACAACATATAGGCAGATAATGATATATCTGTGATAGGCCAACATTAGCCAGTAAAAATTGGTTGAACGATATATCGGGCTGCAAAAAGTTGTCACTGATTGGTTTTGGTTTAGCAGGGTATTAATTAATACTAATGATGTAAATGAGCCCGGCTGCAGTTAGGTTGATTTTGAACAAACTAAATTCAGACTAAAAGACCTGAATTTACTTCAGGTCAACTGTTTAAGAGTAATCTTATGTATGTGGAAATCATTGGAGCACAAATGTTCTCTACTAAAGAACTTGAAATAAAGAGAAAATGCTATTTTGGGTTTGATCACACGGTGTGAGGAAATATATTAATTACATAGGTTGATGGTGTCAGCTCAAAAAGAAGATCAGTGATAGAAACAAAAAGCTCCACCAGCATAATTTTTTAGACATTATAAATTGTTCTTAAATCCTAAACTTTACAAGATAATTGTGGTGGAAAGATAAAAAACAATCCATTAAGTCTATCGAATAAATATATTATTTGCTGCTTCAGTTGTAATCCACTGTACTGGACCTGCTCTGAACCATTAAAGTCAAGACAAATTTATAAAAAAAAAATCAAGCAGAAAGTCACATTTGCTTTTCCCAGATGGTAAATCACTGACACGGTTGCCTGTGATGCAGTGGTGAGTCAGCAATGATATACAGTTTACTTTATGGTGACAGGAAAGAGTTGTATTTCCTTTAGTAGACAGCCTACTGTATATTTCTAAGAATTGTTTCACATTTATGACTCTGCTACTTGCAGAGAATTTATTGAGAAAAGCGCAAGTGGAGGATTTTATGGGATGCATCCTATATAGATATTAATGAGTGTTATACATGCTGCAGTGATATTTGCCTTGATCCATTTAATCCTTTTTAGTAGGGGAGTTTGTTCTATAAGGCTTAGTCTATGACTTCTATCCTTTTTCCATATTTACGGTTTTGGAAACAAATTTGTTCCCTTTTTTTTTTTTTTTTTTTTTTTTAATATATTTCATCTTAACTATTGTAGCTGCTTGGACTACATTTCTCAGAGCAGCTACAGAAAGGGTCCTTGATGATTTTGAAAAGTCATTGTAATATTTTTTGAATTGCTTTTTAATTATAGCTCAACCAAATAATTTGATTGAATTTTTAGGCAAATTCAATAGCTCTTAATTTTCCCAAAGAGAACTAATTATTTCTCCAAGGGTCGGACAGGATTACACTAGTCAGAATAATTATCAGAGCAAAGCAAGTATGTCCGTTGGCATGCATTGCTCTTCAAACGGTTTGGGCTGATTCCCAGGGCTTGTGATGTTCCGATAGATTTCTGTTGCCACACTATCAGTCTGTGCCGTGGGGTGTTGTGCCCAAATAAAATGCCAGCCATGCAGAATGTTAATGTGATGTCACCAGGGCAGGCCAAGTCATGTCAGGATAGACAAGCTCTGCTGCTGAGTTAGCTGGGAAACAGGAAGAGAGAACATCAGGCCTGACAGGGTTTTTTTACATCTCCAGCAACTGAGAAAAGTAAGGTATTCTTCAGAGGTCTTTGTTTTGTCTGTTTTTGATACAAACCCAGACCCTTTAAAAATAAATAAAAAAATTTAAATACATCCAAAATGTCCACTCCTTGAGACCAAAGAACTACACTAATACACTGTATTGTTTGTACTGTATTGTGGTTGAAACACAAAATTTTCTCTCCTCGAAACAGATTTAGATTTATCCAGCAAGAAAAGGTCCCTAATTTTAAATTGCAGGCCAATATAGCAGTGTGACTTAATGATAAATAATAAAAACCCATCTTTAGTATAAGACCTCTGAAATGACAGTGGGACACAGTTTTATTATGTGATCTTATTAATTAGAGACCTCAACGTAGGTAACTTATTGACCGCACCATCACAGCTCTGTCAGGGGCATCTCAGGTCGCATCCATCATAATCTAGAGGGGAGGAAGGGGTGGAGGAGTGAAAGAGTGGGGGTTGAACAATGTCACCTCTCAGGAGCAAGGTTAGATTTCCCAGGTGTTTCCAGGTAGTCAATAAGGACCATGGGAACCATGGTCGGTGCTTTGTCATCAATGAACAGAGCTGCCTGTCATGGAGACCATGGTAACCTTCTCGTTTCTGGAATCGATTTGACTTTTCTTTGTCATAAGACAACAGTTCTGATATTAGTAAATGTTGTGTTTTTGCAGAGTTGGTTAAAAAGTAAAGGTAAAAACATAAGAGTCAAACAGTATTTGCTCTGGCTGAAAAGATAGCTTTTATTTTTTGGGGTCATTTCCTTGTTGTAAAGACAGACGTGCAGCCCATTATTTGCATGGTACCCATATTATCTGATGTAAGAGGACCTTCTTACATAAAGTTTTTTTGTTTGTTTGTTTTTTGTTTTTTTTTCTTACGCTTCTGAAATGTACTTCAGAAGCCATAGCCAAATACGTGAGGGGGTTGAATCAGCATTCTCTCGGGCTTGTTTCCCTTTTTTGTACAACTGATTACTGTCATGCCATAAAACCCCGGTCCAGAAATTAAATAATACATCTTTTTACATGACTCATGATTTCCACATTAAGTCTGACGCAGGTCTGAATGGTGAAATGTGGGAAAGCTCTTAAAATAAGCTTCAGGCAGTGGATTTTATTTATGATTCAGAACGTCTATATTAAACAACTGAAAAACTTTTCAACTACGTCAACTAAACACTGAGAATCACAATAAACAGGTGAGACGGGCTGTCTTAACTGTGTTTTGCATCAGCTGGTCGAGGCGATGATGATCTGATCCTTGGCACACGCAACAGTGGTGGATTCAAGGTGATTGCACAGTGCGAACATACAGGTGGATTTTTTTTTTTTTTTAAATAAATATTTGGATATTTAGGCAGCATCTAAAAATTATGGATTAGTCTATTAGTTTTTCTCAGTAAATCATTTATTTAAAAAAAAAAAAAAAAAAAAACATCACTGGGTTCTGGGAGCTCAAAGGGACATCTTCAAATTGCTTGTTTTGTTTGACCACCAGTCTAAACCCAAAAGATATTCAATTTCACAGATGTAGCACAGACATGTTTTAGGAGCTGGAACTGGTGAATGTTTGGCATTTCTATTTTGATCAATTATCCGAATGCTGATCGACTAATCAAATAACTGACTAATGGTTTGTGCAGTAACCAACATATTGACATAATGTAAATACATCTTTACTGTTTATGCAAATGTGTGCACATATTTTGCCGGACATCTTTTGCCTTCAATTGCCTTCCTAAACTCATGACACACTTGACCTCTATAGTGACTAGAATTTCAATTGACCTACGTCTAAAGATGACGTCTTCTGAGAAAACGTGGATTGTGCAGTTTGTCCAGATTAAATGGAATTCAAGTCACTGAGCAAGCCTGATACTCCTTTTTATCTAACAATGTTATCAAAATATGTGTGTTGTTTTTCTCACACCCTTTCACTTCATGTGTTCACTGGGGTCACTTGATAAAGTTCTATTACTCTTTAACCTAGAAATGTTATTCTACTAAAATGTTTTGTCTGTGTAGTGTAGTACCTAAAAGTTAACAGCACATTTTCAGTCAGCCAACACGGCTGCTTTTCAGAATCTCTTGGGTGTACTGAGTTATCTTTAAAATGATGAATAATTTTCTGTGTTATGAAAAATGTCAAAAGGTTCTTGTCTGAGTCACAGCAAAAGTGTAGATGGAATTAAATTACACTGAGAAAAGGTACAGATGAGGCTGTCTATATGCGCATATCCTCCTGAGTCTGGCCTAGGTGTGCATTCCTGTCTGTCTGTGTCTGAAGATGTCGCCAGCTTAATATTTGCCGCGGTACGAAAGTGCATGACGGGAGGACAGTAATTAGCCGACTTGCATGTGAAGTTATTAAAAGTCATCCCTTGATAATGAGCAAAGTGTATGAGGGAATACACTCTGCAAAGGTCAGCAAGCCAGGTTGACACCCAGTTCCCAGAGTAGATAGGTTTGTTGAAAGTTTAGTTGTAATGAACTCTGCTGGTCTCTGAAGATCTTCTGGAAAAGTTGAGACTGTGCTTGTCAATCCAATACATTATACTGAATGTGTGTCAGAGGATTTTGTATAAAAATAATAATAGGATCTATAGTAGAATTAGTATTAATTGTTACGCCGTGGAGCAGTGAATATGCAGTTATTATCATCATATTCTAATTAAATTAAATTGTAATAGTGGAGCCAAAGAAATAATTGAGTGTGTGTGTGTGTGTGTGTGTGTGTGTGTGTGTGTGTGTGTGTGTGTGTGTGTGTGTGTGTGTGTGTGTGTGTGTGTGTGTGTGTGTGTGTGTGTGTGTGTGCGCGCGCACGCAGTGGGAGTTGCTGTGGTCCCTCATCCTCCTTTTTACCTTCTGTCTACTGCTGGTCTGGTTCTACTTCTGGTGGGAGGCACATAATGACTACAACGAATTCAACTGGTGAGTAAACAACCAAACTGACTGTTCGTGTGTGTTGTCATGTCAAAACTAGGGCCAGACGCCTGTCACCATATTGTTTTGGCTGTAAATAGATTTTTATCCGTGCTTGTCAGCTTGTTGATTTCCAAATCATCATCTTAATCTGTCCTCTGCTTTAATCTGAGCAGAGACCACCCAGGCCTCCACAGATTACACCGTTATATAACAGAGCGATGGCTGGCGATACATTTCCTGTACTGTACAAACACTTAGCCCCGTGCCACATTTATGTGAAAACAAATTTATGTGACTGAAAACCTTATACTGTAAACTCCCACAAGTAAGATTTATTACAAACCATTAAGCAGAATTCATCTATTTTCAAAACCCCACATACGATTTTCCCTAAGCACAAGTAACACCATGATCTCACAAAAAAAAAAACGGCTGCTGAAATTCATAGTATATAAATACTCACATTACACTGTAAATGTAACTGAAATTTATATTGGGTGTTGTTGTAAGTATTACATAATTTATGTTATAAAAGGTTCTTTTAATGCTATGGTGCAAAATGGCTACTGCTGGGTCCCATAAGTGTATGTGTCACATACACTGGTCTTTCTTACCAACTACCGTTCCCCTCCCCCCTCTCCCCCTGCTCTCAGGGACCTCTACAATGTCACCTTTTCCTTCTTTTTTTTCTTTTTTTTTTTTATCGTCCGTTGTCTTCCATTACCTCTTTTCACATTTCTCTCCCGCTGTAGTTTTTTCTGTGATATCCCAGTCCCTTTTCCTCTCTCGTTTTCCCTACATTTTACCTTCTTTCATAGCCTTTTTCCTAACATCTTGCGCTGTGTGTATATTCTCCATCCTCCTTTTTCCAGTCTTATCGTCAATATCACTATTGTCTTTCCATTTTATCTGAATGTCAGTTTTGGTGGGCAGACATTTGCCATTCCTTTTTATAATAGGAAGTGTACAAATTTCCTGCTTTTCTTCCTGCTTTTTGTGTAGTGTCCACAAATAATAACAGATGATATCCCTGCCCTTATGTGTTCTAGTGATTATCAGCAGGGAGTGTCCCAGTCAGTCTGCAGTATAAATGTATTCACCAAGGGCTAGTAGCATCAGCGCTAAGTGACCGTGCTGCGGCTTTGTGCCACTGGAATTACTGATAAGGCTTTAAATGTAATTAGTGCTATAGTCCCTAGCTGCCCTGTCAAGACACACACATGCACACTTGCTCTGCAGCTGTGAACCTTTGGATACGTCCAGTGTCACTCTTTTGAGCATTATAGCTCAGGGCGACATGGATGTATATTTATGTATGTGCATGTGTTTATGTATAACTAAATCTGGCTGCAAAAAAAAAGTAACCAGTGCAGGCTGGATATTGTGGTTGTTCCTTTTACTGTCTGTCTCCCACACTGAAGCTCGTCCAAAAGACAGAAACCAGCTGTCAATAATTGTCACCCATCCATTAATAATAGCAATCACATAATCTCTTTGGTCTGAATTCTCCCTGTAGCCCAACAAAAGTGTCGGCTGTCATGGAGGCTGCTGTTTTTGTTGTGTCTGTGTTAGTTTTATTGCAACAATAAAGCATTAAGCTCAAGGGCACATGATGGGTGTCTGCCTGTAAGTCTAACAGTTGCTCATGAGGCTTTTATTTTGTACAGTATGTATCCTAGTTTTTAAATGTACTTGTATCTGTCTTGCAGATGCATTTCAAACTAAAAATGCTGTAGACCCATAAACTCACATTACCCTGCTATCTATTTGTGAAAGTAAGCCCGCAGATAAGTGTTATCTGCAGGCTTTTCTCAGCCATTTATTGTTAATATAATATAATGTCGTCCTATTACTATTAAGTCAACTTATAAGGCATGGTTTGAGGTTTTTTTTTTAAGGAAAATGATGGTTAGTCATTTTAAAAGCTAATACAAAAAGCCATACACACAAACTCGGTGCTCCCAAGCTTTCAGATTAATTAGCAATGATAAAATACAGTTGAACGCTTCAATGACAAGAAATGTCATCCATCCTCTTGTTCCTGCAGGTTCCTCTACAATCGCTCTGGGGAGTGGAGTGATGGCACTGTTCCCATCCTGGCCACCACAGCTGCTGGATTCACCTATGTTGCGTTTTTAATGGTCAGTGCCATGTAAGATACTCACTAAGGAGCTAGTAAACATATTGTGCTCATGATAATGTCTTGTTGAGGCAGCTTTTGAAATGTCTGTTGAAATGTGTTGCCAGACCAAAGTTGTCACATGGTGATGCTTGGCAAGGTGAGATCTGTGAGGCAGCAGACTTGTTTTTGAAAGTTGTACTCTTATCTGTGTCTCTTGTTTTTTTTTGTTTGTTTGTTTGTTTTTTGTTGTTGTTTGTTTGTTTGTTTTCTTTTTTCAGGTTTTAGCACTTTGCCACATTGCACTTGGGCAACAGTTAAATTTGCACTGGATCCATAAGGTAATGTGCCAAATGTGAGACCAGCTGAGCAACTTTGTTTGTGTGAGTGTGGGTGGTAGAAAAATTTGGGGGTAGAAAGAGGTGGGTGACCTGTCTTTCTTTCTTCTCTTTCTTCGCTTTTTTCGCTTTCTTTCTGTTGGTGTGTGTGTGTGTGTGTGTGTGTGTGTGTGTGTGTGTGTGTGTGTGTGTGTGTGTGTGTGTGTGTTTGTTGGGGTGGTGTTTATACACTTATCTGTTTGCTTGTTGCTTGTGTGTGTGCTCATTCAGTGCCAATCAGCTGAACTTGTCCTGAACTTACAGTTCGGATCATGTTGTCCCAGGAGGCTCGTGAAAGCACAGTAAACGACCTGATGGAGAATACTATCAGCAAACCAAATACAAGGACCAAACACTGTTTGAGGTGTGAAAGGGCCGGGAGCTATTAGGGGTTATTCTGTGTGGTGTGTGTGTGTGTGTGTGTGAGTGAGTGTGTACATGTATGTGTCCAAAGTGTCAGCCTCTCTGATTTTCTGCATCTCTCCCTCTCTGTCCACACAGATAGGAGTGACTGCTACTCTGCTCACCACCATCATTGGGGTGATATCCATCAATCAAACATGGGGGCAAGAGTGGGATGTCATTCCCATCTCCCTGCAGGTCAGCAGACTGAAACATATGAAAGTCCCAGAGCTTGACTTGATGGTTTGATTTTGCTCCCCCCTCTTTTTTTTTTTTTTTTTTTTTTTTTTTTTAAAAGACTCTTTTTTTCAGACAGTTGACAATGAAGAGGCAGACAGGAAACAAAGGGAGTGATAGAAGGTGGTCTGACATGCCCCAAAGGGGCCGGGCCAGTCTCAAACCATTAATGTTGTGCTTATGTGGAACAAGCTGTAACCATTCAGCTACCAAAGGGCTCTGACATCACTTTAATGATAAGTTTCAGTGCTAAACTGAGACTTGTAATCCATGAGATGGAAGCAGTCTGTCATTTATACTTAACAACCTAGACTTCACCCACTGGTTTGTGGACACTGGATAAAATAATTGAGCTGCGACCACATATACCTGGATAAGGAAGTCCAGGATCAACTGCTTGATAGCTCTTTGTATCTCTTCATTTCTAATTGGAACAAAGTGTAGTATACTGCATATACTGTAGTAACATGATACTCTGTCTGTATTTATCCTGGTAAAAATTTGTAGCATAACGATATACATACAAGGAGTTATGAGAAGTGCATAATTAGTGTGTCCCTGTGAGATTATTGCACCACCAGGAATATGTGATTTGAAGTGGATGCACAATTCCACTGAAAATGATGCCATTAAAAATTGAATGCCTCTGCAAAGTATAGCTATTATCTCTGACTGGTGTTACCTCTGTCTCAACTTCAGATAATGTATATAATTCCACGTCTCTGTCTTCGCTCTCTTTATTTCTCTTTTCTTTTGTCATCTATCTTAAAACATGATTCTCTTTCGCATGCGTTTTTTTTTTTTCTTTTTCTTTCCTCCATTTCTCTATATGTTCTTTCTTTTCTCATCTCCTGCCTTCATGCTCTGTACTCCGGCTCACATCTGTGTCCAGGCTACAGGTCCGTTCCTGCACATAGGAGCTCTTGCTGCGGTCACAGCATTGTCTTGGATTGTGGCTGGACAGGTCGCCCGTGCAGAAAAAACAGGTACGTTTACTTTTGAAACACAGAATACAAGTTACTGGTACCTGATGTAACAGTCTGCCACACACACACACACACACACACACACACACACACACACACAGGCCAAGGAAGCGTGGTGAATGATTAACACTATGTAGACAGAGGCCAGGACCTCCAACCAGGGTGTCGCAGATAACGAACATTCCTACGGGCTCATGTGATGTTTTTCATCCAGGACACCTTGGATTGTTTTCTCCTCAAGTGCAGGACTCTCTTGGGATTAGCAGCGCTGAGTGTGTATTCTAACTCTCACTGCTATTGGTGTCTGTAGAATAGAATGGGTGTGAATAGAGTTGAAAGTCAATGTCATTTACATACCAGTTTTATTGTTGCCTGGAGAAATTATAGCCAGTTGTCAGTAGTATTTATTGATTTCGGTCATGTAAATATCAGTCTGTCATGTACATCGTAAAATTTCTTCAAAAGCAGCCATAAGTAGTTAATCTGAAGATACATTTGGCTAAGAGATTTTTCCTTTGAGTGAGTTACATAACTGTCTTTTGGACAAGGGAGTTTCTACCTTGTACAGTGAGAGATATTTAAAACTAATTAGAGGGATGTTTAATTCTCAGCTACATTTTTTTTTTTGGTTCTGCTTTTGGAGATTTTGATGAGGTGTAAAGGTCTTGGCCAGATTACTCCGACTATATCATATCTGCTGTAATGTGGAGTGGTGTGTGAGAGTGTGAGTGTGGCTTGGTTTACTATATTCCTGGGGTCCGAAAAGCAGGAGCCCACTATACTTGTGGGATCTGACAGCTTTGTGGGGAGCAAAAGGCTTGACACCAAAGGTTTAAATGGTTGTTTTAGGGTTAAGGTAAGACTTAGGTTTAACATGAGGTTAGGGTTAGGGAAAGGCTTGGGGTTAGGCATTCAGCTGTGATGGTTAAGGTTAGGGTAAGGGGCTGGGGAATGCATATTGTCAATGACAGGTTCCCATGAATATAGTAAAACAAGGATGTGTGTGTGGGTGGGGGTGAGGGCTATGAATCTCCTGTGTGTAACAAGAGGTGGTCTACTCAACCTTGCCCCACGGCTAACCTTGAAACAAGTACATTTTCCTGTGTATGTGTGTGTGCCCACATTCACAGCCTTCATCACTCACTTGCTCTAAGGTGTAAAAATAAATGTTACCAGGGCAATTATTTGCCAAAAACATGTCCCATTTTAATATTTATAAAAGTAAGATAGAAAGATTGTAAGCTTTATAAATTTGTGTGTGTATTATTTGTAACATTTAGAGAATTAGTTCGACATTTTGGGAATAAACGCTTGTTTGCTTTCTTGTTGACAGATAGATCAGAGAAATTATATCACTCATGTCTAGCTTAGAAAGATTGGTAACGGGGAGGAAACAGCTACTGTCCAAAAGTAACAAAATCGGGTACAATACTCCCTGTAAGTAAAGGAGATATGTTAATCAGTGAGCCTCAGAGGTGCTACTAGGCAGATTTTGGACAGAGCCAGCCTATCTGTTTACCCATTTCCAGTCTTTATGCTAAGCTAAGATAATATTTGCCATACAGTCATGAGAGTGGCATCAATCTTCTCATCTAACTCTCAGCAAATAAGCAAATAAGGGTATATCCTAAAATTTGAACTATTCTTGTAACCTCTGTAATTATATCTGGATATCAGACACAACTATATAAACATCTGTCTTGTCCCAGTGTTCCAGGTGGTGGTCATGCTGCTGTATTTCAGTGTGTTACTAGGACTCTATGTGATGCCACTCTACATCACCTCCCCCTGCATCATGGAGCCCACCACCCTCAAACCATGTCCTGATGTTATTGGTCATCAGGGAGCTCCCATGGTAAGTCAGCTGTACTCTATCATCCAAACAGAATGTGGGAATGTAAAACAAGCGAGTTTAAACAAATTGCATTACATTTGTTTTTACATTACCATACACTTTCAGCTACCTGATGTTGGCTTCACAGAGAATCGAACCATAAACGTCAGCAATGTTGATAACACTGAGCCACTCAGAAAATGGAGCCTCTAACAAAGGGTGTCATGGACCACTTGATTCTGATTTTGAGAAGGCAGAGGAAAAACTGTGCTGCCTTTATAGATATTTGCCCACCTTGTGTTTCATTATTTTATTTTATTATTTTTCCTCTCCTGCTCTTCCTGGAGCTATTCTAGTCTATTAATGACCTTGTGGTCCCACAACTGAAAATAGTACACATACATTGCCCAGTCAGAGCCTGGAGCTTTCGCTGCCTGGTGTATGGCAGGGATATATTTTCTGATGGATTTTGTGTATTTCAGCCTGTCAAAGACATGCTGAGACGAAGAAAATTGATTTTAGATTTCTTACTATCTGTTTCACTGCTGTCCTTTCAGCGGTTTTCATTTACGCCACCTCTCGCACAGATCAGATTTTACACTCCACAACAGTGTTTAAGAGCCTTTGTTAGAGCCTTATTGTAAAGTATGCATCAGAAGGCAACATTAATAGGGTCTATGCACACCAAAGCACATTTTAATTTTTTATATTTGATTTATGTGCTTGGATTAATTTTATTGCTTTTACACGTTACCTACAGAAGGATTTATGTACTTGACGTAATATACTGCTGAGTGTAATGCAACACTTGGAAGGAAAAGGAAGGTGAATTCCTTATTATTCATAACATTTACCCACATGCTTAAAAACACATCCTGCCTTTTGTGGTTTTTGTGTAAAGCAAACGATCTTCACAGTGGAATCTAAAATCAGGAGTGGCACTGAGGCTTAAAAGAGAGTCCCACTGGGAAAAAAAAAAAAAAAATCACATGACTGGACTCAGTTTCCCAAAAGGACTCTGTATTGATTATAGCATCATTCCAATCCTGTGATTCCCAGTAATTAGCTTTGCTCAAAGTCTCATTGTAAGAGTAAGTAAGTGATGTTTAACTTTTTTCACTTAATATCGATCATAGCCTTGATTTGAGGAGTTAAAAAGCAAAAGAGGGCGCTGCCCTGTTTCATTTCACAACATTCCTTTGTGTTCGGAGGAAGGAGTCTGTTTTCCCATACATCTGCGATACACCATATTAATGTTTTTGTTTTTTTTTTTGCTTTGTTTTTTTTTTTCAACTTTGTAAAATAACCTACTGAAAAATATTCATTTTTTTTATGTTCGTCTCACATTTTGTCTGTTTTGTCCTCATTAATAGGACTTCAGTGGAGTCAGCTAATTGTTAAAGGAATACATTCTGTGTGTGTGTGTGTGTGTGTGTGTGTGTGTGTGTGTGTGTGTGTGTGTGTGTGTGTGTGTATGTGTATGTGTGTGTATGTGTATGTGTGTGTTTGTTTGTTTGTTTGTTTGTTTCCAGCTTGCTCCAGAGAACACACTGTGGTCCTTCCAGCGAGCTCTGCAGATGAATGTCAGTGGTTTGGAGGCTGATGTGGCTATCAGGTACACGTGTGCAAACACACACACACACACACACACGTGTGATCAATACAAGAGAATGAAGAAGCCAAACAAATGAAGAGTAATTTAGTCTGTCTAGATTCTGCCTCCATTCCCCAACACACTGCTTTCCTAAAAACATCTGAATACCAGTACTATAAGCTCACATTGCACTGCTTATTACCAACCAAAACATAATTTGTTCCTTTTGTTAATTGTCTCTTAATATAATAAAATAAGGTGGATTATGAGGTCTGTCAAAAAAGAGAAGTAATGGTTATGTGGTCTTAAAATATTGCCATCAAAGAGAAATAGATAAAGAAGTACTAACATTTCAAAATGAGTAACTCAACACATACTTGGGATATTAACTGCAACAGTCACAGGACTGTGGCGCTGTACAGGCTAGAGCGAAGCAGCAGATCAGTATATCAGCAGTCAGTAATTGGGCATCACCGACATAATGGGAGGTGACCGCTTGAGCACAGCAAGACATTCTTGGAGGAAGACAGATAAAGTGGAGAGGGTGGATACTGTAGTGGCCATGGTATATGATGAATAATGGGCTTACATGTCTACTCATGAATGTGCAGTGAGAGAGCATGAGTACTTGTGTAGGAATAGAGAATGTTGCTTAGTTGATGCAGGGTGTGTGGTTTGTAGGTCGGGCCTATATTTTACAACAGTAGTGTGTTTCCAGTTATTGTCAGTACACTTGTGCATCTTAACCAGCTGTAGACTCTTTTTGTGGGTGTGTGTGTCTGTGTGTGCCGTGTGTCCTGCTCTCCCAAGAGAGGTGGATGCGTGTGTGATTGGTGCAGGCCGCTGACAGGTGAGCTCCTGACTGTGCTGAGTAATTAGACTTGATGACAGCCAGAGTGACAGTGAGACTCCACTCCTGCAGCAAATCTGGCGCACACACGTGCAATATACCAACATGTTTTTCTGCTCCTACTCAGTTAAGGATTTGAATGGCAAATTTTGAGAAATGGAATGGCATTTTTGGCTCATTTGGTATTCAAATATTGAGCACCAGCATTTTCCAAAAAAAAAAAAACAAAACTCACAGATGGGCCAAACTCTTGTCTCGTCTCATCTGCTCTCCCTTTCTCTTTTGCCCTTGTTTGACATGATTTCAAGCATGACCTACAGATAATATGGCTGTTGGTGATACTTTTGAGTCCTTTTTGATCGTAAACAGACGCCCTTTTTGAATCATTATAAAAATGTGAGCAACAATAGTTGGGTGATTCTGTATATTATGTCAGTAGGGTTTCAAGAGTTTATACAGATAAACACTGCTGCCCAACTATGAACAATAATTCTCATTAATGTGAAACAGAAATGATCAGTGAACCTATAATTTAAGCATTTGTGTCAGTATGGAATAATCCATAAAGGGGTGAGAGGTGATTAAGCCGCTACGTCAGAGACAAAAAAAAAAAAAACTGACCAATAACAATGAAGGATTCTATGTGATCATTGTATAATGATGGAAATTAGAACATCAGTCTGTTATTCATCTGTTACTCATCTGTTTTTCATCTGTTCTTCATACCATCTCTTCTTTCTTCCCTAGTGTGGATGGAGTGCCTTTCCTGATGCACGATCGCACCCTGCAGAGGACCACAGACGTAGGGAAGGTTTTCCCAGACAGACAGATGGACGAAGCCTCATTCTTCAACTGGACAGATCTACAACAGCTCAACGCAGGACAGTGGTTCCTGAAGGTAATTCTTGGTTGCTAGTGAGGACTAAATTGAGGATTATTTTGAAGCCATTTTAGCTTTCTCACAGCGTGACGTGCAGCGATGTGTGATAAAGTCATTAACCCACTGAGTCATGAGCACTCTGTGTGTCCTTGCTCATTGGTCCTTCATGACGTCCTCTGGTGTCATCTAAATCCTGAGATCCATTAATGTTCTAGAGTGTCTCCTGCATGCAGAGTAGATCAGCGTCAACCAGTGCTTCAGAATAATTTTGTTTCAACCTGTTCGATGTGCCAGACATTGGGTCAAACAGGATGAAAACACACCGACACCCAAGCCATTAAAAGTGTGTAGATTATAAATACTGCCTGTCCTGGTACCCAGTTGGATCCTGCAAGGATCCATATGAAAGTGCACCATCTATAAGAAATGGAGAAATGACCTACTCCATTGTTATATTCCATCTTAACCATTACCTACAAATGTTTTATCATCTTATTCTGTTACTAAGGAAGAGAGTCTGGATATATCTCTTGAAAGATGCAGCACTGTGCTAATTTGCTGTGCTCCACTTTTATACTTCAGTATACTCAAGTCAAGTATTTGTACTCTATACTCTGTCTTCTAACTTAACAAGACTAGGTCAGAACTTATTGTATGGCTGGACCACCCTCTCCTACTTGCTTCTCTCCTACTCTCTCTGCTCACGTATACAGTATTTTAATACAGACAAACTCCCAATAAAGCTGTTCTCAATTGCATGTTTTTTCTGTCTGTTGTCAGACAACAGATGAAGGAAGAAATATTGACTAAAAAGATGCCCATTAAGACTACATTTTAACCAGCAGGCACTTGGAAGCCATTTCCAAGCTGCTGCTCTGCACTGCTAAAATCCTGATTTTCTAACTCTGACATTTTCTGACAAAATCACCATACACATACGTTTCAGCTATATTTACTTGTAAATATCTTCTAGGGAAACTAGCTAAGGTTTCTCCAGAAAGTCATTAGATTTGTTACTAAGTGCTTTTGTGAAGAGGGCTCATTAAAGGGGTCTGAAAAGTTGCTAAATCTAGCAACAAAGGCACTAAGTTGGCAACACTGCCTTTTAATCGCTCCTCTGATGACTCAATAGAAACTGGTGTAACTTATCTATCAATCGGTCAGACACGGACATTCACGTTTATAGGACTGGCCCCACTGTTGCGGTTTGGCCAAAAACTACTGTGGCAAATATCTCTTGGTAAAATGTAGTTTCTGTCCATGTCTTGTTTTCTTGTTTTGCATTTAAAATATGTGTTTGTTAGATATTTTCTTCTGAAGCTGAGATTTTATAAGATCAAATTGCCATACTTGCCTGGCTGTTCTGCCTCTGCTGTGTCAGTATTTGTTTGAATCTGTATTACATTCTCCACTCCGCCCTTCAGTCTATTTACATTGCATGTGTGCACATTGTGGCTGGATATTCTATTCCAAGAAAAGCTTTATTACTTCTGTGTATAGTTCACTGTGACAATTCACTATTATTGTATAATTTCTTAATGTCCAATCATGTCAC
Organism: Xiphias gladius; assembly: GCF_016859285.1. Classification (NCBI taxonomy): domain Eukaryota; kingdom Metazoa; phylum Chordata; class Actinopteri; order Istiophoriformes; family Xiphiidae; genus Xiphias; species Xiphias gladius. The sequence goes on along the minus strand of NC_053406.1, from coordinate 7,785,340 downwards.
CCAATATGTCCTGATTGTGCAATAAAAGTATCAGTAAATTGACAAATCAAATTTTTTTTTTTTTAGTCAGAAAAGTGAACTGAAGTGAAGAACATCACGGAAGACCTAAATAAGGACCCTCTGATCGCCTTCTCCTGTGAGCTTTGACAAGGAGTGAAGGAGCACTTAAGCGAGAGAGCGTTATTTCCTAAAGGCGTTGCCCAAACAGTCTATTTAACACTTAGATGGATGCTTTAATTTAAATTATTAATGTATAAATTTTTTTTCTACAGGTTTCCAAAAACACAGTTAAATCCTCAGCAGTGGTAGTGTTATTACCTTGTATTAATTGTAATTTAAACAGTAAAACCAGCAGTATTGCTCAGGTTAAACACATTTGTGATATCCTCGTGCTGCTCTGTCCATCTGTTTCAGGATGACCCCTTCTGGATGGTGCACACCCTGTCTCCGCAAGAGAAGGCTCTGATTGCCAACCAGAGTGTGAGCAGCCTGGAGCAGCTTCTAAAGCTGGCCTCCTATCATAACAGCACAGTGGTTTTCAGGCTCAGGAGACCTCCTCCAGAACACCCCTCCTACCACAGCTGGATCAACGATACACTGCATGCTGTGCAGCAATCTGGTGTTCCTCAGAACTTGGTAGGTGTTCAGGAACCGAATACTTAGGTGGACCCAATCTGCATTGCACTTAGTCCTCTCCACCGCATGATGTCTGGCTAGTTATTCGGAACATATTTTAATGCATTTCAGATGGGTTAAAATGAGAATCAATATAAAAAATAGCTATACAGAGTGATCTTGCCATTGCATCCTAAAGGCAATGATTGTGCCCTAGTCATGGTCATGTGCATTCAGACCCTGTCACTTCATTGATGTTGATGACACAAGATAGAGACAAATGTAACGGCGTGTTCTATGTAATGTGTTGTGTGTAGGTAATGTGGACTCCAGATGAGCACAGAGCTCAGGTGAGACAGCTGGCACCTGGTCTGATCCAGACCTCAGTAGAGAAACTAAGTCCTCAAAGTCTCCATCAGTTGGGCATCAGCAGGCTGCTTCTAAGATATAACCAGGCCAGCACACGGGAAATCAGGTAGGAACATACACACACAAACCTGTATGTTGTCAGGTTGACATCTTAACACTTGGATTATATTCAAAAAACTGTTTGTGTGTGTGGTTGGTTCCAGTGACTTCTCCGAGAGCCACATCAACCTCACCCTCTACACTGTCAACGAGCCCTGGCTGTATTCAGTGCTCTGGTGCAGCGGAGTGTCTTCAGTCTCCTCAGAGGCACCGCATATCCTCAGAAAGGTGCCTTACCCCATCTGGCTCATGGTAAGCATCCATCACATACTGTATAGTTTTTTCTTGTTCTTTGCATGGAACTTCTCACCTTTTTTGTAAATGTGCTGTTGTTTGCAATATTTTTTTTTTTAATTTTGTAGATTAAGTTTAAGACTCTCTGGGTGTCTTTCTTTTTTTCCCTTTTCTGTTCAGCTTCATTAGTGGCTGTATGTACCCATGCTACCTAACAGCCAGAAATATTTGTTCTTGGTGTTTAAATGGCAAATTTAAAAACTGATTAACTGGCCACAGGTTGTACCAGTACAGATGCTATCGGATTACAATTAAGATTTTCAAAACACAGAAGTCTCTTTAACTGACCACATTTCTTGTACGAAAATCTTTACTTAAATTGAGCTAAGAGCTTCACATGAAAGTGCCAAATTTTATCCTTTTTTTTTTTTTAATATGCTGCACTCCATCTGTGATGTGTGCATTTTTTTTATACATCCTTGCACTGGCTATAAGCTAATTGTCAAGGCTTTGATGAGCCTCTCCAACCTTTCTCCTTGCCTCCAGCTGCATCTCTGACTAATTCGGATTTTACCTTGGGATATCAACAGGAGGCCCCAGCTTTCAACTGAGCTCATCCACTGTGTTTATTTACTGCCATGAATATACTATCCTGTTACTTTCCAACACTCATCTGAAGTCTCAGCACATTAAAAAGACAAGCCTCATCACTGTAGCATAATATGTGGAGTATTACTCATGGTTTTCCAGTTTAGTCGTCTCCTGAAACATGTCAACATGGGTAGCACCCACGCTGTGTCTCTCTGGTTTCGTTTCACCTTCCTCGTCTGTGCAGCGTGCAAGCCTGGTTTCCCTGTCTTTGCCACCATACGGGAACTCCACATGACATGGGTTCAGGGAGAGTCTAGGCTGTTGGGCATCTGCAGTACTGTTTGTTAGTTTGAACTATGACTCTTAAGTCAAATGAAATCTGCTATTGGATGTTATTAAGGCCACTTGGAAGTTAATATTTATCGATAGGCAGTCAGGTCTTTAGGCCAGGTTTTCTTTGCCTGTTGACAAAAATGCACATTTAAAAGAAGTGCAAAATATTTCTATTAAAATGACATTTAGTACATATTACATATATAGTGGATACAATTCAAAAATATCTCAATGTTACTTTATTTGCTGGAGTATTGTACATATCCTTTCAAGACAGTTAAGATGCTGCTGCTCACTTAAGAGACTGTATTGTTGATATATACCGCCATCCAGTGGTGGATCTTCCCTAAGCTTGTTGAAGGCAAAATTCAGATTTACCATAATTGTGTGTGTGTATGTGTGTGCTTGTGTTTGTGTTTGTGTTTTTGTGTATGTGTTTCCAGAGACCACATGAATACTGCCTGATGTGGGTGTCTGCAGACCTCATCTCCTTTGCTGTAGTCATAGGAATATTCATTTTCCAGAAGTAAGTATAGTCATGCAGGAATTTATCTGTAGTCAGATCACTAAAGTGAGTGCTTATGCAAGAGTTAATGTTTCTCCATTCTTCTGCTGGTGAATGAGGGAGAAAGTAAAGGCTGGTCTTTTGTGTGTGTGTGTGTGTGTGTGTGTGTGTGTGTGTGTGTGTGTGTGTGTGTGTGTGTGTGTGTGTGTGTGTGTGTGTGTGTGTGTGTTTGCTTTTGTTCTTGTTCTCTTTCACACCAAAACACATAGCACTAATCAATGCTATTTAACAAGTACCATGCACATTTCTGTCTGGAACACATCATGAAAATAACATCAGTTTTTCGTCACTTTTTTTTTTCATGATTTTGTTGTGATGATCTTTAATGGAAAGGCTGGAAAGTACATACAATCATTTATTAAAAAACATTTTATTGATGTAGTCTTTATAAGCTATTGTAATCTATTTCTGCTGTTCTCTCCCTGTTTACCTCTGTGGTGTCACAAACCAGTGGTGATGGAGAATATTTACTTTGTATGAGCACGTCTACTCCTAGCTAACGTGTATAAATCTTCACATCCTCCAGTATTTCTGTTCCACTGTTGGGAGAGTGTGGTATTGTTTTTGAGACAGATGGCTTGTCCTCCTGTCACTTCACGATCCGGTGCAGGTCTGCTCTACAGTAGCTTCTGCTCTCTTCTAAACTGACCTCTCTTTTCTCCCGCCTTCTTTTGTCCTTTTTTGTCCTTCCGCCTCTCCTTCCTCGTCCTCTCTCCTCTGCCTGACGTGCATGCTCCTCTCCTCCTCTGCTGCATTCTGGCATCTTCTATCAGCTATCACATGATCAGGTAACTGGGTCACCTCATCTGATCCAAAGTCTTCTCTCTTTTCACCATTTCTGTCTTTTACTGTCTTTATCCATCGTCCTTTTGTTTGAGGAAGTCTTTTCCTTCTCTCCGTCTTGTTTTCCATTCTTTCTCTATTTTTGTTTTGGTCTCATTCTTTATTATGACATCAGATTTTTGTTTTCTTTCTCAATTTTTCTCTCCTGTTTACTTCCACTCTCTTTCTATGTTTATTTTCTCTTTCACTTCTCTATCTCACCTGAATGCCACTTTCCTCTAGTGAGACAAGTTTATGTCTTTATCCCTGTGGGCTGAATAAAATGAATTTTTTCCACACAACGCAAAAATATCCAAGGGATTAAGTCCCCAATGAGATTTTTAAAAAATTATCTTATTAATCCAAACAACTAAACATCGAAAATGAACTACAGGTATGCAAGGGCCTCAGGATTGGCTTTTATCGATGCTGATGAAGTAGAGTGCCTCTATATTTGCATTTCTGTTTCTAAATGCCTCCGAGCATTAGTCATGGTTTATTATGACTAACGCTCTTCAGTTACGTTATTGAAATAAAGGCTGTTCATTAAAACAATGACATCATTTTCACACATAGGAAATAAATTCCTCTGCCTTGACGGATATACTAATCCGAGACAGCTAGGGAGTGATCTTCTGTGTTACTAAAAATGTTGATTTACTGAATACTGTTGTAACATTTCACAGAATAAATCAATGTTCTGTCCTTATGATAATTCAGAAGGTATTTTCAACAGACATACAGCACATACAAGAAAATTGCTTAATCTTTATATTTTTTAAAACAAACAGCATTGTACACTCTGAGATAATGAGACATGTATTGGTACCACATTCTAATGAGGCACCATTTATAAAGGCTGTACTAGTTGTAACTGCTTTATTAATGGTTAATTTGTTTACTAATACTTAATAAATCCATTATGAGCCATTGATAACAACTTTAGGCTTATTAGGTTGTTAAAAATAACTTTGAGTGATTGGACCATGTGACCACTTCTGGAAAAGTGCTATGGAGGATTTTCACTAAAATCCATTTAACACATTGTCAAGCATTTATTGATGGATTATCAAAAATTATAACTACCTTATTATCAAATACACAGGATAAACGCCAATAAAAACGATTGTTCACAAACTGGAAAGTCAAAATTTGTTTTTAAATAATGGCTTACGAATGATTTATAAAGCTTTAGTAAACACTTTATTAGCCATTAATGGAGCCATTAGGTACAACTTATAAACTCTTTTTATAAATGGAGCCTTATTAGAAAGTGGCGTCCGTACTTAATGCTCATTTCAAAAACAACATAGATCTTTACAATATACGTTTTCATAAAATCCAATGTGTTCTTTTCTCCTCGCCTAAACTGAATTGTCAGATCAACTATTCTGTAACTTCAGTTTAGGAATCACTTTGCACAGAGAGGCATTCCAATTAAACAGATTTTTTATTTCCCCATAAAACACAGCCAGGTATGTGCGCTAACTGCTTAGTTCTTTCTAACAATTAAAATGTATCCTTCTATGGAGCAAAACTTGACCCCAAACGGCATATTGTGAGCAGGGGCGGCAGTATTTAGTGATATCCTCACTGTCTTGAGGTGATGTCTGACCTAACATGTGACCCCGCAGGTATCGGATGAGCGGTATGCGCAGCTACAACCCTGAGCAGATCATGCTGAGTGCCGCAGTCAGGAGGTCAAGTCGAGACATCAGTGTCATGAAGGAGAAACTTATCTTTTCTGGTAAGGCCCTTGCGCGGTGATGAAAGGGATAAGTACACGTTTGCCAGCCTTTGATATCTTGTACTGTGCTCTTGGCGTCATTTATTTGGGCTCCTGAACTCAGAAACAGATTCCTCTCTTTGTACTGTACCTTTTTGATTTACTGATGTTACAAGAGCAATCTCACACTTTTAACTTGAAGATGAGGAATGAGCCTTTTTGAGTTTCAGGTGCCCCACTAGCATGTCATTCCATCCCAGCATGCATCTGTGTGTGAGTATCTGTGAATGTTCTCGCTCCACCTCTTCCTCCTCCTCCTCTTCCTCTCTTCCATGTTGAAGGTCAGCCCCAGTAGGCGCCTGCCTCCACCATCCTTCGTGTGTGATGTGCACCACCTCCTGTCCATCCTACCTCCTCTCATCTCCTCAGCCAGCAGTGACCTCTTCCTTTTTATTCCATGCATCTGTTGCATCCCATGTTACCTGCCATCTCTCTGCCTACTTTGCCCTTCTCCCACCTTCATCCATTCATCCGTCGCTTCATGCACCAAATCTGCCCCTCCCAATGGAGACAGCATTATGTGTAGGGAGCTAATAGACGCCCCAGTCTGTCTAGACAACCTCTAGTGCTGGGGGTAAAAGGTAAGCAACGTACTTGCCAGCTGAATGTTGTTCTTCATCATTTTCTCATTGTTAAATTATATTTTGCACTCTATTGCTCATTTTCTGTCATTGACTTATCGACCCAAAGTGAGAGTTTTCATGCAAACCCGTATTAGAAGTTGTGTTATAGTTTACTGACTTTCTCTGCTTTATCCCTTGGCACCCTCCAGAGGTGAGAAACGGAGTTGGCAGTGCTGAGGAGCTGTATGCGGACAATGGCTACAACTACTACACCAATCAGGGCATCAGCCAGTGATTGTAACTAAGCCCGTGTGAGTCTGCTGCGGTGAGACGGAATCTACAACACGCTGTGTTCAAATCATTCCTGTTTTACTCAGTGTAAAGTCTTTTTCTTCTCCTCTGTCCTACTGATAAACTGACAGACTGCTGTACCTGACAGAGAAAACAGCCACCCCGTTGCTTTGTGTACATTCTGTAAATAGGGTTTTTGTTTGTCAGACATACTGTATATCACACGGGACTACACGCACTTTTTATTTATGGAATTCGTCAAATCTGTGGCCTCCTCCTCTCACATCTAAATGTCCAAGAGGCCCCCCCGAGTTACCGATGCCTGCTTCTTCTCAAAGACGAGTTTCAAGATTCTTTACATTAAGCTCATTTTCCAAAGCAGATTTTAATCACTGTAAATGATATTCCTCTATTAGCAGATACATTTGTATTTAACAAGGCTTTTTAACAAACCTTTATTGCAGCATGAGATAAAAAGCTTAATAGATCATTGTGATCCTGCCTTCTGTCAGCATTCCACTGTGCTGTTGTTGATAATAGTACTAACTTTAATATTTATATTTAAAGCTAAAAACAAAAAAAACACAAACAAGCTGTTTACAAAAGTCCTGCCTTCTCCTCCAGGTGAAATATTCACATGGTGTACGTAAGATAATTTTGATAGAGGCTGAATGAACCCCCTGCCCTACTTTTGATCAGTGCATGTTACAGTAGTGATCATATCAAATGATCTGTGTGAGCTGTGCTCCCAGTGTGTAACCAGAGGAACTGGAGAAAATGGTTTGGCGTGGAGATTTGTGCTGTCTTTTAATGGTTAATGTGAATGTGTTATGGATTATGTTTTTCTTTTTTCTTTTTTTTTTTAAAGATGTGTACGGTGTATTGTGTGTATCCTGGCTGGAAGTGTATTTTTTTACCCTGTGTGCAGTCCTATGTTGAACGTGTTATTGTGTATATAAAAGGTGATCCAATGTGAGAGATGCTCCAGGCAAATAAGAATTACATTTGAACAATGTGACAGCTCAATAATTACAATAGCAATATTCTGGTCATGGTGGAAGTCCTTTCACTTCCAACACAGCCTCTGGATTGCAGTTAGGTCTGTGGTATTGTAGTGCTGACAAACAAAATGCATCTTCATGTTAGTTTCTGGTGTAAAACTGAATGCTGTACGGTAAATGAAATGGGTGCTAAATGTGAAAATAAAGCTCCAACCTAACTGAAGGGACTCTACTACAGGTATCGCAATAGGCAGCGCTGGGTCAAGAAATTGATTGCCTTTTGTGTTGACTTTCTCTCTTTGAGTATTACTGTGCCTCAAGTAAACATTAAAAAAAAAATGTTCTAATACAGGAAGACACATCATGGTTATTATTTGTTGTGATTTATTTTCTAACATCTCAATCTTTTCATGTTTACGAACTTGTCTCATCTTTTTTTACTGTGCGTCTACGGTATAAGACGGCATTACTCTTAGCATTGTATATTTGTAAACATTTCTGACTCCTGTACAGCTGCCAAAGTGATGTAAGCAATCGTGTTTGCCTACATAAAACTTTTAAAGTGTCAAGAAGAGGCTTTATTACTTGTTATATTAAAAGGGGCACATTTGGCAATTGACTTTGTCCCCCACATACACACACACACACGTACACATCAGGAGCATTCATCAGCACAGCCTACGACATACAGACAGGAAGAGCTGGGGATCAAACCACCAGCCGTAATATTAATGAACAACCCACTCCACCCGTAATATCTTTCAAAGAAAGATTAGTGCAGTGCCCCCAGCACCATCAGCATCATCATTCCTGGAACAGAATCTGTTTGAACAACAGGGTGATGAGCATGATGAGTTTGTGGTTTTGTGGGTTGCTCAGGGAATGGACCTAGTTAGACTTTTTCTCAAAATAAACAGACAGAGGAGAATTTGATATGCAACTTTAATAGGTCATAGCAAATTAACTTGTCATTTTTTAGGTGGCTAGACTCTTACAATGAGTAAAACTTGCAATACAAAAATAGATACTAGTATCATAGTCCTATTTCTATAGGACCTGAAACTATTTGTACAGTATGAAATGCAAACAGCATAGCCTCAAATTTTCTTCATCTTAACTAAAGTCACTAACATCAAGATCTCAGTTACAACATGTCGGATACTTCATTTGAAAAAAAAAAAAAAAAAAAAAATAAAATAAATACACCTACTCTCATGTTTGGGTGGAAAACAACAACAGTTTGTTTAGTTTTTAAAAAAAAAAAAAAAAAAAAAATGGACCATCTGTCAGAAGAGAGATACAAATTTTTGGAAAGAAGAAAAAAATCAGCATGGTGGATGGATGTACAATATCCAAACACCAAAATCAAAATAAGTGCAGGTGAAACTATTTTGCTTTACACTGAATTATTAAGCAGAGCCATCATATTTTAAGTACCCAGATCAAACATCCTATCCGTGACAGTAACAATATCAAATACACAAGGCACCAGTAAGCAATGCTTTGGTCCTTCAGTGGGACTACCAGAGTTGACCAACTCTATCTACAGCAGCAAAAGCAGGCTATTGTTCCAAACTCTCATCTGCAACACAATTATTTTTCATTGCCATTGAAATAAAGCAGGTGCTATTGCTCAAAAAAGTGGAAGTCCTCAAAGTGGAACACTCCTCCAGCACGTCTCCTCCATCTCTCTCAGAGGTGAAGAATCTGATCTGCATTCTATTCAAGGGAGGGTTAATGATGCTAATGATTTAAGATTTACAGTACTGTGTTAACATTAAGGCTTACTCCAACATGCACCTTCATCTCTTAGCTGGGGTCTCTGCACCTCACCAGGATACATTATTTATATTGCAGTGAATTTGTTTTAAATTAACTGTGCATATCTGCAACTTTGCACTCAGGTGTCTCTCTGTCCCAGTGGCTTCCACTGGACCTAAAATCATCTCAGGGACCTGGACAAAGGCCTCTCTCTGAACCACTGACTTGCAGCGGTTGACTTCAATTCAAACAATATTATATATTATATTATTATTATTATATAAACAGCTTTCTGAAAAGGCACAAGCACACTGTATGTCAGCCTTCGATGGGAAGATGTGAAAACGCATCAAAGGCCTGCAAAACACCTGAGCTCATCCATACTGTACTTACACACACACACACACACACACACACACACACACACACACACACACACACACACACACACACACACACACACACACACACACACACACAGTTAATGAGAATAAATAAATAAATATCTGAATATGTACTGGCTGGTCTTTAAGTCCTTTAAATGAGTGGTTGTTCCCTGAATTGAACGCCATTTAAGTATCTACCATAGCAAAGCATCATCAATGAAGCTGAATGGATCAGTAGATACACGACAGAGAAGCTTCTCATTCACATTTCACTGGAATCTCAGTGTGTTACATCTGCTGAAACCGCACGGTGAAAGCTGCTGTCACTTTGAGAAAGAGAAAAGGACTGTTGACTTCTGCAGAAGTTATCCGTCAATTAATGTCAAAGAGGAACGATGGTATGTTTCAATACATGATGCGCACTTTTTTGTTACCGTCACCTTTCACAAACAGGGAAGCTCAAGACAAGTTGGAAACCTGAAGGTCTTATATGTCTCCATTTAGGTGGCAGTGATTTTTTTTTGGTGTGCATTTTCCTCACATCAGCAGATGTTGAATTAAGCACATTAAAGAAGCGTGACACAGTTACAAATCTGTGGCAAGTCACTGTGGCGTCCCTTTTATCTTAATAAATAACCTTAGTAAAGATTAGCTAAAGTTCGTCTTGCGCAGGTGTCTGTTTGGGATTTCTATAGCGCTCACTTGCAAAGGCCAGGATCCGCCCATGATGCCAGCCTGGATGGCCACGCCTGTAACCACAGCCAGGTCAGGGTCTACTGAAGTGTTGGGCTCCTTCCCAAAGTACTCGCTGATCAGCCTCCTGATCCGCGGTATCCTGGTGGACCCTCCGACCAGAACAATCTCATCCACTTCCTCTTTCTCCAGATGGCCCTCGGCTAACACGGTCTCAACGGGAGCCAGAATCTTCTGGAAAAGGTCCTCGTTGAGCTCCTCGAACAGCTCACGAGTGATAACAGCCTGGAAGAGAACCGGAGCAGGAGCGGAGCCTTCGGGTAACTCTGAGCTGCTGTGCGTGTGAAGGTGCAGGGGCACCCCGATGGTGACGCTGGGTTGGAGGGTGAGGTTGAGCTTGGCGACTTCCACGGCCTGTCGGAGACGGTGGACATCCTCTTTGAGGGTGGGTGGGACGCCAAACTCCTGTCGCACCCGCTCTGTGGTGTACTGGAGCAACCTCTGGCTGAAGTCTTGGCCTCCCAGCTTGTTATTTCCTGCAACAGAAACCATCTGCTTAATCACAGCGTCCTGTTCTCCTGAGAGACAACACTTCTTTGGACAAATGCTGCTTGGTGTAGTTTCAGATTACAACCACTAAAATTAAATCAGGTTATTGTCTGAACAGATAGTAGACACCTGCCCTTTCCAAGAAACAGACTGACCGGGTGAAACCAGGTGAAAGTTATGACCCCATATTATTTTTAGCTGAGCAAACACAGATAAGAGAATAAAAGAAGGATGCTTTTAAGCCTTTGCTGCTTTTTCAGACACCAATGGGTGCATATTACCTCCTATCTCTTAGTACTGAAGCAGTCAAGCACCTACCTGCCATGGCTCTGGTGAGGAACATGCCTCCCTGCTTGCTGAGCAGAGACACATCCAGGGTCCCTCCCCCGAGATCGACCACCAGCACATTAAAGACGTCCACCTTGTGCAGGCCGTAGGCCATGGCGGCAGCCGTGGGTTCGTTGATCACGCGCAGGATTTCCAAGCCTTCCAGACAGTAACAAGGAAGTTAGTGTGCACATTATGCCAGCTGCATTTCTAATGTCGTGTATGTAGCTTGTACATTGGATGATTCTGGGCAAGAAAGGCTGTTACGGTTCTGCCTGATGCGCTTTGTTGTCAAAAGACTCACTAGGACGCCCAATCATCTTAAAATAATTAGAGTACTGACCAGCGAGGTTGGCGGCCCTGACAGTGTAGTTCCTCTGTCTCTCGTCAAACTCTGCGGGCACCGAGATGACGGCTTTCTGGATAGGCACGCCCAGCTGTCTCTCGGCCATCTTCCTCATCTTCAGCAGCAGCCGGGAGCCGATGAACTCTGGGCTCACGGTGAAGCTACGGTTGGTGGAGATCAGAAACTCCGCACTCCCATTGTTGTTAATCACCTGAATGAGGGGGCAGAGAGAGAGAGAGAGAGAGCGTGAACCGGAGTGAAGAGATTTCAGTGCGAGGGGCAAATAACGGGCGATCAAATGACAAAAAAATTAACTGAAAAGAATTTTGATAGAAGATTTAAAGGACAATTCTCAAGCAGAAATACCAAACAGCATGTGTTTCTAGCTTGTGAAAAGTGAGGATTTGCTGCTTCTCCCTGCTATGCATGTATCGTTCCGAAACTGACCGCCTTTGGTTGTTCAACTGTGTGTCAGACAAAATCTGAGGAATCAACTTGGGCTCTGGAAAAGAGCATCGGGCATTCTTCATTATTTTCAGAATTTTTAAGACTGCATGATTATCCATCAATTCAGAACATAATCTGCAAATTAATTGGTAATAAAAATAATTGTTAGTTGCAGCTCGACGTACATATCGATTATATAAATATTCATTATTATTCTGTGTGCATCTGACTGCATTTATTAAAGTCTAGTGAGTCTACGTGATGGTTGCGGTTTAAACTCACGTTATTATTATTATTGAACATTGCCAAAAGGTGCCTGCTGCTGATGGCAGTCATTAGTTACATCCTGTGATCACTTATTTTCCTGCATTATCTGCGTGAAGCTACAAAAGAAAAACAGGTCACAAAGAAACTACAAACGCAGGACTGATCAACTCCAAAGATTCATTTTTCCCTTCATAAAAGAGCTTAATTAAAGAACAGCAGCTCCTCAAGCTGGTTGCAAACCTGTCTGTGACTGGAGGAGACAAACTAACGCAGCACAGAAGCCACTGTTCGCCCACCAACCCCAGCGTGACCCACCTTAAACGGGTACCGAGCACTCTCCTGCTCCATGACCTCCGGATCAAATATCTTCCCGATGAACCTCTTGGCATCGTAGATGGTGTTCTGGGGGTTGGTGTCGGCCAGGTCCACGGCTTCGTGTCCGGCCAGCACCGTGGCGGTGGTGAAGGAGACGGCGCTGGGGATGCTCTTCCTCCCCTCTTCGTCTGCTATCACCTCCACTTCCCCGCTGCCCGGGTGGAAGACGCCTACAGAGCAGAAGGTGGTGCCCAGGTCCAGGCCGATCACTTTGGGTTTAGGGGGAGGTAAGTACTGCTGGCCCAGATAGCCGGCCAGGAACAGGGCCAGAATCACCGAACCTGTGGACCGGTGACAACACGCGTATTAACGTACAGGTGAACCGAACCAGTAAGCTCATGTGTTAGCATCGGGTCACCGGCTAATTACCGGGGAAAATAACTCTCTTTCAACTTACCGATCATGGAAATTTCTCCGGACATCGTCAAAGACTGTTGCGAAGCCACACACCGCTTAAATTTCACAATGTGTCGGTAAAAAAGAGGTTCAAGTTGCGGGTAAATGACGTCCGGCTTTACCAACTGGTTAATGCGAAACAGACTACCAGCAAAATACACGTCAGCATTCGGTGGCTCCCTGTGGGCCACTGGGTAACGTAGTTTACGGCACACAGCGTCGACGACACGAATAGCGCAGCAGAGTTCAGCTTTGCACTACACTTCCCATCAATGCTGCCGTCATGCGCCGTAAAACGAAAAAAGTTTCGTGACGTGTCCGTGGTCTCCGGCAGAGCCAAAGCAGCCAAAAAAAAAAACAACCCAGTTTCACATTAAAATAAAATGTTAAAGAGTTTAAAAATATATATTATTAACTAAAATTAAAAAACAGAAAATACATTTAATAATAAATTAAGATTAAAATGGGAAAAATAATGAAATTAAATTTAAAAAATCAAATTAAAAATCCCATTTTTTTTACTCTCTTTTTTTTTTGCTTTCTTTCATGGCTATTTATCCATCAAGCACACATATCAGACAGTAGTGGTAGTGGTAGGTGAAATAATTCCAACAGACAACAAAAAAAATTCATACTTAACTGTGTTTGTTTAATTTTATTTACAAAAAGTTGTGAAAACAGATGAATGCAGACTGACACCCACAGACTCTCTCACACGCTCGCTCATTCACACCACACACATCCAGAAAAATAACATACATCTTTTCCTGTGCAGTATACATTATAGGCAAGATCTGAATATGCAACGTTCAAACCCAGACACTACTTTTTTGAAAACATCCCTTCAACAATATCGCTTCATTCATAGGAAAAAGAAAAGATGACACTGGATGTTGAATTGAGATTGGATGTGATGAGACAGCTAGAAATGATGCAGCTGTGATAAATAAAGGCAATATATGCAATAACACTGAATGATTTGGAATGCAATAAATACAAATGACATTAAATCAATGAAATGTCACTTTTTCAACAACATAAAATTAAAAAAAAACAAAAACCTCCAGAACTCAAAACTTACACGTTAATTATTATATTGATAAAGTGTCAAATGGATAAGATGACATTTAGAATACTGGTTGTTTGTTCTTCCTAAATGTATATCACACATTTAAAAAGCTTGTGGACAGCTGGTTGGAATAAGGGACATTACGACACTATTTTGAGAAAATGAAGAGATAATTATTGAAACCATCGGTCATAAGAAAATATTCAACTCTGAATTCCAAATGTCAAAGTAGCCATCTGACAAATGAGAACATTACGAATCCACAGCTACTGTGAGCTGCTCTGCATCCTCTTTGCTGTCTGAACATTCAGAGGGGATGAAGCAGCCCGAGTCTCTGGGACAGTCGCTGTCTTCCTCCTTTAGACTGTGGGAGGATTTGTGCTCCTCCGCATCTCTGACATCATCACCTGTGGCCACAAATCAAATGGAATTAAACCAAATGTCATAATATTACAAGTTTCTTTTTCCAACCACATTAAAGGTTAGTTAAAATCTCTGCCAAGTGGTTCAGTCAGTGGAAATGAACCCATATTTAAATGTGAAAGGCTGATGCTCTGAGACATTTGACATTTAATTTGATGTATTGCTATTATGGCAATACTAATGCACATTATTTTTGATAATAACAATTGTTATTGCCAAAAAGCAGCCCAAAGCACCTCAAACATCCTATTTGACTTTTATCTTCACCTCTTACAGAGTGAAAATATTGAGCCGAAATGCATCATTCTGTAATATTTCTACCTCACCGACAGAAGCCACTAATCCTCATGCCCGCGCTTGCGAAAGCACTAACCTAATGGAGTTCAGCTTGATTAAATTACTGGCATCTCATGTGAGTGAACAAGCCTGGCCGGGTCACGCTGCACCCGCTGCCATCTGTTTAGTCAAACTGTCACCCAAACAGAAAAATGACAATGGCCTTTAATTTGCCTTGTACGCATCTGCCTAAGTTACATTCCATTAAACGGGAACAGACTGACCAAAACTACACAGTGAATGCTGTTTTCTCCCTCACGCTGGAAAGTAGTTTTGCTTTCATTCATGCAGGGGCTCTGTGATAACCAGCCTTCTGTTTCAAGACATCAGATTACAGGAACAACTTCTACCCTCTTAAGCGCTTTCTATCTGAGTAACAGGAAGTCGCTGATAAGCCTCTCCCATGGTGTGTAGGATGTATTTCTATTCAGTGTGGCACAAATGTCTCAGCTTCCACCTGCTGTTTTTCATTTTGAAGCAAGAAAACATTTCAGTTGTTGTTCTATATCAGGCATGAGTTAGCCCATAATTTTTAACCAAGTTGGTGTTCATCTTCTTCAAGTGTCAGATAATGCAGTTAATCCTGTCCATATTTGTGTTAATTTGAAATGTTTCCGCTTTTTTTTGGTAAAATACAGAATTTTAAATAGAGAAGTTGTGGGCCGTCATTAAAGGTAATTGAAACCTTGATAAAAGATTTGACGAGTGCTCATTTTTGATTGGCTGATGAACACATTCTGATGTGCGGCTGCTCACTCAGGTGAGTGACATTTAACTGTTATTTCAGAAAAAGTATCGGCCAAATACTCTTATACTGAGATTTTCACAACATTCATTTGATTTAAACCTTATTAGTGCTATTTAAAAGTAAAACGCAATCTTAATTAACTTTGTTGTCCAAGTTTACATTCTGTTCACTGTACGTGAGCTCTTACAGACACCTTAATAAGCATTTTAGATGCTTATTAAGCGACAACTAGATCCCTAGTTGTCGCTGTTGGACTGTACTGTAACATAAAGTGTTAAAATCATTAAACTTATGATTGGTTCCAGATGTAGTCATAGCGTGGTGTGTTGCTAACCTTCTGTGTAGCGGAATTCAGCAGCAGCCAGAAGCCTGTGTCTGTGCTCGGGGTCTTTGACGTTCAGCTCTATCAGGTCCTTCTCCTGCAGGTGCAACAGGTCCTCCACGGTCTGGTAGCCATTGAGCAGCAAGGCAGAGGCGTACTCCTGCAAAACCAACAGCACTGTTTTTAGTGCCACGGACATACTGTATACCTCAATAAAAACCTCACGTCAGGTTTCAGCTCAGGTGTGTTTACAAATGTATGGCAGAGGTTCCAAACTGGTGACCACAGTATTTCACCTTTTTCATTTTTGAGGTTGAGTTGTGAAAGTATGGAAACATTCCGGTAGTAAGTTTGTTGAAATGCAAAAGGATTTCTTTGAATTTGCAGGAGAGTTTTGTATATTTGTAGCATTATGAGGTTTACAACACCAGAAGAGTTCCTTCTCATGAGGGAAGATGGCAAACAGAATTGTTTACGCTTTTAACTGCTCTCCTGTTGCGACATTAAGTGTCTGAGAACCCTCTGACTTAGGACCATACTAAAACAAGCGAGCGATCCCAGGTGAACAGCTCCCGCCCTCACCTCGAGATTCAGTCGCTCCAGTAGCTCCAGCAACGTTTTAGGTCGAGGTCGCTTGCAGAGCTTCTGTTGTCTGATCTTGGGGGCTGCTTCTTCTTCCTCCTCTTTGTCCGCCAGAACATCTACATAGATGAACTTGAAGTTTCCCACTTTGTTGTTCAGCATGCCTGTCCAGATGCCCATCGGAGGCTTGCTGATGATGTTGATGATGTCACCCACCTAGGAAAAAATGTACAGCAGGTTGTGGTTGATTTGCATATTTGCTAATTGTCCTGAGTTCAACTGGATTGCTCAACCTCTGTCTTTTAAATCCGCATTACAGTTATCTTTATCGAAAAGAATCATTTCTATTGTGGATCTTAGTTGAGATAGCCTTGCTGTTACTGCACAATCTAGCACTGCACACAAACAGCATTGTATGTCACCTTGAGTTTGAGAGAATCTGTGTCGTACGGGCTGGGAACAAAGTCTGTGTGGACACGAGCTCTGCCACAGAACTGTCCCTGGTAGGAGCCGTCCTCCCCCAGCCTCAGACTGTCTTTCTGACCAGAGCCATTGGACTCACTGGTCACACCACCTGAACCCACAAATACGAAATAAACGCAGGATGATTACACAGTTATGGTGATTTAATGAATAAAAAAAAATATTAATAAGAGGAGAGAAGAAGAAAAAAAACTTTTTGTGGATTTTTTTGTGGAATTACTGTTATAATCAATGGAGCGACACACAAGAATTCACTATATGGACTAAAACAACCCAGTACTCTGTGATGCAGCTTTGCAGCGTATACAGTACTTGCAGATACTTACTAGAGCAGCTCTGGCCACTGTAAAGACTTTCTAAGGAGTTAGCTGGAGCACTGCTCTCTGTCTCTGCCTCTGGGTCTTTGTCTGTGTCATCACCCTGGAGGGAAAGAGAAATGAAAAGATGCACAGTTTTAATTGAGAGGCATGTTATTTAACACATCATATAATCATCAATCAGACGTGGATGAAATGTACACGAGTGTCCAAACTGCTGTAGCCTGATCAAGTAAGCCTATGTGACAGTAAAAGACAAAAAAGAAACTAAAACAGAGAGCTTCAGGTGGAGATGTAGGTTATGAAAGTTACATAGCTGCTCAAAAGTTTCATCTTATCTTTGCGTCAGTGTTACGGTAGAGCAAAAAACTGCAGGAAGACAATTTCTGGTGAAGGTCAGAGGGAAGTGCATCATGCAAATACTGTCAGGAACAAGCTTCATATATGAGGATGTGGGTTCTTTAGAGATGAAAGTGATAATACTCTTGAGAAAAACAGCACACGTTCGCTGTTTTTCTCAAGAGTCTGTCCGGACTTTTGCTGCACTTGACAGGTATCAAGGGGGTTTTTTGATTATTTGTGCACCCAAACGCTAGTGATCTTTACCCTTGATTTACTAATTTATTCATATGAATGATCAGAAGCTTTATCCATGCTGCCTGGTAGCACCCTAATTAAATAATAAGAGGAGGCTGTGTGTGTGTGTGTGTGTGTGTGTGTGTGTGTGTGTGTGTGTGTGTGTGTGTGTGTGTGTGTGTGTGTGTGTGTGTGTGTGTCTATTTTCCAGTGACTCACTGTCTCCTCAGAGAAAGACTTGGCATGTTTTTTCCCCATTTTTCTGCGCATGGTCATTGAAATTGCCTTCATCTTCTTCCCAAGTCCAGCTGACTTGTTTGGGTCTGAACTTTCACATTCTTCTGTGAGCTGTGTGCAGAAAGTCGGTTTAGTAGATATAGTACAGTAAAGGCAACACATTTAGACCACAGCTTCTCATCTTTCTCCCATCTCATAGTTTTTTGTCCAAACCAGTTGTGCTTCAGCTCCATAAACATGCAAGCTTTTCTTGTCATTATGCATATAAAATAAAAACAAACACATCTACGAACCATATTAGTTCCATTTTCCTCTAGTTTGGCATGTGACTGGTGATGTCTGAGACCCTCAAACCTTCCGAAGCTCGTGGAGCGCTGTGGGGATGATTAGAAAAACAAAGACAAAGAATGTCATAAAGGCACAGGCACAGGCACACAGCATTATCAAGTCATTGTACTCATGTGTCCTTGTCTCAGCTGTCTCAAGGCTAAAAAAAATCCTTGAAAACCTGCTGCGTCTTTATGTGGATTTTGTAGATAAAATAACACTGAAGCTTGTCTATTAAAGAGACAAATATTCTCTCAGCAGGGAAAATATTGTCTCCATACAAGCGCACAGACAAACTTGTCATGAAAAATGTATAAATAAATACATAAATAAAACAATTGTGTCCTCACAGCACTGGTGACATGCCCTTATAGCTGCTTCAGTCTGGCTCAGTTTTAATTGTTTCTCCCTATTTTTTTTTTGTGATTTTTCATAAAACTAAGTCATTATAATCTCTCCCAAACCCCCCTCATCTCTACAGGAGAGCACCAAAATAATTATATAAATGAATAATCCCAGGAAATCCTGGTTAAATACAAAGGCCTAGACAGCCCTCTGTGGATTGATTTAAGGCAGCGTCGACTACTTTGACTGACAGGCCCACATTTTACTCCACTGTCCACGAATGCAGCAGAGGAAATGAAGGGTTTTGTTTTAAAGCCATTCTTTCCACAAATTCTTTTTTTTTTTGTGTGTTGTTGCACTGTTTGTATCTTACTGTCATTGTCTGTTTCACAATGTGAAAATGAATTAGGAAAATACATTTTATTGTAAATATACTACATCAAAGTATGCCAAGTAGTCTTTCAGTGGCCTGTCAGTATTTAACAAAGTATAATTTATCCCTACACCCTTAATGTATTTTAAATATGTTTTACAGAAACTTCAGCTATTTGCACAAAAGATTTTCATTTGGAATAATGATCTCTCTTTCTCCCTCTGTCTCGTCGATTCATTATTTTTAAAGACACTATGCGAAAGGTGACATTTGAACATATCTACTTCCTACAAAATGTCGTGTCAGCGGCTCATATGTTCAGATTTCTGTTCAGATAGTCACCTACCTTTGGTTTGCTGTTCTTTGCTCTGTCTGACACACTGGATGCTGTCCTCTGTAACATTTTCTGCTGTTTTAAGGTTTTATCAAATCCTGGCCCTTGCTCTTCTCTTTTCTTTACCTCGCTGTCCTAACAGTGAAGTGTTAACTAACAAAGAGACTTGCCTGTCTGATGGACAGACTGGCCCACTTCCTTACAACACACAGGATGTGAGGCAATTGACATTGTGCATCTCATTGCAGTATCGCTTTGAAAGGGGAAAAATACAAATGCTTAAGTGTGCATTTTGTGGCCGGCTCAACGAAAACTTCAAGAACCACTTCCCGGAACGGCTGCATATAAATTAGCTATTTGTTGTTGCTTTTTTTAATAAGATATGAACCGTTCTGGTGAGGATGAGCTTGTGTCATATTTGCTGCTGTGTCACATTTCTGTGGTTGGTTAAGCTCAGAGTTGAGCTGCAATGTCACCAAGTATAACCACTGGAGTAACTCATAATGTCTGGGTTATGGGTTAGGGCTACATTCATGTGAACAAACTGGCAATACAACTATTCTATGTGCGTATTAACCATACAGAAATAGCTGTTTTTTTAAATTGCAGGGATAAAATAGGAAAATGTCATGTAAAAATATAAAAATCTTTGATTTAAATGAATTCTAAACTCAGGATACCTCAAAATTTCCCTTTAATAGCAATGGGGAACTTGGTTATGGTAAATGATGCTGGAGTAATTATTCTTATGCATTCATTTCTTCATGTGGGCTGAGTGTTTTTGAGGAAGTGCTGACGTATGACAGAGGAACAGCTGGAAATGGCAACTTCAATGTGTCGAAACACTTTCCACTTTATCTCTGCTCTCGATGTGGAAGCGAATATATTTCACTTTACGTCTTAGAAACGATGCAAACACGTGATAGATTTTTCTTGCTGCTAAAGGTTGAAGATCATAACATAAGCACCTGTCACCATCTTACAAAACATGGCCTCCCCAGTGAATCTGAGAGTGTGATTCAGTTTGACTCTTCACAGGATCCCACTCTGCTGTCAGTCATGGCTCTGATGTTGCCATGTGGGGATTTGCCACTGTGTTTACATTGTGGGCAGTTTGAATCGGCCAGTCATAGAAAAGGGAATTCTACAGAGAAAACCACTGCCTAATCTCACTGCTTGCAATCGGCCGAAAACTCTTGTCAAATCAGATTAAGGCTTCTAATATTTTACTTCAGAGGCTCCTGACTCTCCGGAGAGGCAGTTGTTCATTTGAAGAGTTTGAAAATGATATATCTACCATTTGAAAAAGTCACCTGAACTTCGTTGAAATATATTTTGAACAAGTGCTAAGGAAGGGTTACTAATTGGTTGTCAATATTACTTGGCAGATTTGTTTACAGCAGGTTTCAAACAGATCAGGAAAATATGATGAATGTGGACTTCTGTCTAAGATAGAACATTTACTGTAAATGTGTATTATAGCATTAACTGTTAACTGTCAGAAAATGTGTACGAGAAAAAGCCGATGGATTCAACCATATAGTGCCAAAGGGTGAAATATTCATTTTGAAAGGTGTTCAGAGTGGTTTTTTTTCCTTCCTCTCCTTTCATTTCCTTGTGGGGAAGCTACCACATTATTAAAGAGGCTGTATGAGGAGAGAGTCTTAACCACAACACCCGCTCTGGATATACTCTTAAGAGGCTTCATGTCCAGTGAAATTACATTTTACCTCTAAGAACCAATGACACTATAGATCCATAGGGCTCTTGTAATCTCTAGATCATAGACAATTTTCTCCCGAGTCATGTTAAGCTTTAACAACTGCTTTGTGTCACACAGGGCGCGGACTGCACATGCTCCCTGGGTATCAGTCAGGGTCTTATGCTCTGAGAGATATCAAGGGCAAGCAAAGACACTGACCTTTAAGGTCAATCTGCACTAGTGCATGGTATTAGCACTGAGCGACCAATGAATTTGCTGTATCCCGAACCAGGATTCACTGAAAAAATCCCAGTGGGAGAGTCTTGGTTTAATTTGAAAATTAATTTAAACTGGATTAGACATATTTTTCACATTTCCATATGTTTGATGGACTTGCCGAAGGGTCTGTGAGGTTTATAAGGTTAAATTATGATATCACAAATATTCAGAGGATAGGCCTACGTCTTTTAAAGTCTGTCTTAAAACAATACTGACATGCCCATATATTTGTCCTCCTGTCTATACTGGCCACAAACAGATCCCTTCCCAGCACAAATCCAATGCAACTGATCAGGGACAAAATCCACAGTCCACATTATGTTCCCCAAAATGCGTCCCAAAGTTCAACCCACTGTGTAGTAAAACCAGCAGTCTGAGTTAAGCGAGTCAAGCGTGTATCCTCCAAAGTTACAGTCTTTTTACCATGAAATTCCCTCTTTCTTTTATTACCCCTCTGCTACGGCACAGCAAGGAATCGCCGTCCGTGGAAGCACAAATAGGGAATTTGGCACTGAAGGGACCGTAATGCTGGAAGATATGCTTTTCATTTTTCTAACTCAGACTAATAACATTAGCCTCAGTTCAGCTTTGAATGCATTTTTGCACAAAATGATGATTGTTGGTTTTATCCCCCATCAGTAACACTGAAATCATGTTAGGAAAGTACCACTTCACGGCCTATAAGCATGGGAGGAATGATTACAACTTGCAGAAACTGTTTCACTGTACATATGAGCAAGTGGACACTGTTTTAAGAGAGAGTCTTGAAAAGTACTGTCATTTAATCTTGCAGTGACTCAATCAGCATCCTTAAGAGACTCAATCAAACACATTGTAACAGCATGTGGGGCACAAACACACACACACAAACACACACACAAACACACACACACACACACACAAATACTGTACATCAACATAAACTCACATCTGGTTCTGACAGATCCACATCAGTGATAGACCGCGGCACCTTTGGGGGAATCTGGGGTTTACACTCCTGTTTCAAGCTATCATCCTGGGCCTGCTGCTGTCTTCCTTCCCACTCCTTCCCATTTGGTGCGGTGAAGTCGTGGGAGTACACGCGATACTCTGTGAGCGGCCTGCGACAGGTGTGCTGGACGGTCCCCCAGGCTGGACTGCTCTCACCTGGATTGCTCCAGCGCTGGTGGTGGGCGTGGGTGGGCGTCGCACCACCAGGTAGGTTGACCACGTCCGTGCAGCGGCCCGGGGTTGTGTTCTCCTGAGCGGGGAGGGTGGACGACTTGCCAAGATAGGGCTTCCTGTCTGGTCTGTAGGGCACGTCCAGATAGTGGGGTCCCATGGGTGGGCTCATAACACTGGGCGGGGAGTGCACTGACAGAGAAGACAGAGTGGAAGAAATTCTACGAGGCTGGAGGATTGTCAGGGATGTTGAGACTGGTTTCTTCATTTAACCTGAAACCAGTTCATTACTGCAGTGTAGGAAGTGATTCATTCTATTGCAGGCTCTCCACGCTGAGTGGCATAACCCTGCCACAAAACTACTTGGCAGGTTCACGCAGTCATGCAAAGTAAAATAGTTTAGTCTCTTTAAACATTTACTTCACAACAG
Organism: Xiphias gladius; assembly: GCF_016859285.1. NCBI lineage: Eukaryota > Metazoa > Chordata > Actinopteri > Istiophoriformes > Xiphiidae > Xiphias > Xiphias gladius. Next base: position 7,762,480 of record NC_053406.1, on the reverse strand, counting down.
GCCAATAACAAAGACAGTGAGAAGACGTTTTGTACTGAAAAATGTCTCTTTTTTTCGATGATGGAGATAACTGTTAGACCACATAACATGCTGGAAGGAAACATGCTGCCTTTGTAACCACTATGTGTAGTTTGAAAGGATGCTTGTTTGCTATAAAACAGCCCTCTGTGCATCTATACTGTAGGGACACCACAGAGACATACGCTGAAGGTGTTGCAACACTTAAAAACAGAAGTACAATTCTATCAGAGCTACAAAGTCACAAACCAGAGTTGCCACACTTTGACAAATGGGCATGGGCCTGTTCTGGTACTGTAAGCACAAGTCTAGTTTAGTCATAGCTTGGTCATAGAGTAATATAGATGCCAGAAAGGTCAGAAAGGACAGTTTAATTTAGGGACTGGGGAGACAGTATCCTTCTCTTTGAGTTTTTGTGGCAAGCTGTCTTACCTGTGGGGTTGTGAATTTTCTTTGACCCCTCTTTCCCGCTCTTTCCTCCCGGTTTCTTTCCAGTCTTTTGGCTTCTTTTGACGGCAGGTTTAGACTCTGTTGTCGCTCCGTTGGCATGAATGCTCTGGCAAGATGCAACACACAACCCATATAAATACTTTCATTCCTAAATCTGTAAAATGTGACACCTCTTCTGATTTGTCAATGGGAAATAAAACATTGAGGGACCTTTTACGACATGGTAATAAAAGACAAAGAGTCTGTTCTATTCACTCTCACAAAACACGGGTCAGTTTTTAGCCATGCTAACTGTCAGTACTTTGGTTTATGACCTCTGGTTTATTTTCGTCGGATATTTATTTTTAAAAAAAGGGTGGACGCAGTATCTTCTCCCAACTTCCATTTGGGTCACAGCTCTTTTTAGCCGCCACACTGGGGGGCGCGGAAAACTGCTGCTTATCCAGTATTGGCAGGCTCTGCCTTGTTTGCTTCTCACTATGATGGGCATTAGTCAGAATAGGCATTGGGTGACTTAACATGAGGGCACTAAACCCTCACCACCCCAAACAAACACACACACACACACACACACACACACACACACACACACACACACACACACACACACACACAGTCCTTCTTCTTCCTGTTTTCACGTCTCTCTCTGCCATGTGGCCCAGAGATTACTCAGAGGGCAGTACCATGGACCATCTGCACTATATTAAAACCCAATCGGCATTTGCGTGAAATGATTGTGCCATTTACGATTTACGGCATCCAGAGGCTCTCTGGATGTCACGAGCAGGTGGCACCTTGAAACCTCATAAGTGAACACCAAAGGGTCTGGCGTGCCATGTGGCCATGAGTCTCAGACTTCTGGTGCAGCAACAGGTTCATGTTAATGCTGTTCCAACATCAGGCAGGCAAAGATACAGCAATCTGAGATGGACAATCATTTTATTTTATTTAGTGCTATTGTTAACAGCATTGCCGGGTGCTCTGACACGTTTATTGTAACCGGAGGACAACACAAGCTCGAAAACAGGTTCATGCTCTAACACTCACTCAGTCTTTATGTTTATTGTTTGGCCAGTCTGGATTTGGCTTCCATCCCTCATAGCTACTCCCCTAGAATCCAAAAGTACCAAGCTGTCCCCCGGGGTTCTTAAATACATTTTCATGTTACCCACACATATGCACAAAATACAATTGCAAAAAGCATTGAAAAAATTTCAGTGTAAATGTAGAATAACATGGTTGTTTTTGATAAATGAAACAGACTGAGCAGACCGCAGTGAAGCTTTTTACTCTAACCTGGCTTGAGGGCGGTTTCTCCTTTTTCTTTGTGCCAGAATGATGAGGTCCTTTCCCTCCTTTGGTTTCTGTTTTGTGTTTGGTCTTCCTCATCTCTAGAGGGAGACAAGATATTACAATATACAGTATATCTCATCAGGGTAGTGAAACACTGTGTAAACCAAAAGAAAAACCAGAAACCCCAACAAAAGGTTAGTGTACTCAGGAAGCTGATTTACTCATGTGTTTCTCTGTTCCTCTGGTTTTAAACTCCTGAGCACTGATTTGCTGTACTGTGTCACTGTCGTGAGAATCAAATTAAACAACCTTCTAGGCAGGTAGAAAAAGGCCTCCCACTTCTTTGTATTTACAAAACACGTTCGATCATTGCAGGCCTGTGTTAACATTATTAAACACCCAATGGTTTGGGGTGCAGTTTTGGTGGTGAAATGGTTGGAAACAGTTGGAAACCCCTGGCCCATTTCTTCGTACGTCATGCTGAGAATCCACATGATTGTTGGCAAGTAGATGAGCTTAACCCATTCATTTCTTATTTACCTTCAGTGTGATTGTTAGTGATGTGGACCAAATCTTCTCGGCTGTGGGCGGCCTGCCAAATTGCAGTATTACAGCCGGGGTTATCTGCAGTGGGGGGAGACAAATCATAAAACACTGAGGTTTTTAATTGAAAGGTTCGGGTTAATGGAGGCCACAGAGACACATTGGACTGAATGAAATGGTTTTCTGAGTCACGGACAGGCGGCCTGGTAGATTATTAATCTAAATAATAGACCAAAATATTTCCCAGCAGCTTTCAAAAAGTACTTCTCTGTAGTACTGAGGGTATCTTGGTTATTATGCACGAACACACTTTAACAGTAATGAAGGCAGTGGCTTTCTTGCTCCCATCAAATCTCTTTGAATGTGCAAATTACAACATGCAAGTTTTTAAATCGCATCACATGATCATATATGTGATTACATATCAATCACATTATTATTAATCAGAGGGGAATTGCTTGTACTCACCCAATGTTTCGTTATCTGATGCAGATTTGGATATATGTGTTCTGAAATTAAAATGAACAGAGATATAATATTACATGCTTGCCTTTAACTATCATTTGAGTAGTGTCTTTTAGCCCTTTGGTCAAACTACACAGCACAAAAACCACCCTGATATGACGTTGTTCTGTAATGTAGAGTCACCGAACGCAACAACAAAATATGACAAAGACACTTGGCAAAAATGACAACCATAGGCAACATAAAACACAAACGACGAGGGTAAAAGCTAACATCGCATCATGAGGAAGTAAACTCATGCTGTACAGTGGTACTCTGTGTTAAAGCAAGATCTAGTCTGGACCACACTCTACCATAAGTTGTGTTTCTTTCAAAGGGAAGCCAGGGGAGTCAAGGTGCTGAGGCAACTGATGACTCTAAGTAGGTGGGCCTTGAATCCGCTTAGTCAAACTAGCCCAAAGCCATAATCTGCCTTCTGCTGGCCCAACAGTCCGCAGAGCCCTGCCTCTCAAAAAGCATTCACCAACAGTGAAACTGAGTCATGTATATATAAAGCTTTTTTCAGTTGTTTCTTATGGGCTGTCAATCCCACTTCTAAGAGCAAAGCATTGTGTAAACAGACAAAATTAACTAAAGATAAGGTTGAGGAGAGGAGCACTGCTGAAGAGCCCGTCTGCTCTGCTGCCAGAAGGATTTACAGTATTAACCCTCGCAGAAAATAAACAGGGAGCCTTTCAAGCCATATTACTACTCTATGAGAAAGCCCTTTCACTTGGAGGGCAGCTTTCTGCTCTGGTTTGCACGCACATCCAACAAAACGAAACAGAATGAAGGCTAAAGTACACAGCAGACACACGCAAGGCTGCATGCCTGGCAGGATTACAATCTTTTTAATACAAATCAATTGTCTGTTTACAGCAGAATGACATTAATCATAAAGGAAAAAGTGTCAGAAATATAAAATGGATTTACCTGAGAGCTAAAAACAATGTATTTTTGTCCGATTAATACAATGCTAGCATGATTGTGTCTCACCTTCTAATCTTTTTATTAGAGTTGTTCCCCTGAGTCTGAGGCATCTCCTGAAGGAAGAACAAAGCATTTTCAGTCAGATGGTAGTGTTTTTCTGTCACATTCAAAAGGATTTGCTAAACAAACCATTGTTTTCTCATGTACAGAATCCCTGAAATGGCATTAGGGACATTTAATTTAAACGACAAGCTTGAATTAAAATTTTTTTGAAAAGTCTGGTTTCAGCAGCAGCTTTCCAATGGCTGTGTTCATCATTTCATGATCAGCTTTATGTTATAGGTACAATTTGGTCGGTGGGAGTCCACAAGTTTCAATGCCTGGTCTGGTCATGATTGTTCACATGGCTCCACCAGTCACAAGCTGTGCAACATGCATGTGTGCGGGCATGCATGATGTTTTTTGCACTGAAGATTGCCCCCCTCTCACCATGGATATAGATCTTCCAGAGCCTCGCCACTTTGTGTTGTTATCCAGCAGGACCGCTGGGCTGCAGGAGCGGCTGCAGGAGCGGCTGGATGAGCGGCTGGGGACAGGCTGGGGTGGGCCATCGCTGGAGCTCTGCACCGCCTCGTACAGGCTGTCCATAGACCCCTCCTGATGCCACGTGGACAGACAGACAGACAGGCAGGCAGACAGACAGACACACAGACACACAGCTGTTACACAGTTGAAATTTGGAAGCAGGTGTGATTTATGAATGGATTTCATCTATGATGTTGGATTAACTCTGATGAGTGCATGTGATGAAGTACATCGTGAGCACAGATCAAGCAGGTTTAGGGTTTTATAGATAACATGCTTTAGGTCAATGAAAAGGAAATTTCATGCTGTATAGTGATTGTTCAGTCAAACCTCATACTCCTGCATTTCAGGAAATAAGAATTAAATTTTCAGCTGCTGTACACACAGACAGACAAACACTAGTTTAAAGTTTAAACAATGGTTGATACCTGATTTTAAAATTCCTGAAATGTACGACACATCCCATGTAATTGTTCAGTTCATAGTAAACAGAAGGAAAGCATCAACATTAGAGTTATGAGGGTGTGATAAGAGAGGAGGGATATGCAACTGATGCTGCTCTAAAGCTCTTTGAAATTTTCTTGTCAGCCGTGGATGTAGGGGAGGATTGAAATTCCTCAGAACAAATCTCAGTGTGGATTAAAATTTGTTCAGCTTGTTTAGATTCCTTCTAGGAACACATAACTATTTCCTCTCTTCATCCATCTCGTCTTGTCGGTATGACGACATCTTATCTGTGTGTTGGACAGACGGACATTTTTAGTGGCAATAAGGGAAGGTGTTTTGGTTCATCAGTCTATACAGTAAGCCTTTTTAGGTTTGAATTCTCATAATTTGTTCTTGGTTTTCATTGTAATATGTTGTCATCTTGGATATAATCAGGTCATTTCATGAGTTTTTGTAAAACTTTATCTCTCACCATTGTGCCAAATATATATATATTTTTTTTTTTTAAAAACCTCATCAATGAGTTTGTGTTTGGGCAAGAAATCACTGTACATGTGACGTGGAATAACCACAATAGAGTACAATCAGTGCAACCACAGTTCAAGCCTCTGTTTACTCTGGCAAGACATTAGATAATCATCCTGATTATTGGTCAACATCCCCAACATCTGTCCAAAGACCAGGTTCTGTATACATGCCCTTGTGCCCACGTGTAGCATGACAGCTGCAGCAGCATCTGAGGGACCATATGTGTGCGTGGTGCATGTGCGTACGTGTGCGCCTGCCATTGTGGCCTTAACTCTTTTCCCCTCTGCTAACAACACTTTCTTTGTGCTTTCTCCTGCAGCATAACGTGTGTGCAAAAACACATCGATTGACTACATAATCAACAGAATTAAAAGCCACAAGAGTGGTACCACTGCGTAACATTCATCTCATGTAGTACACGGAGTTTAGAACAGTATTTTCAAATTTTGACACAAGTGAGGTGTGGATTGTGCAAAAGAAGCAACTCAATATCAGGAGGATATTTCTAACGATTAGTTAATAATCTAACTACGAACAAGACATAACAATGGGCCACCTGTCTTTTGGATAATGTTTGGCTTACTTAGAGACACACCGTGATAAAAACCTGTGCATTCCCTGTAGTTCCCGACACTTAATGGCTTACACAGCACGTTATGATTTACTTATACTCAGTGTATTCCTTGTGGACAAGCTTACACTTGTATCACAGGGCTAAATTCTCTGTCCCTCAGCTACTCACACACAGCTTGTTAAGTAGGTGCAGAAAGCAAAGTGTGTCTCCTACCAGTGAAAAGCAGAAAAGGTTCATGTCGGCTGAGAGGCGTCCTGTTCGCGTTGGTGCGCCTGATGGATGGTGAAACAGCGAGCTGAGTGACAGCCAGAGACTGAGAGGCACAACAGCTCAGTGTGAGCCCAGCCCGGGTCGCCTGCTGTCTTCTTAGATTAATACCACAGTGAAATCCCTCCACTAATCCAATAGATGGACCACCATTACTCTACCAGCTAAAGCAGAGCTCACTCTTGACAACAAGCCCACCATTGGCCGTTGGTGGAAGCAAACAGATTGAGTTTTTGTTTTGAATCTATTTTTTTTTTTTTCTTTTCAGGGAAGCTTTGTCCAGCAGCCATGCTCTTTTTTTAACCCATGAACAGGGGTGAGAGAGGTATTATGTCCTGTACTGAAGAGCTAGGAGCCAAATGCATCAAAAGTAAAAATATAAGATCCCCTGGGACTGATATATTATCATACATGATATTATTACATTGCTAATACTGATGCATGTACTTTGTATAAGCAGTATTTTCCTGTTGGAGCTGATGGAAATAGCTTTAACTACTTTACATAATATTAATTATACTGTTTTACTACTTAATATACAGTCAGCTAGTTTAATCCTGCGGTTCCCAACCTAGGAGCTGGGCCCCTCCAAAGGGTCACAAGATAAATCTGGGGGTTTGACATGACTAATGGCTTAGAAAGGAAGAAAAAACAAAGTTCTGCCATAAAAAAAAATTTTCATTTTTTGGATTGCGAGGTTCCAACTAGAGACTGCTTTTCTGTAAGGGGTCACAAAATGTTTTGGAACAACTGGTTTAATCTTTAATGGTAATTTATAAGATTATCATGTGTTTTTTTTAAATGTAAAATCTTAAAAGTAAAAAGTAACCAGTGATTATATCTGTCAAATGTAGTGGAGTAAAAACTACAATATGTCCTTCTGAGATTTAGTGGAGTGGACATTTAAAGTAGCATAAAATGGAAATACAGGAAAATGAAGTACCTCAAAACTTTTCTTAACTATAGTACTTGAGTAAACGTACGTAGTTACCTTCCACCACTGCACCCAGAGTATTACAAAGACCTAACAAGTTACTTTAAACTCTACCTATAAATATGAAACAAAAACATCTAAGCCTCTGACCGGACCTGTTAGACAAGTGGTTTATATAACAACAAAGGATATAATAATATGTGAAAAATGCACTTCCAAGAAGATGGTTCGAGCTTCAATTACAGTTGAGTTTCAGTTGTGTGCAGTATTTTTTCCTCATGCTCGAAATTAGGCTTTGTGAAACTACTGGCTTCTTTAGAAATCACAATAACTCCTCTAAATGACGGAAAGCTTTTGGTGGTCAATGGGTCAATCTGCATATGATTTGGACAAATTCCATGTACAATATGTGTGTGTATTAACAGATAACACCTTAAGTGTGAAGGGTGTGGTCTGTTAATCCACCAATCATCCACCTCTGATGTCTGAGCTGCTCTAATATAGAGAAAAAAAAAACAGCTGGAGAGATTAACACTTTTGACCTATATTTTCATGCTGACGTGACAGCATGATTTGCTATATGTGTGTCGCTGATTAGTATTTGGAATCCATCCTGTTCATTCAGTTTAGTCAATTCATTATTGTATTCTAATCTTATAGATTGGGTTTGTTTTTTTTTCTGTTTTTTTTAAATGGAACATGACTCCTAGAAATATCATAGGCTTATAAATGAATGAATGAATCAAATAATCACTTTCCCCCTGACTTCAGCCTACTTTGCATGAAGAAATTCCACGCAGCCTAGAGTGAGTAAATGCCGTGAGGCGAGATTAGCAACACCAGCCACAGAGATGTGAACGCAGTTGTTTATGAGTCTTTCTGAAATTCCGATCTGACATTCACACCCACTTCACACTGTGATTAGTCAGCTGTGTAGAGGTGAGAGGAGCCAGGCAATGTACTTCGCACGCTAGCTTTATCTATTTGTTTTTTTACTTGTTACACAATGGGAACAAACCAGTGCAACATTATAAATGTCTACCCGGAGAGAGGCTGCCTGAACAACATGCGCCATTATGCCTGTTTTTAAACAATATCGCATCCCCTCCTCTCTTTCAGAGCTGGCCTTACACTCCACCTGTCAGTGTGGCTGTTTGGAACCGCTATGAATACATTTGATTTCTGGTCCGACAGTATGTCCTAAGAACCACTTCTGAGAGACCATAAACCGGCCCTTAGACTCCCACTAGGGTTGACAGACCTGGGACTACAAGGAGCTATCACATATTAATGTACCACACGCGCATACTGGCTCTCCATAAAACATTTGCAGAGCAGATTTTTTGAATATTTTATAACCTACATTCTTTACATCCAGGTTTACATCGTCTTCTTCTTCCTTGCCTACGCCGTAGCGCTTTGCTACAACTATGTGCGTTACCTCTACTGTCAACCAGTGGAATAGCATGACACTGGGTTTTATTGCGTCACCCGTGTGCATCTGGTAAAGCACAAGATAAAAACAAAACGAGGACCCACTCATTAAAACTTTACAGCAAGTCCTCCAACCTCAACAACCATATATATATATATATATATATATATATTGTTTCTCCCTACCCTCAGATAAAACCCTCAGGAGTGTATCATCATGGTAAAAATAATAAACACACAGTTGAGGTTGTGGAATGGTCGCCTAAAAATAAAACGTAACAATGGGTTGTAAAAAGCTGCTTGCACAGGCGACTTATGGGCTTGTTTTTTCTTTTGTTTTTTTACAGAAGGACAGGTTCAAACATTATGGCCAATAAGTTTTGATGCTACCTTTAAAGTTAGCGACATTCAGAAGGGAACACGTGGATGAGTTTAACCCCACCCAAATAAAACCAATGAGGAACTCATACAGTCAGAACATGTTAGCTGCACTATGTGATTTGACCCATCTGGGACTCATAAGGTTCAAGAACTGTGACTGTGTAAAAGTGTGTGAACTTTTTAAATTGTAAGACATAAGAGTTTTTTTTCCTGCCTTACCTGTAACAAAAGACATCTGAAGCAAACTGGTGAGATCAATTAAAGATTTTTTATTTTTCTATTTATTGAATTTGAAGCAGATGACTTCCTAAAGGGAGTCCAAGTTTACATTGCAGCAGTGACAGACAGCGACCCACATACAGTAGCAATAGTCTGTTGCAGTGACCCACTAAGTGACATCAGGAAGGGATTAAATGTGTTTGCGTGTCTAAGTCCGTGTGTGTGTGTGTGTGTGTGTGTGTGTGTGTGTGTGCATGCGTGTATGTGTGTGTGTGTACGTATGTGTGTACACTGGTTCATTAAAGAAAAATCATGTCTGTGAGGACCAAGTGTTGCGCAGTTTCAGAAGGCCGTGGGATGATCAATGAGGCGAAACAATGAAGTCAAATGCCAAGTCAGACGTCATAGACTTCAATCAGTATCTTCAGATAAAAGCAAGACAAATCAAGTACAGGATTGTCAAATTAAAGTTTGATAAACTAACAAATCCTCTTTCACCATATTCAGATTTATGAAGTTAATTTGTCCGTAGTACTGCATTTAATCAGGAAGTGAAAGGGCATGCAGAGAGATGCCTCAGGCCGAGCACAAGTCAGTTTGGCAGCAGGTTGTGAAAATGTCTTCAGCACAAAATTCCTCACATGTTCGAGAAATGTCGTCACCTATTGAAAAACAAATACAACAATTACAAAACAATACAAAATATCTGCAAAAAACAAATATAATATGGATTTTCCTCAAAAAGATAAACACACATGTTAAAACATAGACTTAAGAGAAAACAGAGCGAATTCAACAGAATGAGCCCTGTGTACCTCTGACAAAGGTTTTGCAGTAGTGAGCTCCGGGATGGCAACTTTTCTCTGTCTTGCAGATTTTGTCATTCTCATCTTTACAGGTGTAGCAGCTGAGTGTAAGCACTGCCGAGAAGACGAAATCCATCAAAAATAGACTCGAGGTAACATCGGTATTTAGAATGCAGAAATTGAATACTGGAAAAGCTTTTCAATGAAAGGAGACGTTTTCTCTCCTCTTTTCCAGGAAATGTCCGTCCACATGTGTTGCACATTAACGATTAAATCAAATGGTTCCATTATAGTTAATGATTCCTGTGAAAGTATTTGGACCTGTTTTTTTTACGCTTTGCTTTAATAAAACATCATGCTAAAATTGAATATAAACCAAAGTTCCCTCACCCTGAGTGCTACACAGCAGCAGGAGCAGCAGCAGAAGAAGCAGGACCTTCATGCTGTCAAAAGATATGTGGACAAACCTCTCACTCTGGCACTTTTATAGTGGCACACACACCGCAGCACCGCACCCAACTAAAATCGGGCACTTCCTTTAGATAAGGATTACCTTCCTTTCATTTGAACACTATTGGTCGTAAGAAAATACAACCCAAAAGAAAACAAAGAGTCATTAAATCTGCTCTCTACTTTTGCAAATAAACAAGTTGTTGTGTTACAGTTTGCAGGAGGACGGGCTAAGGCTGTTTTTAACCCTCTCCTGTTTCTTATTTATGATGTTGTTGCTACAATGGAACAAGTGAATTTCTAAGAAGAGTTTTATGTCTGAGCACTGAACAGGATTCTATCTATTAATTTCAGATGGTGACTGATGGTATCTCTCTCTCTCTCTCTCTCTCTCTTCAACCCAACCGGTCGAGGCAGACGGCTGCCCACCATGAGCCGGGTTCTGTTCAAGGGTTCTACCTGTTAAAAGGGAGTTTTTCCTTGCCACTGTCGCCAAATGCTTGCTCATGGAGGAATACCGGGTCTTTGTAAATATAACTAAAAAGAGTGAAAAGTGCCCTGAGTTAACCTCAACTACATGGGCTTCAACACTTCCGTCTGTATTTTTGCACGCTTGGCTCTGCAGAAGTGCCCGCAGCATCACTCTTTCGTGGTACGTCCAACCAGTGAGACAACTTCTCTCCCATAACAGGACAACAATACTTGATTGTTATTGTTATTGCTCAGCCTACAGGACTTTTTGAGAAACTGGACCTGTTCAGTTTGGACAGCCTAAAAAAACAACTGGAAATGCTGCCATTTTTGTACAATTCTACAGGCTTTGAGAATAAAAGCTTAGCATCTTAGCATGCAAACGTTCTCTAATTAGCACTAAACACACAGGACAGTACAATATCTGTGAGGAACAGTCATACAGCTTAAGGACATTACAGGGGAGCTCCACTGATTTTACACCCCAAATTGTATTGGGGAGTACTGTTGCATACTGTATGAGAAAAGGTTGTATAAAGCCTTTTGTGGCTCCAGGGGGTGCTGTGTAAAGTCAAGAATATATTAGCTGCTACTTGCACAACAAAACTGGTTCTCCCACCAAAATGTCAGCAGTCCAGTTGCATGGTGGGTAATTTAGGTACTAGCTTTTCACAAGGGAGAAGAATGTGGAGTAGGTGGAGTTAAAGAGAAGATATCTCTTCTGCTGCTTCCATTTTGATCTAGTCTACATTTGCAACTTATCATCTTGTTACCATCACTATTATCATAATTATTTTAAATTAAAGTTTTAAATACTTTATTTCTTTAACAATACAAAACCTGTCACTTATTAGGCAATATCCAGTCCGATCGTGTGTAAAAGATTGCATATGAAGTACAATACATTAACCTATATCATACGCCACTCCATGCATCAAATATACTGTATGTTTATCCATTTTAAGAACAACAATGATACAACCTTGACATAACTCACTGAAATAAGATTTAGGCTGTGGATTTTTCCTTTGACACTATGTTCTACTGTGAGTCTGTACATTAAGTTCATGGTGTAGAGCATTAAAAGAACATTTAAAATGATAATAATGTGGAAGTGCTCTATTCAGTTCACCCACTGATAATGGATAAAGCTCTCAATCAACTGGCACAATTGGCATTAATTTCATTGATTTAATCAAATCAGGAACACAGCTAAGACATACTAAGTCGAAACAATGAGTTTTTGTCAATTCTCCTCTTGTTTCTCTTTGGTGCTGTGGGATTAATAAAATAATTTAATAGGTGATTCAATTCATCAGTATATATCCACAAATATATATCTAACATTTTGTGCATTCATACATACATCAGAATCTAACTATAGACATGTCTGAAGGTATTGTCAGCCTTACAACTCATTGAAACAATGCTCTGTTCTTCCTGAGAAGTGTTGAAGTTAAAAGCTCTTGCATCATGCATGCCCGCGTGCCTTTAGTTTGCCACAGAATAAAAACAAAGAGGGTGTGAAAAGAGTTGAATTCTTGCTTGTTCTACATAGAACTTCTAAAATGGCCTGGACAGAATGATTGGTACCCATTACAAGTGATGATAAATAAGTGGACTGTAGTGATATTTCAAGCAGACTATTGTCTTCAGTTAGTATCATAGTTGTCTTCAATTTATAATCAGTCATTCAGCCTATTTAAATGTAGAAGAGTGCTCATAGTGCTGTTTGGTATCAGTGTGCACCAAAATGAACATGGACAAGAGAAAGAAGAGAAATGATAGGAGATCAGAGAGAAAATAACTGCCAATCATGGTCAATGCGAAGGGTATGAGACCATCTCCAAGCAGTTTGATGTTCCTGTGACCACAGCTGCTAATATTATTAAGAAGTTTAAGGTCCGTAGGACAGTAGCCAACTTCCCTGGACGTGGCAGCAAGAGGAAAATTAATGCCAGGTGGAAGAGAAAGATCGGTCAAATGGTGGAAAAAGATCCAAGATAAACTTCAAAAACAGATAAAAGGTGGCTCAAAGATCAAGGTACAACAGTATCCAGTCACACAATGTGTTGCTTTCTGAATGAAAGAAGGAAGACCCTGCTTTTGAAAGAGATACGTAAAAAACTGATTGGAGTTTGGTAAAATGCCCAGAGTCAGAGAGCTCTGTCTCAGTTGTAGGTCATGGCTCCTCCAAAAAGGTTATTGACCCAAGTCATACATCTAAAAGAATCCGAAAATGGATGAGAAGGAAACATTGGACCTCTGAAGTGACCTGCTATTAGTCCTGATCCTAACCCAGCTGGACATCTATGGAAAGAGCTGAAATTCAACTTTGGGAGAAGTCACCCATCAAACCTGAGGGAACTGGAGCAGTTTGCTCAAGAAGAGTTTGGTCAAACTACCAGCTGAGAAGCGTCTCTTTAAGAGCTACAAAAAGAACCCAATTGCAGTGATAACCTTTCAAAAGGGTGGGTTACAAAATATTAGGTTAAGTGTCCCAATATTTTTGTCCATACCATTTTCATTTGTACCATTATTTAAAATAATGTGCTAGATTGAAAATCAAAAGCTACGTGTGTGTTCTATTCAATATATTATCTATTCTGTGCCCCAAGAATAATTTTGGTGATTATAAGTGAAGCTTTAATATGAAACAATTAGCATTCAGAAAAGCTGTTAAATACCCTGTGCAGACTCTCCTGCCTGTCAATGACTGTATTGTAGAACATGACTAAAGTATGAAGTTGTCCTTTAGTGACATCTGTAGACCACAATTGGAACATGCAAGAAAATGTCTGTGATGACTTTCTCAATTCAACCTGTTTTCAGTCATGCAACCCTTAACGGCAGCGAGTACTGTATATTTATGAAGAAACAGGAACATTCAACTGTGAGATGTAGTTTTTCGGTGGCCATCTGCCTTTACCGAGTTTGCAAGAAATCACGAATGCACTCCAAGGTACGCAGGCAAGTTTTATGTTTAAGGTTTTTAGCACCCTCTAAGCTGCTTTTGTTGCCATCTGTTCTTTTGTTGTTGTCACAGTTGCTCTGCACTCACTAAGCAGCTACAACAAGCAGCTTCTGTATTACAAACAAATTCTGTTCACTTTCATTTTGCTGGGCTGAAAGACCAACCCACACTGCCATCTCCACAGCCATGCACTGGTGCCCAAAACATCACAGTAACACATTCATGTAAAACAAGGAAGTGCTGTGAGTTTTCTTAAAGGTGGGTACGTTTAACAAAAAAAATCAAAGGAAGGTGACAGAGCTGATGAGATAATTCCTCCGAAGAATGAATTTCCAAAGGAAATGTTTAACAAAGGACTCGATTTACTTATTTTAGAAATTCATTTCCAGGAGGGCAGAGTTTCCACTATTGGTCGCTAGATACTTTCTTCTTAATCTTATTTAAAATGGCCTCAAGGAAATTAAATGAATGTGGCTGCGCACACACACACACACACACACACACACACACACACACACACACACACATAAAGATGAACAAATAATGTGACAATCCCACAGATTCTCTGACCTCTGTTTCAGGGCTTTCACTTCGATTTACTGTACATGGTTTCAAAGGACTGTGGAATATCAACTATATTATAATGGAAAATTCTTAATCAGGTTCTTGGATGATTCTGGATCTTACTCTTTATGAAAAATTAAAAAAAAGATTTTTTAAAGTACGTCTTCAGAGGAGTGCTGTCACTTTGCTGTGAGCTCACTGATGTCCCTAACAGATGATAAAATGGTCTGAGCAGCCATTGGTGTTGGCACAGTGTCACGAGTTCAGCTCGCCACCATTGCTGTATCATTTATACAATTTATAAACAAGAACTGTTAAAGCCATGCTGAAGGAAATCCAATAAACAAGCTGTCACACAGCAATTCTGCCACTGATCACATGTGGACGCCCTGAGGCTTCATTGTGTTGGAACATATTTCACATGTTGGTTCAGTTGCTAGCTGTAAAAAAAAAAAAAACACACACAGGAGCAGTGGAACGATCTCTTGCTATTATAACAATAAACCAAAAAAGTCATACATACATACAGTGCACCACTTCATGTTTCTTATTAAAATCTTTATTTGCACATTTACTTAGGTTACAGGCAGATCTTTCTTCTGTATCAATCAATAAATAAAAGTGTAGTTGGTACACTGACTGAAGAAAACCACATAAATGATGATAAAAGATGTACCACTCTGAAGAAACAAGCATGTTGGAGGAAACTTTGCAATTTATGCGTTATTCACATTTGAGGTATATTCCATCTATAGGAATTATTAGTCACAGCAAAACAAGCAGTAAACAATGTCCATGCTAAGGAAAGCTGGGTGATTAAAGTCTTCAAAAAACACATTATCAATCACATTATCCTGTGGCCTCTCACAGTTCAGTAAGAATTTCCACAGACATGAATGACTCATTTCTCCCAGAAAATGGCAAAGATCCAAACCAGTGCAATGTAATTGAGCTAATGTGCGAGGCGTCTGTGTAGACATTTGGTCTGTTTAAATCCAATTTATACAATATTACATTATGCAGTGTTGTCAGTATAAATCTTGTAATAGTTCGTGTCTCAGAGTCACCATTCCTGCCTCACCATCTCTTTAAGGTGAGGCAGAATTATGACATTTACATGTTATGTCATAAAGACCATATGGAAAGTCAGTATTTCCTCAAAAAATATCCAAATTTGGACCCTAGAAAAAACAGATGAGATGAGATTTGGATGCAGACACTTCTTTAAATCTGAACAGGTAGCAAATCGACTAATGAAATAGTCGTAGAGTGAAAAGCAGAGTGGTCCAATTCATATGATAAAAAGCTGCATTTCCTATCTTGATTCCTGATAGCTCTTCCGTATATTTTAAATTAGAAAAAAAAGTATTTTTTTTTATTTATTTAAAAAAAAAAAAAAGCTTCCATTAATTAATAGTTGTTTGGTATATATATATATATATATAAAAAAAACAACTTAACAAATTATACCACTTGAGCTTCAGTAAAACTGGTCTGCATGCAAAAGCATTTGTTTCAGGCAATGTTGCTAAAACACGCTTGTTTGGTGGTATAAAGCTAATAGAATGTCTGTTCATGATTGTTTTTAATCATCATTTTGAAGCTCTGAAATGCTGCCATCTTAAAACTGACAAATAGAACCCCCTTTTTTTTTTTTAATATGATGCCTCATCTTACAAGAGCTCCCCACCAGCACAGCACAAGTTATACTGCATCCCTATATGTAATTTTTTATAATGTTATACTTATTGTTACACTAAAATCAACAAGGGCATGTTACAAACTCGTCTCACGCAGTGAGAAGACTAAAACGCCAGATTCTCCTGCTCCGAGGCAGCCTTTCTGTCCTCCACACTGTTGTCTTCAAATGTTGATTTCTTACTTCTGTGGACAGATTGTGGTGGCAAATATGTAAGAAAAATTTGACGCTTTTCGCAGATAAGCGATTTTTCATACCGGAATAATACAAGAGTAGTTAAAATTCTACATTTGTTATTCTACATATTATCCAGTTTATTATAACAGAAATTAAATGAGTCAAATATCTTATTTCCACACTGTCCAGATTTAGAAAATAGTGTTCATTAATTTTCTTATATTATGGCCGTTACATTATGTGAGGATGTGTGTGCATATAGAATTGCTTTTTTTTTATATTTCCTTCAACATCTCACATATTAATCAGCCAATTACAATATACAATTTTTTGTATATTGTTATCAATTTGTAATCGCAGTGCTATAAAATGATTAAATCTGGGCTGTCTTAAGGTCTTATCCATAACCACAATGACATTATTTCCACTGATTTCCCCAACTTTTGCAGTTTCAGTGTGATTTACTCACTGAAATCTCTCTAGACAGTGCCGTCTGACTGGCCAGCAGCCAAATGATGATGACAGTACAGACAAGGTGGTAAAAATGTTGAGACGCTGAACTGAGTCGCCTTTAACTACTAGCATGCACTCACAGCATTTAGGCTTTAGGAGCAGAAGCAGGTGCTTTGAAAACTTTTTTGTCCCATGTTTTGCATCTCAGGCTACACAGAGTTTTTCTTATCCTCCTGTTGGAGGATGTTTGAGTCCCATTCATCCTGAGAGGGAGATTGCAGACACTACTCAGGTCTGCAAAAAGCACTTTCTACCTTCTGGACCTGGGTAAAATAAAATACCTTTGCTCACAGTTAATATTCTTCTAAAACACACCACAGCTGAACATCAATGAAAGATAATGCAGTGTAAAAATGGTAAATATAATTTTTTTCATAAAGCAACAGGTCTCTTCTCGAATCTGTCGAGGAAATTAGGGTTAGTACATTTATAATACAGACATTTGCATAATATTTCAGTGAAAAGACGGATAACCAGTTTCATCACAATATGTCATCTGGTAGATTTATAAATGTATATAAACGCATGAAATAGCTTGTTTTGTATGAAGCTTAATTATATAGAAAAAGAAAAAAGAAAATTCTGCATCTGTTATTCTGTGTTGCTTATCGTACCTGGATCCTTCAAACTTCCGTTCTCGGTAAGAGTCGCCGTTCTTCATTAGGTAGAGAAGGACCATGTCACAGAAGAAAGCTCCCTGTTAAATGAAGTTTTATTCAGCGATGAGAAAATACAAAAAGAAGGGGGTGGGGGGCAGTTGATCCAAAAACATGAAGACAAAATTATTAACGGTACTTACGGCACCCATCAAAGCCAGTCCTGAACCAACATTGATGGCTGTTGGGATGATGCTGAACTTCCCGGCCTGTGAACGAGAGCAGATCTACAAGAATGTGTTGGGTTTTTGTTTTTTTAGCACTGTATGTCCATCAGCTACTACTTAGCTCAGATCGTGTCACACTCAGATCATGTCACATCGTAATGATCTGGCAGAGAAGACCGTATTTCATGCATTCACCCTGAAAAATGTATCTTCCATACCTTTCCATGCACCATAATGTTAAATTGGACACCGTACACTTTGAACAAAGATCGAAAGGTCACATTGGCAGCATCTTTAAAATACCGAGTGTGTCTGTTGGAGAAAGTCAAAGGAAAATTGTAGGTATGGGAATACAACAAAATAATAATCTTGACTTTTTTTTATGACAATGAAGACCTTTGAATATTTTTCTCCTTTTCAAACCATTTGCTTGTAAGACAGTGTCTGCAGTGAGTATCACCTAAAGTTAAATCCTGTTGCGATGGTCGTGTTGGAGACACTGATGTCCAGGCGATTGAAGTAGTACTGTGGATGGCAGTTAGAGTAGCCTTTGTCAAGGTCACAGTCCCAATGTATCATTATGCCAATAGAGCCACCCTGGGAAACAGAATACAAATCTGATCATATGTGGCTTTAAAGCCTGTTAATAATCATTCAAACAAAAAAAATGGAGGTTTCCTCAGTGTTGCAGGGGCTTTACTATAGTGCAGCTTATGTCTGACTGCCCTGTGTGCACATCTCTATACTACAGCCCTACCGAGTCAAAAAGGGGCATGTCTTTTTCCACACATTAATGCTCCTATACATGTATCTGTAGGAAGAATGAATGTGAATGATACAGAATAAAGGGAATTTCATATTGACATGGATGATAAAATTGTGACAACATTCTGGTGGCTCACATTGTGTATCCTGATTAAAAACCAATAAAAGCTGGTTGTTTAAGATCATGCCATCACAATCAAAGCAAGATCTCTGTACATTATTAAGAAAGATGTGTGTTTCTTTCACTTAGGTGATTACTTCACTTTTCAGTGTGATTTTGTCAGAGAGAAACCCGTGAAATTAGTTTGTTTTATCAGTCCCTATGGTCATGATGTAGGATGTGACAGATACATTTGTTTTGATAATAAAAATGGCAGCTGCTTTGCCTGCTCCACCGTTCCCTCATCCCTTGGATTTCTTTCCCCCCCTTTTCTGGTGTATGCTTTACCATTCAAACATAATAGCCTTTGCTCTCCCTACTATTCAACACTTGTGATGTAGATGTAGATGACAGTGCCAAACATACAAAGAGAAAAACCAAATAATATCTATGAAATATCAGAAAAGGCCAGGCGATAAATCGACATAGTTGTCTGATATCTGATTCTGTGTGCAGCTCGGTGTGTGTCAGTTGTTATGCTGAAGATACAATTTAAGGCTCAAGTTATGTAACTTTCAGTAACTCTTGGCAATTTGCAGTTGGAAATCATAATACTAACAAATGTGGCTATGTCCGCAAAGTTGTGTCCGGCTCGCTGGGTGATGTCTCCCAGGCGAAAGATAGGGCAGTACGGATGGAGGTCCTCGTCATATCGGCATTTCTTCAAATATGAGTCATCAGTTGTCTCAAGAACATTGGACCTCAGAGTTGAGAAACACAGAGCAGTGCAGAGTGTATATGAGTGTGCAACTGCACTGTACACAACTCTCGTTTCCAGTTAAGCAAGCAGCACATGGAGAGGTCAGGGTGACTGCTGTTCACACAAGAAGAGGACTTACTTGGTAAATGTGAATTTGGGAAATTGAATGAAATTCTTTATGTAGATGGTGAAGTTTTCAGCATTCTTCAGCAGAGGCCCTCTGTAAAAAAACATAAAACAAAAATTGATTAGGAGCCCCATATTCTGTACATGGTTAAGAAAATGATTTGGTAATTTGATAAGACAAGTCACTGGAAATAATTCATTTAAAGTTTCTCATAGCGGAGGGGCTGCTAAGTAGTAGCTAATGGTAAGACTAGTGGAAGCACTTGTACAGTGATGGTTGACTTTTTGCACGTTGTTCATATATTTTGTGTCTGTCTTAGTGTCTGACATCTTGTATTAACTTACTATTAATTTAATTACTATGATAATTGTCCAAAGGACTGCGCTTGACTAAGCTCCTAAACCAACATATTGTCAAGTAGGAATCTTTCATTAAAGAAAAAGCTCTTCTTTTCAGGGATTGCTGGTTGTTATCTGCTTTCTGCCACTTTACATACAGAGTTTTTATGTGACTGCATTGCTCCTTACTTTGGTTTGAATTTTCTCTCAATGGGACACCAGCTGTAGATTTCACAGGTACCAGTGGAGTTTTCATCTTTTCTTAAGCATCGGCCACTCGTAATTCCTTCAGAAAAACAGCAGCATAAAACAGCCTGAGGTCACTCGCTTCATCACATGTGAAAACACACAACATTTGAGTTTCTGCTGCAAAATATACACTAGATACTATATGACTGGTTCAAATGACAATTCTGCTATTATTTCCAAGTTTCATCTGATTTACATTCAGCACATAGCCTTGAACAGACAGACACTGAAAAAAAAAAAAAAAAAAAAAAAAAACATGACATCAAAACAGAATTTGTTGATTTTACACCCAAATGTATCTTTCAGAATGGCACCAAGTCAGCTAGCTCAATGCTAAAATTAAAATCAGTAATGTTTCTTTCTTACCGTTACCAGCCACTATCATCTTCCCCTCTCCACAGTCCTCATCGCCTCGACAGTGGCCATCCAGCACTTTGGGACTCTGGGAACAAACGTCACGGAAAAGAAGTTCAAGAAACGCTTTAACCATAGCTGACCATTTTTCTCAAAAGTCACAAATTAACCGTCTTGGGTGAAAAATCTTTTAGCAGCGAGCTTGATTCAGGAAGTCCGCGTGTTGCATTGTGATATTAAAACCTGTTCCACTAGTCACACTATGAGGTGAAAACACCTCGACTTTAGGCACGGTATGGTAAGGCTCATATCTGTGGAAGCCCATTTTGGCCAAGTAAAGTAAAGATACAATTTTGACCTACTAAGTCAAAATTGTGAGATACTTTTTCATTTTTTTTTCAAACATAACTTTTTATCTGTTAGATATGACTTTCCATACACATCACATATATTGGCTTTTACTTTACAAAATAAATTGGAAATGAAATGTTGTGAGAAGGTGTGAAGCCTGTGCTTTTATAGGTGCACTACTCTTCCTGGCTGCTGGCGGTGAGGCAGGAGACCATGAGAGGCAGGGTTTACATACCAGGAACCCTCTGCAAATTTGTAGCTAAAGATATAGCTGTGGGAAATGATGAACAGGATAACTGACACACACACACACACACACACACACACACACACACACACACACACACACACACACACACACACACACACACACACACACACACACACGTGCCCATATCTGTGTCAAGCAACTGACCATCTCTATCGAACCTTCAATGAAACATGAAAATTCGAACAGTAAAATGGTTGAGGAGCTCCCAATGTTAAATTCTGTACCACACTACACAATAACTTGAGCATCACTGTTATGTTGTAAAACAGGACAACAATAGTGAATTAGATCTAAAAGACCATTCATTTTGACAGCTCTTATTA
Source organism: Xiphias gladius (assembly GCF_016859285.1). NCBI lineage: Eukaryota > Metazoa > Chordata > Actinopteri > Istiophoriformes > Xiphiidae > Xiphias > Xiphias gladius. The sequence continues at coordinate 7,741,258 of NC_053406.1, read as the reverse complement.
TAGTCGTTGAAAGTAACGTAGTGGTCTAACGTACTGTCGGTGACTGACATTTAAATCAACTCTACAAAATATTCTTACCTCAGCACAGTGTCCCAGCTTCTGGTTTGGCGTCTCTAAGAAATTGGTCACAACAAATAGAACAGCTTCACCCTAAATGTTGAGGAAACACACACTGTAAGTTGGTCTTTATGTGGACACCAAGGTCGCGCAAAACCGGGGTGTCATGTTCGTGAGGCGTATTTCCCAAAATGTCATACTAGTCCTTTAACTCAGCCAGTCCTGCCTGAGTGACTGTATTTGGATCCTCGTCCCTGCTGCCTGAACAGTGAAAGATCAGGCACTGATGCATGTTTGTACTGCAGTTCGCTAACGCCCTGCTTCACCCACGAATTCAAGCAGTCATAAGGAGCAAATACAGTATGTGCATGGCTTTCTGTCGGTGTTCTTATTCTAAACAACACTACTTGCTAAAGATGGAAGCGCTGAAGTGTATAGTACTGGCCTGAAGGTCTGCACATGCTGGTGCCGTGGTCTAAATGTTTTCACCTGTGGTGGGATGACATAGTCCTCCGGTCCCCACACCATCAGACCAGACTCGGAGGTGTTAGTCACTGAGACCCCCTTCAGTTTAGTTATGACAGAGCTCTGTATGGCCTCGTCTGTCTCCTGGTAGCCTTTCTTGCTTAAGAAAACCCACCTGTGGGTGAGAGCAACTCTCAGAATAAACAGGTCTCGATTCTTAACACTAACAAAACCTGCGTGATGGAAATATTCAACATACAAACAAACAGAGTGTTTTATTTGATACTCAACGAAGACACAAGGTTGTTTTTTTTGGGGGGGGGGGGTTGGGGGGTATTGATATAATACTCTTACATGGAGTTAAAAGAATTGTTATGATACTGTTGGGTACAGGTCTAAAATGTACACTGTTACAGAACAGTGTACTATAGGACTTGCATTTGTCCAGTTTAATTCCCCTATTTTTATTTTTTACTCCATGTACCTTGTACCTATTTGTAATCTAAGTTAACCTATAAAAAAAGGATCTATTGAGGCTATTAGTTGCAAGCCGGCCCCGTCACTTGGCCTACTCTAGCACTGACTATAAATGTATAGGGTAGCCCATTCACTTTACCAAGCCTTGTAAACATCTTCATGGTCAGTCTGTAAACTGAACAATGTAGGTGCAGTATTTTATACAGGTATTACTCAGCCACCATAACCTTATTTTAAATTGCTACATTTAAATTGATTAATTTATGTACAATAGGCTATATAACCTACAGTAGGATTAGGGTCAATATAATCTCCTCACAGACATAAATTTCCACATTAAAATTATAATTTTTTTGCTCTTTGTTAACTCATTCATACCAGTTTATATCATATGGAAGGAGGTAATGCCTCTTTGTAAAGCCACGACAGTAATGCACTTACCCTATAATGTAACCGATGATGGATAACTGAATAAGTCTGTACAAAGTCCCAACTTTCTTATTTTTGGCAACAATGTATTTTTCCGTTTTGTAGTCAAGCAAGGAGAGGAAAGGTCCTTTGAAGAAGCTCCCGGCCATCTCTGCAGCTGTCTGCGGACGGTTGGATGTCAGCGCACAGTGACTGCTACAGTGGCCCTGAGCTTCAGTACCGTAACCAGCCTGCGGGCGGCGGACACACTCTCTCCCCGCTGCATCACCTGCACGGACGGAAATGGAGCTCCGACAGCCTCTAGTGGACACGAGACCGAACTGCATTTAGTACACACTTAAATAGAAGCATGAGGATTGCCTTACGTCTCGCCGTGATCTACATGACAGAATTACACCTGTGCTCACAGGGCTAGCTTGTCATTAGGAACGCCGACAGAAATTATGCAGCTAGATGGGCTACTAATGTGGGAAGAGGAAACCCTCACCAGGGCCAGTTAGGCTTGGGCCCCTCCGCCACACGCTTTTCCACTTAAGTTCAACCTGGTAAATAATTCACTGAAGTCCACTGGGTCTGGTGTAGTTGGTTTATTGCATATAGTCAAAAAGCATACAATAAGCCGAGCTGCTCCCAGGGGCAACTGAACCCGAATTTGAAAGCATTCATATTTATACCTTTCCAACTTTCCAACTGTGGCACTTACAACCTGACCCCTCCTTTGTTCCTGTGTTTTTCTTTTTTAGGCACTTTGCTTGGTCTCATAAATAATAATAGTGTAATATCATCTCCAACTCTTGATATAAAAAACAGTAAATGATGGTCTGCCATTCGATTTATTGTATTCGGTTAATCCTAAAACATGATGAACGGTTACGAATGAGTGGTCATGCATTTTGAAATGCGACATGCAACACTGAAAACAAACTACGGGAATCCAGGGTGGCACGGTGGCTTTACATCTGTGTAAAGATAGCAGGTTGTCCACCTGTCAGCGTGGGCGTCCCCCAGGTGCTCCGCTTTCCTCCCACAGTACCATGACATGCAGTATAAGTCAGCATAAGTCAGTGTATGATGAAAAAAATAACAAAACATTAATCAAGCTTATAAAAAAATGTCAAATAAACTAATCGTTTGTCACATTTTTTAGTTGATACAGTGTCACTTGAGGGATTCATTTTAAGCAAAATGAATATCCTTTATGGATTAAGGTTAGAGAAGCTAATTACTTCAGGTTGTCCCAAACGTAAAACAAACTTGCACTTAACTCCAACAATCTATTCAACGGAACTTATTCAATGCAACACACACATACTATGGAAAATTCAAAGGTTAAGTTCCCTTTAATTTCCTTCTAAACCAACAGATACACACTGAACCTGGGCAGTTTCCAACTTTGCCTAACAAAGCCCAGATTTTTTGGCTGCCTAACACGAAATTCAGGTTTTAAAATCTGTTTCTTTTACTTTTTGCTTTTTAGCCTCGGTGAAAATAAACCTTCCAATTTACACTTGTATGTTTCATTGCATGGCCCCTCTGTCCGGAAGCGACAGCAGGTTTCAACAGGAAGTGGTCTGGAGGCGATGTCATGTCAGACCTTTGGCAGTATAGTACCTTACATTGTCTTCATCTACAATGGTCGCTGTGTAAAAGATAATTATTTACTGATCTGAAGTTGTTTTGACAAGATCACCATACAGTTTGACTAATCAAACAACTGTGTCAAACATTTGGCTGCTGTCCATGTGAAGATGAAACAGCAGTAAAGCATTTCTGTAAAATGACAAAATGAACTGTGGTGGTCTTGTGGTTTTGTCCCATGATGCATTGAGGGGTTTACATACAGCATCATCACATTGCTGCTCACACTGTGCGAGATGTTTGCAATCAATGCTGACAAGTGGATTTTCCCTTTAGCCGTGTGCTTCATGTGTGTGCCTTCAAATGGTAAGTCCCTCTGTGAAATCAGAGAATCAAATACTATTTATAAAAAGACTTTCAATAAATGAAACGCCTCTTTCGCTAATTTAATTGTTTGATTTATTGGTATATTATTCAGTAATTTTAAGGTATCTTTGAAGTCTTGGGGTTGGATATTTAAAATTTACAAAATTGAAGCTTTATAAATATATTTTTATGTATTTTTTCATTTCATTTTTTCACTTTGATACACCTTGTTTATTAATTAAGATGATATCTTAAGAGTGTTAAGTGTCTATAATAAGGTGATTCATGCTTATCCTTTTCAAATTTTCTAGCTTTTTCTGCCTAAATGGCCAATTTAATTGTTATCCAGCTACATTCAAAATATTTATTGTCAAAGCTGACGGTTAAATTGAAGACGTCTCGGCAAGAATTTTGAATATCTACATTAAAAAGGAAGCAGAGTTTCTACTGTTGGTGCTTGTGCTTATTTGAGCATGTGATAAGTAACCTAAGCCAGAAAATTGTTTTTGTGTTTCTCCCTTCCTCTTAAGATGGCCAGCACTATGAGAAAAATTGCGAGCAGTACCTGGATTTTTGTGAGACGCACACACTCAGTGCTCCACTTGGCTCGTCTGTGCTTCTCCCGTGCAAATTTATAACCAGCAGCCACGATTGGGTGTCATGGGCCCACACTTCTGGGGAGAACCTGGTCAATCTCACATCTGAAGGGCGTATTAATTTCCTGCTCCCCAAAGGGGGCCGGGTGAAAGTTTTTCCAAACCAGGGCTCAAAAGGGGACTACTCCATCAGTATCGATGAACTTGAAGACTCTGACCTGGGGTGTTATTACTGTAGGCAGGGAGACGAATGCCTTCAGATGGAGCTGGTTGCTGCACCGGGTAAGTGGTTTTCTGTGTGAAGGTTTTAAGGTAATCTGTTCTCAAGACTGAGCAGCAGTCTGCGCGAGGGAGAGAGATGTGTGGCCTCGTCCATTTTGACGAACCTTGTAGGCCAAACGCGTGAGAACGGACAAGTGAATGAGCTAGAGTTTCCTGTGAAATGTGGCTTTGTAAAAACAAAACTTGTCATGTAGTTACACAGAGAGAGATGTGGCTGCTGATTTACATCTGTGCTGGCATGGCCGCTTTCATGCTGCTGAGTGTCTTCAGCTATGGTGAGTACCTGCACCTCACACTCTCACTCCAAAGCAGTGGATATGAGAAAGGTGTGTGGTTTATTTGATGGATGGATGAATGGATTGGTTATTTTGTTATTGGTTATTTTGTTTTTATTTCAGTGCTCTATAATAACAGAAAACAGAACAATACCAACAATCCTGTAGGCGCAGACACTGAGGGTAAGCAATAATTTCATAATTTACCATTTACATTAGATCTATCTTCTATAGACTGTTGCTTGGTACACAGTTATTTTTACATTAGAGAACAGGAATATATAGTAGATTGTTCACTGGTTTTGTGTCATTTGCACAACTATTTATCCTAATTTTTTGAACATTTATGTAACACTTGTGAACTTTTCAGGTGCTGGTAGGCAGATGTGTTTACCTTTGAACAAAGCAAGACTAGCTGTCTCCCCTTATTTCCAGTATTTATGCATATTTTAGCGTACATACATGAGAGTGGTATCAATAATCTTCTCTAACTCTCAGCAAGAAAGCAAATACTATTGCTATTACGTTTCAAACTACTCATTCAAGTTGCTGCATGTAATGTCCCACTGCAGGTGCTTGTGCTCCACCTCACATGAACATGCCTGAACAGCAGAGGGGTAATCTGTAGTTATACACACACACTCACTCACTCGGCTGTATACTATGTAAGACATGTGATGCACTATCCACAGCATGTTTCCTTTTCCTGCAGGAGCAGACAACATTGATCTTGTTTACGGTGCGTTTACACAGCTCTGATTTCCCCTATTGATTTTCCCTGCTATAAAGCTAATGTCATTCTATCCCACCTAAAACATCACTAATGTCTGTGGCAATATTTTTAATTGATTTTTTTTTTTTTTTTTTGAATATCAGAGAACAATGACCAAGACCCAGCCAACCAGCAGGGTGACCCCACCAGACACAATTGTAGACTACCAGGAGTTCTGCATTATCTGGACAGGACTCAACCCACTCAAGACACCAGTGGGATTTATCCAAACGTGAACCAGTTTAACTCTGAAAGGGAGGAAAGTCAGAGAAAAAAACTGAGATTTCATAGAGGTGCTTAATAATCAACATAATTACCGCAGCTTGTATTACCCATGACACTTAAATCAAACTGGCATAACTCAGTCTTCCCTCACCTCTGCAGAACTCATCAACAGATTACGACAAGCAAGTTTCAGTCAACATTATTATGGTAATATGATTATCTTTTCTCAAATTGCATCATTTCAATGCTGTCAGGAATTGCACTTATTCATTTTATTACACAGTTAACCAAAGTGAACTCAGCCAGCAACAAGCCGAGTCAGCTCAGGCGAATAATCATCACAGAGGTATTAGATTTTATTTGCCTAAAGGGAGTGCAGTCTTCATCTGTGGGCATGTTCAGGATGAAATCATACCATGCACTGAACTTCTCTCTCTTCTTGTTGTTTCTCTTTCAGCTCATGAATACCAAAACCCCATTTACAACAGGAGCAATGGCCAGCTCAACCATCTGTAGAGAACAAAGAGTTGAAACAGCTGTTGAGACAGTTTCAGTATCAACATCCTCTCGCAATGACAGTTGATTATTAATTTTCCCGTTTGCTGTTTGGTGAAGTTCATCAAATAAAGATCTTCACATACAAAAAAGCTCAACTAAGTAACTGCATGTCTCACAATCCAAAATTGCTTTTCTATCCTAACATTTCAGTAATGAAGTTCAGAGTGGTGATAATGAATGTAGAAAATTGTTGAAAATCAGTACTTTGAGCTCATACATTGCCTTCACTGCATTAAAAGTTTGACTTGCAGATCAAATATGAGACTTTTGTGTGTTCCTCAGCTGATCGTAAATGAAAAGCAAACTACATTCACGTCAACAGACAGTTCAGAGCTTCTGGTTGACAGTCTTTTAGCTGTGGAAGGAAACCCATACAGATACATGCAAACTCCAGAAGGGGCCTGGAAACCAGTTGGTTTGAACCGCAGACCCTCGCGCTGTGATACGACAGTACGAACACCACCACGCTGGCTCATTGGTTGTTAGTTACTATGAGTTTTAGTGTTGCTATTACTCTCACGGGAGTTGGGCCAATTAAGCCAAATGAGAACCAGCTGCTCCACCTTAAGACTCAGAAGCCAAAGATGGAGACCTACAGTACACACCTTGTCTGGGTGACATTCATTTCTTTATCACTGCTTCTTTTGAAATGCGAAGCCGATGCTGCTTCACAACAATTTCAAGCATCAGTTTATAACACTGTGAATAGTAACACGTCCCTTTGCCACGATGGGTTCATGTCTGTTTACATACCAAAGGTGCAATTTGCTGATCTTCCTTTCACCATTTATGTTCAAGGTAAGTCAGACAGTAAAATACATCTCATCGATGATGGCACATATCTTTAAAGTGGTTGTGTTTGCTATGCTGCTGTTTGTGTTCACATTTACACACAGATGAACACAGCGGATATTACCAAGCCATTGCAATAGCAAAACAGTGCCACTACTTCCTTGGAGAAAGTGACACCTTTATTATCTTAACAGTTGCTTCCCATGGCTGTTTTGTGAAAAGACACGTAAGCTGTTTGTGTGTTTATTTTTAAAGCTATATACATACAGATACATACTTTTTTTTTTTCCATATTCCAATCTTTCTTTACAATTTGGTTCAATAGAAATTCATCACAAGCCTGACTGTTGTCATCATGGCACTTGCAGACAGAGGAAGAGTTGATATTGTCAAGTCAATACCTCTCATCTGTAGAGGGAAAATTAAAGGTAGTAATTCCAAGTATACAGATAAATATCATGATTTTACATTTCAGAATTTTGTTTATAATTAATTCTCCAGTGTGTCTTTTACAGAGGCAAAGAAAAAGCATTATCCACCAGTGCCAAGACAGTATTCCTGCAACAAGGATGGGTTCAACATTACCATCCCCCAGAATGCCACAGTCCCACCTCTGAACCTGGAAGCAGTTTGGATCCCTTACAGTCAAAGCCAAAATTGTAAACCCAAAAAAAGTTCCAAGGATGCCGTCACTTTCAACTTTCCATTCACTGATTGTGGCGCTCAGTCCACGGTAAATGTAAATCAATTACCTCCCATCCAATGACAGGTCAGGTGTTACGTTTTGGGACTAAATAGAACAGGTTTGGTTGTGTCTTGTAGGTAGCAGATGGGATTATAACCTACTGGGTCAACATTGAGGTGAAACAACATCCCCAGAAAGGCTCTATATTTCGTGACACTCCTTTCCAGTAAGAATAAGAAAATGCTTCTGCTTCCTTTTTGAAGCTTATAGACACCCATTTTAATTTCCTTTTTTTTTTTTTTCAGTCTTACTGTGCATTGTAGCTTTGCACTGGCCCAAATGACTCAACTTGGCATTGAGGTTAAGAGAGAGAAATCTGAGTATCCATCAACATTGAAGAGCAAAGGAATACTAAGGACTGAAATGAGGTTTGCCAAAGGTCAAGTTTATATTTATTTAAATATATAATATTATATATGACAGACATCAGTTGTTAAGTTTTTTTTATTTTTTAAATAAAAAAATAAAACTTTCCATCATTCCTAATTTTTGTTTTGATTGTCCATGAAATGTATTCCTTCATAAATTTATGTCTGTATGCATGTTTTTATTCAGAAAATATCTTCAAAACAATAGAGAGTGCCATCAATTAATCACAGTTACTTTGAAGGGCCCATTTCACATTTTAGGCATTATGAAACCCTCTGGTCGCCAACTCTGTTTAAGATTTTTTTTTTTTTTTTTTTTTTCCCCTAATCTTTTATCCACAGATTCCTCTTACAGGTCTTTCTATTCCTCTCGAGACCCTCCAACAGTGACTGAGCTTGGCCAGCCTGTATACGTGGAGGTGTTTGTCCTCAAACATGAGGACAAGGACTTGGTGCTGCTGCTGGAGGACTGCTGGGCCACGCCGACTGAAAACCCCCATGACCCACAACGATGGAACCTGCTTGTTAAAGGGTGAACACGCCTGAAATTAATCGTCAGTTCGACCTCTTCTGAAATTCAAAAAAGCTCATTCTCTTTAATAAATTATTCACCTGTACTTTATAAGGAACGTATGATTCAATGGTCATCTTCGCATCCAATCCAGGTGTCCTTTCACTGGTGATAGACACAGAACTATTGTATTGCCAGTTGTGTCCAGTAAGGAGCTGATGTATCCCTCTCTTCACAAATGGTTTGTGGTCAAGCTGTTCTCATTTGTAAAGCCCCCAACATTTGAAAACCAGGTATGTAAGGGAAATAGATAATGGTATCTTTTTAGCCTTGGTGCTTTTTTTTTTTTTTTACAAGGATGCTCTTCTACAGGTATATTTCCACTGTGATATAGAGATCTGTAAAGGACCAGACTGCTTACAGTCCTGCAGCAATGGTAAGTGGAGCTGCAGCCAATTTATCCTTTATGAGGGGGCTTCGTCTAATGATTCTGTCTTCAATGGTTAATTTACACACTTACTGTCATGCAACACTGTGAACAATAGTTTCTGTTTTTCCATGTCTTTCAGGACAGCGTAAATTAAGAAGAATCACACCTGGGCCAGGACAGAGAATTCTTTACAGTGTAGTCTCTTGTGGACCTCTTTTTATCTAGTTTAAACAACCAGAAAAAGGACAGCTACTTCAAGTCACATTTGGAAGCACCTAGACTGAGAACAGTTCTGCCAAGAACTGTCCATGTTTTGTAATAAAAATAAATCTATACCTTACAATAATGGCCTTAGAAAGGCCTCCTTTACATCATTTTCATTCTATCAAGTCAACTCGTGCTGATTTTATCAAATTAACCTTGAATCATGCAAGTTGTCAGGAGGGCCACTTTTAAATTCAAGGTTCCTGTCCTCAAAACACGACTGGGTGAGCAGCATTACCACTTGACATTAAAACTGGGCGTGCACCAAATGCCCTGTTCCAACCAGAGCCCTAAGAAGTACCTTTCTGAGTCACATACAGTAACTTAGCTAGGTATAATCTAGAGCAGGGTTTTTATATTTATTTTATATTATATATTTTTTATAGATAGATATAGATATATAGATATAGATATATATATGATATATATGATATATATATATATATATATATATCATATATAATATAATATTTAAGTTTTTTGGTGTTTGTTAAAAATTTTGTTAATCAATACAAAACTGCAAATGGAAAATTAATTAATTCAGGCATGTACCTTATGGCCCGTGGATTTGAAGTGAAGACCTAAGAAGTGTTACCAATTTGCTCATCTCTTTGGCTTAATTTCACATCCACAGGTATTTTCAAGCAGAAAAGCTGTTAGTATTCTTATTTAATTTGATTTAATTGAAAATACAAATGAACAAATCGACTTAATGATTTTTTTTAAATGTTCTATCTATGTTTTTTTGTTTAACAAAAAGAAAGTCCAGCTGGACTTTTATTGTGGTAGAGCTTGGGTCACGTGCTCGCAACTCGACCAATTGAAACGCAGGATGGGTTGCTTTGCGGATGTTACTGAGCGGGTACGTCGTGTGAACGATGGAAGTGAGAGAAATAGGTGTTTTTGTAAAGTTTAATATTGTCTGTGGGGCACAACACCAACTAAACCGTGTTCGGCGTGATTAACGTCAGTATTTATTTCGCCTGTTTAGCTTCTCGCACAGATATCTGCCGGTAAAGCTTGTCAGAGTTGTCAGGCATGTCCAAATCGACGAGACTGGACCCAAAACACAACGAGTCAACACGCCTGCCGATCTACCAGCACAAAACCAAACTGATTCAGGCTGTCAGAGATGGCACTTTTCTAGTTGTGACCGGTGAGACCGGCAGCGGGAAGACCACACAACTCCCACAGTACCTGCATCATGCTGGTAAGCTGTAATTCTGCTGTCCCATCCATGATAATATGAAGTGAACAGCGCTGCTAAACACAGTAGTAGTAGCCTACACGTTAAAAGACAACATTTAAATACAACATGATGCAATTTTTGTCGGTTTATCTTGCACATCAGCCCTGGCTTGTGTTTGGCAGGTTTGTCAAATTAGGATACAAATGTGACTGTGACTTTAAAAGATGAACCATTTTTGGTCCCTTTTTTTTTTTCTTTTTTTTTTTTCTATAGGTTTTTGTAAAGATGGCAAAATTTGCATCACCCAGCCCCGCCGGGTGGCTGCCATTACAGTCGCCCAGAGGGTGGCCCAGGAGATGCAATGCACCCTGGGCAGAGAAGTTGGCTACCAAGTCCGCTTTGATGACTGCACTTCACAGGTGTGAGAAAGAGACGAGACAGCCCTGCAGAAAATTCAATGTATTTATTGCAAATATCTGACAACATGGAGATGTGATTATGTTTGAGCCAGGACACGGTGGTGAAGTACATGACAGATGGCTGTTTGCTCAGAGAGATCCTGGCAGACCCCGGGCTTTCCCAGTACAGTGTTGTAATCTTGGATGAAGTCCACGAACGCAGCCTGAACACAGTGAGTCGATATATTCACTAAATGTCATTAACACTTAGACTTCCAGCTCTGTGCTGCTAATATGCATACCGCTTGTCAGCATTCAAAAGCCAAAAACTGTTCTTCTTTCTCTTCATTCTCCATCACACACATTGAGTAAGTGTTTGTATTTGCTGCAGGATATTCTCCTGGGTTTATTGAAGAAAATCTTCTCCAACCCTGCAAAAGCCACAGAGGGTCGATCTTTTCCTTTGAAAGTGGTGGTGATGTCCGCCACCTTGGAAACTGACAAACTTTCAGCCTTTCTCGGCGACTGTCCCGTCTTTGCTATTCTGGGAAGGACTTTTCCTGTAACCTGCACGTTTGGTTCTGCTGTAGGACCAAAAGACACAGAAAGCACTGGTTATGTAAAAGAGGTACTGAGTTTAAGTTTTGAGTTAATTTTTTTTTTTTTTTTTTTTTTTTTGTAATATTAAGAATTTTACAGGAAAAGCCTTGGTTTCAGAACAAGAGATACTGTATATTGCATTTTATTGGTATTAATTTAATTTGACAGACTTTGCTCCACAGGTTGTGAAAATGGCCCTTGATGTGCACACCAGTGAAATGGCTGGGGATATTCTCGTGTTTTTGACAGGTAAGTTAAAATGATCAGGCTCCAAGATCATATTTATACCTTAACGCTGAAAAACTCTGCCACGTTAATTCTTTTAATGTTTGACAGGTCAGTCAGAGATTGAGCGTGCCTGTGACTTACTGTTTGAAAAAGCCGAGTCTATAGACTATCGCTATGATGTACAGGACCAAACAGTGGAGGGCCTTCTCATTTTGCCTCTTTATGGATCCATGCCCACTGGTAAACACATGCAACAGCTGTTACATCTTCCAAGGTCAATTTCCCAAATTGAAATCAGTGTCGGCTTTTTTTTTTTTTTTTTTCTCCTCTCGTCATAGATCAGCAGAGGCAGATCTTTCAGCCCCCGCCTCCAGGAATAAGAAAGTGTGTCGTGGCCACTAACATTGCAGCAACATCTCTCACCATCAATGGCATAAAGTGAGTAATGCTTGCGGTCGCTGGTTTACAATATGTAAACATGAAATTGTGACATTAAATAAACATCACTGAAATGTTTCACTCACACCTCTGCAAAAGCCATCATCATGCCATTCTTTTCTCTTACAGGTACATCATAGACAGCGGGTTTGTGAAGCAACTCAACCATAACTCAAGGGTGGGCATGGATATCTTGGAAGTGGTGCCAATATCAAAGTGAGTCTCAGCAAATGTAAAATGTCATTTCAAACCTGCAGATAGGTTGTTTTTTTTTGTTGTTTTTTTTAAAAGTGATTTTCCTTCTAACACTCATGCCACTTTTTCTGCGTTTAGGAGCGAGGCTCAGCAGAGAGCAGGCCGAGCTGGAAGAACCTCAGCCGGGAAATGCTTTCGAATCTATAACAAGGAATTCTGGGAAAAGAGCATGCCTGAATATACAGTTCCAGAAATCCAGAGGACAAGTCTGACCGCGGTGATACTCACACTCAAATGCCTGGGCGTTCATGATGTCATTAGGTACACTGGTACCCATTCTGTGTCTGTTTCCTTTCTTAAAGTTCATATTTTCTTTATGCCCCCTTTACTGTCTTTGATAATGAGTTAATTTCTTTTAAGGTTTCCTTACCTCGACTGTCCAGAGGAGAGGTTTATTCTAGAAGCACTAAAACAGCTTTATCAGTTTGATGCTATTGACAGGTGAGTTGTTATACCTGTGGACCAAGTGTTTGGTTTTCCAAGCACAGCAGAAGTGGGTTAAGTAGTTCCTGCTGACATTTCATGAGTTCTAAGTGTCTGGTGTGTGGGCTGTAGGAGAGGTAGAGTGACCCAGCTGGGGGAGTTGATGGTGGAGTTCCCGCTGCACCCAGGCCTCACCAGGGCCGTGCTCAAAGCCGCCGCGCTCGGCTGCCAGGACCTGCTGCTCCCTGTGGCCGCCATGTTATCTGTAGAGAATATCTTCATCAGGCCAGGTCAGCAATTTAGCTTATTGATATATTGGGAGCCTTAAAATAGAACAAAAAAAGCATGCTTGTAATTAAAGACTACAAGGGCAAAAAGCCTTCACCTTCCTGTGTTATCTGTAATATGCAGGGTTTATTAAGGGAATGGTCTCATAGCAGAGATACTAAACTTGTCCCTCAACTGTATGTGACTCAGATATAGATTATTTGTTTATTCAATGATGTGTTGGTTAATTGTTTAAATTTAGTCCCTGTGCCAGGAAATGGCATGTGCAGAGGAGTAGGTAAAGACGCGAGCTCTGAGTTCACATGGCTTTGACTGATCTCATGCTGCCCGCAGGCCATCCTGAGAGGCAGAAAGAGGCCGATAAAAAGCACAGACGACTGGCTACCAAAAGCGGCAGTATGAACGACTTTGCCATACTTCTGAGTGTGTTTCAGTCATGCAAATCCAGGTAATGTACTTAACTGATTATTGCTGCAAGATGAACCTGTATATATTCTTGATGGTACGAAGACATGTCAGTGTTAGTCCATCACTTGCTGTGATATCATAATTGTGAGCCTTTCTCTTGTATTCTGCAGTGACAGACCCTCAGCGTGGTGTAAAGAGAACTGGATCCACTGGAGGGCGCTGAAGTCAGCATTTAGTGTGGAGACTCAGCTACAAGAGATCCTCCTCCGTCTCCAACAGGTACAGCAGTGTACATGACTCAATTTCTCATCAGTGACTGCAGCATGTTGTGAATCCATGCGTTAAATGCGCCGTACTGGTGTAAGCATTACATCTGCAATGCACAATTCTGTCTATTCTTTATTAGCTGTGACAGATCGTGCTTGCTCCCCACATCAATGTTGTACTTGAATAATTGCGATAAACCTCTTTGCAGATCACTGTGGTTAGATGTACAACTCTGTCATTCACTAATTTAGCATTCTGTTTTCCAACACACTGCTGTGCTGATTAATATGATTGTCATTATTAATTTTTTTGGATGCGCCCTCTTGCCTCCCAGAAGAGAGATTTCCCTGTAGAAACATTTGATGGCAATAAAAGTGAACTCTTCAGACGTTGCCTGTGCACAGGATACTTCACCAACGTCGCCAGAAGGTATCACCAAGGAACATTTGAAATTATCCTTATTTTGACAGTTTTGCTGGTTGTGAATAATGTTCAGTTCATTTTTTTTCTATCCAAAATAGGTCTGTGGGAAAGGTATTTTGCACAATGGATGGCCATGGATCCATGGTTCACATTCATCCCTCATCATCGGTAAATGTATTTTTAAATTCATTTAAAAATCAGAATTAACAAACACAGTTTTGGTAGAAGACACCTCACGTTTGGAACCAAAACTGTCATGCTACTTCTCTAATTTCTCCTCTGATCATGATTTCTTCTTGCTCCAAGCTGTTTGACCAGGAGGCAGAACTGAACTGGGTCATCTTCCACGATGTGCTGGTGACTTCCCGAGTCTACATCAGGACCGTGTGTCCTGTTCGATATGAGTGGGTGAAGGACTTGTTACCTAAACTCCATGAAGTGGATGTCTATGAACTGAGCAGTGTGGCAAGAGAAGAAGTGACCGACAAAGAGATGATAAAATGGGAGACCAGGGAAGCAGCCAAAAGACCACCAGGTTTTCTGACTAATTAATCAATGATTAATATGGTAATTGTGATGTTGTACAGCTTAATGGTTAATATAAAGTTTTTGGTCCCTGCTATGACCATGCATCAAATGATCAAAAATAAGTCCACCTAAAGCACAGGGTGGATTAAAAGGCCTTTTTCGGGCATGAAGATCTTAAGTATTATACTGGGTGAATGAATGGAGCAGCTGTGCCATGCTTTATAACAAACTAACAGATTATTTCTGTACTTTGTTTTTTTTGTTTTGTTTCAGAGGTTTCTACTGAGGATGTCACAAAGAAGCTGGAGAAGCGAAACAACGAAGCATCTGTCAACGATGCTCGTGCTCGCTACCTGCAACGAAAGCAACAAAGACAACAACAAAAAGCTCTTTGACAGAAAGCGCTTTTTTGAGGACATGATTCATATAATGTATCACAAAGGAATATTTTGCAAAAGACACCTGAATAATAAACTTTTGTCACATTTATAACATTGCTCCTCCCCTGTTTACTCCCCCCATTCGTTTCATGAGTCTTTGACAAGGTTCACATTTAAAGTAAGTTAGTGCTTTATTCTTAAACAGTGGGTAGACTGAAGGAAAGCTATTGGTTTACAGAGGAGGTGGGAACACTGGTTTAAAAGGAAGACACGTTTTGGGACATTTCACACGGATTTTTAGACATTTTTTTTTGCACTGCCTATCTTTCAGACAATATCTAATCCAGTTGTGTACAGCTGGGGTGAAGTGAAGGTTACAGTATAGTACTTGATGTACTTTCTCACCGACTGTTCAGGTGCAGTGGACCCTTTCTGGCCTCGTACGTCACTTCCTTTTGTGTGTGTGTGTGTCTTCGGGGCTGTTGTACTATCTGGCTGGGACGGAGGGCTTCCACGCTAAGCAGGCGACTATCCACATTAAACCCCATAAAGAGGCGGGTTTTTTTTTTTCCCTAAATTTTTGATATATATCTATCTGCCCGGGATTTGGAAATTATTATAATCGTATTCAACATAAACTATCCATCAAGTTGAAGCTCGGTGGACTTTATTATCTGGCCGGTTTGCATACGCTTCAGTGAGCCACTGCAGCAGCAGTGACCAAGTCCAACAGACCGAGCACGCCGCCGCCGACGCTGCTGCTGCTGCTGCTGCTGCTGTTGTGAGAGAAGAAAACAAGCTCAGCGAGCAGTCCGTTAAAGCTGTGTGATCATTGACAGAGTTCAATACACACACGCTTCGAGTGATAACTGGTGGGAGCTTTGTGCGGTGCACCTCTGGGCCTCGTCAAGGACCGACAGCTGGGAGTATTTTTGTCACTGAAGTCGAGGTAAGTAAAAGCCGGGGTAATGAGTAGCGCAAGCGGCTAACTGGCATGCTAACTAGCTGTTAGCTGGAAAGCTATTTTGGCTAGCTGCCTTGTTTGGTCGTAATGCGGTCATGGTCAGTGTCCTCGCTGCTGTCTGGCGCGCCACTTGGCCAAACTGCCATCATCTAGGGCTGAAGTGTTGTAGCAACTCATGTATTGTGGAGCTACGATTGAAAAGCTAACGACCTGTCTTGAACTTGGAAGGCAACGTTCTTTTAGCTAGCCGCTACACTGAAAGGATGAGAAGGTGTTAACGTTACGGTAATGTTTACGTTAGGCTGCTTGTGGTCGTGTTGGGTAGTGTGTGATTTTGTAGAAATTAATTACGTAGAATTAACTAACCGCTTTTGTTTTTAAGGTATTGATATTCATTGTCTCTTTGTCGCTTCTTAAAATGGTGTACGTAAACCGCATACCATAACGCTTTACTGGATGTTATTGTTACCGATGTCCTGTTTGTAAAGACAAACAGGTGTGCAACGTACAGCGAGAAGTTGTGCATCTTATTTATTATCTCCAAGAGCAGCTACTTGTTACTCTGGCCATTTAAGTAAATGGGTGTATAGCTATGAACAACCCGTGGGTGCACCTCTAATGGCCATTAAAAAGTCTTGAAGTCGAGAGAAGCCTTAACTGTTTTTATCTTTGTAAACAAAACAGTTCGGGCAGTCTTTGTGTTCTGGTTACTGTATGCACTGTAATATTCAACCCCATCACTTCCACTGAAATACTTTGAAATTCTTGTAAACCTATTATCTAACATAAGCTGTTGATTCAGGGCTGACCCTGGATCACCAAAGCCTCTCCTCAAACATTCAGCAAGAGCCGTGGGTGGTTATTACATCTTACAATAAAGGAATTGCAGCCATTTTTCTAATTGTAAGATCAGTGGCATTGATCCCAGAGTTATTTGATCTTTACCTGGCATCACTGTAATACCAGGATCTACTATGAAACACCGGGAAATGTCAGTGAGAGTTGCATAAGATGATAGAAATGCCTGAGTTTTAAAGCTAGCTTGTGGTCATGATAGTTATTGTACTAGTCCCAGGTTGGATGTCACTGTCAGAAGTATCAGATGGCCAGATAAAAGGTTGGACCATATGTGCAGATTTCAGCAGTTTTCTTTGTTGAAGAGCTGTGTTTCAGGGCAACAGAGTGCCTCAGAAGGAGAGAAATTTATTCAAGCGCAGTACTGTAGTGACAACACTCAGATAGGCATCAAGAGCAATACACAGAAAGTTTCCTTTGTTATGAGAAATCAGTTTCACTTTATGTGTTTACCTCCAGCTCCCTAGCTGTAGTTTTACTTCCTTTAGGCCCTATGTTTTTCCACATTTATTTTTCAGTGTTCCTCCACATCCAAAAAGGAAAGTGAGTGTAAAAAAAATATTACCCAAGGGTAGTGAGGAACTGAACTGTAAATAGTCAGAAGTCACACAGCTGTTTTGCTCACACCTTTACAAGTTAGCAGAGCTTTTTAGTTTTTGACAGAGTAAAATTGCACTCATATACTAAGTATTCACTGTAATTTTTGCGATATTTTCTGATGTGGATGGTTCGTAGGCCTTCACACATGAATGAATGCTGATGGTCTTAGTGAGTTCTAATTACATTTTAAAGCTACACTAGACCACAGTGAGAATTGTTTTGTATTTTATCGACAATCTGAGACGCATTTTGTATCCTGCATTAACAGTGTCTCTTTCTTTTCCCCTTCTTTTTCCTCTAGGTATTATATAGGTGTTTTTTTGTATCTGAGCCACTGTCAGGCACTTGACCAATAGGAACAGATTGCACATTTCCACTAGCTTGTCTGCAGCCCCCTCCCAACCCAGACAGTCTTCTGCCCCAGCATGAATGAAGTCAGTGTTGTGAGAGAGGGATGGCTCCATAAGAGAGGTAAGAGGACCCCTTGTGTTCACTGTCCATCACCTGAGTCTACACCTAAGTGACAGTCCATCTCAAAATCTACCTTTTGAGCATTAAATACTCCCCCCTTTAGGTTCATATGGTATCTGTCAAGTTTGTAACTTCATTGATTGAGAACAGCGGTGCTCAGTTTAATTCAGTTTAATTAACGTTGTATGTCACCATACAAGCAAGTAGTTAAATATTAAAACTCAGTCGACTCAAAAATCTTCACCTGTCTGTGTTTTCTAGGTGAATACATTAAAACATGGCGGCCTCGTTACTTCATATTAAAGAGCGATGGCTCCTTCATCGGCTACAAAGAGAAGCCTGAGGTGTCCAGTGACCACAGCCTCCCACCGCTCAACAACTTCTCTGTCGCTGGTCAGTTTTCTATTCTGGCCGGCAAATCTCAATTCAAGTGCCAGATTAAACTCTAAAAAGGGTTTTTACATTTTCTTGTTTTTGCCTTCAATTCTTCCGTGTTAGCTGATGTGTCTGTGTTTTGTAGAATGCCAGCTGATGAAGACAGAGCGCCCCAGGCCCAACACATTTGTCATTCGTTGTCTGCAGTGGACCTCGGTTATTGAGCGCACCTTCCACGTAGACAGCAACGAGGAGAGGTAAAAAACATTCATCCCAAGGGCTTTATTTTAGGTGATATTTTCTGTCCCTGTGGTAGAAGTAGCCTTGGTTAAAATGTGAGAGTGCTGCCCTTGGTGGGCTCAGACCAGTACATCTGAAAATGCTGTTTACATGCAAAAACAACTTCTGTCCACACTATCGGACTATAAACTCTGTTCTTTTGCCTCCTGCTCCTCAGTATCACTTACAGCATGGTGTTTCAGTATAGCTAAACTCCTTATTTAAATCTTATCTGCATTTTTTCAGTTTCTTTTGCCAGACACCTGAACAAGTTTAAAGTAGTGAATTGATCACAGCTATATTAACTACGTGTTTGCCGAGGCAAACCATGTGTTTTTTACTGCTGCTCTGAGACGTCAGTCAAATCATGTATCACATGCTTCTTGTTTGAGGACAGCATAAACATAAATCATCCCCCTCAAATTATTTATGGAGTGAACTAATTTTCATGTGTTGTTAGTTTAGGCAAGTTTGAATGATCAAATCTTGCTTTAAGGACAGAAACACACGAGGAACCTTTTCACAAAATAAAACTCAAAGGGCCTAAATGGGCCATTGTTCACTACAGGCAGCAAAATTCATTTTAGTTTGTGAGAGTAGGAAAGACCATCATCCTCAAAATAGAGGTGGTGCCAGATTAGACCTGATTATTCACCCCGAACCCAAGCAATCGGCATTGAATTTTGTTTACATAGGCTCTGCCAAGTACCAAATCCCAGCATCCCTTAGCTGAATAGTACAGATTATCCTCTACCTTCTAAACTTAGCTTGCTTTTTTTCCTTTTAAGATATTTTTTTTGGCACATATAAACCATCTGTTTGAAGACAAAGAATTAACAATTTGAAAACATTTAGTGTCTTTTGGCAAAAGATACAAATTTCATATTCTTAGAGAATAAATTCAGAGTAATGTAGACATGGCACTGGCTAAATTTGATAAGGGTAATGTGTGTTTTCTTCTGGGTCAGGGAGGAATGGATGCGATCAATCCAGGCAGTGGCAAATAGCCTGAAGAGTCAGCAGCAGGATGAGGAGCCCATGGAGATCAAATTTGGCTCTCCGAGTGACAGCAGTGGCACAGAGGAGATGGAGATTGCTGTGTCCAAATCCCACACAAAAGTGGTCAGTATTTGCACAAGCAGTGCCTGGCAGCTGAGTGTTTGCTGTGTTTGTCCAGCTAAGCTCATCTTTATTGAGCAAGTTGTTCAAACTTTAAGCCTCTTTCTCAAAGCTTTTCTGGTGAAGCAACCTTTAAATGAGTGGAGGGTAGCATTTGCGAATATATTTTGTGCAGTGCTGATTCACTCATAGTGATTTTTGAATTGCTTTGGTTGTATGGACATTTTTAGTCTGCTGATTTTGTCATCCAGTGTAGAATGTATTTGTAGATGCAATATGGAAGTACACATTTGTGGCTCTTAAGGGTAGATTAAATTTGATTCCTTATTTTATGGAAAAAAAAATTTTACGTTCATGGACCTAACCTTATTTGAATTATTTCCTGCTTTACAGTGTATGCGATATTATTCCAACAGTGATCAATGTCTACCTTTCCCTAAACAATTGTCACTATGGGCCTGCCAAAGTCTTTTTTAAGTAAATTTTATTCAGTGAAGAAAATTTTCTTCCCCGCTGCTCTTTCTCAAGTGCTAATTGAAAGGCTCAGTTCTCTAATTTGAGTAGAAATATTTATAGCTATATCAGCACGTCACATCATGCCATGTCTCACATGTTATGATACAGAAGATGTAGCACACAAACATCAGCAATGGAGACAATGCATTCGCGAGCCACTGACTAATTAAAATGCTATTCCTGTACATTTCAAAGACCGGCCGGTATATGTTAATTTTATTTTACATAATAAGTCCCATCAAAATTCAAAGATGTAACATTCATGCTGTCTTTACTAAAAAAGCTGGGTATAAGCTCACTTTGGTGTGAGTACACTAGCAGTTGTATACACCTCTCTCATGGCTTATCTTTGACCGTTGTTCCAGCAGACCATGAGTGATTTTGACTACCTGAAGCTGCTGGGCAAAGGGACATTTGGTAAAGTGATCCTGGTGAAGGAGAAGGCCACAGGGATGTACTATGCCATGAAAATCCTCCGCAAAGAAGTCATCATTGCTAAAGTTAGTGTAAATCACAAAGTACAAATACAATCTTCACTTTAAACTGTTTTAGAGCAGCTATCTATTGGTATGTGAGCCTGCTCTCATTACATATTCTGATTGTGTGTGTGTGTGTGTGTCTCTGTCTGTCTGTCTGCCTGTCTGTCTGTGTCTCTGTGTGTGTGTCTGTGTCTGCGTCTGTGTCTGTATTCCTCCAGGACGAGGTTGCTCACACAGTTACAGAGAGCAGAGTTCTCCAAAATACGCGGCACCCCTTTCTAACGGTATGTTACCAGTGCCTGTATTGTAACAAAGTATATTCAGTATAATGCAGTCACAAAAATTTTTTTCCTTGTTCTTCCTCGACAGACACTAAAATATGCATTTCAAACACATGACCGGCTATGCTTTGTGATGGAGTATGCAAATGGAGGAGAAGTAAGTTTTCGTCCTTCATATCTGGCCTACAGTTGTGTCTGATGTGTTACTATACTTATGTATGACCATTTGGAAGATGGGTAATTGTATCAGGGGTGAAAATAAAAAACACATTGTGCTCCATCAATATAAGGTTTTAAATCCAACTTGGACTTTTTGGAACTATCCAAATCAGGTCAAATTGTGGGCTGAATGTGGGATTTGATGTTGCATCAAACAGTTGCTGTAAGAACTGACATCAGAACAGTTTTGAACTTTATTGTTACACCAATACATTATAGGGATTGCTTTGGTTAATGCATATACCAGGCTGGTCTAGCAATTTAGATTAAAAAAGCTTTTTTCTTAATGACATGCAGACACACATACAGAAAATTCTAAAAGCACACATTGAAAAATGACTGTAAAGAATAACTAAGAAACAAGAAATCTGTTCAAATCGAGGGTTTTTATTAATTGTTTTGTCCCTAAGTCCTGTTTATTTTTTTATTCTTTTCCAGCTCTTCTTTCATTTATCGCGGGACCGAGTCTTCACAGAAGACAGAGCACGATTCTATGGTGCAGAAATAGTGTCAGCACTGGAGTACCTACACTCACGCAATGTAGTTTACAGGGATTTAAAGGTAAGGTGTCTGCCTGCTCACACAGTATAGTATTAATATATTGTATAATAGGCAGTATTGATATTCTTCAATATGCTGTTACCTTAGATCATGTGTCATACAATCGCTTCAACAATCGACATTTGCACTAACCAACTTCTTAGATAGAGTGCTCTGTCTACTCCTCGGGTTTCAATAATGTCCTGTACCCATGGGCAGTTTCCACCACATTCCATTTTTAAGTCTGTTTCCCCCACAGCTGTAAACTAATTTGACTCTAATTTCAATCTTTCCCTGTACAGCTGGAGAACCTCATGTTAGACAAGGACGGCCACATCAAGATAACAGACTTTGGGTTATGTAAAGAGGGGATCACAGACGGCGCCACCATGAAAACCTTCTGTGGAACCCCGGAGTACCTGGCACCAGAGGTAACTCCACCATGGCTGTGGACTTCCACATCGATATGATTTTTGACCAGGATTGCGTGAAGAAGCACTGATGCCATGGATGATGGATGAGCACATGATGGAAACTAGTTTAAGTTGTTGATTAGGATGTCTGATAGGGTCATGTCTGAAAGTTTTGTAACAACTTTGATGACCTCATTGTTGGGCACTATGTGAAAACTAGTAAGGGCAGTTACTCAGCTGATGATCCTATAATTAAATGAAACTAAAACTGGTATGTAAGACGGATGTTTTATTATAATGTCTACAGAGCTCATTGTCTTCATTTCACCAGAGGGTAATACATTCTACAGTTTGATGACCGCTGCTAAATGTTTGCTGATTGTTATTTTGAGATTGTGAAACAAGTGCATTGCTGTAAAAAGGTTAATTGATAGTTTTGTATCCCTACCTTACTAACTGAATGTCAGTTGTTTAATTTCTCTCTCAACTCTTTTCATTTCTGCCCGGTCAGGTGCTGGAGGACAATGACTACGGACGAGCGGTGGACTGGTGGGGACTGGGTGTGGTCATGTATGAGATGATGTGTGGTCGGTTGCCTTTCTACAACCAGGACCACGAGCGTCTCTTTGAGCTCATCCTCATGGAGGAAATCCGCTTCCCCAAGAACCTGGCTCCTGAAGCCAAGGCCCTGCTGGCCGGCCTGCTGAAGAAGGATCCTAAACAAAGGTACGTGTGTTTACTGCAATAGCCAGGGACTAACAGGTGGATAAGTGAGAATCTGAGACATCGAAACTGGGATAAAAGCAAGCACGCGATAATGGAACAACGGCGTCCCTCATAGTGACGGATGTTTGTACAGATATATAACCGAAATTAAAACATTATTTTGTGACAGACATTTGATGTTTTTCCAGGATTTTTTATTTTTGTAAACATTTTGTAAACATACTACAACCATGTAAAGATGTACAGAAAAGGGTTTCCTTCTATCAAGTGGTGTTACAAAATATCAACTTATTGCAGTGCTACTCTGTAATATTGACATCTGCCCGACCTATACTGGACTTTTTTGTCAGATATTGATATTTTGAAATAAACTCAAAACATAATCAAGTGGTTTTTAAAAGGACTCATTAAATTTTTTTTATTAAAGAAATGTGACCAAGATATGTACTGTGTTGGAAATTTTTCAATTGTCAGTGCTCTCTGGTCGACAAACCATGCAATGGCATCATTTTAGATTACTGTGTATATTACATCAGACATATCTTAGGGATTCCTGTGCTGCAGTTTTTTGTTACTTATCAGCCAACATTTTCTGTGATTGACTAATAATCGCCAGGCTCTTATTATGAAATAAATACTGCTTACTATTTATATACTGTTTCTGTGCGCAAACATGACTGTTCAGCTGAATGTCTGCCTCCTGAAGATGCAGCAGTACAGCTCGAGAAAAAACATTTTCTTCCTGGAATTCTACGGCACGTCAGTTGCACTTGATTAGTTTTCTGAATCTACCACTGTGCTCGGGGGCACCACGTACTCAGCAATAAAATAAGTAACAACATTATTTAAGCCAGTGTTCCTTCTTGATTAGTTTTGGTACAGGGAAATGGCCACACAGGCACATAATTGATTGTTGTTTTGGTCAAGCCCCAGTGTTTCTGATAACAGTCAAACAACTGCTAATATTAGCAGATTGAGTTCTGCTTGCAGGCTGACTAACACATGTACCTGTAAGTAGTAGGGAAATGAAGAATAAATTTGTCGAGAAATTGGTAAATACAAGTCAGGAGGAGAACAACACAAGTGGTTTTTGTGCATTTCTGATGACAGGGCTTGCGCATTTATGTGTAAAGAAAGGTGGCTGATGAGTGGGTGATCATCAGTGTTTTTGTTTTCTTCACAGGCTCGGAGGTGGACCAGATGATGCCAAAGAAGTGATGAGCCACAAGTTCTTCACCTCCATCAACTGGCAGGATGTCACTGAAAAAAAGGTGAGACTGGGGGGAAAAAAAAAACAAATGATGTGACATTTAAAACAGGATGTTATCAGTGTAAAAAAGATTTTCTTCTTCCCCTCAGCTTATTCCTCCCTTCAAGCCCCAGGTAACATCAGAGACGGACACGCGTTACTTTGATGATGAGTTCACAGCACAAACCATTACGATAACTCCCCCAGATAAGTGTAAGTAGATCTGCTCCTCAGCAGCTCATTTTGTGCTATAATATTGGATTCACGTGTTTCTAAGGAACTATGAGTTTTTATGTCTGTTTTGAACTTTTGAATGTTTTTTCTTTCTTTCTCTCCCATTGTGCATACTCCAGATGACAGTTTAGATGCAGAGGATTCAGATCAGCGTACACACTTCCCTCAGTTCTCCTACTCTGCCAGCATACGGGAATGATCACTCAAACTCTTGAATAAGCAGGCAGGCTAACACACAATCACAATCCCACATACACACTCGCACTGCTGGGGAATCCGAACGACACAAACAGAAACTGGCACAAGACACATTTTCATTTGGTCTTTAATGCACCGACACACACACGCACACACAGACACCCACATACACCTTCTGGCAAATCAGAAAAGACACAGATTATATAGTATGAAGTGAACACACAGGCTGTGAATGACTGACCTCAGCAGGTTTGTGTGCATAGACTGGCAGCTTTGTCGCTGTACGTCCTCTCAGGGTTGGCTTTAGGCCTCCCTGCAGGACCTCTGCTGCACTACACTGGGCACCACATCAAAGCCTTGATACTTTGAAAACCAGGTTATGCCAGCAAGTACCACCTCTTTACCAGCTGTACCCATGCTACACACACACACACACACACACACACACACACACACACACACACACACACACACACACACACACACACACACACACACAAACCAACACCAACCAACCCATGCATAGACTGCATATATATATACACAAACGTACTTGATAGAATTTTAAAAAGTATAATCAAAATTAGGAAAATAGAAAACATTTTGGGAAAAAGACAAATTTTTATTTCATCAGTTGTTACGGTTTTAAATGTTAAGCCATATTTCTGCATTCTTTTATTTTATTTTATTATTATTATTTTTTTTTTTTTTCATTTTTTTTAACAAGTGCTCTTTCTGGAACTTGCTGTTACAAATCAGTTGTGGGACTGTTCCTACAGTAGGGGGAATTGGGGAAGAGGGGGAGGGCGAGGAGGGTTGCCATTTCTGTGTTTGCACTGCATGTGTGTATATGAGTGGATGCGTGAATGTATTCGTGTGTGCATATGAGTGCAGGAGAATGTATGAACAACCATTTTTGATTCTCAACCATCCATTTGTGTCTGATTTTATGCATGTTTTTAAAAACTCAGAACTATTGCTGGAATATCGACGAGGAGACACTACATGGCACACTCAATGGCCTTTTTTTTTTTTTTTTTTTTAAAGGGAACAAGCATGTAATTTATGATTGCTTTGACCAGCTTGGCACTAAATTGACCCAGTCAGGATTAGAAACTGGGATCTCATGCATGGCTAATCTTTGCTTTAAATGCTGCATTAATTTATCTCAAAGTGATGCAGCAATCAGGCTCTTAGGAGTCCATGTTGCTGTGTCCAGACTGACTGACCAACCATCTAGCTGCTGGTAGGAGGTGTAACAGTAAGTTTTCAATAAGGCCAGTCGCACTATGTGTTAAAGACAGGAATAATAGAAGGAAAGAGGAAGATAAGACTGTACGCTTGACCACAGTTTTTCCCAAACACGTCTAGAGAGACCAATGTAGACGAACACCGCCATTTACTGTCCTCAGTCCAGTAATTCCCACTCCCTAGCTGAGGAGTTAGGCACCAATCTTTTGTTCATTTTCTATTTTTAATATCAGTGTAAGTGTTTAAAATATTTTTAAAATAAGTCTTTGAATGTTCCTGTATTTAAATAATGAAAAGGTTCAATCTTTGTTTAGTCTTTATAATGAGGCCAAAAACTGACTGACTTGGAGGATTTATAACACTTCAAATGATTCCACATTTGATGTTTAGAGTCTTTGGTTTGTGTTTTCTTTAATGCTGTGTCGAAGCACTTAAATCTGCATTGTATGTCTGGAGCAACAGTCTGCAGGTTTACGATCCAACTAAACGCTGCATGAGCTGGTCGACCAACCTTCAACCTGCAAACGGGGAACTAATCAAAACATCAGCTGATGTATTGTGTCGTCGAGATAAAAACCGGCATGCTTTGAGTCATGACAGCACATGATTGAGAGAGGTTCTGGACAGCATATTGAAATGTGCTCACACTGACATAAGCATTTTATGATTCCATGTTGCTGGAAGAGATGTTGGTTGCTCTTTGAGCTTCACTAAAGGAACATCAAAACCTTTTTGTTTGTCATTGTTTTGTTTTTGTTGGGGTTTTCCTCCCTTTTTTGTCCATCTATTTTTCAAATTTTGGAAGACACATTGTCTTGTTTAAGTATACATTATATAAAAATATATATATATTAAAAGTTTTTAAACTGCTTTCTTTTTGATTAAGTTCTTCATTTCAAGGGGTCTCCATTAGATGATTGCTTGATTAGCTAAGATGCTAACTATTAGTAATTTGATTTTAAATGGGCAGTTCATTTCTGGTTTGCATCATCACTTCCCTTTATGCAAATAACTGAATTCATTGTTTATAATTAGCATAATTAGGCATATATTAGGTTAACATAATTAAGGTAAAGAATCTGTTTGATCATTCTTGTTAAAACTAAAGAGAAATTTGTCCCTAACCCTAAGTAGTTAAATAAACAAACGTACCCTACTTTTTACAAACGTACATATTCAGAAAACATTTTAAGTTTGTTCTGTTATTAAAATTGTTTCCAGACAATACCTGAACAAAGTAGATATGACCCATCCTTTGGTGTGTTCTGCAGTTGTGAGAATAATGAAGTTGACCGTTTTTTCTACCATTCTCTGCAGAGCACTGACTCAACAGCCATTTGTCAAGGTTTTGGTAAAATATCTATCAGCATTCGCTGGGGTACCCTACATGTCACGTCTTAATTTGTTTTGATTTACGTTTGTGTGAGTGACAGAGGGTGACTGTGAGATGTTTGAGTGAACGTGGTGACACAGAAAAGCAGCAAGTTTTGACTCACCGTTGAGCAGCAGGTGGCCCCAGTTCTGCAGATGTTAATGTGATCAAAGGCTTTGATTTACAGTTCACAACTCCAGCACCTCTTCTCACTGGCTCAGGCACAGCCATCATACTCTAGCCTAGTGTCCTGCTTTGGAAACAGCAGGACCGAATATCAGAACCACTGCACTGATGGACACCACTGTGGATTTGCCTTCATTGCTATCATGGCCATAAGGGGGTGCTGCTGAACTTTTTTAATATTGGTTGTGAAGCCATACACTGAACCTCGCTGCTGGCCACGCTTTAAGCAATGCTTCACAGCTAAACATGCAAATGAATACCCCTGACCTCTCCTGTAGGCATACACAGGCACAACAAGTGCCTCCTCACAATGGTGTAAATACAAAAAAAAAAAAAAAAAAGAAGCTTGATGGTGAATGCAGCATTAGTAGATGGGGAAGCCGGCAGCTTTGTAGTGTTTGATTTGCAGCTTTACTATGGTTACATTGCTTCTCTGTATATTTGAATGTGATCAACAGTCACGAATGTCACACCTGATGCTGGTGTAACAAGATTTTCTTTTGCTTGTTGCTGTTAGTTGAGGCTCAGAGGACAATGGAGAAAAAAAAAAGCAATCTTTATGGGGAGGACATTGTCCCAGTAGACAGTTTCAGCCCCCCTTTGCAAGACTTTGCAATGTAACGGGTGATACCTGCTACAACATGGTAGCTTATAAAATTTGCAACTATAACGTGCCAGTAAACATTTTTACTGAATAAAGCTCTGTGTGTGTCTTTTATGTTCATCTTCAGTGTACACTGTTCACCTGCGCAGTCTTAATGCGATCCCCTAAAAGCGATCTTTTGTAAAGCTTTATGTACTGGGACCATGGATGTCGCCAGCATTGAGGACACCGGGATGTTTATTTTTTTTATCCTGGCCAAAAAGGTGAAATTCCTCATTAAATTTGTCAGTTTTAGGCCAAAAACACTAACTAAACTAACAGGATTTGTTATTTCTCCATCAGACTAATGTTTCGGGCATCATGCGAAAGGCCTTGAAATGGCATTTAGGCAACTGTGTAGGGAGATTACATTTTCCAAAGTATATTTTAGCAGTTAAATGAATCTAGAAAAATCTAGGGGGATTTTTTTTTTTTTTTTTTGGAGAATATTCAAAAATTTCTACGGACGGGTGGGGTCGCACTGTGGGACTTTGGACTTTTCAGTATTTCTAAAACCCTGGGTACAGCTCTGACTATGACGCATTTCCAGAGAGCTATTAATATAACTAGGGGGTAATTTTTGAGGCTTTAGTAAATAGTTTTATTGGATTTTATTACATTTCAAAGTATTTGCATTGTTCTGTCTCCCTGAAATATGTAAATGAGGGTTGACAAAACAATCCACACCAAGAAAAAAAATGAATGAATGATAGTCATGATTTATTGCAGGGATAATAAACTGCACAGATATAGATTGCATGACGGCCAATTCAAGTCATTCCACAACAGCACATAAGTAGATGTGAAGTTTTTGTTTGAGGTGCGTTAAAATGTTTTCGGTAGATCTTGAATATCGGGTTAACAAAATGTTGCTATGTCATGGTGCATGTCAAGCTGTTTCACACTGACCCGTGACATTTAAGCCTGACAAATAAACTTTTTGTCACTTCAAATAAAAAAAAATTACATTAAAAAAAAAAAAATGACAATCGCATTGAGCAAAACCGGGTTTATTCTCCAAGCGTCGGCCGGAAGTCCTCGCCCTAATCAGTGCGGCCCACCTGTCTTTATTAGCTGCTCCCCGGGCGGCATGGCCGCCCTCTGCTCCGGTCCTCCGCCGACACCCGTGGATAAGTAGCTGCAGCGGTCCGGCACGGGAACTCTGTCTCCGGCTGTGACCATGGCCAGGACCGGTTTCTCCGACTCCAAGCCTCTGCTGGACTTACACAAGAGGGTGAGCATCTGAACAGCGCGCCCAAGAGACCAGTCATAATCACATTTTCTAAAGAAAATAAAAAGATATGGAGGAGTGTGTTGGGGGGGAATCACTCAATCAACGAGAAAACTCGTTGATTTATGCTTTCCCCGGATAACCCATGCTTCTTCGGATTAAGTTGTTTTAACTATTAAATCTTTAAAAAGGCTTGGCCCACTGGGTCTCAATCCTGTTTCTCAAATTCTACATGCATTCCTGCAGAATTTCTGTTTTGTCAGGAAAGTAAGTGCATTCACCAGGTGTCAAGGTGTCTGTGATTAGATGGCCGGGGTAGGACCCTGAGTCTTCATGCCCAGAAGTGAATCACCATTTGATCAAGTTTATTTCTTGGCATTACTGTCCACTGATATCTAGTTATCATACTGCAGCCACCTTACAGTTACATCACTTTTTAAAACCCCTTTTTTTTTTGTTGGTGTGTCTCAGTTGTGGTCATAAAAACTGATGGGCATAACAGATCAGTGAAGACTCTCTGTTGTCCCTGCAGGCGGATGAGAGGAGAGCCCCATTAAGAACTTGGGCTAACGCCTGTGGGCCTATAGATCGCTGGCAGCCTGTAGAAGTTGAGGAGTCCAGGATGGCCCCTGTCAAAATGGAGCCAGAACGCAGATGGGTACGCCTTCTGTCCTGTCTGTCACCTTCACCCAAAACATATCACAGCGTCTCTCTAATCCTTGTTCTTGTTTTAACTTCTTTTTCCAGCATATTAGTCTTAGATGGCGACTAAGTGGTTAGAGGAATAATGTCAGGATGTGAAGGGGCGAGCCCATTGTAGTAACAGAAGCTAGTCTTCGTAATCACGCTGATCTGTCAAATCGAGCTGTTCCATCAGCTTGGTGTATTTTGTTTTTTTTTTTTCTGTCATGATTCTTACAATTCCACTTGCAGATGCATTTTGCACTGATGTGCAAGGTGTTGTCTGTTTGCAGGAAAGGAGGTTATCGATGCAAACAAGTGAAGGCATCATCATGGGGTTCCACGAAGACAGTCAGACACACTCAACTGGTAGTGTAATCAATACCAAAAGGTTTTCAAATTTCTTTCAAAGAGAAATGCACTTTAATGTGGGGATAATCCCAATTTCTACACTTTTAATAAAATTATCAGAATGACATTTGCTGTGAAATGGATTGTTTGTGTAAAATGTTGTAATGAAATTTAAATAGCCACTTTGCTTGAGGTTTTCTTAGCTACATTTTTTTTTCCTTCTAGATGCCTAAATGTGTAGCATGAACACTCCATGACAAGTTAGTCGGAGATAATTTGATAGTTTTGTTAAAAATAGGCGAAAAATAATCTGCTTGTGTGTTGTGTGACATTGTCTTGTCCTCCTTTCCATCCTGTGTAGATGTAGACGCTTGTGTGGAGGAGAAAGTGCTTCTTTACCCTCATGGGCTGCAGGGTCTTCACAGCCTACAGGCGCTGGTGCCCAGCTTGCTGCGCCATGAAGTAGAGATAGCACTGGAGAAACTGGGCCTCATATGGGACCGGACATACGCCTGGGATATGTTCTTGGACATGATGGTGAGACATCATGAACAGAGGTCACTAAACTGCTTCATGTCAGAGTATGTTTCTCATATTTTTCAATTTAAGGAAGGAACATTATCCCTGAAATGGGCTGCACAGTCTTCATCCCTCATTGTACGAGAGGGACAACCTAGAAGACAAACACTTATCGCAACGTAGCTTTCTAATTATTTAGTGTGTGCCTCCTGTTTTTCCGTTTCCAACCTGCAGAGAACTCAAACATGGAACTCTTTTCCCAATGCTGAGCTGCCTCGGCATTTCACAGATTCCACTCGAGCTGTCCTGGTAGACTGGCTCATTCAAGTTCATGTGAGTCTCACTGTTGGTAGGCGTTTCTTTTTCTTCCTCAAAACAAAGCTTGTCTAAATATTGAGTTACTTTAAGGTCTTGTGCTTGTTGTTGGGCTCTGTTAGATGGCCTGTCAGGGGAATTGAAAACACATCTATGCTACATTAAAACAGTAGTCTGAAAATGTGTCAGTCTGCCCCCCCCTACCCTACAAACATAACTGGTTGGGGTTAGGGATGCATTTGAGCTCATGTTAAAATTGATGACGAATCACTTTATTACTGAGAGTTAGATGAAAAGATCAGTAACACTCCAGTGTCTGTATGTTAATTAGGAAGCCAGTTAGTTTGGCTGAACACAGACACAGGAAACTGGGGGAACGGGCTAGCCTGGCTCCCGCCAATGGTATCACATTCAGCACATCTAGAGCTCACAAATTAACACACATCTTGTGTGCAAAATTACAGTTTTATGGGGGTTATGTACCGCACTATTTCTTGGCCAGGCGCAGTGACTTCCTCACACAAACCAAAAAATAAAATATCTTAAGCAGTCTTTCCAGTGGTTTTCAATCTTGAATGTCCTGTTTATTTCGTACCAGGAGATGATGCATTTCCAGGAAGAGACCCTCTATCTGGCCATACACCTCCTCAACTGCTCCCTGCGTCAGATCAAGGTGACCACTGCCAATCTGCAGCTGCTCGGCATGGTTTGCCTCTTCCTTGCTGCAAAGAAGGAAGAGTGTCTCCTCCCTGA
This sequence comes from Xiphias gladius, assembly GCF_016859285.1. Lineage (NCBI taxonomy): Eukaryota > Metazoa > Chordata > Actinopteri > Istiophoriformes > Xiphiidae > Xiphias > Xiphias gladius. The sequence continues at coordinate 7,709,423 of NC_053406.1, read as the reverse complement.
GGTATGGCTGGCTCAGCTCTCCCCCCAGCAATAAAGTTACAGTGCGTTAAACTTGCATGATTTGCGTGTGGTGTCCGCTAAACACTGTGACAGAAAAGTTGAGAGTTTTGAATGCCCAGAGAAAGTCAGTTGATAAATAGATTAATCATGCTTCATACTTAATCATACTTTTTTGTCAAAGAAATTATTTTTCCTATTTGTGCTGCTTCTTCCAGGTGTCTGGACTCTGCTACTTAATGGATCATACCTACACTAAGCATCAGCTGCTGCGAATGGAGCGCAAAGTCCTCTGTGGGCTGAAGTTTGATTTGTCCTACTGTCCCCCTCTGGTTTTTCTTCTGCTTCTTGCCTCCATTGCTCGCTGCAGTGCTAAGGTAGCTTGTTGGCTGATTTTCTTTGTCCGATTACTCATTTTTGCCATCCCCCCCCTTAATACTTTTAATAGAAGCATCCTCAGCAGTGAAGTGTCAGTGAGGTCTGAAGTTTCATCCCACCCTGTCACTTGCGCCACCAGGTGGTGTGGATGGCTCGTTACCTGCTGGAGCTGTCTCTCCTGGAGAGCCAGTGTGTGGTGTTTCTGCCTTTGCAGCTGGCAGGAGCGGCCCTCTGTTTGTCCCGCCAGGTCCTGCAGGAGCCCCCGACACCAGAGGGGGAGGCTGCTTGGTGTCTGGCTTCCAGCGTCCATGTCGGCAGGTGTGTATCTTGACTGCTAAGATGCGCTCCCCTTGTCCAAGCGTCTTGTATCACATGCCATTGAGTGATGACCACAATACCCTTTTTAAATGCCCTAGCCCTGGTATCATTAGCATTGTAGCCACTGAGCTCTGGGCTCTCTGTGGTCCTAACTTCACAGCTGCAAAGCTTTACTTTCCAGGTGTTCTTGGTGGCCACCGTCCATCCTCGCTGTCAGTTTGACATCTGTATGCTTTTGTGGTTTTCAGTGAGACTGCCCTGCTGAGGATCATGCACATTCTGGCCAATGCTGGAGCCAAGGCCCAAACCCGAGAGACCTGTGCTACTTTTATTAAATTCTCCTCCCCAGAGACTATGCATGTCAGCAGACATCCAGGTCTAAAGAACGCCTCTGCTCTGCTGGGCATACGCACTTGAAAGCTTCAAGGTAGAGATATTAGCCCAGTATAACTTAAGGACTTGACTCCTGTGTGGTCCAAGCCTCTGTATGCTGAGGAATTACCATGGAAATGGGTGAGGAAGAAGTGTGAAAGATTTAATGCCAAACATTGTTTGACAAAGAATTGCATGCATTTAGCATGCATGGGATTTAGCCAACCTAGTGGAACAACAGTTTTATGATCTTATCTTGCAGCCAATTTAGAAAATATTTGAATTGTACTGATGTCCTTGTCTTGTCATATTGTGGAGAGGATGTGGGCTTTCTATCTAGTTATTTGTGAGTGAAGTTTTAATGTAAAAATAAAGTGTCTGCTGCAAAGTATCATGTTTCACAAATTATTTTGCAAAAATTTATGAAATTTCTGCATTTCTACTAGTCCAACAGGCTGTTACTACAGCTCTACACAAAAGCAGGGCCGTGTTCTGGCTGCATTGCTGGCCACTCCTGCTCACAGGGGGCAGGCACGCCGACACATCTGAATGGCTCAAAGGAGTCAGCTTAAAAGAAGAAGAAAAAAAAAACGTGGGTCAGCTGCTACAGCACAATTTCATATCAACAGTATTCTTCATTAAATGTAAAGACACAAATTACAACCCTGCATACTCTAAAACTTCCTGTAGAGTATCACTTTTGTACACCTGTTGCATAAAATGAGCTCTTGACCACATGCAGAAATATTGTGCGTACTCAGGCTTTCATTCCAGCAAGCAGCAAACAAGATTAATTGGACAATATAGATTTCTGATCACAGGCCAGGTGTGAAAGTCTGTGATCGCTGGTCAGCTGCTGTTTGGAATAAAACCCAATAGCATGACTGGAGATCTGCACATCATGTTCTGGTGCATATCTCAGCCAGCTGTGATTTCCACTGAATCCCTCTTTTTCGGCACATGAATATTATCTTTATCCTAAACGTGACTGTTACCCAGCAATCCTCTCCCCTCTCTGTTTTCTGTACTCTTGGGTTTTCTTCTACTACCACTGTCTGGCTGCTACACGTGCATTAACGTCTGATTGGCTGTCGTATCTGTCTCACGGACCAATGGCCGTTTAGTGCACGGACGGATCGTATTTATTGTGTCTGGTAGGTGGTCCAACAAGCGGCTCTGGGTTCACCTAAGGTAATGCAGTCACACACTTGCAACACCGTGTCTAATTGTGTTATCGGTGGGCTGCTTTGGCTCAGTCTTGTTCCTTCGCCCCGGATCTAATGACATAGTATCGTCCTTGTTGTTTTTTTTTTTCTCTCTCTCACTGTTTTTAACATTTCGTCGTCACCTCAAAGTCGCCGTCAAGCTAGCCGGAATCAGCTACCGGGATTTCAAAACAAAAGCGTGACAGTTGCTGTTGGATAAACCATCAGGTAAGGACTGTCTGAGCAATATATAACAAAGACTAAGACACTGGATAGCGCTGGACATTATCGGACGAGTTGGTGTTACTAATAAAATCCTAGCGTTTTATTTTTTGCTTTTTTTTTTTTTAGCTTAGCATTTTATATTGACACCAACCGGATATGCTGCTGCTTATTCCAACAAACTTGACAGACGTCAAAGCTCAGCCAGTTTTCACTGTAGTCTTATCACATTGCATATTTGACAAAGAGGAAAATGAATCACTTTTTTTGCTGTAATTCCGGCAGATAACAGTTGCAACATGGTCCTGTTTGTTAACGCTAGCGTTGCTCGGCGCCCGAAAATTGAGCACAAGAGGGAAAACGACTTTAATTGGAAATAACTGGCTATTGCACATTTTGAAGGTAAGTTTTCCGGTGTAGATAAAAGCGATGATGAATCAATTAGCTTTTAAAAGACGTGCTTTTGCGAAATCTCTACGCTTCCAATTCAAGTTTTCGTTTTTTTTAAATTTCACATGGCTTTTCACGACGCACAATGTCGTTTAAAAGTTCATCCGCTTCTGCTTTCGTGTGTCTTTTGTATGTGGTTACGACCAGTGTGAGAGAGAGTGCACGTAAGACAGGGGCCGGATTCAAAGTTGAGTGTTACATAACAAGGGGGGACGACAGGGGGGGTCTGTTTCAGTTGAATGCGAGATTTGCTGCCTTCACGGAACCACTCCCTTCTGTACTGAATGTAAAGCCTCTTGAGGCTAAGCTGTGATTTTGGGCTATTTAAATAAAATTTGCCCTGACATAACTTTGCACTGCAGTTACACAGCTTATTATAAAAGTCAAATACCAATTGCAGGCCTGATACATGTTTCCTACCCAGAAGAGTGTTGCTGCAGTGTAGATTAAAATGTGAATATCAATGTCTTATGTCCTAGTGAAGACTTACCTTTTATGCTCCTCTTTCAGACACATAACTCAAAATAAACAACACAGCTGATGTTGTGCAGGGTCAGCTATAAAAGCCGATACAGCCTCCGATGTAGTCTGTGTTCTTCAGTTTTTGGATTTGTACTTTGACTATAAATTACAGCAATGGCATCCAGTGCCTCAGGGAGGACACAGGAACTACATACAAAAAGCATTTTGAAAAACAGCAAAAATCATCTGATTGTTTGACAAATTGTATCTACAGCTGAGGAGTGCTGTACCTATATGCATCATAGGGTAATTGTGTGTCGCTGTTTTATTGAAAGACCATTATAATTCGTTGTAGACAAAGGATTTGTATTACAATAGGGTCCTGTTAAATAACTGGAACCATGTGTGGACAGGTTACTATTTAATCCTGTTCTATCAACCTTTATAACCTTGTACTAATGTTAACATGAGGTATATCAGTTAAAGCCTAGTCGTATATTTGTTTATTTTAAATGCCCCTCTTTAGGCATTTCTTTCAGTTCTCAGGTTTTTCTCAGATGCCACTGACAGACAAAATGTGAGAAGAAATTTTGTCTGTCAGTGTACTGTATGTGAGACGCCATTTTGGCTGCTACAGCTTCAGGATTTATTGTTCTCATGCTGCTGTGCGTGAAAGAGAAAATAAAACCTCAGCATTAACTTGGACAAGCTGCAACAATCTTGTAAAAACATGAATTTACTCTGTGCTCCATGTCTCTGCCTCTTAGTTTGAATTATTTTTTATGGGTAAACTTTACCATTTGCTTTAGTGTTGACACCCACTTCAAGTCGCTTTGGATAAAAGCGTCTGCCAAATGAGTAAATGTACTGTCAAGTAAACAGAGTAGTAGGCTCAGTATTCCCTGTTAGGTATTAATAGAGGGGATGCACATGCTGTCATTGTGTGTGAGTTGCCACGGTTGCCACACAACCTGTAGTATGTGCCATTGTGGATGCACGTGGAGAAAAAAATTGGAAACGATGCTAAAATGTTATAGAACTGTTGCGCAGACTGCACAAACAAATTAACTATTCAGGCAAATATTTTTACAGACTGCCCAATATTAAAGAGAAGAGGAGCAACGTGACACCTGTTTTGGAAGTATCTAACATTAACAGAACAGTTGTTGTTTTTTTTTTCTTTTGGCTGGACCACAACATCGGGGCAAGCCCTATAAATGTGAAATTCCTTGAGTAACTGAGTGAGTAGGTGCGTGATGGAGTTACACCATTGGTCGGCCAGCCTAGTGTTGGAGTTCCCCCACTGGCTGTTGCTTTTTCAAAATGAATTAGTGCAAACAGTTTCTATTGCATCATCAGGGGGGTGTTTACAGGCAGTGTTGCCAACCCAGCGCGTAAATATAGCCAAAATCACAGCACAGCTGTTATTTTCAACTTCTGTGTATGGTGAATTTGTCAGACAACATCACCATTATAAAATCAAGGTTTAGCAGTGCAGAGCAGCAGCTTGGAAATGGCTTGGAAGTGACTGCTGGTTAACATGTAGTCTTAATGGGCCGCGTTTCAGTCACAATTTCATACTTTTTCCATTGTCTGACAACAGAAACAGAAAAACATGTAAATGAGAACAGCTTTATTGGGGATTCCACTGTATTAAAATACCTTATATGTGAGCACAGAGAGTAGGAGAGAAGCAAATAGATAAAGGACGGTCCAGCCACACTAGTTTTTGACCTAGTCTTTTTCTTTTTTTTTTTCTAATTATACTGGTGCAGCTGAAATGCTGTCATTATTGTCATCTAAGGCATTTCAATAATGGTGCACTCAAAATATGTATTCATTGCTTCAAACAACACCAGTATGAAGAAATTAAAAAAATCTAGCAATATTTAGATATGTGAGTTTTTAAGTAATTATAAGCCAGCAGCAATATTAATTTGTACGTTTTGCATCTAAACGCAAAAGAACATTTTCTGTACAGATGGCCATAAGGGGCTGGAGCCTATCTTAACATGCAGTGGGTGATAAGCAAGGTACAGCCTGGGCAGGTCATCAGTCTATCACAGGTCTGAAATTATGTTTTTATGCTGGTGTTTTCCAGCATTCAGAGACAGTCTTGATATCATGTATTTTCTCACTAGGGTCCAGTATGCCAAAGGAAAAGCCTTGCTTGAGCGAGCACGGTTGTTTTGCTACGTCCAGCAAGAATGCAAAAGATAAGAGCAACAGTACGACTCTACTGGCTTTACGTAATGCTAAAGACACAGATGACTCCAGGGGAAGGGGCTCCAACTGCAGCTCAGAAAAAGACTCGGGCTACTCTGGTGAGTTGAAGCAAATGTGTCTGAGATATAACAGTTTGCCAAGTTTGATGCTGTATGGCTGTTTCCTACAGACTTCCATATACACTGATCAGCTACAACATTAAAACCAGTTACCAGTTATATACTGTATACATGTGTGTGTGTATGTATATATATATATATATATATATATATATATATATATATATATATATAATATACTGTGTATATATATACACACACCATTCAGCCACATACCAGTTTTAGCCAACATTAATGTTGTGGCTGATCAGTGTGTATGTACCAATGACTATATGTAAAGACAGACGACGCGTCTCCACTTCCTTCCACTGTGCAAAAATAGAGCCAACATATCCCGGATACAGGCGCTGCCGTCTTGTGCCGGTGACCTCATTTGGAGCTAGAGTCTACGCATTAGCGATTGGGGGGTCGAGCCGTGATATTGAGGTCCAGCCACCTGACTCAATCACGATCACACAGAGCTGTCAATCTTGACGTCGCACCCCTTTTTATAGCATCAAATAACATTAAAACTGTGCTTATCAGAAAAGTGACCACTTCAATAAACATCGCAGTGGTAACAACTCCTTTTAGATGACAGAAGAAATTCTTTGCTGCCAATGACTGAAGGTCTAAAGTCTATCACCCATAAATTGACTATATAGGAAGTGAAACACTGTAACTGCCCAGTTAAACTGAGTTCAGGTAACTGACTTTGCCAATCGTGAATATCTCACCACTGGATCATAAAACCTGTTTGGTTGCTGTGGCTGTATGTTAAGGATCATTATCCTGCTGCATTGTTGATGGAAAAAAGAGAGTCAGCACTTCAACCTCATAGCCACCATTTCATTTAAAATCCAAAGAGCCAAAACATGAAAAATCTGTTACTTTCGTAACACTAACTACTGAAGGAACAACACTGTATAATTGGACACTGACACTTTATGAACATAAAGTAAATGTTTTAATGTTTTGACACAAGCTGGTATTACATAGCAAGATGGTATGAAAAAATGCAACAGTATCACTAATAACTTATGTCACAGCAGCTCAAATATCCCCTTAAGCATGGCTTTACTCTGTATCAGTCAGCATGTCTCAGTTCTCTGTTCGGTCTTCTCTGCAGATGTCTCAGACTGGCAACAGACAGATGTGGAGGACCAGCATAGCAACAAAAGCCAGTCCAGAGGCAGCGAGTGTGCAGAAACTTCACAGCCAGGCCAAAACCGAGAACGTGGGCGTGGAAATCCTGTAAATCTTACCCTGATGCCAGCAGGCCATGAGCTGCCATCCATCTACATAATCAAGAACATGGTGCTTAAGCCGGTAAGGCACGTGTATGTGCAGACACTGATGTAGGGAATGGGATAGACACTACTCCTGTGCTAATAATGATTTTCTTAAAATGTATGTAGAAACAAATATAAGAGTTACGATATTCACTGGGCAGTGTATAGCCAGAGACACTGCACAATAAGACCTGAGATGCAAAGTGAATCTGCAAAATGTCAGAGATATTTTGGTTTGATTCTTCACACCTTTCATTCATGGCTATGATTTTCTTCTGACTTTCTAACTTTCCTAGTTAAAGCCAAAGCTTTTGTAGACATGTATTTTGATACCATAAATGAACGCTCCTGCTAGTCATTGCTCATCTGCCAGAGACAGAGAGGAACAAGGGTAAATTTAGTTTTTGTATACATTTGCTGTCTTTTTATTTCTAATGTACGTTTACTCATGCCCCTCCTTCAAATATTCCCCTTTGGATGCATGTTTTCTCTGTGTGTCGTACTTGCTTTCTTCTTTCTCCCCATTCCACCAGCCGGGAATGATCCAGAAAAGAGGTCAGCTGCTCTGGAGAAATAAAAGCAGGGAGACCGGCAGTTCTGGTGCTCCCCATATGATTCTTTTCCAGCAGCCTAACTTGTTGCCGACTACCCTGCAGGTCCACAAGCCCTTGTCCCGGAAGTCCAACATCACAGGGAAGAAAATAAATGGCACATACCTACCTATTTTCAACTCCTACCCCCGCATTGCACCACACCCCAGCAAGAAGCCACCTGATAAATCTTCATCAAAAGATGAATCCCAGAATCTGAGCAAGAGGGTATGCACAGAACAAAACAGTGATAACACACCTGTGACTCAGAGTCTACCTGCGCAGCACCTTTATAAGCAACCCAAATTAGCAGTCTCAGCCTCTGGGCAGCAATGTTCCTCTTCAACCAGAGATGGCCTGTCCTCTTCCAGTTCTGCTACCGCTTCCTCGAGCCAGGGCTCCCCCTCTGTGCCCAGCATGCACACCACCTCCTCCTCCTCCTTCCTCGCAACCAGAGGACTTCACAGAAACAGCAACACCAGCACTCGCCACCGCCGTTTCCTCAACACAGTAGAAATCCTCAGACAGTCGGGTTTGTTGGACATTACACTGCGCACTAAGGAGTTGCTGCGCCAAAGTAACGCCAGCGAGCAGGACATTGCCCAGCTGCGCCAGCACACAGAGCTTCTGTGTCAGGCTGCCAGCAACCCCAGCTGCAGCCTGAACGGTATCACGGTCTTTGAATGTCTACACAAAGCCATGGCCGAGTCCAGCAGCTACCCCAACCTCAAACTCCTGCAGAATTTACAAATCCCGTCTCATCCAGATTCTGCTGGTCAAAAGGAGAGTATTGCCACAGTTGATGCCAAAGGGCCACTAGCTGCTGAGAACTCAGATGTGCCACAATCTCGCCTTCTCACCGCCATATTGGACCCAAGCCAGAACTGTCTTATATCACAGCAATCTCAGTCACAACGAAGCAGGAAGCTCGAGGCCGGTGAAAAAACCTCAGAGAATGTCACCTTTATGCCTCCTGACAGTTCTACCGGTTAGCACAATCTGCAGTGCCTTCAGAGGGAGAGCGACTACTCAGGGCCAGCCAGTGGAGAACCAGTAGTTATGTTTGGATATTGTGTGTGTTTTTAATGGTTTATCCCGGGTTATTTAAACCTAGTTTCATAGGGATTGCGCAAAATATCTCTGCAGGTCAATGGAAATTCAAGGATGACTTGATTTCATTACTTATTGTACATGTTGCAGATTTTTTTCCAATTGCTTGACTCCACCAGTTAAAGGTAGTATAAGCGATTCTAATCTAATACACTTTTTTATCAAATTTAGTGAATATCTCATAATGGTCCGCTAGCCGTCCGTTCTCTTTGTGTGCTGAAAAAAAAATCGCACACATGCCTGGTTCTGCATATGAGAAATAAAGAAAGTGGCTTGGATTGACAATTTCAGCCCATCAGCACCTTGGGGTGATCATACTCGTGCATAGGAGGGGGAAGGGGATAAAAAGGGGCTGTGGGAGCGAGAGAGACGATAATTGCTACACCACAGAGAAGGAGAGACCGTCAAGAAACAGCCTCAGAGCAGAAGGTCTGGGGAGCAAAGGTTGAAAAAGAAGGGCTACAATCAGGTGAGGGGGAAGACCCGCATTAACATCTGTGAGGCTTTCCAACAGTGGAGACTGCATGGTCAGACTTATCGGCTGGGACTGGCCTGCACCCCGACTGACAGGCACACAGGGAGGGTCGATAAAGAGACTGATGGGGTCAGTAAAAACTTTGTGGATTTTTAACGGTCCACCGGGACCGACGTGAAACTATGGTGGAGAGACCTCCAAGAGTTGAAAGGCATGAAGCGGATGCAGAGGTTGCTCTCTTTCTGCTTGACAGGTGTGTAAAACATTAGCTTTGCTACATTTCACAGAGCCAGTAGGTCAGTATTGTTTTGTCCTGTTTGCTAATGTTTACGAAAGCTAACTCCAGCTGGTTAGTTAGCAAACAGGCACCTGTGTCACCTTTGTGTGTCCGGTAATGTTAAATTACTTGCCCACGGACATTGTGCTTACTTTGTAGTTTGCCAAGTTATATATATATAGCCACGAAGACCTAAAAACAGAAGTTTGGTCCCACAGTGGATTTATTTGATTGGATACATAATTTGAAATGTTATCCCAGGTAATGTTACGTTCTTTGTTAGCTTAGCTACAAACCTAAAGTCCTTTCTTCTGCCACTGTACTTTTGTAAAAACAGTCTAAACAACTATCTTTGGCCAGTTTTACTACGTTGTGTTTTGGATGCTGTGTTTTTGTGAATGCTGTTGGTTTGATGATGTTACATGTTTTAATGTTTGTTTTGCTTCAGCCATGAGAAAGAGTATCCACTTCCACGCCGTATAAGTTGCCCTGGATTCCGCCATTGTGTTGTTGCGTGGGCAATGCCTGTCCATGAATTTGGGGGGCAGAGCTTCTGAAGGAGAACTGAAGGGAGGGGTGTATTTTTTATTGCTGTTGAGTTCAAATATCAAAATAACAGTCTTTCTCCAGAATCGCTTATTCCACCTTTAAGTGTTTCACATCTGAAAGCTGATCCCATAATTAATGTACTAAAGTGCAATTTATTCCCGAGCCACCATCTTTAAGTGCCACTGTGATGTACTTGTGAACCACTCAAAGGATTATGTGAAAATAAAATGTGTTTCCCCAGGTGGAGGAGGACATTGGCTTACACACAGGTGGTGCTTAATGCAAATATGACAGCTTCAGTGAATACTGTCGGTTCACTTGGTCATTTTGCTGTCACACCAGACTAACTTTATTCAGGGAATAAATCTATCTCCTGGTAGATAACTGTTGAAATAATGTTTTTATAACTTCTTTCACCTGAGAAAGAGAGAGAGATTAAGCAGTTTTCAAGACTGGTGCCTTCATAACAACATAGCTGAATAAAAGGCTCCCAGAAAAAATGGCACTTTAAGGAAACCGGAAGCACTCAAGGCACAACTTGGAGCTTAATGTTGCAGAGAAAATCCCTCTGTCACATCACAGACTGCACTACACTGGACTGCTTCAAGGAATTGAAATTCTTCTCAACAAAGCCTTAAAAACTCTTTTTCACTTGATGTTTTTTGCTTTACCAGGGTACATCATCATCACAGGTTATTACATTCATTTAGTTCACTGAAGTCTTTATTCATTTCACATATACAGCACATGTCTAGTGATAATAGAAGCATTCAACCACGGACTGTATGAAATCAACACGGCTCCTGCAGGATAATCACTGATGCCATTTCCATTCATGTAGCAGCTTTTTTTGTCCATTTTCACTTCGATGATATTCTTTTTCTATGTGGTCATCTGTTTTGATCATAGATAGAGCTCAGTTTTCATTGTAAGCTTGAGAGAGTTTGACAGTGTTCATGTATAAAAGTATGTTGTGGTATGTGTTTGATTTTTCTTACATTTCTTTGTGCATATGACATACAGCTATGCTAGTAATGCGTTTTTGAAATTTAAAGTGGTTTATACAGTGTATTTTTCATAATTTTAGGGTATTTAAATAAAACGATGTATAAAAATGTGAATTTCAGTGCGTCATATGAATCTTTTTAAATTGCATCTCATATTATGGTTGAATTTTTCTATAGTGAGTTTACATAACCTCAAATTAATCCAGCTGCTGGCATGGAAACTGAAAGACTCACCAAGGTTGTGATGCACATGTGAGAAGTACTTGTCAATTATCAGTTTCTCTGATTTTACTGTTTATAGGTATGTGTTTGAGTAAAATGAACATTTATGTTTTATTCTATAAACTACTGACAACATTTCTCCCAAATTCCAAATAAAAATATTTACCTTTAAAGCATTTATTTGCAGAAAATGACTAAAGGTCAAATAACAAAAAAGATAGTGTTTTCAGACCTCAAATAATGCAAAGAAAACAAGTCCATATTCATTTTTAAACAACACAATACTAATGTTTTAACTAAGGGAGAGTTCAGAAAATCAATATTTGGTGGAATAACCATGATTTTTAATCACAGCTTTCATGCGGTTTAGCATGCTCTCCACCAGTCTGTCACATTGCTGTTGGGTGACTTTATGCCACTCCTGGCGCAAAAATTCAAGCAGCTCAGCTTTATTTGATGGCTTGTGACCATCCATCTTCCTCTTGATCGCATTCCAGAGGTTTTCAATGGGGTTCAGGTCTGGATATTGTGCTGGCCATGACGGGGTTCTTGATCTGGCGGTCCTTCATCCATATCTTGATTGACCTGGCTGTGTGGCATGGAGCATTGTCCGGCTGATATCACTTGTGATTTTTATCTTTACAACTACAATGTCCATGATTAGCACAATATAGGTAATATAAATAAGACAAGTCTTGCTCATCTTTGACCTTTGGATTCTAGACTTGCCGCTAAGAAAAGCAGATGAAGTAATATAGCAATCAGTAACCAGCCCGCTCAGTGCCAAATCTTAATTGTTGGACCCATAAATGCAGTTGCCAGAGAGTTTGGGATCAGGTAACCTATTGTATCAGCTCAGCATTTCTCTTTTTGGTCGGTGGGCAGTCAGGGTCAGGCTGGAACAAATGATGCACACGCTAAGAAATTAAGATACTGTAAATATTTGCCAATAAGTTTCAACAGAAGTACACCGAAACTTTCCACAGACTTGGAGCAAACATGTAAAATGAAATATATTCAAATAGATTGTTATGATTTGGTTTATTTCTTTGTTGCTGTGGGGAAACAGCATTAACGCAATAATCACTATCAATAATACTGCATGTTGGCCGTTGACAGTTGGATCTTTCGAATGGGCACAAACTATAGAGAACGTAGTTTGTACTCTGGATATTAACATTATACTTTGGGGTGAGATGGAGATTTTAAACTTTTTAAGGCCCCCCCTCCTACATAATAATAATTCTAAAAATCGCAGGCACCTGGTCTCAGATCCCCATTTTGTAGATGGGGATCTGAGACCCAACATTTCCTAAGATGCTTGAGTCATTGTGCCAAGCTTCTTAAAGCTTATTGAAGCATTTAAGAGTATATGGGCATGGAGATGAAATCTGTTGACCACAAGCATTCATTGTACTTTTGCTTTTTTTTGGGACATACTCAAAAGTTCTGTATTAGTTAATGTTTTGCACAACGATTTTAAGAGGAAAGGAATCATGAAGCACAGAAACTGAACTTCGATTCCTGTTCCGTATGGTCTTAAATAGCAGAAAGGACTCATGTCAACAGTCAGTCAGTTTCTGCATATTTTCTGACCATGTTAAAATGGCCCATTTGTTACGAAACCTGTCCTTTACTTAAAGGACCATGTAAAATTCTGTACCAAATTAGATGAACAATCATGTTATAGAATAACTCATACACAATGCAATTTCTTGATTCGATTATCATAATCTATAACAAAGTTGTCCCACCTGACTGAGAGTTCCAGCTCCAGTTCCCAGCTTATATAATGCCCAGCCTGGCACAAGCAGGATAGAGGACAGGGCCAGTATCCAGCCCAGCACGTATTCCCACGCTGGGTACACATACCAGCGATTATAGATAAGAGGCTGATGCTTTACTAAAGAACATATAAAAGAGCCCCTAGAAAAAAATAAAAAGAGACACTCAGTTATTTTTGTAAATATATTCAGGTGAACATGGCGATAAGGACCAAGGCTGTGAGGATATTCATAATGCACATATAAAACACTGAAAACTTGACTCACCAAGCTTTCACCCCTTGATGGGAGATGAGGTTGGATAAACAGCTTAAAATAACCAGATGAGACCAGATGTTTGTGTTTGACTTGGTGTAATTTAAAGGGGAGCAGTTTTCTTCAGTCTGTGAAATCAGCAGCATGATCTTCTCTGTGGCTCTGGAGGAGCTGTGTCAAATGTGGGAAGATATCCATGATGATATCAAGACATGGTTGAAAGGCAATTGAACGTCTAGTACTAAATTGCTGGAGTACTCTTTTAAAGGAATTTGTTTTAATCTGTACTAAGAAAAAAAGTGTAAAAACAACAATTCACAATTTTACACGTGGTTAGCCAAGAACAGTTGCCAGGTAACCTTCAGAGACTTCAAAAGGTTACTCGAGACACAACAGATATAATGGGAATATTCCCATTAAAGGAAATATTCCTTTAAAACAGCATACCTACCAAATATCCATTCCAGTGCCAGGGTTTCAAACCCACAGAGAGAGAGGATGCAAGCCCCATTACAAGCTTATTAGTCAAATATCTCGAACACATCCATACATCCCTCCCTGGGGACAGCAGCAGAGACATTTATTCTGCATTTTACTGTAGTTGTCAATCTCAAGATGTATGGAATCCTATTTGAGCCAATTTTTTCACACTATTATTATTATTAATATTATTATTATTATTATACATCAACTTATATATGGTTATAAGAAAAATGTCTTAACAAGAAAAGCATCTAATTATAATGATGACTAAATTATTAAACAAAATCATGACATAAAAATGGCTATACTTTGACAACAAAACACTGCCATAATGGAGTAATAAATAATAAATGTATCAGTGATCAGGACAAGCTGAGAAAAGAAGCATGTGAGCCAGAAGAGGAGGAGGAAACACTCCCGTCAGCCTGCTCTTTGCATTACAGTAGGAAACGTATCTATGATGGATGTCATCACTACTTCCATGGCGACAAACTGAACAGAGAACAGACAAGACAGAATCTCCAAGCAGATTTCCAAATGGAAATGTGTTCTTCTAGAAGAACACATTTCATGTGCATCTTACTTGTGTGTCCAGACCCAAGAGAATGAGCATGACAAAGAAACAGATGGACCACAGTTGAAGCAGAGGCTTCATTGCTACAGCCTGAGGATAAGCAATGAATGCCAGGCCAGGACCTGGAAACAACATCAGAACAGATGCTAGACTGGTCTTCCATTAACTGACTTTGGGCAACTTACTGGAAATCACAAAGGGGTTTAAGATACACCAGGAAGAACCAAATGTTGAATAGGAGAAACATGGCAGAACAATGCAGCAAAGGAGGTCTTTTCACGTGTGCGTCTCGATATTAGATCAAGAAAATGATGTTTCCAGCAAACCGAATGTAAATTGTAAAGGGAAAGACCATAATTACCTAGGGTGCTGTAAACAACAAAACCCAAGGAATAACTTTATTTCTTTATTTTTGTGACCACTTGCAGTTTTTCTTCCTGGTTTTTTGGTGGGGAAGATAAAAAACACAAGTGTGGGAAAACAAGTGGGAATAAGTGAAAGAAACGAATAAGCTGAACGAATACCATTAATTTACTTAAAGAAATTGTAGAAACAAAATCAAACACTTAGCGAAGGAATTCCTGATGATAATATGTTTATCATGTTGTTAGTTAGAGCCTAGACATGTATAAATAAATATGTACACATCAACCCTTAGCACTGAATAACTACTAAAGAATAGACTAGTGTCTGATGTTGGTTAAGGGAAGGCACTGTAGCTTGTACTGATATGGAGTCTGGCTGATTGTGTTTGTAATGTAAATATTGGTCAGGGCGGAGAGGCCAGCGTCAGCTGCCATGCCTGGATGTGCCAAAGGGTGCGCACTGCTCAGCTCAGAACAAGTGTCCCACAGCATACCAGAGCAGGAATGCATGCAATGTGAGAGGAGGTGAAAGTCAGCTGTGCCCGCTGAGTAACTCTCACTGGGCTTGTCGTGCCTGTGGTTGTCCTCAAGATGGCAGCAAAGATTCTGCCCATCGTAGACAAGTGGTGGAAAAAGCACTGAGATCCTTTACTTAAGAAAAAGTACCAATACAAAAATGAAGAAATACTCTATTACTAGTAAAACTTGCACATTCAAAATTCTGCTTTAGTAAAAATACAGCAGAAGTTATCAGAAAAATGTACTTAAGGTGTTTTTGTTTTTGTTTGTAGTCACTCACAAGCCAAATAGTTGGGAACCACTGGTTTTAACCTCAACAATTTGTGGTATTTTGTTTGAGGTATTTTAAAAGTTTCTTATGTAAAATGTTAATCTGTAAAGTAACTGGTAACTATAGCTGTCAAATAAACATAATATATAAACTGCAATATTTACATCTAAAATACAGTGAAGTAAAAGTCTAAAGTAACATAAAATGGGTGCACTCAATTTAATTTACTGTTAGTTCACATCTCAGAGTGGAGGCCTCCTCTGCAGGGCCACAGCGAGTTACCATACTGATGCTTTTTAACAGTGGGTCCAGGAAGACGAGCTTGCATCTTTCTGAATATCTCTGGTGGCATGCATTACCTGGACTCGGTCACTTCTGCAATGGGAACGCCCTGCTCATGAGCCATGAACCCCAGCACTGAGAAGACTGCAAACCAGCCCACACACTGTTGCCACTGTTCAGCAAACACAGCCGAGGACAGTCTCTGCAAAATATCAAAGCGCAGCGCATGCTCTATGAATTCATAGCACAGAGTGGATCATTTTTAATATACTTCCTCTTAGCTCTTGATCAGGTCAGAAAAATTGATCTCAGAACCTTAATGATTGTTAGACATCAAGCCCGGTTACACACTGACAAATACTTACTTATAGCAGTTGTTGTTGTAAGTGTTGTAGCAGCCAAGCACAGCTAAGGAGCCCACACCCACACTGAATGAGAAGAAGATCTGAAGAGAGAGTCCAGGGATCAAAAGAATTAACAACATCACATAGGGGAAGGTAGCAGTGAAATAAACCACCTGGGGAAGAAAGACCTCAGTTTTAGGGCTTATATAAATACCTTTCCTGTAGATTTTAGACATTTCCGGACACGAAAGTAGCAAGTGACCCACATGGCAATTAGACACAACAGCACCTCCCACCTAATGCTGCCTCAGTCCCGCCTGAAATAGCCAGCACTCCTTGACAAGAAGAAAAAGATGAACAAGTGCAAATTGTTTTATTTATAAGTGGTTTATCTTGCATATCCTGGAGGTTTAGTTTGTTAATGATAGAGATACTCCCAGAGTTCTGTGGCAGCAAAGGCTGAGTTAGTCTGGTTGGTCCATTGGACAGTGTTATGTTTTGATGACAAGTCTACACAGTCATCTGAAAGGATAGTGAGAAAACATATTCAGACAATAATTTATATGATTTAAAAACAGTTTGTCAGAGTTTTGTCTTGTTAGTAACAGTTCAATGCATCACGCAAAACTGTCAACTTTTTTGCAGCTTATATGCATGCCATGGTGTGCTGCGGTTTTGTTCCGGTGTTTTATGCATAGCAAATGTTTCTTAATCCATCTGTGTGGTGTAAAAGCATGTGGACAATTCTAAAAAAAAAGGTTTTTCATTATTATTTTCACACCAATTGTCTGAGAAAGACATGTTTGTGCTCAATACATCTGGTTTAAGCCTTTTTCAGAAGAGACATTTTTGAACATAATAAAATCAATGACGGCTGAATTCCATTTAGCTGCCTCAGTTTCCGGGTCCGGGTTATTGCGCATGCTGGCTCATCTTTACACTTTTGCTATTCTTACTGTGACAAGTCAAAATGTTTGGGTTGAAAAAGGTCTATTACATATGTAGTTACCTAATAACAACCTATGTTTATTCTAATGATACAGTGATCTGGCTAATCTGGTGGACAACATGATTCTATGTAAGGTATAATTGTCATTGAAATGCAATTAAAAGGGACTAATTTCCCCCTAAAGACAACTAAATACAAAAATAAAGCTAATTTAACAAAGTGAAAAATAATTACAAATTTACAATCTCTGCCATATAAAGCTGGAAATTAGAAAACAGGCAAGTTTTTTTTTACAGGTTTTACTTAAGATTTTACCCAGGGGAATGTATTGGTAGACAATCACTCCAAGAATACCTATCTGCAGGCAAAATGCGGACCTCCACAGTGACAGGCACCGCCACAGTTGACAGGAAATCATATGACCCCAGCAGCGGAAGTTGGTTATCTTCTTGTCATTTTGTTCCCATCAAGTAGCACACGGATTTAAAAAAAAAATATATATATAGTTTATTCATCAGAAATATATTTTAAATTTCAATTGACTCTCTTAAAGGCTTTATACATTTTTTTAAGTTAAGTTTGCAATTAGTACTAAATTTAAAAATAGGCCAATATAAAGTTAATTCAAGAAGTCTTCAAAAAATTGTCAATTCTTTAAAATTTTTTAATGTTATGTATAAATAAAATTGATTTATTGAACTATCTCTTATAAACCACTTATTCCATTTGCCAAGGAGGTTATGTTTTCACCTGTGTAGTTTGTTGGTTTATTTTTTCAGAAGAGACATTTTTGAACATAATAAAATCAATGACGGCTGAATTCCATTTAGCTGCCTCAGTTTCCGGGTCCGGGTTATTGCGCATGCTGGCTCATCTTTACACTTTTGCTATTCTTACTGTGACAAGTCAAAATGTTTGGGTTGAAAAAGGTCTATTACATATGTAGTTACCTAATAACAACCTATGTTTATTCTAATGATACAGTGATCTGGCTAATCTGGTGGACAACATGATTCTATGTAAGGTATAATTGTCATGGAAATGCAATTAAAAGGGACTAATTTCCCCCTAAAGACAACTAAATACAAAAATAAAGCTAATTTAACAAAGTGAAAAATAATTACAAATTTACAATCTCTGCCATATAAAGCTGGAAATTAGAAAACAGGCAAGTTGTTTTTTACAGGTTTTACTTAAGATTTTACCCAGGGGAATGTATTGGTAGCCAATCACTCCAAGAATACCTATCTGCAGGCAAAATGCGGACCTCCACAGTGACAGGCACCGCCGCAGTTGACAGGAAATCATATGACCCCAGCAGCGGAAGTTGGTTATGTTCTTGTCATTTTGTTCCCATCAAGTAGCACACAGATTTTTAAAAAATATATATATATAGTTTATTCATCAGAAATATATTTTAAATTTCAATTGACTCTCTTAAAGGCTTTATACATTTTTTTAAAGTTAAGTTTGCAATTAGTACTAAATTTAAAAATAGGTCAATATAAAGTTACTTCAAGAAGTCTTCAAAAAATTGGCAATTCTTTTAAATGTTTTAATGTAATGTTTAAATAAAATTGATTTATTGAACTATCTCTTATAAACCACTTATTCCATCTGCCAAGGAGGTTATGTTTTCACCTGTGTATGTTTGTTGGTTTATTTTTTCAGCAGTATTACGCAAAAAGTACTGAACCAATCTGCAATAAACTTGGTGGAGGAATGGGGCGTAGGCCAGGGAAGAACCCTTTACATTTCGGGGCTAATCCGGATCATTACTATGAATTTGAATTTTTTTCTCTGAAGTCTGGTGTATGTTGTCTGAAATTGGCCTTGGCTGAGGTATGCACTCTACTGAGCGCATTGTCTAGTTAAATAATGTGAATAGGCTATGCCTAACTGGAAGATCCTGTGAGCTACTGATAAAAGACAGCGACCTTTAGCACTTTTAATGCATCCCGTGTTGCCAAATCAAAATGAACCCAGCTAGTATCCAAAGTAAAGAGACATCTTTTATGTTTGGGTTCAAATTGACCCCAGCAATTTAAACCTACAAAAACTGAATGTAATTGAGGCTGTTACCAGTTTACACTTCAGAACACATAGTTCAGAATCAGAATACTTTTATTGGCCAAGTACTGTATATTTGCACAAACAAGGAATTTAGCTTGGTGGTTGCATGTGTACATTTAAAGACAGAAAGAATAAAACAAAATGTAAATCAATTAAAAAAAAAAAAATAAATAAATAAAAAAATATATATATATAAATATATATATATATATATATATATATATAACATGTCATTTGTGTTTTACAGTTTGTGTCGGTTCCATTTGGTCAACCAGACACTAGGGAGTGCCAAGTGAATCCACAACATCACAAACAAGGAATCACACTACCAGAGGCCTGTACGACGAAGAAGGATTTGTGGTGAGCGAGTTAACTTCACGTTAAACCCTGGGTTTTCAGGGTATCGATGGTGGCTCCCTTCTTACCGGGGTACATCGCCATGGTAACTTAGGATAACTTCAGAGAATCAGATCAAAACCTGTAAACAGCCCCACCACTGACCAATCAGATCACTCGAAAGCCAGTCATCATTCCTACAGGATCCTGACATGGACAAAAGAGTGGAACTGCATAACTATTCAAGCTTCATTGTAATTGCAAAAAGATTTTTTGATTCCTGACGGGATTCCTGACCGTGTCCATTATTTAGTCTTTTTCTATCACTACAGCTCAGAATAACATGACGAGAATCTGTGACAGTAAATGGAAATAAAAACTAAACCCCCTGGTGTTAATTATTAGAAAAATTATCCACACACTATGCAATATTTCCTATGATTATAAATGAACATACCAGTCAGATTGATGTCATTAGATATGAACTACTTTTTTTTTCTTCTCCACTTTCCTCTTGGATTTGGCAGCATCAACAGCCTGACTCATTAGTTCAATTTGAAAAAATAATCTGCATCATATATTTATAATAGTTTGTTCATCATAAGTCCACAGAGCGAATAGTAAGAAACTTAATAATCATTTCTGTACTTATTTAAAGTATATCCTTAGCCTGACTTTAATATTCGGAAATTATATCTAGTTTTTATTTTTCTACTCTAGTTATGTGATCTTATTGTTTACATTTCACCTTGATGAATATCACTTTTGGATGTGGCTATAATCGAATTTACCTGCAGGTATCACCGTTTCTTCTGATATCATCCTAAGTACTTTATTCATGGCTTTGACAATGTTGCTTGTAATTAACAACCTAGATAACCTGCATCACAAACTTCGTCATACAGGTTATCTAGGATGGCCAATGTTAGGCTGAGTGAAGCCGGATAACGAAAAGATATCCTGGTTTCTTGAAATTGCTTTGTAGTACAGGCCTCAGGTGATAGGTAGCTGATTCGTAGGCATACAATCTACTTTGATGGCTACCATGCGATCTACAAATATCGTGCATCATTTTTAATTTCAACATAATAATTAACATGCTATTTGTTTAGCAGGTGTTACAAGGGATAATGTGGGCTGCCTCTTCAACTTGCTTTACAAATTGTAGAAATTGTAGATGAGGAATATGACTTGGTCTGGAATAAAAATCTGGTCAGAAGATTTTTTTTTCTTTAATCCCTGTAGGGAGAGTTGAGAACAAGGAGAGGAGGAAAACTGGACAGGGATGGAGACTGAAGAAGATAGAGGAGGAAGGGTAAAGAAGGTTTCTCTGTGGGAACCCTCTCCAGGTTGTTTCCTCTGCCGTCTTGGCCTGTAAATCGAACGCAATAGGGTATGCTGGGAACAGAGTCCACCCATCTTTACGCCAGTTTCCAACATTCTTTTACACTGCTTTGTATATTCATGCAGTTCCCCATTATTGTCTGGTTGAAAAAGTGGTGTCCAAATCAATCGCCCCATGGCAGTAATGTATTCTGTGTGATCTCAGATGTTAAGGATGAGGGAGGTAGAGCAGAGAAGATGCAAGTGCAAAGAAAAATCAAGTTATTGACGGCAATATTCAAATTGTTCATTATTTTATTCAGTGCACCTTGTTTAAGAATTACAGTAGCAAACACTTAATATCAGCAATCATGACAGACACATTTCTTTGCATTAAGTGCTCTTATTGTTTTTCAAATTTTATCCTCCAAAAAAGGACAAGCTTTATATCTTCTTTGATTAACTCCTCATCTGGAATACTGGGATCCAGTGATCAGCACATAGATTAGTTTGACCTGCAAAACACCTTTAATCACATCAAGCTAAAGCAAAGTAGAGCACAGCAGCCCTAAGAGTAAGAAAAAGACACCTGTTAGTGTTATCCGCCCAGTTCCACTGGTTTCTCTGCTCCTGTTTCTTAGCTTGATCTGCTGGCCAGGCATTAGCTGGCAGCGCTTCATGTTTCCAGCTGTATCCCACACCAGCAGCTCTGCCTGAGCAGAGCAGCAGCTGGATGTGTACTTCACCCACAGTGGCTGAGATGAGCCCAGGACCCATTCAGACACATTCAAAGGGGAGTCTCCTTTCTCCAATCTGGCCTTGTGGTGGTGGTGGTGGTGGTTCCGGCCTCCGCTGCTTGTCTTCTCCCTAATTGCCTGTTGCTGGTTACGGCCAGGCTGGGCATCCACAGAGGACAGAATCTCCTCTGTGGATGGGGGGCTTAGGAATAAAGTCAGAATGCCCTCACCCTTCTGTAGCTGGAGGGCAGCAAGTCCAGAGCGCCCCCTGTCTGACACGACCAGAGATACACTCCAACTAGACTCATTGCAAATGGAAGGGCAGGTGGACTGCCCTCCTGCAGCAGAGCAGGATGGTGGGGACGTGTCCGGATCCTACAAGAGAAAGAGGGAAAAATGTTACAGTGATGATCAGTGTGTGAGATTAATTTGTGATCTGCCCATAGACAAAAACCAAGGGGATTTCTGCAAAAAGTCGTAAAAGTGGAGTATATCCTATTAGTTTTCAGTTAATGCTCACCGGGGGGACTACGGTCAAGTAGGCAACTGCGTAATTTGAGTCTGTCGAGTCAAGAGCACGCACAGTGAGTGTAAGAGTGACAGTCGCTCCTGCCTGAGCCGTGGCAGGAGTGTGGAGGTTCACCTGATCATGGAAAGACCCTTGTTCTGCAACATGGAACCTGAGAGACAGAGACTCAAACTTTAAAAACAAAATTTTCTACATAATTATACTTCACAAAACATATAATTACGTTGATAATCCTGATTTTAAAAAGTACCAAATCGCATTTACTGAATATTATTTTACTTTGGAGAAAACAGTTCTCAAATGTTATGGAATGTTCTTTTCTAATTTTGCATTTATATTACAGTTGTTTCATCCTGTTTTATTTTGGTGTTTCCTGTTTACAGCTCCAGCCTGATCAGCTGACTGTCAAACGCCTGTGCTGGCTTGTGGGATGAGCCTATATAGGCAGGTCCTTTGTTCAGATCTCTCTCTCCCCATCCTACTGCAGTAGCACCTTTTTGTGGTGCTTGGTGTATGCTTTTCATTTAATCATCTATTTCATTAGACTTTTCAAGCAGTAAACTTCTACCCTGGTGGTGTCTTTGAGCCAGCTATAACACTATACACGGCTGCAAAGTGAGGACGTTGAAGATACTGAATGACAAAATAAGTGCCCTGCTGTTCAATTTCATTCAGTGGCTGAGCAACATTTATTTATTTATTTTGTTTTTTTTTGTTTTGTGTTGTACCTGTGAGGTCCTCTCTTATCAAGATATCCACAGTCGTCATCCATGCTCAGACTGAAGAGTCGGGCCGGGCCGTGGTTCAGGATGTCAAAGTCCACCACTGTGCTGTGGCCAGGTACCAGGCGAGGGACTGACAACACCTGAGGTACAAAAATATGAAATTGTATGAATCTGAGTTGTATGGAAAGTTGGCCAATGAAAAGTCAAATGACTGAACCCAAAAAGTTAAGTTGCAGGCTATAAGATCAAAACAATTAGCTAAAAGACACTAAAACAGTCCACAGAGATAAGAGGAACTGCAGAGTTGGGTGATAAATCTCTAAGGGGCTTTAAAAATGTTGAATAGTGCAGACTTAAATTTATGGTACAACACTTAAGAACATTGAATTTGTTTAACAGAGCAGAGTACTTAACATCCATAAAGCATATTTAACAACTGAATGGCAGTATTGAAGTACTTGTTATCAGCAATAGCAGGTTTTAAATTCTGCCCAACATCACAATGAAGGGCAGCCCTTGTCTTGTTTAGCACTGCTGCTGATTACCTGTATCTGAACATGAGTGGGCTGGACCATCTCTGTGGAAACCCTCTCCAGTTTGTTTCCTCTGCCATCTTGGCCTGTAAGTCGAATGCAGAAGGGAACGCTGGGAACAGAGTCCACCCATCCCACCAGCTCGTCCACAGAGTAGGAGGACGAAAAAGAGGAGGAAGAGGAGGAGTTCAGCTTCACCTTCTGCAGGGTCTCCCCTTGAGCTCCCAGCAGCATCACATGACTGAAGGATGCTTCCTCATCTGGAACCAGGCCTGTAACAGCCAGCACCACAAAGGCCGGGACACCTGGGAAATTCCATAAAGATACATAGCGTTTTTTTTCTAAATGGCAGACACATTCCTGGGTGTGAGACTTACTGTACACTACCACTGATACATCACTGATGATATACCCATCCCTTACCTGCTACTGGACTACCCTCCACTCTGGCCAGACCTGGGTGTGTCTCATTGGTTACAGTGGCAAAGTAATACAGGAAATCTACACTGCTGTCACCTGGTTGTGCAGATAAAAGACAAATCTTTTGTTTTTTTTGTCTCATTATTTAAGTGCAGTCACATAATATCTGACGAATTATCTGTTGGTGGATTTGCTCAATGTCTAACATGGTTTTTCTTTACCTATTACGTTGAATGTTAGGTGTCCGTCACTTTTGGCGTGGACTTCCCACTGGCCTTGCAGTATAGGAGGAAGCAGGCTGATACGGTACAGCCCCTTGAAGCGCTCCAACTCTGCTAGAGGGCCTTGATCACTTAGCAGGGACTGGCTTTGGTCTGACAGGGAGAGGGAGATGAACAACTGGGCTTATTGAATCATCAAACGCAAAGAAGACTAATGTTAGTCAAACATTTTATAAGCAAGTACAATAATATAGTTCACAGTCAGTAGTTGCCAGAATAAAAAAGGAATAAATAAACCAATGCTGCCTAGAATTAGCTTTCATCAGCAGTTTATAGTTGCATAGCGTATAGCTTTGCCCTACAATTACCTGAAGGATTGGTGAGGATGCACTCTATCAGGATGCCAGTGACATGTAGGGTGACGCTTTTCACTGAGCTGTCAACTCTGAAGGAATGAGAGGACATCAACTCCTGGGCACTCTCCACGTGGAGTAGGGTCACCTGGGTGAGGAAGGAGAAAAAATGTGCTTGACATATCTGAATGATAAATGCATGTTTCCACTTCAAAGAGATTTAACGTGTCTATGGTCAATATTTCTATAATAAAAATGGATCACACGACAACTTCTATGTGAAAGGAGATTTTTGACACACACATAATCACTACCAAACCCTGGAGTTCCTCCCCTGCAGTCGCAAGATAATTAACAAGGTAGGAGGGCAGGGGGGGGGGCATATCTCTGCAAAAGTGTTTACTTTTTCATACTTTCCTCTGATCTTTGTTTTGTAGCTAGCATCTTTGCCTCAAGAACTGGTTTGATTTAGTTCAGCTGAGTATGTAAAATGTTGATGTCCATCAAAAGATCCAACTGCTGTACCTTGTCAGCAGCTGTGTTATCCTCCACTATGGTAGAAACCTTGTGGATGTCAGAGTTGGTGGTAAATATAGTCAGTCCTCCTGACAGGGAGGACAGGGAAGAGTAGAGAGAGAAACGGTCAGGGGACAAAGGTCCCCTACTCCTCCTCTTTCTCCTCCTCCTCCTCTTCCCTCGGATCTCTGTCGTGTAGTTGTGGTCTTCGGTCAGGAGAAATGTCACCTGTGGGAAAATCAGATCAGAACTTAAGCGATGGTTGAGCTGAAACAAATATGCCAAAATTAGACTTGTTTGATCGCAGTCCTCTTGCCATCACAGTTTCTGTCCACAATTAATGCACAGTATGTAAGATAAGAAATGTAGGAGTTCATTACAGAAAAAAATTCCATCTTAAAATGCAATTTACATAATGCTATTTCTCTTCTTTGAAGTACATAATCAGCATCTGCAAACATAGATAACGTCTTCCTGAGTTGTAATTTTGAATTCTTCATGTCATTAGGTGAAACTTTTTTGTCTGCGATATTACAGCCAGGTGTGTTTCATTTAGATGTAAGGCTTCAAGCTGAGATTCATAAAATGATCCCCGTATCCCGGTAAAATCGTAGCTCGGTGTATTCAGACCAGCTCCACATTTATATTACCACAGTCTTCCTGAATGCTAATCCTCTTAAAAAGAGACTCATACATTTCAACTGCATGTCTACGATACTGAACATAATGTAGCTTTTATTAGAGATAAATCATCTTTAAAATTAGAACCTACCTTGCTCTGTTTCTCAAGTGTAAGTGCCTTCACCGCATCAAACAAGTGGGCATCTTTAGGGGAGGCATCAGTGAATACAAAGATCTCAGACAGTGGTGGACTGTGAGTGAGTGCCAGCTGTAAACACACAGCAAAAGGGGAAATTAGCTGCCACACGTACTTGCAATTCTCATACCATACACGTTTTCACACATACCTAATGGCGTTACCTTGAGTGTTACATAAAGATACAGCATCTAAAGTTACCTGAATGGCAGAGAGACACATCTCTGGCTCGTCTCCTCCACCCAGTGCCATCAGTTTCTCCATGTGCTGCATGAACTGGTATGGGTCATCGGTCTCATACACTGGTCCTACGGCTGAGGCATATAGTAGAACAGAAATTTCAGATGGTAAGTTACAGCTGATGGCTTTTTGAGCAGAAATAACAGCTCAATCTATTAGGATGTTAACCATCACATTAAACTATGGAACGCTATGAAGCCTAATTTAATTATTAAGTCAAAATTCAAGGGGCCTTACACCCTAGGAACAGTTCAACATTTTGGGAAACACTCCTATTTTCTTTCTTGCCAAGAGTTAGATGAGAAGATTGATACCACTATCACAGGACTCTCTGCAGACCAGACAAGTTCTTTGACACTAAACTAATTTCTTTTTAGACCTGGATTTGTGCATGGGGGCCTTGTCATGTTGAAGCAGAAAATGGCCTTCCACAATCTGCTACCAATAAGTTGGAAGCACATTATTATCTAAAGTGTAAGTGTACTGTAGCATTAAGATTTCCCCTTAAAGAGCACTCCACCGGTTCAGTAAATCGATGCAACAGAGCCAGAGATATCGACAGTTTGGTTGGAGAATCAGGTGCAATATGCTAGTAGTGGCTAATATAGCCTTGGTAAACCCTGACTCAAGTGACATCACTGGAGGCAATTCATCATATTTTGCACAGTTGCCAGTTTTTTATGCCTGTGAAGTAGTACTCATTAGTGTGCTGTGGTTTCCACATACTTGCAGCCATAATAGAGACAGGTCAGTCAGTCAGTCACCATAAAATCATTGTCATTATTGTTCATCAACATTAAGTAAAAAGCATGTGACAAAGCAAGAAGTATTGTAAGTGATAAAACAGCTCATGGATAACTGATAAAAGATTATTACATGGTAACAAGATAAAAAAGGAAAGTTTCACAAAAATGATTTAAAGAGAGTATAGATTTAGCCCAGCTCTCCAGGCAGATGGCTCCAGCTCTGTACAGAACTGTTTTCATTCCGGACTGTGACAAATATCTCTAGCCGCACCTGGGTCATGGAAGGGCACAAGTAGAAAGGTGCCAGGCTGCTGAGGGCTGTTGGCTCGGCTCTGGATGATGGAGTGAGCCCGGAGGCGAGCAGCAGTGATCTCCTCAAACATGCTGCCTGTGGTGTCCATGACAAATACCAATGCAGGGGCCTGCTTCACACTGAAGAGCCTGTCAAAGGGAGTTTGGAAAGAAAATAAAGTCATACCACATACACTCAGCAGCTGAAACTTATTTAAAATATTTGGGAAGCTGTTGGCCTACATATATTATTCAATGTTTTCTATTCATACAATTGTAACAGGAGTTGAAACTTACCGGAGGAAGGCTTTGTGACCCACAGTGTCTCTGAGGTCTCTCAGTACAGTCAGGGTGGCCTCAGTAGCCAAAGTGGCAGCTTCCACATGGAGGTAATGGTGCGGAGAGAAGAGGGGTGAGGTGCTGTCCTTGTTGATGCCCCCTTTAGCCCCCATATATCGGCCACTGTCCAGAATACCTCCATGACTACATTTACCTGAAAAATAAAAAGCCATTCAAACACTCTATATAGAAAATACTTTGGATTTGAATTTACTTGTTCCTTTGTTTTTCGTTTGGAGGTTTTTCTTTTTTTTTTTTTTTGGCAGGACTGCAGCTGCTCGAGGCTGACATGGGACTAGCATACCCTGAGGTTTTGGAGGGAAAGTGCTGAAGTAGCCAGTGGTGAGCAGTTGGGTGTCTTGCTGTGTGTGTGTAAGTCTTGGCAGGAGGTTGTTTCGACAAGTGGCACTGAAGCACTCCATACAGGTAGGAGTGTCCTCTGTGGACAGAAAGCGTAACGGTTTAGTGTGTCATTGTTAATGAGGCTCATTAAAGCTCCTAATCAGTACTGCAGCAGTACATCCTTTTTCAAAAAACGTATACTCTGCTATCATCTTTGTTTGAGTCTTCACTGTTCGGATTGAAGGCCTTTTCTTCACTCTCAGGTTCACTATGTGGGGATTTGGTACAGTATTCAACAGCTATATTTCTTTACAAGTAAGCTGACAAGTTATTAGTCACAGAGGGAATGCCTACCTTTCTGAGTTAATACGTGTTTGAAAAGGCTTCAAATCACTTTTCAGGTTCAAGGTCAAGTACTATGGTACTGTGATGTAATGGATGGCATTTTCAGTTTTACCATCATACATAAATAATAATGATAATAATAATAATACCATGGCAGTGGTCATTGCTATGCATTGTGTTAAAAGAAAATTTGTTTTGGTCAGATTTGCCTGTAAATTTTATTTAATTCAGTTGTACTGGCCATGCAAGACGTCAAAAGGCCAAGGCACAAACACTATGGAGTGATAGTAACATTGATTCGGCCATGGTACAAAAACGTACCACTGCACAGCAGTGTGGTATAGCACATATGCATCCATATGTATTGCAATTTCGCTGTGCTATTGGTCATAAACATGGTGGCATGGTACCTACATAATGGCATGGCATTAATGGTGAGGATGAGACATGTTAGATGTACATACAAGTGTGTAGAGTCACGATGACTATTATTCTGGCAATGTGGGATTATTTTCATTGTTGATGAATCTGCTGATTCTTTTTTCGGTTAAGCAATTAATAATTATGACATAGTAAAAAAATTGTGAAAAAATGGCATTCACACTTTCTCAGAAGCCACAGTAATGTCTTGAATTTGTTTGTTTTGTCTGACTGTCTAAAACATTCAGATGTTCAATTTACTGTCATACAGTATATGATGAATAAAAACAGCAAACTGTCAAATTTGAGAAGCTTGAACAGGAGAATGTTTGCCACTTTTGCTTGAAAAATGGCTGAAACAATTAATCGATTATCATAATAGTTACCAATTAATTTTCTGTCAATCAACAAATCAATGAATTAGCAAATCGTTGAAGCTCCACCTCAGATTGTTGGATTTATTTTGAGCGTTTGTGCAAATGGATTTGTGTTCTCAACTTTTGGAGCATAATGCTTTATTGATTTTCTTTGTCTTTCTCTGAAGTGATGACAATTTTCTTAAGATGAAAAGTATGTATTTAGAGACTGATATCTATTTATTTAAGGATATGCTGTATAGCTTATTCACCTAAAAGTGAGTATTGTTACCAGTACAGTGTAGGCTTCAAGTGTTGAACTCCTCAAACCTCACCTATCCCTTAGTTCTGTTTTCCCACCTCTGCCCATCACCTGATCAGCCACTTGCCTGCAGACCTGTTTTTCATTGGCCATTATTCTCAGTATATACAATATGTTGTCAGAGTTTCCACTGATGTAGTTGTCAGAATGTCTACGTTTCTATTCCTGTCTGACCCTTTTGCATCTCCACTAACAAACTATCAACCTCTCATCTAGTTTGTTTAGCTTTAAGCTTTAATTCCGGCTGCGTTGCCTGTGCGTCTGCGTTTGGGTCCATATTCCTGCTGCCAGAAGATGAATGATGACAAATGTTTTACTGTAACAAGCATCCAGAGGAAAAATAAAACATTACAGTGGTCAAGGTCATCATCTGTGTTGGTTTTGATAATCATGAAACACTGCAACAGATAAAAATGCCTGCATTACATCACGATAAAAGTACCTGTAAAGAGGCAGAGACTCTACAAGCTATGAAAAGAATAATTTTAATTCTAAAATGAATTTATGTACAGCAACTGTTGAAAAAGGCCCCAAATTCTATTTGATAAACAAATTCCTGTTTTTCTGCAGTCATATCTGGACTTATATTTAGATCTGGAGCAAAATAAATGTATTTCCTATGAGGAACCCAAATGGAAAAGCCATGTGTCCCTTGGTGCTGGGAGATATGGTTGAAATCAGATGATTATCATGATATTAATCACGATACGCAATCGACACCCTTAGGCAAACCTATGCGGTCATATAAAACATAAAATAACCAAACTAATGTGTAAAGACCTGGACTGTGTTCCACTGTTATGAAACTTCAGTAACTAATTGTGTTAAGAGATCCTATATAAGATCATCATGATAGGATTCTATTCAAAGCTGATAACCAATAATAATGAATCACCCTCCAGCCCCGGGATCATGTTTTGAATTGATAAAGTGGGCAGTGGTGTAATCACAGATGTGAAGGTATGATTCACCTCTAGCCACAGGGATGGCAGGCTCCTCTGGCTGCAGCAGGTGGAGGTATATGGAGTACTGGCCCATCTCCACCCAGTTACTGTGGCTGTAGAAGTCCTGGCATAACACATGTTTAAAAGACAATGCTTTACATATGTTTTTTTTTTTTTTTGTCCTGCACATATTGGATGAGGATATCGAAAGCAAAATCCTTGCTAGTGCTCTTGATCCTGTCCTGTCTTTCTTTGTTAACAGACAAGTGTTAAACATCGTAAGTCCCGTGTTACAAACTGTTTTGCTTCTGCATTGAAAACTGCTATTGTACTTTGTGTATGTATGAATCCTCAAGAAGATTGTTCCTAAATTGTAAAACAGTATTGTTTATAAGTAATGCAGTATTTATTACCATTTAATTATTTAATTAACTTATTACCATTGTTACAGTATATCACAATTATCTTTTGTCGTCTGTGTCTTAATTACAGTGCCACTGTGTACCTGCAGGGAGTGAAATAGCTGGCCCAAGCTATGACGAGCACTTTGGTACTCCTTGGCTCGTACTGAGAGCAGAGTCTGAGTCCAGAACTGCCGTAACACCACCATGGCGCTGTCCACACGCTCTGAATCAAAGTGGTACACTGGATCGGACCTGGTGGAGCTCAGGAAGTCCATGGCAGCATTGGACTTCACCACTTCTCCCACAGCTCTCCAGAAGCCTCGGCCTAGTCTGGTCTGGGAGAGATACAGGTGGATTTTTTACCATCATTGGAATGAGATACAGCTCTGTGCACATGGATAATGTGAACATTTTTTTAATACAGCTTTCATTAACTCCTTTATGCAAAATAAATGATCAGCCAGTGATGTTGGCTCACTTCAGTACTGATCTCAATGATATCTGATATGATTTAATGAAATATGTAAACCAAAAGTAGGCCTTTGGTAAAACTGTGTTTTATACTGCATGTGCAGTAAATATCCTGACTGCAAACATCATCTTACCTGTTCCTCTGCATGGTTTCCCTGGTGTTTTTTGATGCCCTTCAGAGTCTCCAGGGTGACATTGAGAATGGCCTGCTCTGTGATGTACTGGTGCGTGTGTGAGTCCCAGGACAGCGTTAACACTCGAGACCAAAAGTTGGGGAGGAAGCCCATGCATGGCAAAGCCAAGAGGAGGAGGTAAGCGAGAATAAACCAGCACATCTGCTTCTCACTCCCTTCCCAGATTCGTCTTCTGCCCTTTGACATTAGAGATAGGCTGAGTAGGTCACATCTGCATAAAATAAAACTATGCAGTCATTTGCAATACAAAATCCAATTTGATTTAATAGACATGGCACCTGGTATAGACCTAAACAGATGCTAAAATGCTCTGTATAGCTGATGGGAACTGCAGAGTCCGGTGATCTGTGGGCTTTTGCCAAGCAACACCTGTCAGATTACACATAGTCTTTTTATCCATTTTCCATCTAAAAATATTGACTAGCATAAAGCTTCAATAAATCTAATGTCACGATTTAAGCTTTTTTGTGAATGTTTTGTTATTTTTGAAGCTGTTGCCTTGCCTGCTATAGAGGCCTGTTGAAAACATTGTTAGTTCAAATACTGCAAATCATTCAGCTGAGCCGAACCAACATTACCGAAAGAGTTCTTTAAGGATTCATGAATTTGTCACATAAAATGCAATTTCTGTTTGCTAAATGGACGGATATGAATCAACATGACCCCTATTGTTCAGTAAAGTTTTGTGCTGATTGGATCAGTCTGTGCCAGTCATCTATGTGTCCTTTTCTGTCACCCACTCCTTAAACCTCCTCTCACATTTTTCTCAGCTTTGTCTGTACAGAGGCTCCTATTGTTCCTTGACCACTTTATTCAGATACAATACTTTGGTTTTGTTCTCTTAGTCTGTGCTTTCACAAGGGAGACGCAGAAACAAAGCATGAGGCCTACAAACAACTGCTCCCTCCACTCTGACAGCCTCCATTCAGCAAATAAGTCTTAATTGATTGGCGTTGTCTCTTAAATCGAGAGCACAAAGACTCCCCCATTCACTCATTCTGCAGGAATGATGCAAGGTCTGATACTTGTACAGTGATTATTGATGACATTTTTATGTTTTTAACATCTTTAACCTGTGCAACTTGTGTTATACACACTTTAAGCAACTTCTCATCATCTTTTGCTTAGTTTGCCCTTCATCAGACTGATGCATGTAAGCACAGTATATTAACTAGAGCAAACCTTTGCACCAAACTTCCTCCTTCATCACACTGCAATAATGTCAACTAAGAATGCCTAATTTTTTAAGGTCACAAATTAGTGAATGCTGTACTGTTTATTTTTTAATCCTGGTTCATATATTACCAGGCAACTACAAACATTTCCCTAAAGTTGTACTTATAATCTAAGAATTTCAACACAAAATAAAAACGTTCTCACCTCAGTTACTCCGGCAGGACTCTTTCTCTTTAGACTTTGCTCAGACACGCATTTAGCAGAGACGTCACAGTCACAGTGCACAGGAACACCACACACGTACATGCATATAACAACGTAGATCACCACAACGTGTGACCAGAGGAAACTGTGTCTGGTATCAGAGCGTTCTTGGCCATGTAACAAAAATTATTGAGTCTTCACACTTGTCTGTCCCTGGGCTCTCGTCTCTGGCCGACTCCTCTGCAAAAATAACAACCAAGATATGAATGGAAGAAGCACTCTGTTGAGCTCGGATGAGAGTCTGATTGACGCTTCGCGGGTTTTGGGTGTGTTTCTTAGCGAGGGGGGCACACCATGAGGCAGAGGACATCCCGTCATAGCTCCCCTGCAGCCTTGTGCCCCCCCTTACCCCCCATTATTGCACGGTGCATTGATTTGCCACAATAGGGCCGCATATATTACCAGCCAGGGTGTTCAACTTAGGCCTACCCCAACCCCCCTGCCCTCTCTCTCTCTCCATCACTCTCGCTTTTCCCAACAACACCAAAAAACACTGCTTTTCCCGGCTGCAAACACTACAACCCCTTCGTCTCTCCTAGTTACCCACATTTCTAATGGTAATGCAAAGAGGGGCATCAGTTGCTAGCCAACGCTAGGGACAGTGTTAAACTTCAGTTTGTGGGACTGAATGTGGTAAAAGGAGATGAATTGAATGAATGGGGTATTTTTCCGCCTTGGTCTTCTGTTGTTTCAAGGGTTTTGCTGTTTCTCAACTACCTTTAAGGGATAAACTAGTTTTCCAGAGCAAAAATATTTGATCATGTTTCAGTTAAGGGGTGAAAGAGAAACAAAGAGACAATAGGAAAGTTTTGTTACTATAGTTGTGTCTATGTCTCAATGCAACTCCTTGGCAAACTATAAAAAAAAGTTTGTTCAGAGAGTGAAAGCAGATCAGTGGGGGGCTTGACCACAGACCTACAGAGTCAGGGAAAGATGGGTAAAAACATCTTTCCCTGCACATAGTTGCAGAGAGAACATCCTGAGGGGAAACCATTTTGCTAAACCTCCCAATTTATTTGAAGACATCTGCAGGTGAGGTTAGTG
The DNA here is from genome assembly GCF_016859285.1 of Xiphias gladius. Taxonomy (NCBI): domain Eukaryota; kingdom Metazoa; phylum Chordata; class Actinopteri; order Istiophoriformes; family Xiphiidae; genus Xiphias; species Xiphias gladius. Next base: position 7,675,866 of record NC_053406.1, on the reverse strand, counting down.
TTTCCTGTTCACCTGCAGTAAGGTAACCCAGTTTTTTTTTTCTGTGCTGAGAGTTTGTCAAAATGGTTTTGCTTTAGCCAGAAGATTCTCTTGACTCCGTTTTACCACTATCAGATTTCAGTCTATCACATCAACTGCATACAGTAAATATTATGATAGGTACTCTTGTTGCTTTACCATCTCCTCAGCCAGAAATCTGGGTGTGTACTCTTTATATTCTACTAAGAGAAGCTACTGATGTTTTTTTGTGTGTAGAAGCATTAATGCAGTCATGAGAGACTGCAGAACTCTCTCTATACAACACTGATAATGAAGGCCCTGATTAGGGTAGTTACGTCCCTTCTCTTTGCTGGTCTCACCCTGTGATAGCTATCAACACCATTTGACCTCTAAACTACTGAATGATGCAGGCTTTTTAACAATTGTAGGGGCTGGACTGTTTTATGCCCATACGGCGCTGATGCCGTCAGCTCATGAATGCTTGCAAATTACCCTCACACCATATCAGAGGATGGAAAATACATGTCAGGTGACAGGCAAGGATAGACAGAAATACTCAAATTAAACTCAAATGCCAGGAATTAAACCAACTCTTACACCAAAACAAAATTCAATGTTTACTTTTACTGTGCAGCAAATCTACAAAGGAAGAACTTGTAAGTCCAAACTTTATCAATAAAAAATTTGGGAGCTTGAAAATGTCTGTGTACAGGCAAGTTACAACCACTACTTTGTATGCTCTTGTTTGTCCTGCGGCTGTACCCTGCTGGGACTTTTTTAATAAAACAACTTTTGTTTTTTTGTTTTTTTTTGTATTTGGGTACTTTTTTTAATTTGGGAAGCTGAGATAAAGAAGCTAAAGAGCCTTTGCAATAGGCCATAATCCACCTGTGTAATAGTGTAGAGTGTGTGTAGTACAGTAATGTGTCAGGCATGATAGAAAGGCTCGATCACATTCTGAGCCCCTCCCACAACAGAAAGAAGTGTTGCTGTGCAGTGAATCAGTGGTTATCAGTAGTTCATCATATGAATGGCTGAACTAATCAGACTCTAGGTTTTAGCGTGGAATAACTTGACTTCATCCACAAATGTGATTTTAACCAACAATTGATCAGTGAAGAGCCAGTGAGTAGGTTTGGGAAATGGTCAGTGGTAGATAGATAAAGGCAAGTGACAGGAAAGGCCATCTGTCATGAAGACGCTCAAACCATACACTCAGCAAGAAGCCTTCCGTGTTTGACATCCCTCTTCCTGCGCAGGGTACAATTTCTGCGTAAACGTGTACATCTGATGCATTGTGCCCATGGAATATACGTTAAAAATAACCTTCATTGACTGTATAGCTTCCAGTAGTGTATAGGTGAGGATGTCTATTGGTAAGTTGTTAAACCTACTGTATGCAGTATTGCAGGTTTATTCTACACCAGGCGAAGTGTTCTGCTTTTGACCAGATTTTCTTCAGTAGTGTCACAACTTCCATCTTTACAAAAGACAGTTTTCTACCGACTCTCCATTGAAACTAACGCTCCATCATTTCTGCTTATCTAAGAAGCGAAAACTTATCTTATAAACCACTGTGCACTTGAATGCAGCTACTTATACTTATATGAAAGAATAGTTTTAGGAAATTAAAACAAATATATGTACTTTCATAACATGTCCAGTTGTTGTTTTGAGGTGTGTTGGTAGCATGGCATGTACAGAATTGAATTCTCTTTTCCTTTTTTGTTAAAACAGTAACTGCCTTGACTTTGCTACCTGCTGAACTGGCATGATGGTGAACTGCTGTGGTCTGCTATCTGCCAATAAAGAACCAGGCAAAGAGCTGTCAGCGAAGCATGGCTCTAGCATGGCTGGAGACTGGTCTTTTTTTAGTTACACTGGTAGCTATTATTTAGCTTGGATGCTGAAATGTAATGTAATGTGATTGGACAGACACTAATAAGTTAGTGTCTGTCTAACTTATTCACAGGAAGTGGAGGGAGTGAGGGTGCCGGTGTTCAGGTGACTTCTGTTCCAGCCTCTCTGGTGCCCTACACTCTGTCTTTCTCTGCCCGAGTGTCCTCAGTATTAAGTATTCTGATGATTTTTTTTGTGGGTTTTCTTTTTCCTGTTTATTGGTCTTTCACATTGCTAACTTTTTTGGTTTTATTATTGTCAAAACTTTTCAGAACAGCACTAAATACTTGAAATAAATCCAGTAAATTATGTCTTTGATGTCAATTTGTGTCTAAGCAAATAAACGACATGAGCATTAATGTATTACTTAAAGACTACACACCTGCTACACACTGTGTGACACCAGGTATACATGCAAACCCTGAGCTGTCAGACCATTTGACCAAGTTTAAGAACTGCCTGCTTGAACTGGGATTTTTTTTTTTAAACTAACCAACCAGAGGTTACTGCTTCTTTGTAATCTTTAGGGATGGATGAGTCTAAGTCACATTGCACTCCAGAACTGTTTGTGCCTGGAGATGAACCTCACACATCAGCTGACATCTTGCCCTCAGGCTGCACACAGTTTTACACTCTCTGGCAAGGACATATTCCTCAACACATCCTTGGTTATGTTCACAAACATTCTGAGAAAATACTTTTGTAGATCAACTGAGAGCCACAGGAATAATGACAATTAAATGTTAAACTCTCTCAAAATTATTTTTATTGTTATTAGTATTATTATTTTGTATATTAGAAGTGTCTTAGAAAAAACAAATTACAGTATGACTTTAAATCAGCATATATATATATATATATATATATATATGCTGATTTCTGCTTATCTAAGAAGCGAAAACTTATCTTATAAACCACTGTGCACTTGAATGCAGCTACTTATACTTATATGAAAGAATAGTTTTAGGAAATTAAAACAAATATATGTACTTTCATAACATGTCCAGTTGTTGTTTTGAGGTGTGTTGGTAGCATGGCATGTACAGAATTGAATTCTCTTTTCCTTTTTTGTTAAAACAGTAACTGCCTTGACTTTGCTACCTGCTGAACTGGCATGATGGTGAACTGCTGTGGTCTGCTATCTGCCAATAAAGAACCAGGCAAAGAGCTGTCAGCGAAGCATGGCTCTAGCATGGCTGGAGACTGGTCTTTTTTTAGTTACACTGGTAGCTATTATTTAGCTTGGATGCTGAAATGTAATGTAATGTGATTGGACAGACACTAATAAGTTAGTGTCTGTCTAACTTATTCACAGGAAGTGGAGGGAGTGAGGGTGCCGGTGTTCAGGTGACTTCTGTTCCAGCCTCTCTGGTGCCCTACACTCTGTCTTTCTCTGCCCGAGTGTCCTCAGTATTAAGTATTCTGATGATTTTTTTTGTGGGTTTTCTTTTTCCTGTTTATTGGTCTTTCACATTGCTAACTTTTTTGGTTTTATTATTGTCAAAACTTTTCAGAACAGCACTAAATACTTGAAATAAATCCAGTAAATTATGTCTTTGATGTCAATTTGTGTCTAAGCAAATAAACGACATGAGCATTAATGTATTACTTAAAGACTACACACCTGCTACACACTGTGTGACACCAGGTATACATGCAAACCCTGAGCTGTCAGACCATTTGACCAAGTTTAAGAACTGCCTGCTTGAACTGGGATTTTTTTTTTTAAACTAACCAACCAGAGGTTACTGCTTCTTTGTAATCTTTAGGGATGGATGAGTCTAAGTCACATTGCACTCCAGAACTGTTTGTGCCTGGAGATGAACCTCACACATCAGCTGACATCTTGCCCTCAGGCTGCACACAGTTTTAAACTCTCTGGCAAGGACATATTCCTCAACACATCCTTGGTTATGTTCACAAACATTCTGAGAAAATACTTTTGTAGATCAACTGAGAGCCACAGGAATAATGACAATTAAATGTTAAACTCTCTCAAAATTATTTTTATTGTTATTAGTATTATTATTTTGTATATTAGAAGTGTCTTAGAAAAAACAAATTACAGTATGACTTTAAATCAGCATATATATATATATATATATATATATATATATATATATGATGTTGTTATGTTGTTCCTGCATGGCATACAGTATACTTAAGTATGTAGAAAATCACACTGTCTTCTTATATTAAATACCAGCCACCTACACCAAAAACACACTTACCATAAGATATAAATATCAAAAACAAATATCAAAGTACACTAAAAATGCACTCATTCTCTTGGAGGGGATATTAGATTCCAGGTGTGTGTCTGTGAGTGTAATTTTTGCAGGGGAGGAAAGGAAGGATACAGTTACCCTGCTGTCAATAACACATCTGTCGGGCATTTGTGCGTGGGCTGGAAGACGCATTGTGAGTACAAACTTTGTGCAGCCTGCTCCAATTTAGCAGAGGAAGCAGAATTTTTGTGATTTCCATTGCAGCAGCTGCAACTTAAAGACACTATTTTTCCGCAGATGGGGTCTTGCCGCGCTTCATAGGCAGTTCTGGAGAAAATACAGGAGTCGGATACATGGTTTTCTAACAAGAAGCTTTTGGAACAGAACATTGCGCAATTTCAAGCTCCGCCCATACGGTGTTTTCTTTTTCTTTGAAATCGAGCGTGCCCAGGGGGAGGCGTGACTGCCACTCTTCCTTCAGCTTTTATCAGGTAAAAGTCTTTCTTGTTCTACAAACCTACAAGTTGTCTGTACACATTTGTAAGACGGAACTGCGGCAAAACTGTCGGTACGTATTCAAGTAGTCCAGGATGACGCACTGCTTACCAGAGGCTTCACCGATAAGAGATACACCGGGAAACCCTGTTCATACCTGGGGGACAGTTTTGTTGTCGCGCTGGCTTTGAATTTATGCACGAATCTTAATGGTGTGTTTAATGTGATATCGGGAAAATACGGCAAAGAAGGAGGTCGGACGCCTCCCACAGCCATTGTTTCTGTTTTGATCTGCAACTTCCCGTCAGGGGGAGGCAATGACTGGCACTGCAAAATGTCCAACGATCAAATGAAACTAACGACGCAAACAAGTGAGCGAAGTGGAGAGGGATACAAAACAAACCGGACGGAACCAGGGAAGGGCGAGGACGTGCGGAGGGTGGCGGTTCTTTGCTAAGTGTTTGCGGGCTTGTACTGTCCTGTTGAGAGGGATACAGGAAACAGGGGAGACGGGATAGATGAACCCGCCGAATCCTTTTTTCTCTCTGAATCAATACGAATGAATACAGCTATGTTTTCTAACTTTGGAGATGTGTGGAGTAAATTTATTAATAGTATTGCTGAATTTTCATCCTTAAAAAAAAAAAAAAAAAAAAATCCTTAATCAAGGTTGGCACATTCAGACCTCATACCGTGCTGATAAGTATAATGGTTATAAAATACCTATAATGCACTGTACCTGTCATTCATCCCTACAAATGTCCTCGTTAATTGTTGCACAGGTACGATGGACTGCTGTGGTCTAGTAACTGCCCAGAAGGAGCCAGGTATGGAGCTGTTAGAAAACAAAACAGACAGAAATATTTGATTTCCAACATGAACTTGTTGTACTCATGTAAACTTCAAAAGGAAAGGCTTGTATTGGCTGTAATGGCAGTCAGGCACAAAATCACATCCTGCTTGGCACATTATTAGACAGAGATATGTTTAACTATCGAGTGGGTGAACAGGTACAGCTTTAATATGGCTAAAAAGGAATGAAACCTTAAATAACAACTATTTAAAAATGTCTTTACAGAACACAGCAGTGGTCATATTGTCCTTATGTTCGTTGTGGTTTTTTTTCTTTGTTTTGTGTCTCGGTCAGTTCCTCTGAAGAGCATCGAGGTGGAGCTGGAGGTGAGGGACCATGTGGCTACAGTGGTCTCCACTCTGAACTATGAGAACAAGGAGGACCAACCAATAGAAGCTGTTTTTGTTTTCCCTCTGCCTGGAGATGCGGCTGTCTGTCATTTCAGTGCTAAGATTGGACAGACGCAGATTGTGGCTGAGGTGAAGGAGAAACAGCAGGTGAGCTGGACAGTAGAGGCTTAGTCACTGTAAATGGATCTTAAAGAAACAGCAAACACAGTGAATGTTTGCTCACTTGTGTCGTGTGTACTCCAGGCCCATGAGGACTATGATGATGCGCTGAGCTCCGGTCAGCAGGCCTTCCTATTGGAGGAGAGTGAGCAGAGTCCAGATGTATTCTGTCTGAGTGTGGGCAGTCTGCCTCCAGGAGAGAGCGCCTCCATCAGGCTGGAGTACGTCAGTGAGCTGGCTGTGCAGGCTGATGAGGGGCTGAGGTTTTGTCTGCCTGCTGTGCTCAACCCTCGCTACCAACCTCAGGGTAAGAAAACCAGCCAACACTTTTGGATTTAGTGAACACCAAACTGGTCTTTGAATTCCAGCAACTGTGAAGTGTTTTTGGATGGGAATGTTGCATTTGTGTGCCTTGTTTAAAATCACTAAAGGTCTTGTATTCGATAGCCCTGCCAGAACTTTTGTAATTACACCTTACTTTCTCAAGTGACCCTGTGTCATTCATAGTTACACATGGACCGAAGGATTTCAGTGTGTAATATCTCTTTAGTTACACCATCGCTAACCTGCGTGATCTTGTTTACAGGTAGTGAAGGTGCCAGTGTTAAGGTGACTTCTGTTCCAGCCTCTCTGGTGCCCTACACTCTGTCTTTCTCTGCCCGAGTGTCCTCTCCTCGTCAAATCTCTAAAGTAGAGTCCAACTGTTCCCTTGACCCTCTCCAGTACCTCAGCACAGAGCAGACCCAGGCCGCGGTAGGTAGACTGCTAATGTGTCTGCTGTGTGTGGTTGCTCGTCAATACTGAGAACAAAATATATACCTCTGTTGATATTTATGAATGTGAACTGCAGGTCAAGTTGGCTGCAGGACACAAGTTTGACAGGGATGTTGAAGTGCTGATTTATTACAAAGATGCCCACCAGCCCACTGCTGTGGTGGAGGCAGGACAGGCCTCTGCCAAGCCTGGTAAGTGCAAATTAGTGAAGTTGTTACTTTGCAGAAAAAAAAAGTTCATTATCCTCATCCTCCCACTGATTTACATGTGTTAGAATAAACCACATGTGTTTCAGGCACTCTGATGGGTGATCCAGTAGTGATGCTGAGCCTGTACCCTGAGTTCCCCAAGTCTGTGATGTCTTCAGTCGTCTCCTGTGGAGAGTTTGTGTTCTTACTGGATCGGTCTGGGAGTATGGATTTTGCTACCACTGTCGATGAGCAGCAAGAAACTCGCATTGGCAGTGCCAGGGTATTTATTATGTGTTACTTCAGTCATAAAATCATTCATAGTGTCCCTCTCACACAGTAACCTTCACTATCTTTTCTCTCCCTCCTTCAGGATACTCTGCTGCTCCTGTTGAAGAGCTTACCAATGGGCAGCTATTTCAACATCTATAGTTTTGGGTCCAGTTATGAACACATCTTCCCGTAAGTGACTCAGTCCACAAAAATGTCACTTGTTGTACATGTGTATTTGTTCATTGATGCAGGGTAGGGTGAACACTGATATTTCGCAATTCTGCCAAACCCTACAAAATCTGTAGGAATAAATTTATAGCAACTACAGTACTGTTAAGACTTGCTTAAGTTTAAGGAAAGATAATAGTTATACTTTTAAAAAGTTGGTCTGAGAATAGCTGTGAAGTCTTAATTGCAGTGTAGAAGTTGTTAACACCACACAACCATCCACCACCTGAACTCCTTCGTTTGTGTGTTTCTGATGGCAGTAAGAGTGTGGAGTACAGTGAGAAGACCTTGGAAGAGGCTCTGAAGAAAGTTGAAAAGATGACCGCTGATCTGGGAGGAACAGAAATCCTTGAGCCTCTCAAGCACATTTATAGCCAGCCCTGCATTCCAAATCAACCTAGACAAGTAATACACACACACATATCCACACATACTCACACACACACATGCCCACACAAAATGCCAACAACACTATCAAAGACATCAACAATAAGGGCTCTGTTTTTGTGACAGAACTATGGTTCTCCGATAGTTTGGTACTTTCCTGATCTTGAAATTTACTCAGCTCCCTCTTCACTACGAATGTCTGGTTCAGTGAATGCATTGCAGTAGACGCAGTACCAGTCTGCCTGTATATTTCAAGAACAAGATGCCAAGACACTTGAAGGCCTTCACTTGGGGCAGTGATTCACTCCCAACCTGAAAGGAGCATTCTGTTATTTTCTGGCAGAGTACCATGGTCTCAGACCTGGAGGTGCTGACCCTAACCCTTGTTGCTTCACACTTGAACACAAATCATCCCAATGCACACTGGAGGTCACAGTCTGAATAAGCCAGAAAAACAATGTTATCTGCAAAAAGGAGATATGCAATCCTGAGGCTGACTGGCTGCCTCCCCTTTGGTCAAAGGTTTTTTTTTTTCTTAATAAGAGGTACACTTATCTCATACTTGAACATGCTGTTTTTTATGATCAATCCATAGCTAACACAAAAGCTCAACAGAAAGGCAGCCACTTGGGTTCAGATCAGTTCAGACAAAATTTGGGAGTTACAAGCAGATTTGGTGACTGGCAGCCTCCACTTCCCCCTCATCTAAATCAGGGTTAGGGTGGCAATCAGTTGACAGCTCTGCTCCTTTGTTTACCCCAGTGTTCAAGAAATAGGGTCGTAGATTTAATTAAATGTCTACAAAGTTGATTATCGACCTTTGGTCTAAGGCACCACGCACGCTTATGTACAACCTCATGCTCAAACATAGTGCTCAGTATGGACAACCTCAACACTAGCTCAGAGGATGGACTCAACAGCCAACAGCTACATCTGTAAATGGCTGGGCCTTCCTCGATGTCTTTCCAACACAGCACTGTTTGGGAGAAACACCCTGAAGCTTCCACTGAAGTCCATTAGCTTGGGTTACAAACAGGAGAAGGTGACACTCAAGTTCAAGCTGAGAGAATCACCTGACCTGTCTGTCCAAGACACCAAGGCCCAAGTTTTGCATAGGACGCAAGTAAAAAGCGAAGAGAGTAGGCCAGGCCATCAATCGACTGAAACTCCAGGAGATTGTGGGATTGCTGCAGCCAGGCAGGGCTGGTTTTGGATGAAGAGCACCTAAAATGTGGTCCAAAGCCACAAAGAAGAAAGGCCGGTATGGCTGGTGCCACGGCTTGACCCTGCGTAAGGTAGCCGCAGGCTGGAAGCAAACGGCCAGCCCGGTAACTGCACAGTGACTGACTCCAGTTTGTCTGGCAAGGGGGCGAGGCTCACAGCAGCAGCACAAGGGAGTGGTCCCTCCTGTCACCTGGATGTGAGTGGAACATGAGAGCTTACCTCAAATGTCAGTTGAAGCTCCCACAAGAGATCACCACAACCTCTTTAAAGCCAGGTATATCGCCCTCTGGTCCACCTCTATTAGGACGGTCATTGTGGAGGCTGCCTTTGAAAGAAAGAAGGAAATGTATTGTAGTTATTTTTACACCACTGAGTGAAATGAGAGATTTAGTGTTGATAAAGCATCACAGAGTTACTGTCATTAAGAAGTGCAAGTATGGCGGTGTTGTCAGAGTACTTTAAGTATGTGGTGATCGGAGATGGGCTAGTGCAGTCATTAGAGTAAAGGGTGTGGAGGAAGGGGCTGATGGCCCAGCCTTGCATAAGAGTGAGTGAAGAACGCGAGAAAGCTCCATGGCACGGGCCTTTAGCACTGTTGCCGGGATGCCATCAGGTCATCGGGCCTTGCCTGGTTTGCAGCAGCTCAGCTGTCAGCATTCATTCCTCCTGTGTGAAGAATGCAGGGCGTGCTGATTCTGAGACATGAGCTCTAAGCAGCTCTTCATACGGAGTAGTAGAGTTAAGGGTGTGGAAACAGGCATAGAAAGTGTTCAGGTCTTTATCAAAAGTGACAGGGTCAGTTATTGTAGAGAGGGTGCGTCTTGACTCACACTCAGTCACACCATTTATTAAAACTGCTGCCTGTGTGCTGAGCCCTTTGTTTGAAGCTCACACTTAACACACCTTTGTTGTTCTTCATACTTTACCGTTAAATACCCTTGTGTTACTGAAATAAAAATCTATCACACCAATAAGGATGACTTTCAGCAAATGCTGCATGTTTCTGGCTGTGACGTTATGTAACTTATGTGTAAACTCTTCTCCCTAGTTATTTGTCTTTACTGACGGTGAGGTGGGTAACACAAAAGAAGTGATAAATCTGGTGAGGAAGAATTCAGGTTCCCACAGGTAAAACCAGAATAACACATGCTCCCAGTTTGTCCCATGTTCTAGTGCTTCCCATGTTAAAAACAAAACTGCTGTATTGTAGGTGTTTCTCTTTTGGGATTGGGGAAGGGGCCAGCTCTGCTCTTATCAATGGGTTGGCCAAGGAAGGAGGAGGTCATGCACAGTTCATCACAGGGACGGACAGGATGCAACCCAAAGTAAGACAAGTAACAAAGACAAAAAATTTTCAATTAAAAAACAACAACAAATTTTTATTTGCACAGAAGGCATGGATATAATTCGACAAGTGAAGAAATTTTTAAAAACTTTTTGTACATATTTTCTTCTAACCAGGCAATGCAGTCGCTACGATTTGCTCTTCAGCCAGTGGTGGTGAACATCTCAGTCACATGGGATTTGCCAAAAGGAGTATCTGTCACTTCTCTCTCTCCACCAATCACAACACTTTTCCAGGGTCAAAGGTCACTGATTTATGCCCAGCTTACTGGACAGGTAGGAGCAGCACCAGCTCATAGTGAAATATACCTCTCTGGTTAGATGTTTTGTAACACTGTCAGAGTTGTTTTGTCAGAGTTCAGAAGCAGCAGAGGGCTGCGTGACTGTGAAGTACAGCCTGGCAGATCGTCCCTCTCAGAACCAACTCCACTTCAGTCTCAAACCTGCAGAGGACACAGGGTAAAACAGTTTTTGTTTGGACAGAACAGAATTATTTTAAATTAGATGCTGACTTTACAATACTGAGTTTATTTTAGTTGTATGAGTAAAGTGGTTAAAAGGGGTAAAACAATTTGACAAGCTTAACTTTTGGCAAACATCCCATTCAGATGTTTGCAATCAACTGTATCCATTCCACACTTATCCTTTGTAACCCATCGCTTTGAAACTTAGTTTACAGTATTTGTTTCTAGGTGGGCTTTTATGTGAAATGTGGTTTACAATTTAAACTTAAAGGACGTGACACGGTATAGTAAAATAACATAAAAAATCAAAATTGACAAATGTTGTAAGTCTGATAGTCTAAATAGCAAATGTTAGCATGCTAACACACTTACTAAGATAGTGAATATAGGAAATGTTATACCTTAGCACCAGGATGTTAACATTGCCATTGTGAACATGTTAGCGTACTGACATTAGCATTTACCTCAAAGTACTCGTAGTATTGTTGTGACATTAACAGTGTTTATTTTACTTCTAAAGTCCATATATTGAAAAGGTGTTTTGTGTCCTCATATACCTTTAACAGGATTGTCTAGACATTGGTCTCTATTTTGTATTCATAGAAATGTAAGGTGAGCTCCTCCTGTGGTTACTTCTTGCTCCTGTCTGCAGATTAACCGTCCACAGGTTGGGTGCTCAGACTCTGATTCGCTCCCTGGAGATGGAGGAGAGAGACGATGATGGAAAGCATGATGAGGCAGTGAAGGAGAAGGTGGTGGAGCTCAGTGTCCAGTCAGGAGTGAGCAGTTCCTTCACTGCCTTCATTGCTGTCAACAAAGGCAACGGTGAACCGATTCAAGGACCTCTGGTGTGCAGATATGTTGAAACACCAAGTGAGTGTTTTTCCAATAGCAAATGAAAAACTACTACTGTATCACCCATTGCTGATCATGACTGACACACTGATGAGCCAAGACATTCTGACCACCCCTGCCTAATATGCTCTTGGTCCTCCACATGCCGCCATCCTCTTGCGCATCCTCTAACACCCTGTCACCGCTTTGTGGTTTGTCCCTCCTCGGATCACTGTTGGTATGTACTTACCACTGCTGACTGGGAGCATCCCACAAGCCATGCCGTTTCAGAGATGCTCCGACACGGTCGTCCGCCCATAACCATTTGGCCCTTGTCAAAGCCGCTGCTCATTTCTCCAGCATCCAACACGTTGACTACGAGAACAGACTGTTCACGCATCATCTGATATGTCCCAGACCTTGACATGTGCTGCTGTTATGAGATAATCAGTGTTATTTGCTTCATCCCTGAGTGGTCATAATTTTTCGGCTCATTAGTGTAATAGCGCAAACTTAATGCTAAGGATAGAGCAGCACAATACTGTACTGCTTTCACATAATAAATATCATTACTCATTTACAAACTTAAAAATCACCGTTATTGAATGCATTTTCATTTAATTTGTAGATAAGAGCCCGAACTTCTGGCTCTGTACTCACAGTGCGTTTGTATGTGCACATTTGTTCACGCGGTCTTATGCCTGTGTGTGTTTATATGCATAAAGTTGCACTTATTATATGATGTTAATTTGGATATTTGAAAAACTTGAGTATTTTAAGTACTTTTGTTTAACTACTCGTTGTGAGTCATGGTAATAGGCTCAGAAAGTTCAGTTGATATTTTTTGTTTACTAATTCTCATGCAATGTCTTGACCTCAAACTTTTTCTGTTTTTTAAATCTTGAAGTGGCGAACTACAACTTTTGTGCTATGAGGAGTTCAAATTCGTTATTTCCCGTGCCAGTTGGAAACACAAGTAAGTAAAATGCTGAATGCAACAACACATTTCAGAATTGCTTTTTTTTGTTTTTTGCAGCTTTAATGTGAAATACTGTATGTACTGTAGGAGTTGTTTTGGCTCTGGTATGCTTTGTTAGTCATTGACAATAAGCTGAGAATCCAGTAGTTTATTTAATATATTTTGTCTTGACCACAATACAATTTAAAAAAAAAAAAAAAAAAAAAAAAATCTGTTTAATTCTGATGTTTTTTTCCAAGTGTAAGTATAAAACAAGGAACCCATCCAGTTCAACCACAGTGTGCATGTTGCATGTTTAAGAGCATGGTGCATTCCCAGCTCAGTACAGTAAAACTTATGTGTGATAGTATGCCAGAACCCCTTGATATTTCTAAACACATGTTGTGTCCTCTTCATTTGATTTCAACTATGATGAATCATAATGTGTCTGTCATCAACATCAAAAACCAGCCGTGTGATGTGACTTTCATGTGTTTCTGTGACTCTGTTGATTTGACTTTGTGAAAACATCTTAACACCTAAGCTTAGGCTTAGCAAGCTCCTTGGTTGCAAATCTTGGTCCTTCATTTCTTGTCATCTCCCCACTTGTGCTGTCTAATAACAGCGGCAACGGCATATTTGAAGTGGCCCTGGATGGGGGTTGTGCTTATTTAATATGATGCAACATGCCCACATTTTAAGAGGAATAATTTGATGTTTTTCAGCTATACACTTATCACATAGTTGCTGAGAGTTAGATGATAGTTCAATACAGAATGGCTCATAAGCCCCAAAAAACTACAACTTGTCATTTTTACTCTTTTGCACATTTTCTACAATAAAAAAATAAGATACGGTGTGTTAATTAGTGAGCTTTAGAGGTCCTGGCAGGTGAATTTTGTTACCTTTGAGCAGAACCCGACTAGCATTGCCCCACTGTTCCCAGTCTTTATGCTAAGCTAAGCTAACCAGCTGCTGGCTATAGCCTTAAATTGAATGGACAGTTATGAGAGTGGTATTGATCTTCTTATCCAGCTCTTTAAGTAAGCAGCAGAGCGTATTTGCCAAAATGTCAAAATATTCCTTTAACTACTGCTACGTCTGTGAATAAGGACAAGCAATTATTGGTGTGGACAAAAGGAATCTGTACTGAATTTGTGAAGAACATGAGAATTGATATGAACTAATTGCGCCACAGCACAGTTATGATCAATTATCAATTTATGATCAGCTAATGACCTTCATTTAATGTCCTACTCTCTTTTTATCTATAGCGGTGCATTCTGCTTGTTATTCCTCATCTTTCGATGCATCCTTTGGTGAGTAAAACGTTCATTGGCTTTTTGAACAAACACTGGTGTGATTCTACATCCGCTGAGCACAAAAATACATGAGGGCACTTGTTATTTCATGTTTGGGCATTTGCCCGGTCTAAAACTGCTGTGATGTATATGGAAGCTCATTTCTATCATTTAAAAAGAAAAAAAAATAAATCCACCTAGTTTTTTTTCTATTATCAATTTTTTTAAATGTACATTAGTTGCTGACACTCTAGCTACCTTTCTTAAACTTTCATTTTTCCCAAAATTAATAATTGACAAGCTTATTTTATACTTCTTTATTTCCTTTATTAAATATTTTTTCTTACAATTATGACTCAGCAACTACACTGTTACTTGAACTACTGAATCAAAGCATAAATGATGCTAGAAATCATTTAGGTCCTAAAACTCATAGCACTTACCAACTAACCACAGCTGACAAAACCTGGGCTGTAGTAATCTTTTAGACCGTTTCTCTGTTCAAACAGAATTCAGAATGGGACCTGAAAGATGAATTAGCATGTGCACAAGTCAGATGGGTGCATTTCTATGAATTCAGATTGCAGTTACATGCTATTGAAGAGCAACTGTGACACTACCTCTTAGTTATTCCAGAAAAAGCAAGAAGTTACACACACACACACACACACACACACACACACACACACACACACAAACAGTTTTCTATACAGCACACAGAAAAGACTTTCAACACAGACTTCATACTAACTCTGAAAGAAACTGGAGTTCAGCTGGTGTCTTCTGGTGGTGCCCTGAGTTCCATTAAATATAACTAATATCTGGGGTGCTGTACAGTAAATTAGGGATTTGCAACTTCCTGATTACCAATCAGACAGAGTCTGAGAATGAACACATCCTAGTCTGGGTCATAAGAGGTCAGACAAGTGCCCTAATGCTGAATAGGATACCAAACAGCAATTTAACTCCACTCAGCTATGTTAAGCCACTTTCACCCCACTTTAATTTTGATTACTGTCAACCATCTTTAGACCTGAGTGAGTGACCAGGTAGTGCTGGTTGAAAATTGAAAGAACTGGCTGTAAATGTTACTGAAACAGGCAGTGGCTTGATTTGGTCAAATAGAGAAAAACATCAAGTGACTCACATGGATACTAACGTAAAGTAACACTAACTGTAGTTAGACACTCAAGTGGTCTCATCTGCAGTGTATTGTATTCACATATTTGTATCAAATCGGCACAATTGAAAAAATGATGTACGGGTATAATTTTATCTTTGCGCTTTTTAATTTTTAATTTTTTTTTTGCTCAGACTCGTGTCGTAGAGAGGTTGACGTATCCATGATCAAGCAGCCCCCCAGAGACCCTTTGTTGCAGTTGGTCTCCCTCCAGAAGGCCACTGGCTGCTGGCTGCTAGATCCAGCTCTGGCCACTGCCCTGGGAAAGACCAGCGAGGAGGTGGAGAAAACAAAACCTTCAGTTGTGAGTCGCTGCTAGAGATAATAACACAAATTAATTATGGGACTTATTTAAAAACACATTTAAAAACATAAGAAATTGTTAAATACTCTATTGGAAAAATAAATACATTTTCGAAAGAGAGACCAAAAAAAGGCAAACTAAGATACAAACATTCAGTGGAAATGAGTCTGCAGAAGAATTTGAAGAGCTTGTGATTTGCAGCAGCAGCTAATCATCCCTCGTTGTGGTAAACAGGGTAACAGTGGTTAAAACTGCAGTAACACCAATATGTTCACATTCTGTGTGATTAGGTCAACAAGGAAGTGTGGGCGACCATTCTGGCTCTGATCTGGCTTCATGCTCTCAAGATGGATTTTAAGGAAGAGTGGGAGCTTCTGGCTATGAAAGCTGTGTCATGGCTCCGTGCTCAGAATGGTAATAATCATAATAATAAGTGGTGATCTGTTGTTTTTTAAACAGTGTTTAATGGTTAAAATCGGTCAGTCAATGTGTATCGTCTGCTGATGACTTTGGGTTTCTTTTTTTTCAGCAGCATGTGTGGCAGAGTGTGTGGAAGCTGGAAATACACTGTTGGGTTGCGAGGTGCAGAAAGATGTCCTGGGGCTCTGAGGTTTTCATTAAACTGGCTCCCCCTTCAGGATTGGTACACAGAAGCAGATTGTCTCGCTCCTACAACCTTTATGTCACACGGTACTCTTTGCACTATCTAGCTTTATGATAATGTGTGCCTTAGTGTATTTGCACTTTCTCTGTCCAGGATCAGCCATGTAAGAAGACGAAGAATTGCTCTTGTGTTCTGCACCTTTAATGTTGCTTTGTATCGGAAAGTGTTTTACTCACAAACATTAAAGTTGAATCTTTGGGTCTGAAACTTGATTCATGAATGCCCACAAATAAGAGATCATCATATTTCTCCGTGCAGTTTTCAATAATACAGTTTGAGAAATCACGGTAGACGCGATACAGAGGGGATACATTCACTTTAGTGGACACTGAATTTCAAAATTATACTAAAATTTACACTGATGCAAAAGCCTTCTAGATAAATCTTGTGCATTTTACTTGCAAACCAGACCTCAGGCTATAGCATAAAGTTCTGGCCTTACTGTTGCTTAACAAATTCAGAAACTTGACCAGAAGTTGTTGAGGATGTTTTTGTCTGGAGATTCACCCTCTTTTCTTTTCTTTTTTTCATCTTAATTAATTGCTTTTAGGGGCATATAAACAGCATTTAATTATTTAATAGACCAATGGAAAAATATTGGTAGCATTTATTAAACAAGTTCATTGCAATGTTTGCCAGTAGAGTGGTTTAGATTTTGAAAAATAACCACAAAAAAAACATTCAACATTCTAAAAATTTGACCACAACTGTAAATGGGGCTTATAAGAAAAAGTAAAAGCAAACAAAAAAACCTTAGGGTCGATACAGGTCAATGACGCTTTCATGTTTCAGACTTAATGCAGCCTTAGTTTACATAATACTCCAGGCAAAATATTAAATATGAAAGACTTAAAAGATGACAAAACCCGCACAAACACTTGAGAATAGACTTTTGAGTGAGGTAAGAGACCTCTTGTCTCCAGCAGGGGAACTTTTAAAATAATAAAATTTGCAAATGCAATGTGGTGCAATTTTAGGAATTTACAATTAGCTAACTGAACCTAGTTTGTGGGGAAAAAAAATATATATATGAGACACAAATGATTATTCCAAGCAGAGTATCTTTCCTCTTCTCCTCAAATGCACTTCATACTAAAACCATAGTCAGGCGGCTGACTACTGGAGTGCTGGGTTTGCATCACAGCGCCCATCCGCCCGGCGCCCTCGTGGAGCAAATCAAACATACCCGGTAGAAGCGTGACGGGGCTTTCACTGTGCTGCCGCCGCGGCACGAGCGTTAAGGAAGCTGAACTTCCAGATATGGTTGAGGGTAGGGCGAGGTTTGGGCGCTCCCTCGCCCCTAACAAGCGACTGTGCATTGGAGAAGCTGGACTGGTTTTTTTCCCCCGTTTGTTTTGTCGTACCTCCAGGAGACAGCTACCCACAACACACAAGTGTCTACCTACCAAAGGTAGCCGTTTCGTCTGTGTATTTATTTATTTATGTTTTGCTTTAGGCTAGAGACGCAGCGCTAGCTTCAAGGTTAGTAGATTTTAGCTAAAAACTAAACTACACAGATTTGACAGTTATTTACTTCAGTTAAGTTGGTGAATGACATCCTAGAGCTATTTGACCTACCTCAGAGCAAGGGGTTCCTAACTCGGTTTTGGTGTGGTTTAGAGGAGTACTAGATTGAATTTATACAATAAAAACATAAAAAGAACCGCTTGGTCAAAATAAAGCTGAGAATTCGGGCGGTATTAACGAGAAAATACAGGTAACTTAGGAAAAAAACCCACATATTTTCCTAAATTTGATTGCGCAGTAACTACCGTTACCATTTTATCACTAACCTACAGCAGAGAGTCCTCAAATATCCGTGTGACCTGTTGCACAGGTATGATGTCCGACTCCTGTGGTCTGCTTACTCCCCAGAATGAACCATGTACAGGAAGCTATTTGTCTCCATAAATCACACAACTAAACGCTTCCTTTTATTCTGTGTTAAGCATGCTGTCATATTAGGAGCAGCCTGCTTAAGAGCTGACTATTTCAGATCATTTAAGTTATTTTTGTTTTTGTATGACCCTGTGCAAGAATGAGGGTGTTCGTGAATGGGGGGTGGTGTGTATGTGTTTGGATATATTCGTCCATGCCAGAGTTTGTTTGGTCATCACGGAGGCAGCAAGGGGTTTTCCTAATCAGAATTAAAAACGTACAAATTTACTAACTGTTCAGTAACAATCCGCTGTTTCTCGGCCAGATCCTCTGAAGAGCATCGAGGTGGAGCTGGAGGTGAGGGACCACTGAACTACGAGAACAAGGAGGACCAACCACTAGAAGCTGTTTTTGTCTTCCCTCTGCCTGGAGATGCGGCTGTCTGTCATTTCAGTGCTAAGATTGGACAGACGCAGATTGTGGCTGAGGTGAAGGAGAAACAGCAGGTGAGCTGGACAGTAGAGGCTTAGTCACTGTAATGGATCTTAAAGAAACAGCAAACACAGTGAATGTTTGCTCACGTGTGTCGTGTGTACTCCAGGCCCATGAGGACTATGATGATGCGCTGAGCTCCGGTCAGCAGGCCTTCCTATTGGAGGAGAGTGAGCAGAGTCCAGATGTATTCTGTCTGAGTGTGGGCAGTCTGCCTCCAGGAGAGAGCGCCTCCATCAGGCTGGAGTACGTCAGTGAGCTGGCTGTGCAGGCTGATGAGGGGCTGAGGTTTTGTCTGCCTGCTGTGCTAAAAAAGTTCATTATCCTCATCCTCCCACTGATTTATATTTATCATCAAATGCATTTGTTTTGCAGTATACCCAGACACACACTCTATTTTCACATCTTCTTTTAGGTTTAACTCCGTGAATTTAAACCTGACTAGTAGCTAGGTATTGGCTACATTGTAAGATAACTCTGTTATTCTGACAGTAGCCTAACTTACAGTAACTGACAGGCAATCAACATCACTCCTTATTAAAGGTTATATAAGTAGCCTATATAAAATATATACAAATCACAAATGAATAATCATTCTAGCTGAGGAAATTATTAAAACTTGCTCATTTTCAGAGGGCGAAATCACAAGCAGCGTGAAAAAACATCTCATCCCCTTATTGCGCTACATCGCTCATAGTACATCTGGACAGTTTTTCGCATTCCATCCATTAGAGTTCCCTCACTCGCTGTATGTTAAGGAGAGGTGTTAGAAATAATCTGAAACAGGTGTCCAGTGGGTAGAAACTTGTCCCATTTGATAAGTGAAATTAATCTCCTCCCTAGCTATTTGTCTTTACTGACGGTGAGGTGTGTAACCCCAAAGAAGTGATAAATCTTGTGAGGAAGAATTCAAGTCACACCGTTTATTAAATCTGCTGCCTGTGTGCTGAGCGCTTTGTTTGAAGCTCACACTTAACACACCTTTGTTGTTCTTCATACTTTACCGTTAAATACCCTTGTGTTACTTATTTAAATGGAATTCCTGACTCCAGATGGATGAGTAAGTAAAGACCTTTTTTAAAGTTTTTGTAAACTTTGTTACCGACTTATCAGGTTATGCAGGTGCTGCGGTTTGCTCTGCAGCCAACTGAGGTGGACATCTCAGTTCAGTGGGATTTACCAAAAGGAGTGTCTGTCACTCATCTCTCTCCACCAATCACTGCACTTTTCCAGGGTCAGAGGTCACTGGTTTATGTTCAGATCACCGGACAGGTAGGAGCAGCACCAGCTCATAGTGGAATACCTATTAAATACCTGAGGCTGGATTTGCCACCCAACAGAGTGAATAATTGCCTTTAAATGTGTGTTTTTTATCAGGTATGCCATTACATTAGCAAAAACATGGTTTGTAACACTGTCATGCTTTCAGAGGTCATGAGTTCAGAAGCAACAGAGGGCTGCGTGACGGTGAAGTACAGCTTGGCAGGTCGTCCCTCTCAAAACCAGCTTCGCTTCAGTCTCAAACCTGCAGAGGACACAGTTTTTGATCAGTCAGCAGACATGTGGTGTCATTTACTGGGTAGTGAGGTTTACTCCTCTCTCCTGTCTGCAGATTAACAGTCCACAGGTTGGGTGCTCAGACTCTAATTCGCTCCCTGGAGATGGAGGAGAGATATCACAGAGGACAGCAAGATGGAGTAGCGAAGAAGAAGACGGTGGAGCTCAGTGTCCAGTCGGGAGTGAGAAGGTCCCTCACTGCCTTTGTTGCTGTCAACAAAAGCAACAGCGAGCCGATTCAAGGACCTCTGGTGCGCAGACATGTTCCAACACCACGTGAGTGTTTTTCTAAACATAAGTGAAAGGTCTGTCCCCCACCACTTAGATAGTGTATTGAAGCACAGCATATGAAAAATATCATGTAAATTTGGTAAATATTTTGTGGTAAACAGTCCACTGAGTGTTATATTGATTCTAACTTTGATATACTCTGCATTTTTTCCATTTGACCCAGAAACACTCACCGCCTTAACACTGCACGTGTACATGTAAGTTTGAGTATTTTTGATGCAATATATAATTTGAATGTCTCTTCCTTTGACATCTGTAAGTCGATGTACTGAAGGTACAGTAAATGGATAAGTGTTGCTTCTGTAAATCTTGTGTAATCAGTCAGTAATTTGAATAGAATTTGCAAGAGAATAAATAGTAGTTCATTTCACTTTTCTTATTTGAAAGGGAAGCTAGCCTGGCAGCGTTCTCCTTCACCCTGCATGATGATGGTAGGTAAGTAACAAATCAAAGCCACTTTTTAAAACACATCTGTATATTTGTATATGTTTTTCTCAGTATTAACACTGAGCAGTGCATTTCTTTTGCAAGAACAATTTTTACATTCTTGATGATCAAGCCAAACGATGAAACAATATTACGTGATGTTACACCCACATTAACATCAACAGATCTAACACATCAGGGTCAACATGACCAGGCAAAGACAGTGTCCCTTCCAGAACATTCTTGCCCTTATCTGTAGGTAAACACTTCCTTACGTATATTTTCCCGCCAAGTCTACTTCCAAACATGGCAATGAGTCAGCCTGTGAAATCAGTACATTCATAATCATACTTTTCCTCACAGTTGTTACAGTGTAGAAATTCACAATCTAAAAGTGCATATTGCAACAAGATATTTTAGTCCGGACTAATAATGTCCATAATAAAATATATGTTAAACATTTTTTCTGCTTGGTGTGGAGTTCTGCCCTGCGTGCGGCCAAAAAATTCAATCAATGTTGCATACAACATTGCATACAATTTCATATTTTACTTCCAGACTTTTCAGATTTGTTGTGTTTATTCTTTATTTTAGATTGCTTCTTAGACATAGTTTTTCGTGAGAGTAGAATTGGACCCGAGCATCCACCCAGAGACCCTTTGCTGCGGTTGGTCTCCCTCCAGAAGGCCTCTGGCTGCTGGCTGCTAGATCCAGTTCCGGCTGCTGCACTGGGAAAGACCAGCGAGAAGGTGGAAAAGCCAAAGCCTGCATCGGTGGGTTACTGTTTGCTTATTTATTATTTACTCTATTTAAGAGTAAAATCTATGAACGTATTAAGTTGCAGCAAAAAAGATCTCACTTTCACCCTCAGTGAAAAAATAGAAAATATATTTGATATGGTGCCTTTACTGAACACCTGCTAAAATATTTTCTGCTGTGTTCTGTATGAGCTGAAGACAAGAGTGTGGCAATATACTCAAGTCTGTGCAGTAATATTTTAGGAGACAAGAACATAGTGACAATGTGGCTGATGATGTCCTCCTGCTGTATTCTACCCATCTGGCTTTCAAATGCCCTGAAATTGTTGACCTTTTATTTCGTACATAATGAAGATGTAAGATTGTTCAAAACCCCCCAGCAGTGTTTTCCCTTTGTGCTGTGTCTGATTTTTTTTTTTTTCCCCTCCTGTTCTGCCTGTTCCATGTGTTTCTTTGATTTGCTGAACTAGGTCAACAAGGAAGTGTGGGCGACCATTCTGGCTCTGATCTGGCTTCATGCTCTCAAGATGGATTCTAAGGAAGAGTGGGATCTTCTGGCTATGAAGGTTGTGTCATGGCTCCGTGCTCAGAATGGTAAAAATCATAATAATAACTGCTGGTTTTAACAGTGTTCGCTGATTGAAATCTGTTTGAAAGCTGTTTTCCAACATTCAGTCTCCTCTGCTTATGATTTCTTATGTGGGGGGGGGGTTAGCAGCATGTGTGGCAGAGTGTGCTGAAGCTGGAAATACACTGTTGGGTTGCGAGGTGCAGAAAGATGTCCTGGGGCTCTGAGGTTTTCATTAAACTGGCCCCCCCCTTCAGAATTGGTACACAGAAGCAGATTGTCTCCATCCTACAACCTTTACATTCTCAACATTGCACTTCAATCTTGGCACTGCTTAAATTTAACCATGTAGTTGTTTGATTTGTAAGCGACTTAGATTTGCGCTATTTTATCAAATATAAAAGTGTAAATGGTGAGAGGACATACATAGACACTACTATATACTGTGCATTCACAAACTGACTGACAGGAATTAAAAGTTTGGCGGTTCATAATTATGTTTCTAAATTTAATTCTAAATTTAATTCTTTGTCTTTGTGCATACAAAAGGTCATGTCATGAAATTTGTTTCTGATTATGTTGTTTTAATTCTGTGCTATGAAGGTGACAGGAGATGTGTGTGTCAAGGATATCAAGCCTTGTAGTTTACAATATTCCTATAAGCATTTATAAAGTAAAGTATGCTAGACTATGTGAATTGACAGTGACGTTAACATACTTTACAATGTTTTAATGATCAGTATAGTATTCCTACAGTGTCTATTATCATTGATAGAAGTTTGTTATGAGTATTTCACCTACAAATGAAACAGTCCCTATACTGTATATACTGATACTGTATGAAAACCTCCACCAACCAGTCAAGTTGCACTTTACATCCATGTCTATCCAGACTCATATAATATATGTAGTGAGGACTTGTAGGGAATTTCATGAAAGATTCAGTATCCAACCAAATGTGAAATATGGTCACAATCACCCATTCTGTTCCTGAGTTATGGCATTGTATAATATCCAGAAATCATCATGATGTCACAGTGAAGTAGACCTTTGACCTTTTAGATATAAAATGCCATCACTTCATCATTTTATCCTATTAAACATTTTGTGAAATTTTGTCACAGTTAGCGCATGAATTCTTGAGTGAAGTCCCAGTGACCTTGACCTGTGACGTTTCATCCTCTGGCTGGAGTAACCTTCTAATGACTTAATTCTTGAGTCCAAGTGAAAGTTTGTGCCAGATATGAAGAAATGAATTTGTCTTTCTGGTTGTGTTGTGTGTGTGCAGCACCTGTTGTCAAACTGATGACGACGTTTTCTTGATTTGCTTGTGTTTTGTCTATTTGCATGTGTTTTCTTAAGTTGCAGTGCGTCGACCTGTCTCAGACACTGTACTTAATGCCTCTACCCACTGCTGTCACTAGCACGGTGGCATAAAAATATCAGCTTGCTATGCACTATATGTACTTCATATGCAGGTACCAGCAGTCAACTGTATTGACCACCCCTCCTTTCTTCCCTTACTTCATGTTGCTTCACCTTCAACCGGTCTTTCGTTACCACTGGAAATTAACCAACTCCACAAGGCTTTTGGCAAACTTCTCCCTGTAGTTCTTGTGTGTCAAAATTGAAAAGGTTCCTTTTATAGTGTAGGTAATCAATAAAATTACCAGCAATTTGTTAAAAGTACTGAGGTGTCAGATGAACCTGCAGCTTGGCTTCAGTCAGCCAAGTAGTTAGATAAATGGTTCCTTTTCTACAACATGGTCAGTGCACCACAGCACCCCTGACTCTTGATTTATTTTCTTCTTACAATCATTTCATTTTTCTTTTAAAAAATTTCTGATTTTTTTTTTTTTTAATTTCTCTTCTCCTATGTAGTGTCTGCAGCTGTCACTGGTTATGGGGAATGTTTTGGTCATGCTTGTTAACGGGAAAGCCCTTGCGTACACACTGGGTGCAGTCAGTCGACGGGCCATTCTTGGCCTCACTGGGAGACAGAAACCCCAAACAAGATAATTTGATCCACTAGATGCAACATTGGGATCCATCAAATGGTTTACAGTTTGCCTTTGAATTATATTTTACAGCCACTTATAGACATTTACACTACATTTATATTGTATTTTTAATAAATGTTTGTGTTACGGGCAATAAATGAAAGCTTCTTTTGCTTCATGTCCATTATTTTGCCATTCGCCTTGCTATGGCAGGTATAACGCGGGGTCCGTCAGCCCATCTGTCTGTCACTTTTCCATAGTTAAGGGTTTCTGCTCTGTGATCAGCTCACTGGAGAGTCAGGAGCAGCCATTGTTGAAAATATAAAGTTGTAACCCACTATTCCTCATAGTGAAAAGGTCTGAATACTTAGAAGTTAAGAATATTCTGTTTGCAGGGAAATTGAAGTTACTCTGGTCTCTTAAATGAGGGGGTCATCATCTTCCTACTACCAGACAGACATTTTACTTCTGTCCCTCCTAACTCTTCCTCCCTCTCCACTTTTTGCCTACATTTCTGTTTGTACTCAAGCTGTTTGTGCTGCCATAACACATGTTCCTGCTGTCTACGTGACTGTGACCTTGGCATAAATCCGATGAGACATGAAAGGCCTTGATGAGGACTCATCAAGATTCAGAGCCCGATTAAAGGGAATGTATAAACCTACTGCAGGTGCAAGTAAGGTGAGTAAAATGTTCAAATTTTAGAGCAGGGAAAAAGCCAAATCTCCCCTATAACAGACACATACAATTGCATTGCTTGCAATAAATATTTTGTACACATATCCACGTGCCATCCACATACATTAACCTCTAGCGCTGGAAAGCTATTGAGAGACCAGTCGATAATCAATATCTAAACAAAAGGGCGAGTCAATACAGCATCAAGAGGACATTGAGGTTGTTTCCAGTTGTGAACTTAATAAAGATACAAGCAAATAAAGTTGGACTGTAGTGTTTATCAAAATAGGTTTACTTCTCATGTGAAAACAGTTCTATTATGTCTATTGTGTCAAGTCTGAGAAAAAATAAACCCTATGATGTCAAAGGGATGTGATCAGGGTTAGAAATTTCTGTATTTATTTAAACTAAAGGCACGGAGTGTAAAAGACATGGGCATTTACCAGGAAGCGAGGGTCTACTGTAACAAATGATGTAAATGAGTTGCATTATGGAAATTTTAGGATCCAGCATTTTTGGAGGGTTGACCCCAATAAGGAACTAAAAAGCAGGATATTTTTGCCCCTGTGGCATTGACTTTGATCATTCTGCTTTGAATTTTTCTCGCACAGGTCATCTTTATGGGAGATCTCGAGCTCTTGAAACTACTACACACACAAAAGACTATAACAGGCTAAATGGTTTAGGAGGATGCTGATTTTGAATGGAATACACAGCTATTCTGGCTGATTTATTTATATGGATTAGCTAATTGTAAATGGACTGCATTTATACGGCACTTTTTCTAATCTTATCAACCACTCAAAGCGCTTTACACTACATGCCACATTCACCCATTCACACACACATTTGGGGCGTGTGAATGGGGCAATTTTGGGTTCAGTTCAGACACTTCGACTTATGGACAGCTAGGTATCCCCTCTAATTTCTGGGCAGCCACCCCCACCATTACATGTCCATACAGAAATGTTCAACAATATGATAATCAGGATCTAAGTTAATTGCACAACGTGTAGTATTTTTGTGTGTGTCACCGAGTAAAGAAAATATTTTGGCCCATGGAAAAGGGTCCGGGGTTCTTTATTTACAGAAAAGGTTGAATTGATTTCCTTAAGATATAATAGGACCCGTTTAGCTCTGGCAGAGGCATGTGCCATCAGCTCATACCTTGACAAAGACTAAGACATGTTGCTTGTTACTGAAGCTCACAGAGACAGATTTAAGCCTGCGGGGGAGTTGTTCCTATGGCAGACGGCATGCAACCGTGATACTCGCTGTCACAAAACCACCAACCCAAGCCCCTGCGATTTTTGATCATTTGAATCCTGCTTTTAAGTAATGGAACATTGGATGCTGTTCCCTCTCAAATTAAGGTTTTGCACTCCGTATCCCAAAAAGTTAGCTGTGTGTTCAGTTCATTAGAGTTGCATTTGAAGTTCATTTACAGCACAGGGCTTAACTATTTTCGATGTTAACGTGTCTCTATTTGCATCAGCAGTACAATGTCGGTTACAGTAGGCCATTACAGCCAATATTACTCCAACCTTTGGCGGACCTCCAGCCAACACTTTCTAAACTGGTTTCCAAGGCAACCCCAGCCAGCAGGACCAATTAGAACCGACAAAGGATCTCTGAGCACTTTACTGCCTGGAGATTAGAGGAAAAGAAAACACATCCTCAAAACAAACAACAAATGAAAGGAGGGCGCTCTGATCTGTGGGTGTGACTGTATAAACTGTGTGTGTGGGGTGAGACACCGAGACAGCGGCTTTGCATGAGCATGCACCTGTGGGCTCAGTTGTTTCTGCTCCAGTCTATCCATTATGGGGGGAAGGATTTAATTAAACCTGCCATCTTTCCTTCCCTCCCTCTGTTTCTCTCTCTGTAGGACTGCTGTGTGTCACTGTGTGTTGTCAGAGCCACGTGCAGGAAACCAGATCAATAAAAAATACTTTAGAGAGACTGATGTTTCTTTTTTCTGTTTAGGCCATCATTGGACCACTGTGGCTTCTGAGCCACACATCAATCACAAGCTCTGTGTGTGTGTGTGTGTGTGTGTGTGTGTGTGTGTGTGTGTGTGTGTGTGTGTGTGTGTGTGTGTGTGTGTGATTGATCTGATAGCCTTTGTACTTCAATGGGAGATCTACTTTATTGAATAACTGACACCTGTGATCCCATAATGTTTGTTGGTTATTGTGTGTATGTGTTTGTCACTGCCTCTTTCTCTGTGAGTTAATGTGTGTCAAATATAAAAATCAGTGACCTCTACTGTAAACCTTTTTAACGCATTGCTGTGAGGTGAGAACAGGGATTAATTCACTGTAATAGTCATACTGTCCTACAAAGCCAAAACAAGATACAGTATCTGGTCAAAATTGAGTGAAGACTGGTATCTAACTTTACGATGTCTTTTTTACCATATAAAAACAAACTATACAATAGAAATGTTTTATTTTTTTGTTAAAACAACCTTTAACATTTGCAGTAACCAGGAAACGGAGATAACAACCAAACTGCGGTAACAGCTCTCTGGCTTTGTATAGCTGCTGAGGCTGCAAGCGCAGGCTTGGTAAATCCCTGGGCTCTATAGAAGCTGTCATCCCAGTTATGACACATTCACATCATATTGTTTATCATCATTACGCAACTGTTCACGTCAGGCTCTGGGTTGTAATGCCCAGTTGGAGATATCGGGAATATCTGATAAGCACAATATCTCCCACTTGGGGAAAGTGTCACCAAACCAGTGGCAAAATGGCTGCAAAGCCTCCATCAGAAGCGTGTAAATTACTATCAAAGAAATACAACTGATTCAGCCAATTTAAAAGGAGCTACTGTCCTGAATGAATGTAAATACATTCAACGCCCTCCCGCAAAAGTTGCTAATTTAGGCTATTTTATTGATGTGACTTCAATGCCTGAACACTCCCAAATTGAAATAACAGGAGGTTTTCCTGTTCACACAGGAAAACCACCTGTGACTTTCAGCCTGACTTTCTTTTTTGTCTCTCTTGTACTCCCTCGGACTTGAAAGGCTTTAAAGCAGTTTAGATGTAGCTCTCTCCATGGTAACACCATCTCCCACTCTCACACACACATACACCCACATTTTCTCGCTGTCTCTCAAGTCATAATTCTGCCCTACCCTGTGCTTTATCCCTGTACCCTCCCCCGATATGCACTCTCTCTCCTTCTCTCTCCTTCTCTCTCTCACACACATTCACTCAACCTCTCCTGCTCTGGAAGCTGGTCCACTGCAAATGCCGCACCATCCTCTGACTGCGAGATGTTCACCCCAGCTTGTAAAGGATCTGCAGGGGAGCCGAGGTAAGGCTTCACACTCATTTCCACTGGAGCAGAAACACAGGAGAAACGTTACTGCTGCCGTTGCTGGCTGTTGACAACAGCAAACTGGGAGCCAAATGACTGATGGGAAGAGCGTGAGTGTGTGTGAGTGTGTTAATTTACGTGAGAACTCTCCAGCTGGACGAGGGTGCCTGTGTGAGTTGCAGGTTAGATATGACACTTGTGATCTGCATGCAAAAAACAATCAACTGAAGTGGAAATTAATTTTGGAAAATAATCTTTGTCCTCTCTGTTTTTTAAACTTGAGGAAAATATTGCTGTCTGTGTGTGTATTTATTTGTGTTACGTGTAGAATAGTTATACATTTGTGTGTGTGTGTGTAGTTGCTGTCAGAGAGCGAGAGGAAGCCTGGTGGCATGCAAATTGTCTTTCTTGTAATGCTGCAACAGTGCTGCATCGTCTGGCTATGCTGCTACAATCTCTATTCTGTATATGACACCATGTTACGTTTAAGTGTGTGTGTGTGTGTGTATGTTTGTGCGCGTTTGATTACGAGGGGGATGGTGAGTGGGGGCATGAAGCTAGGTTCCCTCATATGTGAGTGGATAAGAATAAAATGTAATATTTAAATTCAATGCAAAACACTTTCCTGCTCCAAGAGCTAATTCAAAGTAAGCAAGAGATAGACTACCATTAAAAGACTAAAATATTTGTACACACAGACACACACTCACACATATATGTATTATTTCTGTAGTATTAGATAAGAAGATGAAGAAAATGTCCATGTGAATAACATATGAAATGTGTTCTGAACTGTGTGTGAGCCCGAGGGTAAATGTCTTCACGCACGCATGAATTATGAATTTTCCAGCGTGTGTGTTTGCGTGTCTGACAGTAGGCATTCACTCCTGTTCATGTGCACATACAGTACATGGTGAGTGTGTGTAATGTGTGTAAGCAAAAGTGCCCCTGAGGAAACGTGGTCCCTACCGCAGGCAGTGCAGAAGGAGGGGCAGTGGGAGGCAGAGAGACGTTATTTGATTCATGAGTCTGTTTCTCCAGAGGAAGCACTGCATTCACGATAATAGCAGACATTAAACATTTGTCAGGACATCCAGCAAGAACGTAATGATTTCATGAAGTCCTTTACTGTTGAGGAACGTAAATATCTACTAGCATCAGACGATGAAATGTGAATTACTTCAGGAATTTCTGCAGGCAAAAACTAATGAGGTGTATATCAGGAATTCCCTTCTCTCGTTTTCTGTTGTGTTCTAGACGGACTATAAAGTGAGACTATAACTTAAAAATGATAATCTTTGTCCTACAAATAAAAAGTTGAATCTATAAGCGAAAAAACACCCCCCTTTCCTCAGTACACTCAAAAGGTTTTGCCTCTACAGCCTTTTCTGGTCTGGTATGGCCAGTAGCTTGTGGTGGCTAATGTTAATAAACTTATAGCTGGACATTACTGGGTCAGTGCACTGACTTTATGACTCTTCTCTCTCACCGTTATCCCGTAATTGCCATTTGTGGCCATAGTTGGCAGTGTTCAGTATAACTTCCAGAGGCTCACTTTAAGAAAACTCCTCTCGGAGATAGGTTCCTTTAACACTATGCACTATCAATGACCAAAAATTTTTGTTTAAGAACTGTGTAATAATTTGATGTGTGTCAAATTTAGCTTAATAATTTGCTCACAGGCCAGTCTCCACAGTACTCACAGAGCAGTGCACAATCTGTAAATGTTTTTTCTTTACCACAAAGACACGTTTTCAATATATTTACGTCATTTTGTAAACCACGTCGTGATCATCTGTTGGGAGATGTGCTTTATGCGGAGCTATGCCTTCAGCTAAGCCTTTGGAACTGTGACTGCTGACTTCAGACTGGTTGTTTAGCCTTTGGAATGAGCTATGAATGCTCATAGCAACCAAAAAAATAGATGGCGGCTAATCTGTACCTCTCAGTTGGACCAAATTCAGGATTTGTCCCACTTTCTTAAATGTGTTCAAACAATCACACAAATATGCACTTGCATATATTGTCCATGCATGCGTTCTTATGAATATTTATGCTACCAGTGTCAACGCTTCTGCAAAGACAGCAGGAAAAGACACCCTCACAGACAAGGATTGTATTTATATTGCATTTATCTTTATCTCTGTTTCCCTCACTTCCTTTTACTTTGAGTAAATTTTTTCATCGTGCCCACGCTCTGTGTCATCTCTTTTGTCCCCATCGTTCGTTAAGTAGTCCACTTGAGCAGTGATAAAAGTCAAATAACACTCAAAGAAAACTGCACACACCTCCTATGTTCTGTTCTCACACCTCTCCTCTCCACTCCTTCTCCCTCTGCTCATCATTAACTATCTGTCATTAATCCACCTCCAGTCTGTCAACACTTCCCACTTCCCATATTCTCCCCCTCCTCCCCTCTCTCTTAAACCTCCATCCTCCGCCTGTCACGTATGTTTCACTGATCATTAAGTCTCATTTCCAGTCACATCTCTGATTGTATCTCATTACACATACCTTTCCAAACCTTTGTTGCTCATCAACTCTGCAGTCGTTTTTCTGCTTGTATTTGTGTGTTCCCATTAAATGGAAAAAAAATTGAAAAATTGCTGCGTACTCTGATTAACTTGTTTTTGTGCGGGCTGAGTGTTTGCAGTTGCCCCTGTGGGTGTTTCTAACTGTGTTTGAAGGATCTTGTGTTGCTTTAACCCCCCCCCCCCCAGAGTTGCAGTGAAGGGGAAGTACGTGAATTAAATTGATGTTTTTTCTCTGATCTATGTCGTCTGGAAGAGTGAACAATGGGAGGAAGGAGGGCTGAAGGCACCATAGAGGCCATGGGTAGAGGAGGTGCAGTGTATGTATGTCTGTGTGTGTGTGTCTGGGTGTGTGTGTGTGTGTGTGTGTGTGTGTGTGTGTGTGTGTGTGTGTGTGTGTGTGTGTGTGTGTGTGTGTGTGTGTGAGTGTGAGTGATCTGGAAGACTGGGTGTATGGGTGGGGTCGCTTTCACTTTCCCTAAAATCCACCAACAGAAAGAAGATCTATGGCTTTTGGGTGGGGGAGGGCGTGGGTTGGAAAATGAAAATAGAATACAAACAAGAGGAAGGTTTAGTGAAGAGTGATAGATTCAGAATTATTAAAATGAGAAAATGGAATATACGAGAAGGATAGAAGAAAATGAAATTCAGTAACAAGCTAAGGGAATGAAAAAAGAGAATAAGAAAAGACCATCTACTGATTGTTGTGCACTTTCCTTTACACGAGAAAGACTAACAGCTCCCATGGTCACAGCAATGGGTGATCTAACGCATATCTCGATTAGAAGAGGACTGCTTTATCATCTGTTCACTTAAACAATTCATTTCATTCATTCACTTGATTCTTGGTGTAACATTAGGACAAAACAGTACGAACCTCTCCTTTAATAACAGCACAACAGTGTATGATTTATGGCACAAATTTGCAGTGATGGAAGGTGAATAATTACATTCTACACAGTTGCTGTACTGAAGTACAATTCTGAGATACTTGTACTTTGCTTAAGTACTTCCATTTTCATTTCTACTCCACTACATTTCAGAGGCAAATATTGTCCTTTTTTTGAATCATGTCTATTATCAGGCAAAATGGTTTCTGTCTCATGTGGGTGACTCACTCTGATTATAACACCTGTTCACTACACAGGTTAAAGGACCAGTGTGTAGGATTTTTGTGGGATCTCTGGAAAATATGGAATACAATATTCATAATTACGTTTTCATTAGTGCATAATCAACTGAAACTAAGAGTAGTTTTGTTTTTGTCAGATTAAAATGAGCCCTACATATCTACACAGGGAACAGTTCCTCTTCAACTCTAGCCAGCCATGTTGCACTGCCATGTTTCTACAGTAGCCCAGAACAGACAAACCAATCACTGGCATTTTTACATTATCTGAAACCCACAGTAGATTCTCCTACACGCTTGGAAAGGGAGGAGAGGAGTAATCAGCTGGTTGAGATCGGCATCTCAACGCTATATGCCACTAAACCAATTCTGTAGAATGGCCCATATCTATCTGTATATCTATCTATATATGTACATAGATAGATAGATAGATATACACAGATATAGATAGGGGCCATTCTACAGAATTGGTTCAATGTCAGAGATGGAAACAACTTCAAATAAATGTGTCTTTTTCCCAAAACTAAATCCCCAAATGGTTTCATGCTGCAGACACATTACTGGATGAGAGTAGCTTTCAATAAAACCCGCTAAAGGCTCATTTCATTAAACGTATGGCCAATATTTTTGGTCAAAGGGAGATGCTGGTTGGTTTGTTTTGAAGTGTACTGATGTAAACAAAACTAAACATGATTGGTCAAATCATTTGTCAGTCCCTTGAATTAATCTGCAACGGCTTCCTTTTGGATGTGTAGGTTACCAAACGAAAAGACACTATGGAATTCAACTACCGGTACCTATATTCCTGTCACTGTTACTTTGTTTTCGACAAACATGAACTGGTTTAAAGGTGCTAAATGTAAGTTTCTGCTATCGCTCCAGTCTAGAAGAAACGTTGCGAGTTCAGCTACAAATTTCATTCCTTTACTCACCAAGAGCTGAATCCAGCGGTGGAGAGCAACATCAGAATTAAATCTTCTTTTGCTTCTGTTTATATCACTTCTTTTATTCTACTGAAGTTAGCACCCTAACTAGCTGGCCCGTCTCGTAAGAATATTTGGCGATACTGAGTCACTGTAGCGTCGTCTGTCCTCAGTACAGCATGGGAGGATGAAGAAGTAGCACTGCTCAGAGGGCGTATTCTAACCCCTTGTAAATGCAATGATGACTGATGCTCTTGGCAAGTGACCATTGTCACCACCACCACCGCCCGCTCCCGGCAAGAAACCACTTTCCGCAACACAGAAAAACTTACATACAGCCCCTTTAATCAGTGGTATTTTGTTCTTCGTAATGAGCCCCCATTTGTCCAATGGATATTTGTTTTTTGACCCACAAATTACTTTTTACTATGGCAAGACAAGATAGCCATAAACTAGCAGGTAATATGCTAACATCTTTTTGCTGCAAAATTGAATCTTGTCATTTCTGTGTCGTAAATCTTATTAAGATTTATTAGGTTTGTAGGCAAACCTTTGGTGACTACATTCAGTGTGTCTCACCGAAACACATTGTGTGTATCCTTGAGGCCTAACAAACATGTTGAATGCATTTCCCTTCTAATAAAACATTTGCGAAGCAATTTAGTAACCTGAATTGTTTACCTGCCTTTGCTGCAGCGTCGCTGTGTTTCTGCCACCTGTAGATCAGTGGAATACTTTGAAACCACTGGCAGGACTGTACACTGTGACATGACACCAACGTGCTCATGCACGTGGAAACGCATGCAGATGCATGAGAGAAAACGTATTATGTTAATCATAAAAACACAGCTTTATAATGTTCTCTTCATAACACTAGGTCATGTTGTTACAGTAGAGAGAGAGCCATATAAAGTTGATTTCTGTGACTGGAAAAATATGTAATTCTGTCTTGTGCCCAAAATATTTGCATTATGTCCTTCCGTTTGTGAAAATGAGTCATGAATGATGAAATGGTGCACGAGTCCTTAGTATGGTTCTAATAAAAATCATAGTATTTAGAGAGAACAATAGCTTCACATCAAAGGTGTCTCTGTTTTGGTTCATAAAGTATGTGCTTTTATGTTTGTGTGTGCATTTGAATTTGTGTATGCATGTGATTCAGTGTGTGCCTTTTTGTTTTCTAATGTTCAGAGCAGCATATGGATGATATGTTGTGTTTTCACGAAAATCACAACTTAATTATGTGATTCGCTTAAGATATGTGTTTTATTGTATTCGCAATTCGCAATTGCGGTATCTTATAATCATTGCCTTTTTTACATTAATTTTGGTTTAATTAGAGGACTCATAGTGGTTACATCTGCTTATGTCATAGCTTGAGGACAATCAAATATAATAGATTAGTCTGTTGTGATCTCTGCTGTCATCCATTACTAAGCTTGCCTTAATACATAAGCAGTTGAAGGGATACATAGAACAACCTCTGAGTAAAGACGAGATGATTATCTTAATTTAATTGGAATGAAATGCAGCTGCTGTGATCATAGTTCAGTCAAACTTCATGCAAGCATCCTCCAAATGCAGAGCCCGACTGTGAAGTCAACAGAGATATTTATCATAATTAATTAAGCAGTGATCTCCAGAAAACATGTGCTTTACCAGTCTGTATGCAGGTGGCAAGAAAGAACAGAAATGGCAAGACGCACGTGGAAATAATGTTTGGCTTGTTGTTCAATATGCAGGCTTGGTGCCTCTGTGCTTCGAGTATGTGAGTATCTCTGTGTGTGTTATAATAGATGGTGATGGATGTGGTTGAGACATGAGCCATGAAAGCAGGGCATCAGATCTGTCTCTAAAACAGCAGCCCTCTTGAAAAACCTCATATGACTAAGTAACCTATTAGAGGCACAAGATGGAGAGATGGATGAAGGGAGGGAGAGATGATGAAGGAAAATGAGAGAGGTCTGTCACATCTGTCGGGGTGTATATCACCCCCTGGGAATCCATCTAATGACTAAATACCTTATTACATGGTGGGGAGTGAGAAGGAAGAGGAGGGAGGCGGTGAGGAAGGAACAAAAGTAATAAAGGTGGAAACATCACCTCTCCTGGGAGTCTCACTGCCATTAGACAACAGGGAGACAGTTAGTGAGAATGAGACAAAACTGGTTTGATGGAAGAAAGAAAGTGGAGACAGAAGAAAGGAAAAAGTGAAATAATGAAGTTTGTAAAATATTCTCTGAGACAAAATTATATCATATTCTTGAAGTGAGATAACAGTGCATTCATTTCACACATGCTGCATCTTGATTATACTCATGGTCCATTAGAATACACTAAGCACTGTTGTTTGCTGTTTGCATAAACAGAAAACCCCAATTTTTTCTCTCTTACTGGTAGTGGTATCAGAAACATGGAGAAAAATTTAGTTTTATGTATAAAGGTTACGAAATTATAATTCAAATAGTAATTTGTCTTTTAGGAACTATGTCCCTGTGGCTCTGGACTTTCGGACAGACCCCGCTGTGAACAATTTAATTGGAACTACTTTCTAATGAAGAAATAGTCCCTATGAATACCGTTGACAGTGAGGTCAGTGATTTATCCTGAGTAATTGGGACTATGTTTTTAGAAAGCAACATTGCTGTTGGATTTTTTAAATGTGTGGTTTTATTTTGACATGTCAAAACCCTGGTAAATGGGAAAATATGTCTTTTTATGATTTGAGTGAATGGAACCTTTAATCTGTGTCCACCCTTGGGATTAATGTGGATTTAAAGGATGAATATTACAGGGGATCTTACAAAGGGTGAATACCAATAACAGAATTACTCATACCATGCAGTTTGGTGCAATAGATTCTAGCTTTGTGAAACTTAAGATGTTCTCTCTCACCTCCCTGTCCCACTTACACACACACATCTGCGAAAGTGCAAAGTCACACATCCTTTTTGTCCCTCACATTCTCCACCAAAAACTGTATCACTGCTCTCTTTAGATTGAACCTGAAAGTTGTTTCAGCAGTAACATAGAAACAGAGGAATGTTGGGTAAAAAGGCAGTTACCTGTGCTGGCATATACAGAAGATGTGACATCTGACACTGATTACTAAGGACATTTTTGAAATTACAAGTGACACAGTGGCCCATTACACAAATTGCAACCTGGTCTACCTACATAGGAACATGTGATTTAATAACCTAATTAAACTACAAGATAACAAAATGCACCATGTTGGCATGACAAACTGTGAATCATGCCGCCACTGTGTATTAGGCTGTGTCAGAGTAGGTAAAGCAAAACTTTTGTCTTGACAGTGACACTCTTGAGAGATCTCAATGTCAAACAGGCTGATGTCTTGAAATTGGCAGATTTAAATCATGTGTTGTAATCCCGTTTCACAAAGCAGTACTGGCATTAAGCGGCTGGCCCAGGAGTTAAAGTGCTAATAACAACATTACAGTGCAGCAGGGCTGATAAATGCATGCTGTTTGACAGTTAATATGCTCTTGGTAGTGTAGCCGTAGAAAAGATACTGTGGTGACCTCATGAGATGTGGTGTCACCCAGCCCACTTGCCAACATTTGGTAACACAAAATGTGGTGGTGGTGGTGGTGCAAGTTTCACATTTTAGGACAAAGTTGATGCGCCGTACACGAAACAGAGAGGAGACTGGGGGACAGGAGTGTGACTCTTTCCAGAACGCAACACATCTTCTCAAGTCATAATGCTCTTGATAGCCACTGAACAACTGAATCTCAAAAGAATAGCATCAACAATAGGCAAAACTGCATTTGGTATAGCATGTTTACATATGGGCATTCGCAGGTTTAATGAATACATTTTTTTGCACGTGCATCGTGAGGTCACAGAACATTAAACAAGCAGAACATGATCCTCTGGTTTGAATGTGATGGCAAATAATCAAAGCAAGAAGCAAAGTGAAAGCAAGAAAGTTACTTTATCTCTGTAGCAATATGATGATACAGTATATTGAAGCCAAGTTTATTTTGAGAAAAATATGCATACAGTCTGTAATTCTCTCTATTCAGTATGTGCTTGACACACAGACTAAACTGTGTTATCACCATCTTGATGACTTTTCAGGCTTGATGTAGTTTTGGGTCCAGTGAGAAAAAGGATTTCACACAAAGAGGGTTTAGACATTTCTGATCAATACAGCAGTCTTGAGTATTGCTTTCCAGCCTCAGAGATCTCCCAGGTGGTTTCTGTTTGATTGATGTGGAGACTGTGTAATCTGTAAAATGAACAACAAGGGCTCAACTGAACGTGGCAGAGTCAGAGGAAGCCAGGATTCATTTGTTCAATTTTTCTAGAGATCTTTATTTCTCTTACTGTGGCGGCATACGGAAGAAAACACAAAAGAAAAGAAAACTGGAAAATAAACACGTGTTTTTATTTAAAAAAAAACTTTCTTTAAACCACCATGAATTGATTTTTTTAGGCCACTTAGGGGCAGCATGACAAGCTGTAAACACAACAGTAACATTATCAGCTTTTAGGTTGACATGGTGAGCGTTGTCTATTTACACATCCAGCAGACACGGAGCAAAAGCATCATTCGTTTTAAGTCCTGACCAATATTAACTCTCCTTTTAGCCGTGTTTTGGTCTCCAGTGACTCTTGAGGGAAATATATATTAGTGCTAAATGCTCCACTATGTTCACCCGCTGCATCTGGTGAACATAGTGGGCATAGTTTGGTGCTTGGCATGTAGCGCACAGTCGTTTTTTGAGCTTTCTGGTTAAATACAGATGCTTGCTTTGGTCAAAAACAAGGCCACATTTGTAAACCGTCACAAGCTATCTTAACTTTGGATCCCATTGTTCTCCCAAAAGACACCATGGTGTATAGCAGTATTTATCCAAAAACAAATAAATCACAACACCTAATATTCACGTCTGCCTCAGGGTTGGAATATCTATTATCTTCTCCTATGTTAATGTGTGCAAGTTTCATGCTTCCTAACTGATTAGAAACCAGGAAGAGTATCATGTTTAAAATGATACAATTTTTCACTGAATTTAAGAGTCGTATAAAGTTCTGCAACTTTACTTTTTTTTTTCTTTCCTCTTTTCCAGTCTGACTTTCATGACTGCTGTGATAGAAATGAATTTTGCATGTATACTGTTTGTGAACCACTAGAGGGAGAGTTGGGTCTGCACCCAGAGCTGTCACTGTCAGGATCTGATAGCCTTTGTACTTCAATGGGAGATCTACTTTATTGAATAACTGACACCTGTGATCCCATAGTGTTTGTTGGTATTTGTGTATGTGTTTGTCACTGCCTCTTTCTCTGTGAGTTAAAATGTGTTTCAAATATAAAAATCAGTGACCTCTACTGTAAACCTTTTTAACGCATTGCTGTGAGGTGAGAACAGGGATTAATTCACTGTAACAGTCATACTGTCCTACAAAGCCAAAACAAGATACAGTATCTGGTCA
The DNA here is from genome assembly GCF_016859285.1 of Xiphias gladius. Classification (NCBI taxonomy): domain Eukaryota; kingdom Metazoa; phylum Chordata; class Actinopteri; order Istiophoriformes; family Xiphiidae; genus Xiphias; species Xiphias gladius. The sequence goes on along the minus strand of NC_053406.1, from coordinate 7,637,732 downwards.
AAATTGAGTGAAGACTGGTATCTAACTTTACGATGTCTTTTTTACCATATAAAAACAAACTATACAATAGAAATGTTTTATTTTTTTGTTAAAACAACCTTTAACATTTGCAGTAACCAGGAAACAGAGATAACAACCAAACTGCGGTAACAGCTCTCTGGCTTTGTATAGCTGCTGAGGCTGCAAGCGCAGGCTTGGTAAATCCCTGGGCTCTATAGAAGCTGTCATCCCAGTTATGACACATTCACATCATATTGTTTATCATCATTACGCAACTGTTCACGTCAGGCTCTGGGTTGTAATGCCCAGTTGGAGATGTGTGCATGTGTGCATGTGTTTCAGACTGAAGACCAGTTCACTGGGGAAAGCTTGTCCAATTGGGGACAAAAGCTGATTTTCGAGTCAGTGGTTTAGGTCAGGGTTAGGGTGAGTCTCCAGGAAATGAATGCAAGTCTATCTAATTTCCCCAAACGTGACCAAGGTCAACAGGTGTACGTGTGTGTGCTTCCAGTGGAGTATTGTATTGATTTTCATGAGGGCAGTCTCATATTGATAGAGATCAGAGCACATTGATAATATTTCACTTATAATATTTTCATTGTGAAATCTTTTGACATGTCATAGAGGACAACGTGGACTTAGTGAGTACTTTTTGAAGTGATTGTAAATCAAATCAAGGCTGTATTCAAAGAAGGAAGAACATGAGAGCTCAGGTTTAACATGAAAATGAAACCTATAACCTCCTCTGGAAATTATTTTATTTTTTCGTTTATTTTATTCCCTGGTATCAAGCCTATGTTTGCCTTTAAACTCCAGTTCACACAGGCTGTAAAAATAACACATGACAATAATACAATCCAATTCAAAAGCATTGAAAATAACTATGTATGCAAGTAAACACCACCTTTGTCCAACCGTGCAAAGTAGGCAAATGCCCCAGGACCCCCAGAGTGCCAGGTCCACTGCATGTCAGTTGTTTTTGTTAATTTGATCAATTGCAAATATTACCCTGATTTTGCACCAACATACATTCTCAACAATCACAGAATGTCCTGTACCCTTGTCTTGTAGGGGGACCATGTTTAAAATCCTAGTTTCAGTATCTTTATTATTTAAGTTATATGTTCAAATGTTTATTTTAAACTGCCAGATATTTTCAACTCAAATATATTTTGCTAAGAAATCAGTATATATACTGGTGTTTGGTTAGACTTGTTTACTTATTTGGTCTGAATTTGAATTGCCAGAAATAAGAAATTGAAGTTTCATTTATTTTTATGCAGTGATATCGCCCCCTACATTAGTGTTCTCCACAATGTGCTGTCAGTTGATTGATCCAATATTTGTTTGGATGGGGGCTACAAATAGCAAATATCAGTTAACCAGCTTGGGGGCGCAAATTGTTAGCTGCTGCTTAGTCCCATCTGTGATTTGAGCTTATGTTATGACATTAGTTACTCTGTGCTGACGTTACAAGACTCCCTGTTATTGTGAGTTTTCGACAGCCTGTGGGCTATCATAATACGGCTGTGATTGGATTGAATTATGTATGATACAACAAATTCATGAAACAAAGTCTCAATCAACAAATAGAATATAAAACATTCTGAAGCGCTGAAGCATAAAATATCCCATGAGGTATTTTTTGAAAAAAGGCTTTCTAGAGTTATTTCATTACATTATCTGTACGTTAACATTGAACGTTAACTCTGAGAGTGAGACCTGTCAACTCTAGAGTGAGGAGGAAGGACACTCCCTTTGGTCACAACATGAGAGGTTTCTATGTGCAACGATGCAGTCTGACTGCACGGCTGCTCAGCTCTTCCCTTTTCCTTTAATAGCATAATATTGAACTCTTTATTAATAAATGAATACGGCTTTACTCTGCTTTTGAGTAGTTTGCAGATTTTCCATTCAACACAGACTCCTGTGATGCGTTTTTAACCGATATTATAAGTCATGCCTGTAAAAACTTTACCTAAAGTTACACAAATCCTTGTCTAAATGAAAGACTAACATTTGAAACATATGGCTTGAAACATGATCGCGGTGTTCTTCTTCCTGTATCGGGCTGGAGGTCTCATGGGCAGCGGGAGCATTGTAATTGCTATGTCCTCTGTCACTGCCCATTCAAGGTGTTTCTGCAAGCTACTGTGTGAGTGGGAACTGTGAGGAGAAATCAGCAGACTCACTGGGGGACACACAGCGCAGGAAGTAACCACATTTCCTGGCAGTGGCCATGTGGGCAGACCAGTTGTAATGATGAAGGTGATTCAAGGGTCCAAATGCTGCTGCGGCTGCAGAACAGCTCTTTGTGTGTGTGAATGTGTGTGTGGGAAACAAACACAGAGGGTCAGATGGGAGATTGTGGTCCCTCCCCGCCTTGCCCCTCCCGCCCCTGCAGACATGTGTGTATACCTTATTGTACCTGTTTTTGTCAGTGTGTCAGGATGTGTGCGTGCATGTGTATTTAACCAGCTGTGAAAGCTAAAGAGCGAGCAGTGTTTCAGGAAAGAAGTAGCCGATCAAGTGGCACCGTAGTTAACAACAGCTCTGGAGAGGCAGGTGGGGAAGAAGAAGTGAATGAGACAAAGAGGAGAAAAAAAAGAGGGCAAATAGAGACGGGACCAGAGGGAGAGAGTGGGAGGGAGGCAGACAAAGTGCAACAGTACATAGCATAGAGAGAAAGCGGGAGAGAAAGAGACACACAGCAGAGCATACATTTCCCAGAAGAGAGAGCCTGAGAGTGAGAGAGACTGCTGAGAAGTTCAGTCTGACAAAATGCTGAGGAGGAGGAGAAGCTTATCCTTCGGTGGATTTGGATGGTATGTTCCCTTTTCATTGAATGCTAATGTGTGTGTTTGTCTGACAGTTTGCATACTTCTGATTGTGCACATTATGATTATGGTTGTACAGTGAGTTTGAATGATGCACTGTACATTGTGCTACTGAAATGTGTGGTTGCTGGTGTTATGGGTGTGTGTGTGTGTGGTGCAGAAATGTAAACTTTTTATCTAAAGAGGAAGGATGGGTGGAGGTCTCAGGCAGCTCCTCTAGATCACACCTCTACCACTCTGTTTGGCAGCCTTCTGTTTCTGTGGGTGTGTGTTTGTGTGTGTTTCTCTCTGTCTGTTTCACAGTTTCACCCTGAGCTGTCTCCATTCAGGGTGGGCTTACAATCAGCAGTCTGCTGTGTCTCTGCTTGCTGCTTGTTGTTGTTGCTATTGTCCTTTTATGGGACTATGGAAACAGCTCTTACTTATGTTCTCCTGACCTATTGGTCGAGAGAAGATCCCATGATGCAGCGCTGAAGAAGCTGCCAAGGAGCCCATTTAGCGCTGAATGCGCCGACTAGTCCGTGGGGGGGGGGGGGTTGTGCTGGCTCCCCTGCTGACAGTTGTTCTGACACTGAAGCGCTGCTCCAGAGCACTTAACCTTCCCAGCTGGGGTGAGGCAGCGTGTCCTGCCAGACAGGCTGGAATAACCTGAAACAATCAGAGCTGAGGAGCAGTGCATTACATGCAATGGGGTTAATTAGCGACTATTCTGTATTACAGTGACAAAAACAAAACATAGCAATCAAATTTTTCAAAAAAACAGATGATTTCTTAAATTTTATTTTACACATGAAATTAGTTTACTCATCATGAAGAATACTACTCGACCTTTGAACAGTTGTACAATGTTTTCTGTGGCTCTGGAGGAAGTTGTTTTTCTTAAAACATTATTTTATTTAACCTTTATTTAACAAGGAAAGGTCTCACCTAGATTAAAAAACTATTTTACAAGAGTGTCCTGGCGAAGGCAGGCAGCAGCACAATACACAGGGTTACAGACATACATAAAATAATTTCCAATAAAAATGAAGAATAAATTACAGTAACCTACAATATCAAAAATATTCATCAAAAACTTTCGCAAGTCGTCATCATCAGGGGTCAAAAAGGGGGCTATATCAATCAAACAAAACATCTACAGCCAGATGTGTCTGACTCCAAGTCGTAAGATTAAGATTACTTTAAATGCATCCAGTGAGACCAGTTCTCCTAGATTTCAGGAAATTTTGCAACTGATTCCAGGCAGAGGGAGCAGCACACTTAAACGCCCTTTTTCCACTGTTAGAAAAAATAACCCTGAGTTGCATTATGGGAAATGTAGGATGAAGTATTTTTGGAGCTCTAGCCATACTACGGACTAAAAGTCAGGATATCCAAGTCTCTGTTGCTTCAATGTTGACCATTCTTTGTTAAATCTGTCCATTGCAAGTTCCCCAACTATATTAAAGCGCAATACTAAATTACTGGAGCACCCATTTAACAGATCAGCAACAGCTCATCTCAGCAACATGTTTGAATGTTGTGTGGCTGGAGACTAAAACATCCACAGAACAATGCAAGATGAAAGAGGTCACGATAGTAATTTCTTTCTCTGTTAGTTAAAGAATACCTAATAGAATAAATGGTCTAACTGTGAAAAATCTATAACATGTTATTTTGTTTATTATTATAATATCAAAAAAACGCACCAGAGGGGTAAGACGAATACCCTATTTTTCAAGAATGGTCAAGAATCATAGTGTCATTTCATCAAATTCCCGAGACAAGGGAAGCATGTAGAATAATCTTAGTGGCAGAAGTTTTTCTTCTTAAATATGTCTTGGAGGCTGAATATGAGATGGAAATACTTCTTAAGCAGGATTCTTCCTGCTGTGTATGAGGTCTGCGGGCATACTAATCCAAATTTAACTGAAATTAAAAGCAGAGTTTGTCTCGTGGATTACTCTTAAGAATTTGTAGGCTTTAGCAGATTACATTTTGTACGCAGCCAAGACAGATCAAACAAGCAGACACAGTGTGAAGGGACCATAAGTAGTATCTATCTTCTTAATACTAGACTCATTGATCATTTATACCACCACCCACAAGCAAAATGTGGCCCAATTACGTTAAAGTTTCTAAGAATACTCAAATTTCCCGTGTGCTGATTGTTCGAACATTTTCAAAATGTGAGGTGCAATGAACATTGCAGCCCCTGAGGGACGAAGCATGGCTTCAGGCATTTAGTGTTTTTGGACAGCATTTTACTTTGCATCTGAAACTTGTAAGTATCAGCCTATCTGGTCTCTTTGTGGAATTTGAGCATGTTTATATTTGTGGCTATCACATGGACAGATATGGATGCACAGATGGCTACTTCAGATGGCGAGCTGTTGGAGCACCTGTGCATAGATGCATGAGGAAATGTAAAAGCAAACGGAGAGCTGACTATGAGGAGGCAGGCCATTTGAAAGAAAAAAAAAAGTTTCTTTCAAACAATCCAGATCATCTGTCATGCTATTTAGATAGGAAAAACTGTCCCAGAGAGGTCAACTGTAGCATTCCCTTCATAAGATGTGGGGTGAATATACATACACATGATAGACTGATCTGTTTGAGGAGGCATAAGGTGGGTGGTGTATCTTCTTAACTGCTCAGAGATAATCCTATGACAGCAAAGACTACAGCTACATTACAATATGAAAGAAGGTAACATTTGTCGTGTTGCAGCATCAGACACCAGTGAGGCAGTAAAGTGTCATGCTGGCACCCACTGGGAACCATGGTGTTTGATTGTTTTACTGTAGTTCTGTTGATTGAGATACATTTTAAAAATGCATCATGCAAACATTTGTATTAACAAGCTTTAGCTCAGTATGAATCTGTAACGTTACAGTTCTCTGTGCTCTGCGCTATTCTCCTCTGTTTACACTGCTGTAATGCTGCGCTATTGTTGATATCACATTAGAAACCCAGAAAATATTCAAATTATATTCAAATCATCCAGGTAAAAAAAAAGTGTGCGCTCTATTTGTGTGTCCATGGCATTTGTGTGTCTGTTATGAATGTGCGTATTTGTATCAAGTAGATCAGGCACCGTTCTGCAAAGTTAAGTCTCTAAATAAATGTGATGAAAGAATTCATGTCACAACATCTTCCTGGGTGAGAACGCTGTAATACAATCACTAAACATGCACATACACGCACACACACACACACAAACACACACACACACACACACACACACACACACACACACACACACACACACACACACGAGGCATGTGCACATGCAGATGCCTCTCAGATCCTCCACCATTATTAGCAGTAAACAGCAACTGAACTGAAAAGTTGTGAATATCACTCGCTCGGATTTTCCATGTTTCTAGGATGAACAGGACATATTGAAGCATGACTAAAGCCCTTATAAACACTTAGACTTCTCAAAACCGGTCCGCGCAGTTAGCAGAGAAGTAACCTTTTAAAATCTAATCATGAAGTATGCTTTACTCTCTGCCACGGACTTTAGACTGACACTGTACACTAATTGTGTACTTCAGGCTGTATCTACTCTGTATGAATTGAAGATACTTTATGGAAACTGGCACATTTATTTTTGGCCTTTATGACCTGGTTAGCTTGGTTGGACCAAACTCAAAATACTCAAAACAGAGTATTTTACACACCTTAGAAATGTTGACCGTTTGTAATTCATGCAAGTTTGTGTTTCATGCACTGACCATGCATACTATAACACGCACACACACACACACACACACACACACACACACACACACACACACACACACACACATATATATATATATATATATATATATATATATATGCATACTATAATGTACACACACAAACACATGTGACGTGATCAGAGACGTGATCAATAATGTTTCTTTCTCTTTTTATGTGTGTCTTTGTCTCTTCGTCATTCTTCTCCAGGATTGACAAGTCCACTTTGGCTGCACTGAAAACTCGGTAAGTTCTTTTTTAGTAACCAGGTTTGGGGCATCTTTCTTCTGCTTCTAATTTTGCCAAATCTATCCCAGTGTCGGGTAAAAATTACTATTCTAATCTGATTAGTTAGTCAGGCAAGGCACATAATTTGTGTAAATGTGCTTGTGGGGAAATTCTTGGGAAACACTGATGTGTAAGGGTTCACAAATGAGGACTGAGACTGCGGCTTTCCCAACTTCACGGTAACGTAAAAGCTACTTGCAAACTGGACCCTATTTCCACTTATTTTCCATCATGTTGATTGATTCTGACTGAAACCTGAACAATCGATTGACTGTAGAGCTACGGATATTTTACTTGAGTATCACATAAATACAGATATGTAGAAATTAATACACACTCCTACTCACGCTACACACTAAGCAAGTCTTTTTCAACTGAGGACCCAAGTGAAAAAATAATCTAAATTTCTTCCTTTTTCCAGGAGTTTTGATGCTATCTTAGCCATTGTTTCATCACTTCCTGGTTTACTGTGTACCTGTACATTTTCTGCCCAGTCCTTGGGCAAGGCACTCAATTTCTTACCGCTGCAGTGGAGATGATCAGTTGTAATTAAAGACTGTGGTTGTGTTGTGGCTTCCCGCTGTGTATTTGGTTTCCTTTATGAATATGAAGCAGCAGTTTCCACATGACCCCCTCATTTTTGTCAAAATCCTATGCCATGCATTCATGGCAGTGGGGGTCGTCAAGGGGCCGGGGGTTGTTGGACTTTTTCTGCCCGATGTTCCGCCTCGTAGGCTACATTCAGGCAGCCCTAACCCTGTGATTGGTGAACTTTTATTGGAGCCATACAGAGCCTGACAGGAAGATCTGCAGACAAACCTCAGGATTCAACAACTACTCACCCTCCTCTGCATTTTTTGGAGAGAGAGAGAAGAAGTAAATAAATAAATAAACTATATATTTCAATTTACAGGTAAAAAAAAAAGTATGTACATTTAATATTAATCACAGCTAAAGCAGAAAAGGACAGTGTTCTTATAGTTAGACTCAATGTGCTAATTTCAAGGTAAGCATAAATGTAGGTAAATAAATAGCATCCACATAAATTTATTCTTCTGGTTGAGGAACCCCATACTTCATTGTGTCCCTTCTCCTTCTGATACCGAAACAAACCCTTTGTTACTAGCAAAACCCACCACTGGATCATTTTCTATTTGGACATGTTGTTCAAGCCCACAATGGTAGGATGAGACTGGGATGAACAATGGTGCACCATTTCAGACTGTCTGCAAACCTGTCAGATCTCAGATCTTACCGATTCATTGTAAGACAGAGTAGTGCATCACTGGTTGCCGCCATCACAGCAAGAAGCTCCTGAGTCGAAACCCCACAAGAGTCACTTGGTGACTTTTTCCTATTGGTCTCATTTATTTGCTCTGGTTTTTTTTTTATCCCATAGTCACAGATACACAGGTTAGGTATTTGTATTGTATTCCTGTTTTTTCTCCTGATCAAGGCACTGGCCTCAGAGCTAGAGATGGTGTGAGTGCGTTGTAATGTGGAAGCCCACTGCTCCGAAATAGTAAGGATGGGTCAAATGCAGAGGACTAATATTCCCACAGGAATTGATAAGATATATTTTAACTTAATTAAATTACATAAAAATCTTACATAACTGGTTTATACACAGTTGCTGCAGGATAGTTTACATTAAGTAGCTTTGACTGTAAAAGTCAAATTTGACCAGTTTTATTCCTCTAACTCATGACCTACCACAACTACAGTATATATATATATATATATATATATATATATATATATATGTGTGTGTGTGTCTGATAACTCTAAGCTGCCCTGTGTTGCTCCACCACTTGCTTTGTTAATGTTGATAACATTGTTCACTCTCACTTTGGCTGACTTTATTTTGGAAACAAGAGCTGATGATGCTCATCATATCATTTGGAGTTTCTTTTATGTTTAATAGCTGTAAAAGGAGAAGTAACAGTAGAAATATCGACAGATGTGGACTTTGATCTATGACTTGGTTGTGCAAGTTGAGAAAGAAGTGAAAATCAAATTAACAAATATACGTAATGGCCATTTGGTCAAATTAATTCTGAATGGGAGTGGAGAGCATTTGCTCAGCTGTGTACCAGCTTCATGTGATTTTCTTTGAGGATATTATGTGGAAGGAGCTTGTCTGTGCTGAAGCAAACCACCAGCAACCCCTGCTAATAGAGGTTGCCATAGTGATGAGGGGTGAAGAGCTTTTGCGTGTGTGTTTGTCTGAGTGTCAGTTTATACCAACTCTATCTGTAGCTACAACCCAAACCCTAGGCTGTCCAAGCAAACACACACATGCACACAACCCAAGCAACAGTAAACTCTGCACCAGTCAGCCAGTCACAGCCACGTTTACTCTCTAAATCTGTTCAAACCTTTTCAGTTTCCCTTTTGACATAAGTTGGGTGTTGGTCAGTTCTCAGGAGACCTAACTGTGCATGCACCATCAGAGCCAAAACTGTAAATACGAAATAGTTTAATTTAAACTCTAATAAAAACTCCATCTTATCAAGTCATATTGTCTTAAAACCAGTAAAAAGAAAATCTGCCAGCGCAGTAGAATGATTTCCACCTGATTCCAATAGAGGTCAGCTTTGTCAAGAAGTTTTCGGAAATGAGTGTCTGTGTCTTGAAACAAACATGGAAAAGGCAAATGACATGATAAGAAAGAAGATTTTTGCTGTGTAGTTAAATGCACTTGGCAACAGCTTTTCTACAGGAGAGATCCAGGGTTTTATTTTGAGTTAATTAATCACAAAGCTGGTAGCAGCTCATCATACATTGCGGGTTGGTTTTTACTCTTGAAAACAAGTGATTGTTTTGGATTTCTACAGTAGAAGAAGACTAACAATATATGAAGATTTAGGATGAGTTGTGTTTTGAGCCTGTGAAAGGCTTTATTCTATCAAAGTGCTTTGTATAAAGGAATATTAAGATCAGTGTGAATCATGTAAAGTACTTGTCTGTTTTTCTCATGCACGTGAACACATGCACACACACAAACACACACACACACACACCTTTAGTGTCTCTCTCAGTCCATGGCCAGGTGTCATTAGACCGTCTACTCTGGAGTGGCTCTGCATATGAATGAGTGAGTCGTGACTCCTGCTTGAGCTGCTCCTCTGTCCTGATGCTGAATAGCATAGACTTGTGTGTGCGTGTGTGCGTGTGTGTGTGTGTGTGTGTGTGTGTGTTGGATCCAGGCGTTAAATGTAAGAAAACAGTGCAGAGAGAAGGACAACAGAGTTAAGAAGGAGTGGAACAGAGATGTCAGTCTGCAGGGTACAAAAGATAAATGCAATACAGTGGGACACTTGATGTGCTAACGGGGTCACATATGATTTGCAAAATAGTTGTTGATATAAAAACATAAACAGGTTTTAGAATTGCTATCATTTATTTATGATCTATTGAGAGCTTTCAATTGCATGAAAATACTATAGAATGCAAATTATACCTTTCTGAAATTCACAGGTCAGAAAACAGTAAGAAAGTCTGTGGAGAGGAAAAGAGGGGAGGAAGGAAAGATGGGAATTGGAGACAAGAAAGAGAGTACACAAAATGACAGATATTTGACTTTTTCTTCATTTGTATAACACCAGCCCAATATTTGCTGTTATTCAGACCTAATAAACACACAGCTTGTAAGATTCCTGATTTATGACTTTAAACTTACTCTATTGACTCAATAGTTGGTCAACTCAACTCCTGCAATGAAAATGTACCAGGAGGATTATACTGGAAAATAAAGTCACAAAGGAAGAGGAGAAAAAAACAAGGGAAAGGTGAAAGAGGGAAGCAGAGGGCCAAGGGAACAGAAACATCAGATGGATAGTTCACTTCAAAGTTTGCAGCTGCAGGGCAGCAGATGTGAGGATGTGTGCTTTTTATTCCTCCCTAGCTCTGATTTTCTCTCCCTTTTTCTCCCCCTTCTTCTCTCTCCTCTGCCATTAACCGCCACTGCTCCTCTGCCTCATCTCTCCTCGTGGTTACTGGAAAGAGATCTCTCCGCCTTCACAGCACACACAACACCTCATGAATAACTGCATAATCAAACCTGAGTGTCTGTGTCACCTAATTGTGTGTGCGTGCGTGTGTGTGTGTGTGTGTGTGTGTGTGTTTTGTGAGGAAACACATGCATCTGTTTTTCTTGAAGTGGTGGTGAGGGTGAATGAATATTATAAGTGGACGAAAAGGCACAATAGAGGAGAGAGAGGAAGAAACACACTGGTAGAGGGGGAGACGTTGCCCCTGATCAGCTTCTTAATACTTTGTGACGATGCCCCGCAAACTGTGGTGAGTAACTGCTTCCCGTGTGTGGTTCTTACACTGTCTGCATACTTGTAAGTAGATGATTTCAGTCTTTTATCTTGAATCAGCTCCTAATTTTTTAGATTCACACCTGCAGTTTATCTGCAGATGAGTTACTTTCCAAGCTGAGATGTACATCATGCACAGTAAGGTCTGCTGGCATCTCGTGCTATTATTAAATTTTCAGAAAATGCACATATTTTGCATTTGCACAAAATGACCAAAATGAATAAATGGTATATCTATTAATTATTATAACGGTATTAAAGTCTGAAAAAGGGATGTGATATGATTGCTATTGATACAATACTATAAGTTTTGGAGTGAAGACTGCAGCTAGGAAAACATGTGTCTACTGACATTTACTGTTTTTTTTTTAGAGCTTTATTGGATTTTGATGTCACATGCTTTAATTCAATGTTAAGACTGTATTTATTTCTTGAAGAAATTGAGTGGTTAAATATAGAACTGGTTTTACTCCTTCGAGATGTGTTATTGATGGGGAAAGCTACCTATCCTGCTTTATTTGCAGTTACATGGTGTAAGTTGTTTTATTGATTATCGAAATCCTCCTAGAGGTAATAAGTCTTTTGTACTTGATAGGTTTTTTAGTTATTGTCTTGTTTTGTCAGATGTTATGTGTATCATTTTTTCCCCCCAGTAAGGTACTGTTAATAGATTTGTGTTGAGTACTGTTGTTTTTACAATAAGTAATGGGGATCTAAACAGTGCAGATTTCATAGTTTGTTTCAAAATGGCAGATGTGCTAATTTCTAAGTGTATTTGAATCCTGTATTATGGCAGGAGAGTTGAAGGGATTAGTGGACTTAGTAGGTAAAGTAAAGTGGATGACAGGAAAGCCAACTTCAATAGAATGGAGTATAACAGTATAGGACACAGTGTATAGGAGCAGAGGGTAATAAAACACAGCGTTGGAGTGTGTTGCATCTGTTACTTCAGGATATTTGATGGCTCCAATAATAAAGCTCTTCAGTCAGCACTGTCCATGACAGCGTCTGATAGAGATCAGATGATTGCTTTGTTCTGTGCGAGGAGGATACATTGGATGTCTATAATAGCATCAGTCTGAAGTATTACTTCATCTGTTTCTATAAGGAAAGCTATCACACCTCAGTGTCATGGCCTAGTTCCCAGTTTTTCTTGTAAGAGCTGCTTGTGTCTACTGTCTCCCCACAGTGTATCTACGAGAACAAATAACTCGTATTACGAGTATGTTGTTTATCATGCTCAACCACAGATTGTTTTACCGGCTGGATTTTCAATCTGGCCAACTGTCTGCCTGCCTCTTCCTCCCGAGTGTTGTTAATATGCATGTGTGTGTGTGTGTGTGTGCGCGAGATTCAGCAGCCCGCTGCTGTTAATTAAGTGCTGATACTTGTCAAACATTATGTCCGTCCTCCTAAGCAACTCCTCTACTCCTCATGTCTGCCATTCTCCGCTCAGCTCAAACGGAGCAGATGCTTACATTTCAGAGCGCTCTCCTCTCTGACAGACAGCTCGCAGCTCTGTGATGTGGATCTCTCTGTGGCGTTCGCCACTCTGCTTTTCAAGAGTAAGGCCGCAGCCAGCACACATGTTGCTGGGTGGTGCTGATTTGTAGTCTAATTTAGCATTTAATTCACCACTTTAGTGCAATAAGATCCTCTTTTTAGGACTATGCACTCTTACATTTGAGTCTATTCCCTTTTGCACATGTAAGAGAAGGGTTGAATAAGTTATCGTCCCCTTCAGTTGAACTGTTGTGTGGAATGGCAGGCGGGATGAGCGACAGGAATGGGGCTGAGATTGAACAAGGGCCCTGGAGAAAAATAGGTTTAGAGAATATATGAAAGAGGCCTTCTTTAAAAAAAAAGTAGAAGAGTGTGATAAGAGGAGGTTCCTTTTTTTCAAAAAAAGAAGTGCCCTCTCCTTATCGTTGTCTAGCCTAGTTTTTTGGGGCCAGGTGTAAATGTTATCCGTCTGCCAGCATCATGGAAAAGAATAAATGGGCTGCTGCTATTTCTGGAGCCTGGCATTTACTCTATCGCCTGCTGCCCCTTCTATATTGCAGGGAACGGTGGTGAGTTGTGACCACCGAACAAACACAAGATTAAATGTCTGCTGGTGTCATATTGACTTTAGGTGATGGCTTACTAAAGCTCAAGGCTTTGCTCTGTAGCACATGGAGGAGAAGCAGCCAGTGATTAGTCACGGGGAGGCTGTGTGCGGCCTTAATGAGCTGTCAGCTTTATTGTGTTTTGCTTATTGGAAGCAATTGTTGATGTAGTGTACACGGTTACAGTCTGTTACTTAACCTGATATAAGCCTGCAGGCAGTGGCAGAGAGGAAGGAGAGTAGTACTAATGGAGGAGAGAATTTCAGTCAGGTTTTATTTAATACACAGCTGCCGTGGGTGAGGGCTGGGGGAGAATTTTGGAGCCAGGGTTCGGTGTTACCACAAACACACACATACAGAGCTATATTTTGGGACTCACTTACCCCTCAGAGCACAGTTTCACTTCACTTTTTTTAAACAATGCAACCCCTAGGCCTTATGTGTGGCTATGTTTTCCTCTGCCTCTGGGTGGTTTTATGAGATCTTGTATGTGTGAGAAAAAGGTAGAGAAACCAAAACTAGAAAGCTACAGAGATACTTACAAAAGTATGATGTGGGAAGTGGTACAACTCCACCCATCCTCAAGGAGAGGATGTTGCACTTCCTCTCCTCTTACACCTCCAATTCCAAACAAGCTGCATACATATATCATTTAATTTATGATTTTTTAAATACCTGACATTTAATATTTCTCTGACATCTGTTTTTAAACGGAAATGATGGTTCAATTTTAGATTTTATAACTGAGTACAGTAGGGCAACTATATCTGCAACAATTTAAATGCTCTCCATCTTGTGACCACAAGATGGAGCTGACTGTATGTGTTTGTCTCAAGGTGCCTTCAGAGGAAAAACTCAAAGCACTGTGATGACAGCAGGTGAAGTGACGGAAAATGATCACTGGAGGGAGTTATTTCTCTATTTTCATGCTTGCTAAATCAGTGTCAAGCTCTGACCCACCTGTTAACATGTCCACCTGTTGAAGCTGATACTGGGAGCAGCTCCACATGACTGGTATTCGTTATGAAACCAATTTACACTCCTTTTTTTATACCTACTAGTTAAAATAACAGAAAGGAGACACACTTCGATCCACTGAGATAATAATTCAGTGATCATTAGAAGCCAATGTGATGTCCTATTTTATTTGAAATGTGTGTGTGTCTTGACCACTCATAAATTTTTCTTTTACACATAAAGGTGGAAAAACCACCCAAAGTTCTGCCCATAAGCTACTGCATCTTTAGACAGACATACAGTACCTTAAACCCACTAGGTGTATGTTTATAGATTACCACTGCAGGACAAATGCACCATGTTTTTTAGCCATACTGTATTTAGTGGCCTATAGGGAGCCAAGGCTGTTGCCATGGCAATGAGAACCGATGCTCACCTATGGGATGGTCCATTGTGGTGCATTACCATGGTGAAAGGCCCTGATTATCTCCCCTTGCAGCCAGACTTCATTGCCAGTGCATCAAAACATGAACAGTGGAAGAAAAGCTTGTGGTTTCCCATAGCGACCACAGTGCGTTTCCCTCCATTGATCTGGAGATTGTTTGTTTGTGTGTGTGTGTGTGTGTGTGTGTGTGTGTGTGTGTGTGTGTGTGTGTGTGTGTGTGTGTGTGTGTGTGTGTGTGCGTGCGTGTGTGTGTGGAAAGGAACATATGGGGATGAGATACATAGGGGAAAGCATAACATGACTGGTAACATCACACCTAAAGTACTTTGTGCCCTGTGCAATAACCCAGAACTCTCCACTGTCTGTATATCGGGAAGTTTAATTTCACTTATGCAATTACATGCTTTTATTAAAAGGAATTGGCAGGGTGCCTAGAGGTATACAGTAATGGTGAAGAGTGACAGCTTCATTACAGGATAGCTGAGGACCAAGCAGGGACAGGAGCTTCTGCTCAGAACAAGGTTAAATCAGATTTCATTGTGGAGCAATGGAGGCTGCACTTAGGTACTGTATACAGGAGAGAGATAAGGGAGGACTTATGGTTTTTTCTGAGAGGAGATGATTAGTACAAGTAGTAAGCCTTAGGCCTAAGGGAAAAAGACATTCAGGTGTCTGGTGGTTCTGGTCCTGATGGAGCAGAACCTGCGACCTGATGAAATTTTTCTGATGAGGCAGTGAGCCAGGTGTGATGTGTCTGCCACTATCCTACTGGCCTGCTTCCCGGCACTAACATCGTGTAGAACACTCATGGACACTCGTCCCTGGCCCGTGAGCCGCCTGGCTGTTCCAGTCTGTGTTTGGTGTGGGTAGAGGATGCAAGGTACCACACAGTGATGGGGGAGGTGAGGACCCTCTCGATGGTGGCTCTGTAGAACTGGGTGCGACCTTTCGTAGAGATGTTCATCTTCCGGAGCAGTCTGAGGAAGAACAACCTCTGGCGGGCTCGCTTGACGACATTAGATGAACGTGTCTCCCATTTCAGGTCACTGGTGATGGTGGTACCCAGAAACTTAACAGTCTCCACCACCACCTTAAGAGCTGCATTTTTGATGAGAAGTGGGGGGTGTGAGGGTGGGTGTTCCCAGAATTCAATGACCATCTTTTACTGTTGCCATCAATTAAACAGAACTAAAACTTTACAGGCAGTAGTGGATACAATATCCAGTAAATGGGAGTAAAGTGTGACTTTTTACAGAACATGCTGTTGTTTTTTTTTTTCTTTCTCCCTCTTTAACCCGAATTTTCTTTAAATTTTACACTTCCTTTGCTAAAATGCGCACTCCATCACTTTATTATTCAGAGTAATATAAGAATGTATCAATATCATCTCTTTGTACTAAGTAAAAAGATGTGTTCAGGAGGTGTTTAGCTTATTTTAGCATAAAAACTGGAGGCAGAGAGGTCCTTTAAAAGACAAAAATACTGGTACAGTATTGCTCTATTTTGTTAGCGACTTGGCAAATGATTCTCGAACCTGGCAACAATGTGGACAGGACCTCTGAGATGCTGCGGGCAGTCACTGCAAACACCTGATGTCGGCCAATAAATAGCTGCAGTGCTAACAGCTCCTGCTGGTCGTAAAACCAAAACAAGCTGAAAGAAGCTATAAAGCACCGCAGAGCTGAGGGAAATGCAGAGTCAGTTGATATTATTGTCACTATAAGCAACCTCTTTCACATATATGTAGTCATTTGATCCATTTTTAATATAAATATGTTGATTCTAGCAGCTTTAAATACACTAGATCTGCTCAAACATAAAGAGTTGTTGCTTTCAGTCTATTATCTGTGTAAGGTTAACACATACGGGAGGTATTTTTATTTATGGACATGAAAATGATAACTATCTTTGGTTATATCTCTACATAAGAAACTAAAAAAGCAGTTTCAGAAAATGTGTGTAACTATGTATGAAAGGTTTTCCCATTTTACCCTCGTGTCTTGTATGTGGCCTTTGTCACTATGTGTTTATGCTTTAATTCTTATTTTCATTTTTTGGCCTTGTAAAATCTGAGCCTGAATGCCAACAGCTTGTCTGATGATTGGTGGCCATGTCCCTGACATACAAACTTAAAAACGTAACAACAGAAAGATACCCGCTTTTTTCTCTACTCTCTATCTCTCTCTCAGACTCTAAAATATGTATTGCCACTAGTGTCGCTGTGTGTGTGCTTTGCTTATTAAGCAACAGTCTTGCTACTCTAAAGTCCCCTCTCAGACAACCAGCTGCCTCTTTGCTTTTGACAAATATTTACTTTTTGCCTTCTCCCTGATGCTACAAACACACACACACACACACACACACTCACACACAGAGTAGCTGATAAGTGCACCATCTGGCTTGAGTGCTGGCTGTTAAGGGCTCATAAAACAGACCCTCACCTATTTAGAGGCAGAGGGCTCCCTTAGCAGTAGGCTGAGGGCAATGGGTGAACAGCATGCACACTCTCCTTTCTGCATACACACGCACAGTTGCACACATGCCCACCCACATGAACATTCATATCCACGGGGGACGTAGGAGGTGAGACATATAGGAGGTGAGATAATCGGAGCATGTACCTGTTTTTGTTATGTCAATTTCTTCACCCCTACCATCCTCACTGACGTTCTTTGAGGATAAAGATAGATAGAGATTGATTCTGTCAACCTGCAAAAACGATCCTACAGTTCCATCTTCGTCAGTACTGCAAAATACACTTCTGGCAACTTTGTGTTACATGTCACCGCTGGGGCTGTTATTCAGAACCATTTACACTGCACACAGACAGCCTGTGTTGCTCAATTTATTATTTATACTTCTCAAAAATATGGGTGCATATTACGTCAAAAATAAGTAACCTCATCCTTGAGATAAACAGGGGACCAAAATCAAATCAAAATTTTGTTCCAAATTGTTCTTCTCATCTTAGTTTTCAGAGTTGTGAGGATCCTTCCAGCCAAAGAAATCGAACTTTTCTAAAATTTCTTACCTAAACCAGCTGAGGGGCCAATGAGTGATTATGAGGAAGTCAAATTGGGAAGAAAATGTATTTTAGATGATTCACATGCAATCTGACATTTAAAAGGCAGCCTTTTTTTTTTTATTGGCAATTCTAATATCATCACCAATGATTAAAAAATATCAATCCATCCTTATTGGGTAAAGTAATACCATCATACGAGAACAAATGTTGTTTGCAGTCTACATTTTTTTTTTTTTTTTTACTGCTGTTCGACACAGAACAACTGATCTTGATGTTTGTTGTGTGCATCTTTTCTCTGTCTCGACAATCTCTGTTGTGTCTCTTGGAGTCTTTGCCAAAACTAACTAGGCCTGGCCGTGTTAACGTTGGAAACCACATAAGAGGATGTTGTAAGTTATGCTCTTTGATTACTGCTATTACTGTTTTGTACACAAACACTTGACATAAGCTAGCGGCAAATTATAGCCCGTCTCCTTAGCATCTGAAAGAAAGGAGGGTGATGCTGTAGGGAATAGAAAAATGAGAAAGAGAATGAGTGAAGGCATGGAGGGAGACTTCGTGTGTTTCGGAAGAGGGAAAGACGGATCAACGGAGAGAGCAAGGAGACAATAATAGACCAGGGGAGCCAGATCCCGAGCTGAGTTTAGACACACTGTTACTACTGTCCACATCACACAGCAGAGATGCTCTCAACATCTGAAAAGAGAGAAAAGGGTCAAGATGGGGGAGAAAAAATAAGAACAAGGGAGGATGGGGGATAAAAGAGAGATGGATTCTCTCTTTGGAAAACTGAGCCGAGGGGGAGAGAAAGAAAGCAAACGAAGGAGGACAAAGGGGTCAGAGGAAGCACTGGGGGTTATGAAAGAAAATCCTTTATTCTCAAACATCTATATTAAAGCTGCTGACAGATGGTGGAGCACTTGGCAGCAGATGTTTTTGTCCATCCTCTGATTCAGAAGCCATTTTAAAGCTTTCTATCAAACTATCCATTGTTTATCTCTTTATCTGTCTGAGTCTCAGGGCTGAAATCACTTTTCTTATTGGCTCATCTTGCTCTTATTCATGGTCATAAGTGGACGTAAGGGAAAAATCTATATTAATGCTGCATTTGTCTCATGGTCAGCTCTGTTTTTTGTATGCATTCAAACAAATAAACACACACACACACTTTCCCTCTCAGTGCATCCATTTTGTACCATCATGAGAGGCAGGGAACAAGGCCCTGTTTCGCTCCAGCAGAGCTGAGATCAAACCCAATTTTCTTTCAAAGGAATAATTCATCTCCATATGAGAAACCTGCAGATACGGCCTCAGCTTGTCCTTGCCTGTTTGGCCCGTACATTGTCGCTAACAGCTAAAAATGGTAATGGCTATTGTTGATAGATCATGGCAATTTACCCCCGGTCACTGCAAAATCAAATTACATGCTGCAGAAGATGAAAATCGGAATATAAAGTGAGATATGCACCATTTAGCAAAAGTGACAGCTACTTGTTCAAAATCATTGATAGAAAAAAACAGTAGTTAGTTAGTTACTGTTGCTACGCCTGTCAAGCTCTCCGTTCTTGAAAGGTCCATATGCCGTTCTTAATTTCAGATAGACGTAGACAAAAGCAGCTCATCATGACTTCTTGTAAATGCTGTCACTGGCTGACTTTTTAATTTTTCTAGCAGATTAATTTTAAATTGAGAAACCTGTAGGATCTTAAGAAAATAGGGTCTTAAGAAAAGCACTTGATGGCTATCTACGTGACATTTTGCTACCAGAGTGAGGCTAAAGCTACATCCTCACGAGTTATTGATTCATATAGAAGCACAGAAAAAACAAAACAGCATTGTTCTTGTATTGAGATCTAAAGTTTGTTAGATCTAGTGTTATTTGTATTATAAGGGAAATGTAAGAGTAAAATGTTATTCTGTTCTACTGGCCAGTTACTACTGTTAGCCAGACATGCTAACGATTGCAGGTTACATTAGCACAGGTAAACACACTTTTTAATCCATTCAATGCACTATTGCCCTTGTGGTTTTGGTTTTTGGAAAGGCTGAAAAAAAGACACCGCCCTCCAAATTCTTTTTATATGGAGTATCGCTACTACAGCCACATGCACACTGCTACAGCAACAAGGAGAAACCTTGACAAGCCTGTTGGGCCTAGTCACGGTTGCTAAGCTATTATTAGACAATTACTGTTTGAGGGAGGAGTTTAGCAGGTTTAGCCTTAACCCATATGACAGTGCAGAACAGGCAGTGATGGGCAGTGCTACGTATTGCATGTTACTGTACTGTGTATAAGCCATGGTGGTTACCATCTTCTCCCTTTTCTTCCTATGCTACTGTAATGAATTCTTTCTATTCTTCCCCATGTCACCTCTATTCCTGTCTGTCAAGGTGCGTATTTAAATGCGCGTATATTCTGTGCGTCTGAGGTTCAACCAGCTGTCGACTGACATCCTAGTGAACCAAGGAAACTGGGAAAGCAGGAAATTGATTTACCGCTCTGATGCTGCGCATGACATTGTGGACCCAAAGGAAACATAGAGAAAACAAAGGGATAAAAGAACAGGAGAAACACTGGCTCATATGGAGTGCAAAAGACCTGAACAGAGAGTTAGAGGGAGTAATAAAAGAAAGAGGTGTAGCGGCAGACATAAAGTATAGTTTTTCTGTTGTGCCATGTGGTGCTGCATCTACAAAACATTTTCAGGAGCAGAAGAGTAAAGCTTTATTTGTCTGCTTATGTTTTTATACTTAGATCTCTCAGAAATCCATTGCAGTAGTTTCAGCGATCAGAGAAAAAAAATGGCAAAATGTAGGGTACACATATTTGCAGGACTATTTATTTGTGTGTGAGTGAAAGAGAGACAAAATAACATCCAAAGCCAATATACCAACACATCAAAAGCAGAAATAAACAATCATGCTCTAAAAAGCCTGGTGTGTGAAGAAAATAATTAATTAAATTAAATAATTGTCCGAGGACATTCCTGTTGCGGGAAGTGACAGCAGTGAGCAGAAGGTTAGTCAGGGCCAGTGTGCTTGGTCATACAAAGGGCTGTCTGAGATTTGACACAGTAAACAGCGCTCAGAAAAGGAACTGATATATCTCCTATTCATCATGGACCTGCATCAGTCATTTCTCATTTCTCTGCTCCAACGCTTGCCTGTGACCATTCACTTGCATTTTCCCTCTGCTCATTCTATTTCTTGTTTGCTGTGTCTCTCTCATTTTCCTGTCTCCTCTCTAATTTTCCTCCTTATTTCTTTGTCTTTAGCCCTGGTCTGTTGGAGTTTGCATCAGTCTCGTCTCTTTTAATTTCTTCTGCCTCTTTTAAAGATTGTCTACCTTTCTTTTCAAGCACTTGTTAAGGAAAAGTCAGCCGTTTTGGCAATACATAGGAGTCAGGAAAGCTAGAGGCATCTGCAGTCATGTACTCGCTCCTGGCAAACCAAGTTTTAATCCATAACTGGCATCTGGTGCTGACAGTTTTTAATTATCTGTAAAAGATATCTTCTCAGCCCTGTGTTAGTCAGACGACCTGTGCAGGGTGTACTCTGCCTCTACCCCAAAGCATGCTGGGATAGCCTCAAGCCCCGCCGACCCTGAACAGGATAAATGGTCTCGAAAATGGACGGATAGAAGGATAGATAGGAAAACATCCTCTCCCTCCTCCCTAAACTCCCTCCATTTCCTCAATCTCAGATTTTTATGAGACTGGACAAGTGCAGGCTAGCGTTTCACTACACAGCTGTTACTGATTCAATTATGTCAAATCAGTGATTTTCCAAGAAGAGATGGATGACTGCGTTATGAGGTTTGGGGTTCAGGGTTAATTGGGCAAAGATTTATTTATTTTTTAATGTTATGTTGTTCTTTTCTCAGACAAAAAAAAAGAACTCCTACAATTTCCTTGAAAGCCCTTGAAAACGTGGTTCAAATCTTGACTATTTCTCTATGATATCTAGATTTTCATTACTACATAAGCAACAATCAGAGTTCAGGTTGGGTAAAACAAAATCTAGACATTATTAATTAAAAGTGTAACACTCAGAAAAATGTTTCATCAGACCCATATGGGTATGGTGGGTGTATCATCACCTTCATCACTTGGAGATTAAAGTAATTGAGAATGAATCTCAGTTTTGCAGCTTTATCCTGTATAAATTCTGTACTTTCTCCCTGATGCTGACAGTATCCAGCCATGGCGTTGTGTGCCAGCTGTCTTGGTTGTCTGTGTAACAGCCTGTCTTGAGACTAGACACCAGTACTCCTGCTGATGGAACATCCATCAGACACCCACTTTGGACACTCTAGGGGTAAGAGGGCAGTTTGTAATAGCTGTCTGGGCTGTGGGGGGGTGGGGGGTGGGGGTGGGTGCGTGTGTGTGTGTGTGGGGCCCTTGAAAATGCCCTGTTCTCCTCTGCAACTTCGTTCTGCTCTGAATCTCACAGGACTGCTCATTGGGCCCGCTGGTACTTTTTCATACATCACACAGACACATTCACACACACCCACACACACACACACACACACACACATGTGCACACACTCCCAAAGACAGTTTTATCAGTATTTCCTCTTTAGTTTATTGTCCACGGCTGGGCCCAGGGGAAGTAAACTGCTGTTTGTGTGCGCATGTGTGTGGGTGCGTGCATGTGTTACGACAATATTGCAGCTCAACTTGTCCCCTAGCATGTGTGTGTGTTTGTGCCCCTGTGTTTACTGCCATTATCACTCAAGGCTATCAGAGCTCCAAGTGAACATTTGAATTTACTGTCATCAAACAGCCTCTGAGAAAATTGAGGTGTACAGACGATTGTGTCTCTGTCCTTTCTGCAGTGACTGTGAAAAACACTGACTCATCATTCATAATTTTATCACTCAGATCTTAATGTCTCCTGCACACATAAATGTTCAGTTGGAGAAGAAGTTGCTGCCATATTGTGAAAAAGACCCGACCTATCCAACTCAAGCTCTGCAATATTAATGAGTCATAACACTTTGGTTCATTCAAGCTCAAATTAAAGTAATAACGCAACAATTTCATATCAATTACATTTGCTACACTCCATTTCCCATTTAAATAGAACAGCTGCGATCAATCTTACAGTCTGTTGATAAAAGCTTTTATAGTTATTGCTTTAAACACCAGGTGGCTGATGCATGTTACTTTTTTCAGCAGAAGTAGCAATAAAAAGACAAGCAGGGTAGATAAGATGAGTCAGTCAGGTTTCCATATATAGCTCAAATATAGCTCAAATTCTAACCAAATTTCCAAGAAAATGAGAATTAATGTGCTTTTCTGTGAATAGTTTGTGCCAATAATTCTCCAGTTGGGTGCCATTAAACTATTGAAGAAGGTATAATTATAAGACCACCGGTGAAACCTCAAAAAGTGGAAAAACGATGTGGAACTGGTGATGGAAATGTGGCATTTATGTTTGTTTCATGTGTTAGTTTGAGGAACATTACAGTCTTCTCATTGGTCCACACAGACTTGTCTGTCACAATTTTTTGTGTCTTCAGTGGAATGAAAGCTAGAGTGACAAATGCGTCAAAATCTTCTTTTACGTCATGATTTATCGAAACCTGTTTCCATTGCACTTTGTCACATTTAGTTTTTTATAGAAAAACCAACTTTTCCAGATAGGGCATGTGTAAAAAGCATAAATGTGATATTTCAACTTTTTTTTTGAAAATACCTGCCTTTTCCATTCGAATACCTGCTTTTCTGTTCAGGTTTTATGATGCGCACAGTGTGGACAAAAACAGAAACTACACTTATTGGCTAAGTTCCATTAAATACCCCAGTGAACTCAGCTATACTGAGTCAAACTGTTATAGTGTTGGAGACGTATTTTTGCCAATTGATCTCTGGGAAGTGCAGTTAAAAAATAAAAACCACAACTTCGACCTTTTCACACCAACAGGTTCTTGTATGCCATTTATTCCAACCACATCTAAAGACAAAAATGTTTATACCTGTTCTGAATAGCCACACTAAGTAGACAGATTGAAACACACTGCATCCACGATTGCTCTCCAAGAATGGTGTGTCTTTTACATGTCTTTGTAGAATTGACATAATGACTTGTACAAAATCTCTTCTCAAAGACATCTATGGTGTTTTAGTTGTTACACGAGAGGTGATGGAAGAAATGTGAAGAATGGGGAAAAAAAGGTTGAAAAAGAAGTTCAAACCCTGCACATTTGTGGCCAAAGTGTTCATTATTGTTGAATTTTCAAAAATTGTCAGATGCAACACAGATTGCAACATGGATGAAACACAGAATTGTCTTCAGGTTCAGTACAGTATGAAACAGCTAATAACAGCTGAGTTTTAGTGAGCTCATATTCTATCTGTCACCTAATCTCACTCTTTAAGGGTAGACCTGGTTGTGTGTGTGTGTGTGTGTGTGAGTGTGTGTGTGTGTGTGTGTGTGTGTGTGTGTGTGTGTGTGTGTGTGTGTGTGTGTGTGTGTGTGTGTTGACCGTCACACACCACACGCATTCTGTCCCTCTCCTCCTTCTCCATCTGTTGCCTCTTGACAAACACATGGTGTCTTGTTTGGCCGACTCAGCAAGGCCTCCGGCTCTATGGGCTACATGTACAGTCGCATACAAACACATGAACACACACTCCACCATCTCTCATGCATTTTTGTGTAGGACTCAGTGGTGTAAAGAAAAGAGAAAGAAAGGGTTTACCATAGTTGTGAAAATGAGAGAGACAGATGCATAATGGGACACAGAATTTATAAGCAAGGTAAGCAAAGAAAGACAAAAAAAAAAAGGCAACCCTCAGGAATGGTATATGAGAGAATGTACTGTGGTCTATTCATTTGAGGCTCTTGGCAGGTTCGTCCTTTGCGTCCTGAGATTCTTCCAGAGTATTATCCTCATCCGGAGACGACATGGAGAGAAGAGAGGACAGAATGGAGGAGGATAAGAGACTGAGAGCAGAGGAGAAGGCTGATGAGAAGAGCAAACAGGCATAAATACTGTTAATTACGAGCAGGGAAAAACTGAGAAATGCAGGCTCAGGGAGGGATCGTCAGACAGATGAGTGATTGGTTTTATTCAGTTAATTATTCGGGTTCAGCATGTGTACAGGGTGGTAGGGTGAGACTAGGCATCAGCGCATGATAAATGCCACATTTCAGTGCCAGTCTACTGCCTTTCGAAGGGAGGCAAGTGACACGCAGATGTCTAGGATTACAATTGTTTTTTAACAATGCTACACGTGCTGTAGAAAGTACCATTCATAGTACGGGCAGCAATGCAACAGGGCCTACTGATGTTTCTTCCACTTGTACATATTATAGGTTTCATCTTTCTTCAGTAATATTCAAACTGGAAATCAAATCTATGCCTGTGTTTGAGGAATTAGTGCTACATTTGAAAACTATAGAACCTAATCTGTGTCACATAAAGCTAAAAATCCATCCTTTGAGTATCAAACACTCTCCTCCTTTATAGACTTGAAAAACGAAGGTAAAATGTTTGCTATTTACTCCTTCATGAAGAACATACACTGATCAACCATATATACTATATATATATATATATATATATATATATACACCACTTAGCCAGTACAATATACCAGTAACTGGTTTTCATGTTGTGGCTCGTCAGTGCATGGTGACAACATGCTCCTACCACACAGAACCAACAAAAATTCACGCAAGCCAACAAATCACGAGCAGCACACACTTCAGAACCGTGGCATTTTGGAACCCACCACCACAAACAAGCAATATTGTTCATAACTAATACTATTATATTGGCACAGTGACCTAATAAATGTATGTTAAGGTTTATTTGGGAAAAAGGTCATTATTCAGGATTATGGCATAATGACCGCTGAGTTGGTAAATTTACTGATTGACTGACAATTATGCATAATGACTGTTTTCACAAATAAACCTACAAAACGGTGGCAGCGGTGGCCAGATTAAAAATCATCTGGCATGGTGGCCTGTTACATTTGAAACAACTTACCCTTGGGTTGACTTGGATAAACTTCCTAAATCAGAATATCCATCTGATGACTGAACTGATGACCTTTTAAACTTTATTTTTTAGAATATTTTAGGCCCTCTCTGAGGGCCTAGAGGGCCCTGACGGCTCCCCTCTGGCTACATAGCCAATATTAGCCATAACACTTGTTTACTTTCCAGTCTAGAAGAAATGTTGCAAGTTCAACATCAAACTTCACTCCTTTACTCGCCAACAACTGTCTCCAGCGGTGGAAAGCAACGCAAGTGTCAACTCTTGTTCTGCTTTTATTTCCACCACTTCTTTTTTCTTCTACTCAGTTAGCAAGCTAACCAGCTAGCCCTGGCCCAGCTGGCCCGTGCCTAAATACTACTTTGTGATAATGAGTCACTGTAGCATCCAGTCTGCCCTGAAGAAGTAGCGCTGCTCAGAGCACGTATGCGCACCTCTTGTCTTGTAAACGCAATGATAGCTGAAGCTCTTGGCAAGCGACCAATAACTCGTTTTTTGCATATTGATTTAATCCATTGTTCACATAAAAATATTGCTTGGTACAGTTTTAAATTCAGTTTATCTATGCTGTTGACCTGTGTAATGACCTGCATGCTGTTTCATGTACTTGCTGTTTACAAAGATGGTATGGCCTTTGAGGTGTTAGTAGCAATGATGATACACACACAATCACACACACTACAGTCAGTTTGTGACACGATAATTACATGAATTCTGGTAATGTGGGGTTATGTGACAA
The DNA here is from genome assembly GCF_016859285.1 of Xiphias gladius. Taxonomy (NCBI): domain Eukaryota; kingdom Metazoa; phylum Chordata; class Actinopteri; order Istiophoriformes; family Xiphiidae; genus Xiphias; species Xiphias gladius. The sequence continues at coordinate 7,611,268 of NC_053406.1, read as the reverse complement.
GCTGAAGGGCACGTTGTGGTGTATAGTCATCACGCTGTCACATGTGCTCTACTGTAGTTAGTTGGTCATAATGCTCATGTGACACCTTTTCATCCAGACAACTTCATGCACACATCAACGACACACTTGTTCAGCTACTTGGACCCTTCTCTGGAACGGTATGCACGTCTGAACCTGTGCACCCTAGGTCTGTTTGTGTGCTTTCAAACCCAATAAACAAGATCATCAATAACTATGTGTTTTTTCATGAGGAACCTTGACATTTGAACAGAAATACATTGATCTGAGGCACTAAGTTTCATTTGCAATAGCATAATGGAACATATCGTATTATTGTGCAAAAGTTACTCAGTCTACATTGTTACTGTATACAGTGCTTCTATGAGAAATCATCGCCAAATGACAATCATTCATATAAGTATATATTCCTGTGAATCAAATAGTTAGGATTTGAGGAATATGAGAATTTCAGATGCAATTTGTCTGTCCCAGATAAATATACTGAATTGACTTGTCTTCACTTGCTGTATCTGTATTAAGTGAAAGTTGTTATAACCGGAAGGTCCTGTTACGTCCTTTATTATCTTGACATGGGGTGCGCATGACTAATAGAAGATGGCATACATGGAAGGGTTAGAGTGTTGCTGTTGTACATGTGATTGATGAGTAAAGATACTCGAAAGAAGGAACTTATGATGTCATGAGAAAATAGATTATGTTCGTGAGATAGACATATACAGACATTACTGTATCGTAACTATAATTGTTTGAACATATTGCATCGTTGCCCGGTGTCGCTAACACCAGTTTAGAGGTGGAACTCTTGCCTCTTTCACACATTTCTGTTTTGTGTCTTGGTTTAAAAAGGGTATGTCATCCATTGCTGCAAACTCCGGTTGTGTGCACTCTTCACCACTGAGCTGAGCAGCATTCATGTCCTTTAACATGATACAGTATACTCTCCTGTGCGTGGGTACGTGTTTGTCTGTGTCTATATGTGGGTGTGTCTTATTTTATGTGTGCAATACTTATATAAGAGCAATTTCCCAGCCTCAGTACAGTGTCGGAGTACTAACTCACTTTTGTTCACTTCCCTGAGAGGAACAGTAAGGATGCTGCAGTAAATTTATCTTAAATTAATTATCCAGCAACTTCTGCGGTTTGGTTTGCTGCTCTGTCACTGATATGGTAATAGTGATCCACAGAGCCTTGACATTTAAAAACAGCTGCCAACTGGGTCTGGGAAAATCCTCTATCACACAGATGGTAATTCATTTCTTGTTGCCTGCAGAGGAAATGGGTAGTTAGCTGCCATGGCTGGACAGACAAATAAGAGTGCCACCCAGAGACACTCAAGTCATATTAACAGAAAACAAAGACAAATGAAATAGCTCTATTGGACGGATAGTTTGTTGAGAGGAAAAATGACTAAATATTGACTTTGCTGTCCTCTCTTTTCTGTATTCATCAGGTGCCTTTATTATTATTCTATTTATGTACGGTCTAGAAAAATTGTTTTTTACCCAAGATATCTAAAAAATCAACAAAAACAAGAATGTTGGATGTGAAGAGACTTGGTCAAATGACACCAGACATTAACTTGGCTAGTAGACTGAAGAAAAAGAAGGGATCTTGGGAATCAATGTGTATATAAAAAACATGAATCCAAAGTAAAGAAAGGAAATTTCATTTAAAAACAATGTAAAAGAATAACACTGGTAATATTCCTTATTTCTGTGATTGTCCACAAATATCGTGAAATGAATCAATGTAACACAACAATTTATTATTTTGTCTGTCAATACAGCACAGTTTACTCAAACAGAAGCAAAAAGGTCATCTGTTGGGGACTATTTTCAGTGATGGATTAAGACACATCTCGTGCTCTAGAGAGTATTTACAGCAGCAGGGCATGTGGATTGAATCAAAATGAACTACAGTTTCCATGTTCACAGCAATGAAGGAACATGTCATCCAGTGTAACTGTGTGGCACATTAATGTGTTTTTGATTGTTTTTGAACAACAATTGAGCTCTATGACACAGAAAAATAAGATATATAAGGCTTTGGATACACAGAAACTATTTGTTAGTAGGATACATTCATTGTGGGATCTTGGTTTTTACATGGGATTTGTTGACAATTAAAAAACAGAGGCTAACACCAGACTAATACTTTAATGTCATTTATTTTACCCCACCTCTCCTTAGAAAATACAGTGATTTTTACTTTCTACACTTTACTTTCTTCCACTACAGTGGAATTCCCCACTGGCACTATATTGGTAATTTTAGCTGAGTAAGCAACTACATGAGGCCACTGCTGAGCCGACTGCAAACACACTTTAGAGAGGGAAATTATGCTTAATGGGATGTGAGTGGAACCAAAAGAGGAACAACTTATGATCATATAAATGACCGTGCAGAGTCTTTTACGGATTTATGTTTGCTTTAAACGCCTCTATAAATCACTCAACACAACCGACACTTCAGGTTTGTGTGTGCATATTTGTTTTTGAATGTACCTGCATGTTTGTGATTGTACTTTTGTATATAGAGTATCTGTATTTATCAATGTGTTTCACCATGTTGATGTTGTATAGTTCTCTGAAAAAATGGGCTTGGATCCAAATACTGAATTGCAGAAAGGATCAGCGTGTACTGTACAAGGGAGGAGAGTAAACACACAGAGAGATAAAACATAGGTGGGATACGAGGTAAGACTAAACGGCAGATAGGCGTGGATGGGAGGATTGGGCTCTAAACTGATGCAGGTAATCAGTAACAGATTGATGATTATCAAAATAGAATATGATTAGTGATAACACATTCAGCTGGGATAATCAAATTGAGATTGCTTTCCTCCAAAATCCATCGACTGTACGGATTTCGAGAAGAGTTTGTTCCACTTTGTGTTTGAGCAGTGTTATCAGTTATTCTGTTATCATCAAGATGTAAAATAGGTCTAAAGTCTTCCTTCCTGAAAACAAATGTGCTAACAATTCATAAGGTAGTTATTTATTTATTTTCTGAGGTTATCCTTTATCTGATTACTGTTTTCGCCACAGAAGGGCTTTTGGTTTTAGTAACTGCCTTTTTGTGAATCTGTCACAGTTTACTTTGTAAGCCTGATGATTGGTGGTGGTGGGGGGGGGGGGCCCTTAATGGAAAATAACACAGACAAGAGAGGAAGAGACAGAAAGAGAGATAGAACGCTGGCAGATAAGGACGTCAGTTACAAGAAGACAAGAAGAGAAGTGTTGCCGGTACAAAGGGCAGAGGATGATAGCTCTGAAATAGCTAGAAAGATGTGAGAGCCAACACAAAGATAGCTTATATGCTTTACAAAATAACTGAAAATTATGACTTTCCAATGAAAATCCAGACTAAGTCTCCAAGTCTCCACAGCACTGAGAGTTGCAGTCTAAACCAAATTAGGATCTGGAGGACAAACATATAATTGTATCTTTCAATTATAGAGCAGATCATTGGTGAATGGAGCCAAACAATACATGTAGAACAGATCTCAGACATTCACCCTTTAATTAAAGGGTATCATGGCAGTTTAATTTCATAACAACAAATGCGAGTCTCACAAAAGTAACACCAGCACCAACACACCAAGGGAGGAATTCCTTTCACCACCTGGTACTGACATGACAAACAGAACCTCCGTACATGAGGGCTAACTGAGTTTTTATAAACCTGTCACATAAAACAGCCAAGACACAGAGCTGAAGTTATGAGTGAATTATGTTGAAGTTTGGACCAACAAAGACACATTCAAAAGCAATAATAGCAGGTAAAAAATCTTTGACTATTGTCTATACACACTCAGAACACACAGTCTTGCTTTATAAGAGGGACTGACAGTCTTCGTAGAGATGGAGTTCCATCAAACCGCACTTTCAAACACTTGAAAGGGATTTTTTTTCCCCCTAACATAGTCAAAGTCTACACCACCTTTTAAACCACATCAAACACGTGTAAGCTCTTGTTCCCATAGCACAATCTGTACATCAGGCTACGACCTGATATGAGACGGCGAGCGATGACATTTCCTTTTATTTACTTTCTGGGCTCATCATATGATCTACACGACAATATGACATTTCAAGAGTTAATCTCTTATTTATGGCACATTTGCCATTTGCATTTGAACTTTGGTGTTTCTTTTATAAACATTGATATTGATATTTACTGTCCTGCATGGTGGAGCTCATTATGTAGAGACACTGTACATATACACATACTGTACAAGCAGAAACTCAAACCCACACACTCTCACATTCAGACATGCACATTATGGACAACGAAAAGGGATTTCACATATTAGAGTCCTGATGAGCTGTCTTTCTATTTTTACGGCAGTACTGCATACTGTGGAACATGGTGGGTTGGAAAAAAAAACGGGACAGAATTGGAGAAGAAAGTGGGGAGAAGGAGGGAGTGTGTGAATGTGTGTTTGTGTGTGTGTACTGGGGGGTGGAGTTGTTACTCAGCAGCCGTTGTGAAGGTCATTTTCTCCAGTGGGCTTTCAGTTGGGTCAAGCATTTTGTGTGCGTGTGTACGTGTGTGTGTGTGTGTGTAGGCAAGTATGTCGCCTTGTATATAAAGATTAGACCTATTATAAGTACTGCCATGCTGTATTCTTGTTTAGTATGAGGCTTATTTAAGAATTGAGCATGGGAATTGTGTGTGTGTATGTGTCCTGTAATAGATTGAGCTGCAAAGGGAGGTGACGTTGGTCGACTGGCATCTGTTTGTTTGGGAGACACTTGAGAAGCTGTGAAGTGACAGGAAAGGCAGCTTGGCACCACTGAGGATCACACAAGTATGTGTGCATGTCTGTGTATGCATTAGAGAGAGAGAGAGAGAGAGGAAGTTTACATATCTGAAACAAGTGTTCAAACAAAATTGATTTTCACTTAAATTTTGAAAACCAATATGCCATTTTGTTTCAAGTTTCCAGCCACAAACAACCATCCAATTCTATAAAAAATGATTTTATAAGCAGATTCCAGTGTTTTTAGACTCAGTATGCTAAAATTTGACTACTTTTAGACCAACCACATTGACTAAATACAATATGAAAAATCCACATCATAAAAAAACTGTCTTTTTGGCTTCTTGTCAAAGTTATCTGAGGGTCGGTGGGGGGTATGTATGGGGAATGGGACTCTTAACCTCCTTTTAAGAAAAATTGAACAAACAGTTTAAAATTGAAAATGCTGATTCAAAGATTAAGGGCCTGCCTTTCTCAAATCAGTTTAATCAATTGGTTTTAGATATAAATGTCTGCACATACTAAGTCTCATTTATTTATCTCTGCCCACCGGTACACATTGTGAAATCACATCATATCTGCACTGAATGTTGATTGAAGCAGGGGGGTGTAGTGGTACACCTCAGGGTGTCACACAGGGATAATGTCACACCTGTGGATGTGTGTATGTGTGAAGGAGAGAGTAAGGGGGAAGGGGGGGGGGGGGGTAACAAGAGAGTGAGTAGTGTTTGTTTGTTTGAAAGAGAATAGATACGGTTATCTCATTTCCCCCCTTGATGACGCACGATAGGACCCCAGAGAAATGGCCGAGTCTGCAGGTGTGAGGGAGAATGTGTGTGTATATGTACATGAATGTGTTTTTAACGGTCTATCTCAAGAGGAAATTCGATAGTTCGGTTGAGATGTGAGCTTGTTTGTTTGCCTCCATACAGGAGTTGGGAAAATCCTCAGGTGCTTTTGAGCGAAGGAGCCATGATCACAGATTGTGTCCCTCAAAAATCACAAACTGCAGTTTTTGGAAGCAAATCTCCATAAAGAGAATATACCAAAAATCTACTGTGTTATTTCTCGGGTGCATGTCAAGGGGACACAGCCTTGGGGGTCCTTCAGGCAGATCCTATGGCAGCTGTCCGGTTGCTATGGCGCTGGTCACAGAGGGGAAGAGCAATGCATGAGGAGAGAAATGGGACCTTCCGTTTAAATATTTTTTTTGCTGCTGCTGTTTCCACAACTTAAACTACTCCCTGGCTACTGTTGGACAATTACTGGGGCATCTCATCTACTCAGATGTCTTTGTCTCTTGTCTTGAATGATGCATTTCTCTAATTATCCTCTGTACCAGGAGTCTAAGACTGTCCATTTCAGCTATCGAACAGTATTCACCCCTTTATCATTGTTGCCACTCTTGCCTAGACGAGCTTTACCAGATGTGCAGTGTGATTCAATGTGTATTTTTCTGCTGCATCAGGCTTTTATGTTCATTGTATAGGTTTATGTCTATGTCCTTCTCTGTCTTCAGAGAGTTTTATGGTCGCTGCCACATGAAAATCTCATAATTCACATTGCTATTTATACCTTGAACTTAAAGTTTATGTTTTATATTGGGCAGCCTTCCTATTCCAGAGAAATATGAAATAAAAAAACTGATCAAACATTAACTCATTATAGAAATGAGGAAATCAATGAAGAAAAGCCTGACGGTAAAGCCATTTAATTAGACGGCTGAAAGCAAATCATAGCTTTAGAACACTCCCAGTGTTGCAGAAAGGTGATACAGTTTCTGGTCTTACTGTCATGAGTGAAACTATAATTTGTGCTCTACGGGAAACATTGTATTTACATATATTTCAAAACTCCAAAGCTAACTAATAAATTAACTTTATATCTTGTTTGCTTAATACATACAAATACTGACATGTGAAAACACAATAGTAAGAAAGAGGTTGCCAGGTCAGGTTTGCTGGCCATGTCTTCATATTCTATAAGAATTGTATCGATCTATTCATCTAACTCTCGGCAAGAAAAGTGTACTGTGTACAATTTTGTGTATTTCCCAAGATATCAAGCTATTTCTTTAATGCAAAAGCAACCAGACCAGTGACATAATGAACAAATAAAAGAACAAAATTAATAAACAATCACATGAGTAAATGATGAACCTTCTTGGCACAAGGAAGAAAATGGGTGGAGATACTATGTAGAAAAATGTAATGCTACCAGAGTGAATGCAGCTAGCCAGTCAATTAGTGAAGTAGCCATTCACCCACTCATTCATTCAGTTGGTCACAGTTGGTTAGCCCACTTACAAACAGAGAGGAAGAAGAACAGGTAGCCAAAGATGGAAACAGAACACTTTAGATCAATATATTCTGGGAAGATGGCTGCTTTAGCTCTGTTTACTGAACTGTAAGATAACTGTAGAGGAAACTAGCTCTGGTTGGGGCTGGAGAGATTCACTAGCATTGTAGACTTCATATTCGGTATATGAACAAAAAGCAATGCACTCAGCTTTTAAAATGGGAAGAATAAAAGCAGAAGTAAATTTCAGAGAAGATATGACAGAACGGGATAATATGAGACAACGAACAAGAAATGCACCATGAAAAAATGGGTCATGTATTTCCACGTCTGTCTTTGCACAAAATAGAGCATGTAAAATTTGTTGAAATTATAATTTCATGTGGTTTCATTTAATCTGCTTTCATTTTGTTAGGTTACATTTTAATTCCAATGTCCTTGGCAACAGCACAGCAGGCAATAGGCTGATAAGCCTGTTTGAATTGAGATTTCACACGGAGGGTGTGTGGTGAGCAGGAGTTGTTAGATGTGAGTGTGCCTACAAATGAAATCATAAAATCAAGCATTGATAGAACAAGGTCGGGGAGATTAATACAAAATTATTAACAAGGTAGAAACAAGGGCAGGGAGAGATAGAAGGAGGCATACAGTAGAGGAGGAGGAGGAGGTCGTGTTTTGCATAAACCCCAGCCTATCAGACGAAGGAGGGTGGGACTCAGCAAACAGGAAGGGGGGAGCAGAGCAGCAGCAGACACAGAGGGAGAAGAAACAGAGCATGCTAGAGGAGGAGGTAGAGGTGGGAATTTAGAGGTAGGTAGACAGAGAGATGCAGTGCCAAAGTGAATGCGTCTGCGAGGCTGTCTGTCGAGCAGTTCGTCATCCTCTCATCAGGGACCATGATGTGTTATGGAGCTATGATATACAGATTCACTGCAGGAGCAGGGAATGCAGATAGAAGTTCACCTTGAGCTGGAGTCCAACAGTGCCACTCTGGACCTTTGGGATTACAACAAATGCTGATTGATCCTACAAGCAAGAACAACAGAGATTTGATTGGATCCGACAACCTGCCAAACCTGAAGTGGCTCCAGAATTTCTAACTTTTTTGACTTATTTGAAAACATCTGACGGACAGGCTCTAAACTACCAATCCAGGGCCAGAATTCAAACAAGCTATTGATTTGGCAGAAACTTGGCCCGCTGTCTTGAAAGCTGACAGCATACAGATCCAAGACTGTGGCATCCACAGCTCACACTGGAGCCCCGCAAAGCCACGACCAAGCAGGTCCTGCAGCCCAGGAACCCTGGAGCCAGCCTGACCTTGGACCGGCTGTCACCTGAACCCCTCCTGGATCCAGCAGAAACGTCAAGCATGTCTCAGACAGGAGGACGGTTCCACAACAAAAAGGCTGGCATTCGGGCCGCCGTGATCCTGATTGGACTCCTGCACAAGTCTCGCAAAGCCAAGGAGAGGGAAAGGGAGAAAGAGGAGAGCGAAGGGTGGGTGAAGTTTGTCGAATCATGTCATCTGAGGAGGCAGGAATCCTGGGTATATCATGTATGGCTTAGGAACAAGCAGACGGTCTGTGCTGCAGTGTTGAGCTGGGATTGTAAGAAAACTTTATTAGCTCGTAATGTCTTTGTTATTCCACAGGCACAGGGCACTTTAAACACTTTGCAGTTCAGTGAGTTTGCAAATGCAGTTTTATTATAGGTCCTTTTTATTAGTGTGCTTGTCTATGTGAGTGTGTGTGTGTGTCTTGTTGACCACACTTGTGTGTCTATCTAGGTCAGTGGAAATGACAGATGGGAAATAGAGAGAAAGGTATTGTGAATAGAGGTGAATAGAGGTGTGCTCAGAGTGCTTTTGAAGAGCAGACAAGAGGGATTGAGGGACTGGAGCACAGAAGCAAAGCTGCGGTCTAGAGAGAGAGGGACGTGGAAAAAAGAAAGGGAGAATATGAGGCGTTAAAAGATAGAGATGTGGCGAATAAAAAGGAAAAAGGTTCAGAGCAAAGGTTGTCCACTCATCTTGCCATGTCTTTCTATGTCCAGGTCTTAACAGGTTTTGCAGTACGTATAACCATCACTGATGTCCCACTTTCATTCCTTCAGCACAAGGGCAGAGTGAGCACACATTTGTAGATAGGTGAACTGGATGAGAGTTCTGTAGGTGCGCTACAAACTACAGCACAGCAAAGAACACTGTAACATCCGTTACTGCCCGCTAACCTGCATTAAACAGCAGTTGTAAATATGATACTCAAGCTGATCTTTAATTTATTATGGATGATGAAGGCTACTAAGCATGCAACAAAACTGGTGTTTCTATTTACAGGTAAAACTGTTGAGGACCATATATGTGAATGCTTTTCAGACCAACTGCTGCTACCTTACTTCCTCAAAATTGCCTATCCAAATGTACCTGTAAGAGGAGATTTCCTGCATGCTGTGTTGTAGCCAGATCATCGTACTGCTAACACTACCTGAGCTGAGTGCAGTCAATAAGACCCCTGGGAATGTCCCACCTGGTAACAAACTGCGTATGAGGTTTCCAGGGTTGAGACTGCCAACATTTCCCCCCACTAAGCCTCCCAATGGATAGACCTGTTTTGGCCGAGCTAACATTAGCAGCCACATACGTATGTATGTAAAGTTAAACTGGAAACTGAGCAGAAGGTTGCAGACTGAGTTTGCCTATTCAGTATTATTGTGGTGAAGGATATAAAGGATACATACAGTGTGGTCTGGGTTAGGTGTGTGTGTGTGTGTGTGTGTGTGTGTGTGTGTGTGTGTGTGTGTGTGTGTGTGTGTCTGTCTGTCAAAGGCTACTTTTGGGGGCAAATTTCAGACTAAAGACCAGTTAATTGGGGAAAGCTTGTCCAATTGGGAAAAAGCTGATTTTGGTTCAGTGGTTAAGGTTAGTTGCAAGTCTATGTAATGTTCCCAAAAGTGACCCAGGTCAACCTCTGTGTGTGTGCACGTGTGTGTGTGTGTGTGTGTGTGTGTGTGTGTGTGTGTGTGTGTGTGTGTGTGTGTGTGTGTGTGTGTGTGTGTGTGTGTGTGCGAATGCACGCACTTTTCTACTCCGTTCTAATAGCTCGGACCAAAATAGGCTGAGTCAAAATAGACTGTAACTCACTTTGCAAATGCTGATAAGTTTATCTGAGCTCTGGGTGTTTGTGTGTGTGTGTGTGTGTGTGTGTGTGTGTGTGTGTGTATGTGTGTATAATTTAGTTTGAGATAGTGTAAAATTAACCCCCAGGGGCGAGAGTGGATTAGTAACCATGTAAATCGGGCAACTGCCCCAGACCTTCTGGGGCCCCTAAAGCCTGCAGGTTCACTGTGTGACATTTGGTTTGTGGTGATTTGATTAATTGTGATATAAGTCAGGTATAGGCACCACTAAAACAAATGTCAACTGAGATGATAAGGACCTGTCATATTACGTGATCTTGAAGTCTTGGTTTGTATAAGGAAGCGAATCCTTAATTATTTTAGTTCATAATATGTTTACATTATGTATATTTCCGAATAAATGAGTGTTTAATTAAATTACTATAAAGTAATTGACACAGAGCAAACCTGCGGCACAGTGGGGCCCCAACGGTTCATTTCTTCCACAGGGCCCTCTAGTGGATTAATCCAACCACGCCTGCCATGTTTGTCAATGCAACAATACTGCATTGTCACACAGATACACACAAACATGCGCTTGATACACTCTTTTCTTTTACGGGAACACTTCTTGCATGTTTCTCACATGCTTACCATTTGATTTATGATTTCGACTCTACGCTTTATTGCCTCATGTCAAATGACATGAAACAGTACAATCATGTCTGGACAACAGAAATAGCCAGAAGCACTGCTGCAATAATATTCTACCGCTATCCCTTCTGTTGCTGTGGCTGTGTCACATGATGATTACAATTTCCGACAATTTTAAGGGGTCTTTTTCTGAGTAGTGGTTGTTATGTTCATGACTGCACTCCTTTCAGACTTCTACCACTACTATTTGTCTCAACTATATGCCATCCATTGTAGCAGAACATTTCATGTCCTTAAACACTGCTTATTCTAACAATGAATGCAAGAGAAAGTAAATTACTGACTGATTGGTGTTATTAGAGCCCAGCATTTGTAGCTGAATAATAATAGGGAACACTGCGTAGACTGCTAGAGAAAGAGTGTTTTATTGGGTTTGACTTGGCAGCAGAGACAGTTGTCTGACTTTCCACAATACAGGGACAGCACACAAAAGCACATGCAAACATACAGGCACGCAATCTTGCTCCCTGCCTGCATCCTCTTTGTATTCCGCTCACTCTTTATCTCTGCTCTGATAGAGCCATACTGTATATTTGCCTTCCATTAAGTTGAATAAAAAGGGGATCTCCTGCTTGTATCTTAATGTTTGTATTACCCCCCATGCATTAATGTCCTCCACAGCTCATTTATCTCAAGCTGCAGACATGTTTTGTCTGTGTGTATGCGTGAGTGTGTAGCTATTTGTGCATAAACTGTGTTTAGTCTGTGTTGTAAAAGCCAGTTCTTTTGCAACAAGTACGTATCTGGTTATGGTTACGTTTCCCTGTCAGTCTGTGGTGGTGGGTTGCAATTGATTTGTGTGTGCGCATGTGTGTGTGTGCGCATGTGTGTGTGTGCGTGTGTGTGCATGCGAGCGTTGGGGAGGGGCTGGGGCGGCTGTTAGGGTTAGTTTCCAGGAGGGAAAGTCTCCAGGAAATGAATACAAGTCTATGTAATATTCCCAAAAGTGATAAAAGTATGTTTGTGTGTCCGTATGTTTGTGTGTGTGTGTGTGTGTGTGTGTGTGTGTGTGTGTGTGTGTGTGTGTGTGTGTGTGTGTGTGTGTGTGTGTGAATGTGTGAGAGAGAGAGTGTTGGGGGGGGTCAGACTTATGTTACTTTTGGGGACAAATTTTAGGTTAGGCAAGTAGTGGTTATGGTTAGGGTAAGTCTCGAGGGAATGTAATTTGTGTGTGTGTGTGTGTGTGTGTGTGTGTGTGTGTGTGTGTGTGTGTGTTTGTATGTGTGTGTGTGTGTGTGTGTGTGTTTTTGTGTGTATGTGTGTGTTTGTATGGGTGCGTGTTTAAGAGAAGAAAAGTGAGAGACAGGCTCATTCATGATGCCAAAGTGTTATTTAAACCTAACCTATAATCACAGTATGAGGCTTCCATTTCACACTTTGAATTGCTCCCTGCTGCGATGAAATGCCTTTAATAACACAGCTGACAACATGTAACATCTAACAACATAAAATGTGACATGTATTTTGAATAGGGATGAGACACTGTATAAGTTCACTGCAATGTCAAAGTAATTTTGAGACAAAACATGCATCTGTTTTGCAAACTGCAATATTTAATGAATATTTCAATGCCCCCGCTGGCCTGGCGGTACAGCACTTCCTGTCGATTATGGGGAGTTGGGCAGTAACCAGAGACATCAAGCAGATGTTTCATTAAAAAAAACCCCAAATCAATTCTATTTGCTAAAAGGCTTTGCAGGAAAAGGTTGTCGCCTGTGTATTAATGGCATATGAATGTAAATTGGTAGGTTAATTCGGTGTTACATAATAAACACATTTATAATTATACATACTGTATTTTGGCCTTGTTCTTGTCTGTTTTCCTCATGCTTCAACAGTATGAAGGTTTAGGTTATGATAGGATGTGAAAATCCTAGAAAAAAAACCTACATTTCTCATCTACAATTCAAATCTTTCAAGGACAACAGTGAATTGTGGATAATGCTTTTAAATGATCAAAAGATCTCCTCAGTGATTAGTTAGCCTGACTCATCAGAGTTAATTTAGCAGACCTCCTTTTGTGCTTCTTTATCAGCATTTCAATGAGTTGCCATGGTCATTTGGGTTTTCATTTTTTAGCCTTGAAAAACTCGAGGCAAACCATTAAAGGGGACTGCCACTGAATTCAAGCCTATCTGATGCCAAGTTTCACGAACAGTTCGCTTCAGTATCAAACAGCAAGGACTTGAAGGATTTGGACCTCTATATCGCTCATACAGCTGCACGGTCATGAAAATTTCCACCAGCAAAGCATTTATATAAAGAGAAGCTCGATTTTAACACAACAAACTGGATTTTGAATACACTTATTCACTTACAAAGTTGGTCGAGAGGATCAGCTAGAGCTGCTGTAGGCAGAGTTTGTTACCAGGCTAGCTGTTTCCCCCTCTCTGTATGCTAAGCCAGGCTAACAGGCTTCTGGCATGTACCCATGGTAATAGACATCTCAGAACAATTAACAACTTGAATAACTACACAATGAAAGCTTTATCAAAAATACCTCAATCAATAGCCTTGCACTTACATGTGATGTGCATTCAACTACACTCCCTCTAATGTGCAATATTCCTTTAACTAACAGGTCCTGGTGACTGTAGATAGACTCTCTTTAAATAAAATCCCTCTTTGGATCCCCACAAGATCCCCCACCTTCTACATATTATTTATAAGCACAGCTGTCAAAGTAATGATGAGTCCAGAAGCAATAAAATGTGCCGATGATTCGGTTATTAGTCATCCTACTTGGACTGGGTGGAATAAGATCACAGGTCGTTGGAGGAGGACTTTGTGTCATGGCGTGACAAGTCCTTTATCCTGCTAAATGTAGCAAAAACTAAGGACATGACTATTGATTTTAGAAAGTCGTCCTCTGCTGCTGCAATGACTTGTTATTAAGGGAGAGGAAATTGAGCTAGTGGAACACAACAAATATTCAGGCACTGCTCTGGACAAGAAACTGTGTTTTAAAATCAAGCAAAATTCTCCAAAAGTGAAGCAGCATCTTTTCATCCTGCGGAAATTGAACTCTTCAAATGTTTTTTTTCCTGCTTTGATGTTTGTCTTATAGAAGGTTTATAGAAAAAGTCTAACAACCGACAGCTGTTGTCTTTTGTCTGCTTGTAATCTTTACACAGCCAGAAAAGAGGCTTGTTAATGTGACAAGAGACATCACCAGCTCAGGGATGTTTACAGCAAGCAGGTCCATAGATTGTCCTGCACAGAGAGTTTGAGCTTCTGCCTTCAGGTTATTGCTACAGAGTGCCTGATAGGAAGAGAAAAAGCCTCAGGGTTGTCTTTGTATCAATGTCTTATTATATTCTGAGCATCTAAACCCATATACACATTAATAGCTGTGCACTGTAATATTGCAGTTTCCACATATGTATTTGCACTTTATGGCACCTCAAATCTGATATCATCTTAGTTTTTTTTTTTTTCTCAGTTCCTTTCAGTCTTTTGTTATGGTCTTACAGTTTTCTTTGATTGTCCCAGTCGTCTTATTTGTTTTGTTTTGTTTTTTTTAAACCCTGTCTGCATATTTCCCTTTGGACTAAAAAGATTGATTTGATTTGACAGTTTTGCAAGTATCACCACAGCTGCGGTCCCTTAAGAGAAAATGTCATCCAACGGTATTTAGTGGTCCATTACATACTGTATCTGTTTGAGGGTCCTTGATATGAAAATGTTCAGGAGCTTCGGCCTAGGGCATAACAGCAGAATTGTAAATGGTTAGACACAAACTGAGCGCTGCCTCCCTTGGAAGAACATGGTACACTTGTACAACAATCATGCACAGTAATGGTGAAACTTGTCGTTGTTAAATTGACTAGCTCAGTATAAGAGCATCTCATACGTACTGCATACCATCCAGTCATGAAGGATTTGTAACTGTGTCCCACAGTAGGCATGTGTTTGGTGAAATGTCGGGGACTGAACAACTGACAGAATAGATCAGACTAGCAGCTGGTCACAGCTAAAAAACCATCACGAATAACCTGCCTGGCTTCCTCTTACACACCGAGTCAGCCAGCAACACTGCAGCCTGGCAGGCTCCAGAAGAGGGAAATAACACACACACACACCCATCATCATAATACAAAGCAACTCTATACTTTTTACTTCAACAATTACATCAACATTAACAATTTTGGAGAAATCCAAAGCTTGACAGACCTGCTGTTTCTAGTTACGGTTGCTATGCTATGATAGGACAATCAGTGTTCGTTTAGTTGTGTGAGATGTAAAAATGTATATTTTCCTCTTCATGTCACAATTATGTAGTGTCAAAGCATTTAATTTTCATAGAATCTATTTTTTTTCTTTTAAACTTCTTGTTATTACTCTGGAGAAAGAAAAAATCGAGACTTTCTGTAGGTAAACCGTATTCCCAGGCGATGTTTTTCATTGTAGCAGATGAAAGATTCTAAACATTTGCACTTGTAAGAGGAGAAAACCTCGTTATACAGCTTAACTACAGCTGGTTTTTTAAAGTGCAGTTCTTCGTGTTGCTTTTCTTGGACACATTACACAGTTTTCCTTGTCCTGTAGCCCCTTCCCTCCTCTTGCTGTCAAACCCTTCTCCTGCTGGTTCACAAAACCGTTTTTATTCACTGACTCACTCGTATTTCCATTCCTACGTCTCCCGCTGCTTTTCCTTCACTACTTTCAATTACTCCCTCTTATGTTTGTGATTACGAGTCACGGGGGACGGCTTGTATAGGCTCACACACACACACAAAAACATGTACACATTTAATTGCACTTGAACTCACACATCTCTTTGCTTTTGTGTTTGTACAAATATGTGTGTGTTGTATGTGCATGTGTGTGACTGTCAACCTTGTCTTAGGGTGTAATGGAAGAGATAGTATCGTCTCTAACAAGTGTCCAGAGACCCACCCAAGACAACCCTATTTACCCAGCTCTGCACTGGGGACTGAGAATGCTATTTTTAGTCTGCAGAGATTCATTTATTCTCTCTCTCCATACTTCGCTCTGCGGCCTTCTCTCTTTCAGCGATCTGTCTGACATCCATTCATTCTGCGTCTCCCTGTCTCTGTCTTTGTGTCTCTGCCCGTTTTCTACTGGACCTTTCTTCTTCGGTGTGGCTATCAGGTAGTCTGAAGTGGTGGAGCTAGCTGACAAGAGAAGTATTCAATGTCATCTGACAGATGCCTAACTCCATTTTTTCCCTCTGACTTGAGCCAGTGAGAGTGGGCGAGATTGGGCAATGATAAAGAGGAAGTGGGCCCCAGAAAATGAATAGGATTAGATAGGATTTATGGCATTTCCAGTGATATGAAAGAGAGAGGGGTGATGTGAGGCAGCTATGCTTTTCACTGCAATGCAGCACTGTGCCATAGGACAAAAAAAACTCTCCTTAAATCAAAAGTTTTGAATCCATACCTAATGCAGACTCTTAGACCTACTGAATCCAAAAAGAAAATGTTCACTCTAACAAATATGTACTTAAATGCTTATCAACACTTTATCACCACTGTCCAGTGTTCAAAATGACGCAACAATAGGTTTAGGAGAAGATGTACACTCATCTTTTGTCGTTTGAAAATGCTCTTGTTTCTTGACACGCTTAAAGTGTTCGAATGTTTACAAATGGAAAAAAGAGATTTTGTTTTGCTTTTGTTTTGCTTTGTTTTTATATCTACTAATACATTAGTCTACTACCAGTAAATTGACTGTTGGGCTATCCAACTAAAGTATGATTAGACTGCATAAAGCACAACGGCAGACGAAGAGGTAAACATGATTCAGCCCTTGGCCTTTATCAGTGCCTCCCTGCTGTTGGGAAGCAAACATGTGTAAAAGTCCATCAAAGGTCTCTTGGCACCATTTGAGCAGCGAGACAGAAAACAACACTGACATTTCGAAGTTAAGACAAAAGCTATTGTAAACAACATAACCTTTTACTAGCTTGTACTATTTTTTTTTCAAGGTACAGTGTGTGTGAGTGTGTGTATGTATGTGTGCAGTCTGCAGTCCTTGATAAGTATTTAATACAGCACAGTCAAATATTACAGTGAGCCACTGGAGTATCATCCAGGGTAACAGACTTACTGTAGTATAATTAACCTGGTTTCTCTGGGAGGAACAAAGCTAGGACACACAGTTATAGCTTCCTTGGGTGGGACTGTGTGCAGCTGGAGAGGGTGAGACCTTCACGGGTGTCAGTGTAGTCCTACATTTGGATTAATAACAGAAATAATTGAGAGAGGAGACCCAAGTAAACCAAGAAGACAGCAGGAAAGGGGAAAATAGAAAGAAAATGAGAAGACTAAGAAATATGAAGGATTATATACTTTAATTCCCCAAGCACAAGGAACGTAGCTTGATGCAGGATCAGATTGAGTCTTTCTAGCTGTGAAACATTTCTCATCATTTCTGTAGATTTAATTTTACTGCAAGGGCCATATTTCTTGTGATCAAGAGACTATTAGCACATCACATTGGCAGTTCCTTACTCTCGGCGTCCTTGTTCTGTCACGTTTGGGTCCTGTGAGAAAATGTGAAAATATATATAAGGCTGGGGATGGGGAAAAAACTGAAGTAGACAAAACATTGTCCTAAAAAAATGTAAAGTCCAAACAGCAAATTTAATCAAATAAAACTACTTTTACAGTGAACTATCAAAGTTTTATCAGCTGTGGTTATGGGACAATCACAAAAACATGCACTCTTTATGGCTGTGTGTCTTAGAGATGTTCTGACAGCTTACGCCATACAATATAAGGAGCTAGCATGGCAGAGTGCACACAAACCACTTCAGGGTCTCTTAGTTTGCATGTTTCCCTGTGTTTTCCCCTTAATGCGGTTTTCAGTCTGTCACATAAAGAAGCTGCAACACCGATAATGACAAAGTGTGTATTTAGGGGTGTTTGCCAGTGTGTTGTTTGTTTGTAGCTTAAGTTTTTTATAATGTTCGTTGTGTGATTTAAACTGAACTCATCTTCCCATAATTCCTCAGCTCTCACACCTATATCTGAACTCCAAACCCTTCAACCTTACCTTCTATTGATATGACCATTTTGTTATGTTGTTAGTTATTAAGTTAATTATTAATCAGAGTTCCAAACTGATCAATAGTACATTTAATGAGACTGAATTAGCGAATTGGCAATCTTTCCCTTTTTAAAGGTGGTGCCCCGAGGGGGGTTTAATGTAAATTAAATCCTATTACTTAATGTAATTTTTAATTATTTCTGATAGCCAATAATTGATAAGCTGTTGCTGCACCTACAAAATTCCCTACAATAACGCGTTGAAACAAAGCCTGAAGTGTGTTATTACTTGCAACGAAGCCAACATTCACACACACACACACACACGCACACACGCACGCACACACGCACACACACACACACACACACACAAACACACAGACACACACACACACAACACACACACACACACACACACACACACACACACACACACACACACACACACACACACACACACACACACACACACACACACACACACACAGAAGCACAAACACAAAATTAGTTTCCTCTCTTCTACTCCATCAGCAGAACAGCTAAATGAAAAGCTTATTTACTTCCTCTCCTTTTTACCTGCTAGCTTTGTAGTTGAAGGACCAATTACTTTTTTGTACACATTTATATATTAATTTCTAAAAGCAGCCGCGTGTCTTCTCACAAGAGACATGTGGCTCCCCTCCTCCTCATCACCCCCGCACTATCTGTCTGTCTGTCTGTGTCTCATCCTCTTATTGATAATGAGAGTGTTTCAGGTTGTCTGGTTGGACTCTGTCTTATCTCCTGCCTGCTGTCATCTTTGTATCTATTCATATCACAGTAAGAGAGAGAGGGCGCGGCCTGACATTCCCACAGGAAACAGCCGGTGACTTTGTGTACAGTTGGCTCCTAATTATTGCTCTCCTGACCTCTGTACATATCTGGGATGCCTGTACTTTCCTGTTGGACAGCTGATTCATACATCCATTTCTTAACTCCATGTGTAGCGGACTCTGTAACGACAGACTGATAGCAGATAGCACAGGTGGAAATAGAGGACACACAAGAAGACAAAGTGATATTAATTTAAATTGCTGCTTATATGGCCTAAAATGTGTGACAGCACTGTGGTGTTCTTATAATCTTCAGTCAGAGTTTTGCTAGAATTACCCCTAAACAAGACTAAGGCTGTGTCTGAAACCACTCCCTCATTTCACCGATTCACTACCCCCTATATGACTGACGCTCAATAGTTTACTTTTTAGTGAGCAGTAAATTAAGACTTTTATATTGTTGTTTCAATATTTATAGTTATTAATGAATGAATGAATGAATGAATGAATTTTAATCCACATAGAGTCTTTAAAGCTTATAGCCTTGAATGTTTTTAGTTTTGTGATTAACAGTATTTTTCTTTCTTTCTTCTCTACTGTGTTCATGGATGAATTACTGGGCAGGCCAAATGAGCACAGGCTCAGAGGCCCAAGGCATCAGGGGGCCGCTGGACCAGAGCCTCACTCTGAAGTGACTGTTTACCTTTGTCACTGGAAGGTCAATCAAACGACTACAAAGAGACACACAGCAACTACAAAGAGACATACTACGACACAAAGAGAAACAAATGACTACAAAAAGACACAAAATGACCACCAACCAAAAACTCACAAGTAGACTGCATTGTTTTGTTGTCATTGGGGGTCTTGCTCCTATGCAGCAGGCATGGGGGGCCTTGAGCATGTCACCCAGGGGCCCTTTATCTCATAATCCAAATTGGAGATTTTCAGACACTATTCATCATAATTTTGCGTAGTCACTGACTGGTCTAGCATTGCACAAAAGTAATTTCACATCTATAAAATTTTCATTAAAATTTTTTGTGTCCATACTCCTATAGTACTGCAACCTCTCATAACGTTGGAAGGGAAACATCTCTGCTCTTTCCTGCTTTGGACAGGAAATTGTTCATGTTTGCAAATCTAAATTGAACTGAAGAGTCCGTTCATTAAATACTTGTTATACCTGGATGTGTTTATACTCTCCTAAGTTAATTGACTTTGGTTATATTAAGCAACAGGCATGCCTCCTGTAACATCAGCCTCTTAAAGTGCTTATCAGAGCTGTAGCTGTCAAGTCTAATATTTGAAATTGCTGTGCGACTTGATTCTTTATTCTCAGTCTACTTTAATATACATCAGGGTTGATGGGTCCTACGCTCCACAGGAGGCTATCTTATGTTTCCTGCCCTCCGCACTCTCCATCTCTTTGCAGTGCTCATCTTTCTCCCGCTCTGTCTCCAATTACTGTTGTATTAACTCCATTAGAGAAACCATCAGTTTTGTAACTGGCCAAGCGGCATGAGGATCCGGCTCCTTATCAAGTTTCATAACAACATAACAGCTGGAAACAGGAGTGCGCAGTAAGGCCCTGGGAGAGGCTTTGTACCCGCGCCCCACAGTTCACTCTATCCTGAAGCTTTCTGTCTCTGTCCTCCATTCTTTATTTTTATCTTCTCTGCACCATCTATCACCCTGTTTTTCCTGTTTTCATCCTCCTATCTCCCCCTGCTTTGATCTGTCCATCATGGGGATGTGCAAAGAGCTGTTCCTTTTTTTTTAACTCTCTGTCTCACTCACACATACACACCCTTTCTTTCACTCTTTCCCTCTCTGTGTCTATGCCTGTGGCTGACGTCCTGCTATCCTAATCTTATCTCATGGGTGTAATCAATACATGAAATAACAGAGATGTATTACAGTCTCTTCCTTTATCTGTCTCTCTGTCCCTCTCTCACACACCCGCGTACACACACAAATTACCGGCATCATTAGATAAACATGATGACTGTGTGGATGTAATTATTGTTGAATAAACCATAATCATTACCAGGCAAATCCAAACAGGATTACAGATATGCTTCTGTACAAAAAAGGTACAGCTTGTACGACTTTGGATGCAGATGTAGAGTATGATGTATGCTGAGTTGAGTTACACTTTAGTCATTAACCCAGAGAAACTCATCAAACAAAAACTATTTCCTAAAACCCTTAAAGAGCATATTTATTGTTGTGGATGAAAACATTTTTCAGAGTTGACTTCACTGTTCTTGGCAGAACGCTGGGCCAGAGAAAGTCACAGAAAGCAGCACAACTGCCATACAGTCACAGCCAGTATTTACTGTGTATTAAAATAATGTAATAGTGTGGCAGCCGCTGCACTTTGGCTCGCCGGGAAAGTTCTGCCTGGTGGTGTTTGTACCAGCATGGAGCCAAAGGACTGAATTCAATTCAACCTTGTGATTTAATTTCACAGCCCAGGTGCTTGCTTCCTCAAAGCCAACATAGAAGGCATCAACAGAACAGAACTGATAAAATATTTAAAGAAAGAATTTGAGCCCGACCATATAACCAACCAATACTGGCCCATCAAAGATATGTCGGAGTTGGTGTATATGTTGTCCAATATGTGCCAATATGAAAACTTTGTTTTACAGAACATAAAGCAGAGAAAGCTGCTTTGTGTACTCTAGAAATGGTGTCATCACATAGTGTGTCCAGCAGAGTGTCAAGCAAAGATTATGATCATGGCAAATAGAGTATAGTGAAGTTACACTATACTTTACAGTGAACTGTAAAGTTACAGTTAGGCACCTAAAACACATGATTAGGGTTAAGGAAAGGTCATAGTTATGATTAATAAAAAGGCAAATGTATTGCAGGCCTGCAGCTGACCCCAGTTGTGCCTCTCATGGTTTATGATTTTTTTCAAGTCACAAAGCTAAGCAGCTGTTTTTCTGAAAGATAAATACCCAGCAATCTTTGAAAATCCCAGAAGAGTTTAACCAACTTAAATGACCTATTTTCTGAAGGATTTCCAGAATCCTCAAAGATTCTTCTAAGCGTCTGGATGAAACAATATTCCATCCGCTGCACATTAAAAAAGGGTTTTTAGCCCATTTCCAATTATAGGAGTCTTTTTTTAATCCAAACAATTATCATATGACAAAAGAAAAATCTAAAAGTTCAATTTTTCTATTAAAATATACAATAATAGAAAGTAACCTTCACATAGAATAACTGATAGTAAAACTTTTCATTTTTGGTTCACATCTTACAAATTGAGCAAGGCCGTATGTTCTTTTCCCATCTCGGTTTTTTGAGTGGCATCTTGGGAAACATGGTAAAAATATGTTTCATCATGCAGTGGATGGAATATTTTTTCATCCAGACGGAGCAGTCTCTGAGGATTTTAAAAACACCTTCAGGAAAGAGGTGAGTGCTGATAAACAACCTTCTTGGTTTTTCAAAGATGAACGGGTATTTATTTTTCAGGAGAACAGCATAGCTCTGTGACTCGAATGCAATGTTAACATGTGAGAGGCACAAACTGGGGCTAGTTTGCAACGGAAGTCAAATTCTCATCTCCTACATGAAGGTCTAAGGCGCTACCACCTCCTTGCCCTTATTTGCTTCATCACTACATAAAGGGCACACCATCTCATGCACTGGCATTGAACGTTGGTGGTAACTGTAAAATTTCCCGGGATACTCAACTATAATGTTACATATTACTCCATTTGATGATGCTCGTATGCCAATCACCTTCTTTAAAGAGCCTTGACTGCACATCTCATCTAAGCCTTTTTCAACACTTCTCTCCCCTGACTCACTTTCTCCATGACCTTTTCTTCCTAAATTGCTTCTTTGCTTCCTCCCTCCTGCTGTCCCAGTACTTTCTCTCTCTCCCTCTCTCCACCCCCTCCCCCACGTCTGTGTGGGAGTCAGTCACTGTGACGTAGCTGTTGTTTCATCACCACAGAGACAATCCAGGCTGCAAGGACAGCAGCTCCTCATCTTTCCCCCTCTCTCTCTTTCTCTCTCTCTCTCTCATGGAGACACACACAGTTTTCCTCAACAAACAGCATCTCTCTGTGTGCAGGTGTGAGTGAGTGTTTAAGACAGCGAGATGGGTGTTGTCCCTGTGCCCGTACAGGGCGGCTGTAGAGACACACAGCAGGGACCCGCCCCAGGGAGAGTAGTCTGAACAAGCTTTTCCTTTTAACAGGTCAGTGACAGAAAACACACAGTGTCCTCCTTTACCTGCAGGCAGATGAGAACAAAGAAGAAAAAACAATGACCAATGTCTAGCAAAAAACATGTTTTTCCTCTTTTTTTCAGTCTTGTAAACCCTCCCAGTCTGTCTTGGCTCATGGTGCTCATTCAAACATTGTCCACCCTTGGCTACCGCGTGCTAACGTGCTGCAGCATTACATACACAGCGGGATACAGTGGTGCATTGTGTGAGTGCTGAGCCGGTGGAAAGAACTGGCCAGTACGGGCTTTTCGTCTGCATCGAGGAATGAAGAATAGGGTTGAACAGGATTTGGGTTTGCCCTGAAATAGCTAACGGCGACTGGTGTGCTTTGTCAGTGACTTTCCGCCTCTGTTTGGGTTTCTGTGAGTGTCAGTAAAAGTTGGGAGACTATGACTGTCAAGGTCAAAGAACACTGTTGATTAAATTCAATGGAAGAAAAGGGAGAAGAAATGATTTTTTTAACTCTCTTGGCTCAAGCTCACTATCACATTTTTATATTGTGTGCCGTTAAGAGAATATAGAATGATCTACTATGATTCCAGCTAATGACTTTTACTACTTATTTCTTTGTAAACGTTCTTGATCTTGATCACACATTCAGCATGAGAGTTGTCCATCGCGAAGCATCATATTTGAAGTAGTACCTTCAGATATATCACAAGATTTTTTCAGAATACTTTGCAGGTTTCTGGGGCTAAGCTAAACCTCCTGCTGTCTCACAGTGACAGTTCAACCTTTAACATCTGGGATCATTAATGTGCACTCATGCTTCTCAGTACGCCACCCAGAAAAAGCTTAAAAGAGGAGAAGAGGCTTCAAGCCCCAAACGACTTCTCTTTAAGTCTCCTTGACAGCTCAAAGGACTCCACTGAGCCATCTGATACTTCACTGCATATTTCCAGCACGCTCTCTCACTCACATGAAACCCTTAAAATATATCGACATTAAAATTTAAAAACAAAATTGCACTGTTTAGTAAATTGAGGGCTCTTTATTTATACTATGTCACTGGATAGGAACTAGACTGACACCAACAGTGTAAAAACAAAACAAGGATTCATTACTTCATGATGTGTGAAAACAGTATTATGCTAAAATAATACGTGATCCTGTTGTCATAATACTGCCAACATTTTGAGTAAAATCCAGAATTAGACAGCATATTATGAATGGTCACAGTTTCATCAGTCTACTTGGTTTTGTAGTTCAGCTAGCTGTTCCATTACATTATGTTTTCCTTTAGCAGTTGGCTAGCTGCACAGTTAACCATCCAGTCAGCTGCTGAGTTAGCCTTACATTAGCTAGCTAAAATAGGCTTGAAAATTTAGCACTTATGAGCTGCTAATTTGTGTCACATTTGTAATGGAAGCTTTGTGTGTGTGCGTGTGTGTGTGTGTGTGTGTGTGTGTGTGTGTGTGTGTGTGTGTGTGTGTGTGTGTGCGTGTTCACAACTTGTTAACAGGTCACATTCATTAGTTATATCTTTTCTTCAGGAGAATTGCAAAAATAATAGGGTTACCTGTAATTTTCCCCATTGTTTCCCTCATTTGCATAAAAAGAAAAATGTAGGAAATATCAATTAAAATGAGATATCCCAGTCACGCAACATCTGCAGGGAGCACAGCTGGATAGCCAGTTGGTATAGAGTGGTTCCGAGAGGCAGAAGGTGTCAACTCTAATTAAACCAACACACGTGCTGGATCGTGTTGGAACATCAGGTCCAAAGCTTTTCTTGCCTTATTGTGGTGAAAATAATGACTGTGTCCCAAGGGGAAATACTGTCCTTTATTCACACAGAGTAAATAAGGGAGGAATATTGCATCCGCCTCAGAGGATGAGTGACCTCTGATAAAATCTGGAACATTTTGGAACATCAATAAATCAACCCTTATTCTTCCTTATTTTGTCCTCTTCTCTCCAGGAAACAGGAGCTGCTGAACATCTCCAACGTCCCTCTGGGAGAATGTCCCCCCTCACCGCCCCGCACTGCGCCGCCCAGCATGAAGGTAGGACACGCACATGCATTAATGTGCATATACACACATACACTATAGTAGCTCTTTCTTTGACATATTTTGCCCTTTAGACCATTACGCCTATTAGAAAATTGAAATCTAAAATGGATTCTTCTCATATCCTCATATCCTCACTGATAAACCACCTTAACCAGCAAAGCAGTTAAGAGACAGTGACAAACTGCAGTGTCACAACAACTTAAAGTTCACAACATGACACAAAATACATAACTACATTTAAAGTAAAGTGAGTTCTTTACAGGTGACTCTGCTTTATCTCACAACATTTATATAGTTTGTAATGCATGGTGCTATTCTTGTTCTGCAGTACTTGCTTTATATTCTCACAGCCTGCATTTTTAATGAGCTGAAACACATATATATTCGATTTACATTTATCTAAACGTATCATATTAAATTAATTAAAAACATACAAGTTGGTCACCCTGCATGATTTTTTTTTTTTTTTTTTTTTTTGGTCATTAAGGCAATCAAAATTCAAGTTAGGTCACCATCAGTCCAAGTAAGATTCTCCATAATCAATTTCTAATATTGCTCTCTCGGACAGTAAACGCAGCTACATCGCTGTGTTAATTGAACCCCACTCCCGTGTTGCTGTGACTGCTCCTCCGTGCTTGGAGTGAGGTAATCCTTTTTTCAGTGTCTGCTTGAAATAAATCCAGATTTTATTTTTTTGGACTTGCCTCTGTAGGCAAGAGCCCAAGATGCAAGGCTCATGCAGGAGCATGTGCTCTGTGACACTGCCATACTTTAAATGTTGGCTTTACGATTAAAACTATAATTTTTTCTCCAGTGTCTACTCATATTGTTACCCTGCTTTTATTGCATTGCAAACTTTACTTGGGTTTAGAGAATTAACCTTAGCCATAACGGCCTTGACAATTGGCACATGGAATTGTAACCATACAAGGCCCTAGAGTAGTTTTCAAGGTACTGAGCTCCCTTGTTTTTTATTTCTCTGCCTTATACTACTTTTACTGCCAGTTCTACTATGATTTGGAGTCTTTAGAGTGAATTTCATCTTGCCAAAAAAAGGTTGTGTGATGTAAAGGAAGTGCAGTTGAATTATCCTGTGATGTAGATGGATTCACGATCAGCTACAGTAGGAAAAGGTTTGAAGCTTTATTCTCAGGCTGATGGTATCCTGACCACCAATTGTCAAGTTCAATCAAACTGTGTCCTCAAAGGAAACTCTGGCCAAAGCTGTGACTCGGCAAATTGAAACTAATATCGGAGCAAAACCAAACTGAATATGAAAACAAATGAAATCCACCAGACTGTAGAGGATCATCTTTCTCTGTTGTCTCACTGATTTGTGTAGTAACATAGTATGCTGCACATATAGAGAAAGCATTGTATTATTTGCTGTGTATGAGATTATAAGGTGTGATGTTTTCGGGCATTCATTACTCACACGCCTTTGTACTTGTACTAGAGGTGAAGAATTTTTCATTTTTCCACCAGCATGATGAAAGAGAGGATAGGTTTTGCGGGGAGGCAGATTAGCAGGGTGATATGCAGGAAATAGATGATGGCTCCCGCAAAAGGGAGCCCCTTTCTGTAGTATGTCATCTTGAACTAAGCCATCATTATCAAATCTGCTGAGGACAACACAGGGGGAGAAAGCACAGAGAGGAGGAGAGGAATACAAGGATAAAGTTTGCTCATGGTAAGAAACATAGGAAGAGCTGATTGACTGAATATATGGTCAGGACAAGACATTTTCTCTCATAGTATTTGAGAGAAAATATGATATATGATAGAAATATAGATCGAGCAATAAGACATCAGTTTCCTTCTCAGTGTGAGGTAAATTTCTGGTAATTATCGATCGCCAACCCATAATTTGAGCTAGAGCGGTCTACTGCTCAGTTATTCGTAATCAATGTCACACTGGTAAAGAAGTTATGAAATTTCCTATAATCACAGTTCACATCAGATCCACCCACAACACTATTCAACTGTGGCTGCCATTTGCATGAGAGAAAAGAAATGTGTAGAACAAACCACAGATGATCCTGTAGCTTAAAAATGAATAATTTAAGCGATGCACTACACACAATACTACCCAAGCCTTATAGCTAGACCATGTTCATGTGATCATGCAACAAAAAGGCAGTACTATTTAACAACAACCGAAAACATATTCAAAAAAAGTCTCCACTGGTTCTACATACATTGCCACTTTTCATACACAGTAGTTTTGGCACCAATTTCAGTCTGCTCCTCCGTTGTGCATTTTAGTTGCTGGATAATGCACTGCTCATAAATACAAAAAAATTCACATGTGACTGCACAGTCTGCATGTCGTTGCTAAACAACCTAGTTAATGTCATTGCCCTTCAAACAGAGTGGCCATAAACAGGAGCCACCTGGGCAGCCAGACTGCCATGAAAATAGGGGTCTGTTACACCTGGCACACACCCTCATGTATGCAGACAGAGCATCCTTAAATTAATAGAAAATTGAAGAAAATAAAGTGGAGAAATTTTTTCTCTTTAAGAAGGTCTTTCAGTGGCTAGGACAGGTGTTTAGGGTTAGAGGTCAAGAAACAGTGGTGTGTAAACATATACACTAGCAAAGGTGGAAAGTAATAAAATATATTTACTCAAGTACTGTACTGTACTAATTAATTTTGAGATACTTGTACTTCACTTGGGTTTTGTTGTTTTCTTCTGCTTTATACTTCTACTACACTATACTGTGTTTTTCACTCCACTACAGTTGTTATATAAATCAAGGTAATAGTTACTTTGACTATTCAGATTAATAATACAAAATATAATCAAAAATAATATACTTTAAGTATATTTTGATACCATTATGCACTCTTACTTACTTCAGGAATTCAACTTTGGTTTACAGGTAATACAGTGTGTGTGTGTGTGTGTGTGTGTGTGTGTGTGTGTGTGTGTGTGTGTGTGTGTGTGTGTGTGTGTGTGTGTGTGTGTGTGTGTGTGTGTGTGTGTGTGTGTGTGTGTGTGTGTGTGTTGCATGTGTTTGTGCACACTTAATTCTGTGATTTTACACTTTGTAGTGACTCACATTGTGAATAATGTTAACAGTCAACCTTCAAAGACACTGCCGCTGAGACAGCAAAACAAAGACATTTAGACAGTTCTTGGCCCACATTGCTGACCTGCAGAGTGTGTGTGTGTGTGTGTGTGTGTGTGTGTGTGTAGACATATACAGACTGGAATAACTTGTTCTGTTTAGACAAACAATTCAGTTTGCTGCCTGACTTGACTTTTCTGTTTAAGCTTTAGGCATTTAAAGGGGAAATAGAGATTAAAATCTAGTGAGAGGGAAGTCCTTTTCTAAATGGGAAAGGGAGGTAGAATTATGAGGAAGACAGAGACACAGAGGGCTCAGATGTTTTAAATGCTGTTGTTACGGTAAGTCTGCATTCTGACTCAAAAAATAACCAGTTCGTCTGTTACCTAAGTTAATATACTTTTCAGATCAAAGTGTGTGGCTTAGCGTTTAAGTTTACCAGCAAATATATTCTCTACTTCCATTGAATCTACTTTAGGTTACAAATTTTTCAAAATTGAACAAATTTCTCTTCCATTCATCACATCTCAGCAGCACGATGATTACTGTGTAAATGCCACTTCATGGCTACTGTCTAATGAACTTTACAATAATATGATTAGTTTGGAAAAGCACGCAGGGGGACAAACACACGTTAGTGTCAGTCAGCGCTGCTGAACTCATCAATGGTCCTGTTTCACAGACGGTATTATTCAATCATTTGCAAAAGAAAAAATATTCTGTACCTAGAAGATTTAAAAATCAGGCAGGGTGTTTGGCGGTTTTCCGCATCAGACCCAGCCACGTTCTTAGTGTTGTTTAATTTCAAAAAATCTGGTTTGGGTAGATTTTCCAGCTTAAGCCAGTGCAGGTCAAATAACTCTAGTAACAGGCAGTGTTGTGATTGAATTGGTATCCTTCAGTGTAGACACTGCATCTCTCAACCTTCTACAGATTTGTGTCTTATTTATAGCAGATTTAGTCCCACATATACAGCATTTCACAACAATATTTCATAACCCAGGGACGAAGCCAGAAACGCATTGACTGAAGTATCAAATACAGATGTGTGGTAGTGTATACAGTGTTCCAGGTACAGAGCTGTACAGCGAGGATGCTATAAGGGTGTTTAACTGTACATCTCATAGCTGAGAGGGCCAGGGCTGGCACTTTTTTGACGCAGAGAAGGAGTTGTGTTGTGGGATGGAGGGATGAGTCTGTGACTCACTCTGCTCTCATTGTAGGACAATGCAAACTTTGGCTGACGTGCCGTTGTTTTGAAGAAGGCTCTTGCATGTTGCAAGCAGAAGCGAACTGCACTCGATCAGAAACAGTGAGTGAGTGCTGTGGTTGTGATAAGATCATGATACTCATGGGACACATTTGTGTTTGACTCAGCAGTACTGTAAACAGAGGAGAAAAGAAAGAAGGAAAGAAATGAAGGACCCCAATCTTTCCATTAGTGTTTTTGATAAAGATAAATTCTGTAATATTCCTTTAATCCTGAAGATAGCATGACAAGACATCATCATTGCCGTTAAAATGCGGCTGAATATGTTCACGACTTCACATGAATATTTGGGAATTCTAGCAGCCACTGAGTGTGTCAGTCATCAGGCAGCCGATCTAATCTGCCTGCGGTCTGTGGTAGCCTCAGCAGGCTGCCATGGGAGATAAGAGAGACTAAAAGAAAAAAACAAAGGAAGGTGATAGTGGGTAGGAGAAAGAAAGAAAAGATCTCTAAGACAGGAGTAGGACAGGAAAGAAAGAAGAAATTGTTAGAGGGTTAAGAAAGAAGAGAGAAGAAATGAGCAGAATGAGACACTGAGAAAAAAGAGACAAAGTGCAAGGACAGCAAAGTGTCAAATAGTTGTCATGTTTTAGATTGACACTGAAGCAAAAAAGACAGATTGGTGTATCTTGTCCTTGCTGTTGTCTAGTCAGTGTGGGGGATGTAGTTGATGATTGAATACACTGTCAGCAGTGCAGGAGCCCACTCAAACACTGCCAGGACCAGCCACATCAGTGTGTCTTTTAAATTATCATGGTCAACCGCCAGTGAGGATGTTATACGATACGTCAAAAAGAGAAGGAAAGCTGAGGCTGCAAAAGTGGCTTTTTAGGAATACAGTACATCTGCTTCAGTCTTGTTGCCCTCATGTGAAAGCAGTTGCCATTACACCACAAAAACACACACACACACACACACACACACACACACGCGCACGCACGCACGCACGCACGCACACACACACACACACACACAAATATGTCATGCCAACATGTGCAGTTGGCTTAGAGCACATGTTGACTGCCAAAGGTGCTATCTAACAGACATAGACAGCTGTTCTTATTGTTGGTCTGGCAGTCTGGTGTTGACTCTGCTGGTCCAGCCCCAGCACTGTATCAGCTTCCAACTCCTTTAACTGGTTAATATTAACTCATTGATAAACTCTGTGTGAGTGTGAGTGTGTGTGCGTGTGTGCGTGTTGTGTGTTGTTTCGTTGACAGTGGGAGTGGTGATGAGAGTTTTATAGATTAATCCCTCTCCGACATGCAGGTAACCAGTGAAGAGAGTGAGTATTAGTTTTTATTACAGTAGTGCTGTCAACATGTAGTGATTTAGAGGTTTCACTCTAAGAATACAGTCATTCAAAAGACTGTAAAACACCAGTTAAACACCTTTCCAGATTTACCTGTTTAAAGAGCTACAGTTCATTGGTAAAACATTTATTTCCCAGTTCCTCTTGCTTTGTATTTTATGGTGCTACTGAGTGCTCACCACCCTGACTGAATTTGTAAGTGTAATAATGCAAGTCAGCGTGTGGTATTAGCTGTCTACTTAATTTAAAGTAGGTCATAGGTGATTTTTATAATTGATCAGTCAATTGGGGTCCTTTTATTTATATTTTTTTTAACAGAAATGCTTTTGTGAATTTTCTTCCTTTAAACCAGCCTTTATTTTTTTTTTTTTCGTAATGGAAGTTTAATTTGGTGACAGGAACTTACATCTCTTTTGTGCGAGTGAGTGCATGCATGTGTGCACACACACATGTGTAGCCTACGCTATACCTGCCCTCTTGACGCAGCTAAGTTTATACTGTGGAGCAGAGCCATACACACCTAGCAAGATCTGCTGCCGTCAACACCAATGTGACCAGTGTAAGACCTTGAAATTCAGACATTTGGCTTTTGTGTTGAGTGTCGAAAACACTTGTATAAGGTGTAAATTAAAGGGCAATGACTGCGGTGTTGTATTGACTAAGTGTGTTTTTGGTGTCGGTAGATTTTGATTCTCCAAAAGTCAAAGTTTAGCAGTGTTACACCCAGTTTTACAAATTTTAAAATCTTCTTCTGTCGCTTTTTCAGTCTGCAGAGTTCTTCGATATGCTGGAGAGGATGCAGGTATGAAATTCTCATACTTTCTACATACTTTTCTTTCCTGTGAATCCAGCCTCTTTCTCTACCATAATCCCTGTATCTATTCCTTATTTCACCATCTCTATTTCCTCATGCCTTCTCTCGCTCTTTGACTAATAGTACTATTGAGCAATAATTGCATATTTGCAGGGTAGCAGCATGTTTGTTCTCTCAGGTGACTGTTAAAACTTTGAAGAGAGCATGAATATACTGTGAGATCGTGTCTGTCCTCTCTCTTTTTCTCCAACCAAAACCAGATATAACATATACAAGGATGAAACAGACATTGAGGATTCAGTCAGTGTAGGTCAGCTGGGTTCAGTCTATTGCTCAGTTTGGCTTATGGGCACGCTGGGGCCAGAGAAAGATCTGGACTGGCATAACTATTTTCTCCTTCTCAGTATGGAATACATTGATTTCTTTTTTCTTCTGAACAAAGTTGGTCTTTCTGTATGCGACCACTTTGTGCCCTCCACAGGCCGCAGGTTTTGAGTAGTGTCAGGACAGATGGGGATGTAAAAAGGGAGAGGGGGAGGAGAAAGAAGGTGGGAAATAAAAGGCACAGAAAAGACAGAGTAGTCGAAGGATGATACAAAGCATGAGAAAAGTTCCCTATTGCAGGTTGTTTGTGGGGAATAATGGTTCATGGTTCCCGATGAGATCTCCAGAATGTGTGAATTAGGTAGTTACTGGAAATGTTTATAAGTTAAGTATAGAATGAGCTTTACATTAACACAGCCAATCAGATTTTCTTTGCATAGACACTAACTATAGTCCAGTAGGTCTGAAGTGAGTTGTCACTGAAAGGAAAGAGTTAGGAAACGTTAGTGGTAACACTGTACTTTGAGTCCACCTATTTACCATTTAAAAAGCAGTAAATAAAAGTTTAATAAATCGTTTATAACACACTATAATATAATTGTAAGCAGATGTAAGTGGTCATGAATGTATCTGTTTATAAACAGATAATTAATGACGATACAGTAAAACACAACTGTAGCAATATAAAACATGACTTCATAGGAGAAGCTGTAATTGTTGACGAAAGTCTTCCCGCAATAAAACGTCTAATTTCAAGTCATAATTTCCATGAAAGGAAGGAAGTTTGCTGATATTCTGTATTTTTCTATTGTCAACAAATTTCACCAAAATACCAAAACCCACAACGAGCTGATCTTACTAACAAGTGTTGTCTGTGCTGCCAAAGCCTGATATAGCTTAGTACTCTGTGCTAAAGTCCTCAGTTGTTGTCAGAAAACTATTAAAACACATCGATGAGCCGCACTGTTTTGCTGAGTGACATGTTCCTTCCTTAGGATAAACTAGGGCACTGTAGTTTGTTTTGAGACAATCCTAGTAGAGCACCAAATGTGTATTAATCCACTGGTGAAAATAGTCCCCAAAAAATGCACTATTCACCTCTTTTTGAGGAATGTTTGCTAGAAAATACAGTGCCCAGCTGTAAGACAAATGAATGTATATATGAGGATTAATTATATTATATTATATTTTAAAGGATTTACATCTTCAGTGGGAATGAATAGGCTGGGGGCTGAGTGTAGGGAGGATGGAAAGTAGGGAGAGATGGACTAACACACCCTTGGTTTAGGTCTTAATGTGAGATTTGTTGACAATGTGAAAAATATGGTATAAGGCCAGCCCCATCTTTAATTTTGAGTCATGATTTCCCCTAAATGACACAGAATGCTAAAAGAAGAAGGGTAGGAAAATGCAGCTCGAGATGAGGGAGCATTACAGCTGAATGAAGACATCAGGGGAATCATTTGGAAAGTGTGACTTGTGGATGGCAGCCAGTCAGTGCAGCCGGGTGATCAAAGAGTCTCACACACACACACACACACACACACACACACACACACACACACACTGAAACTGTGCACCTCATCTGTCTTTTCTGAACCTCAGCTTGGATCGACCTGCTCTCTTGAGCTTTGCCACCTATAACTCTGCATTCGGAACTGAGTGTGCTTCAATACTATAATCTGGGTGGTGCTGATGAAGGTCAACTTTTTGATCCCCGTCCTTTCTTTTGATGTCTTTTCTTCTTCTTCGGTTTCTGACAGCGCCCCCTTCCACCTCCCCCTCCTTCCTATTCCTTTCTCCTCTCTTCGTCGTTGTCTCTCTGTCTCTGAAAATTGAAGCCACTTCGGCGCATCTTTGTGATCAGTCTCGTATTGTGGACAATGACTCCCCTGTGACTGTAACAGCTGCTCCATCAATATCCACTTAGACAGACACACACCACTACAGACCAGACTGAGAAGTGTGTGTGTGCACTTGTGTGTGTGTGTGTGTACTGGGGGTCCATTAGTCTGTACTTGTCCTGTTCAAATGAATGCTGTTTGATTCTTGGTATGATTGAAGGCATTATGAGTGATGGTACTGGTGCGTAAATTCAGCACTCATGCGTTTATTTCCTCACTCTTATGCTCAGTCATGTAGACGAGCTGTTCCACTGGTCCTGTACCCGTAATTGGCCAATTTACTCCGTGTCTACCAGATTGGCTTTTTATATCCTCAAATACACACAAAACACTGCAGACTGAAAAAGGCCTCAACCTCCATGTCAGTGCTGCTGTATCCCAAAAAATGGTAATAACAAACGAGGAAAGGAACATGTCTGGAAGCTGGATTCAGAGAGAGAAAGCTGATGACTAAGTGTCTGTATTACCTGTTTGTGTGTGCCTGTGTGTAGGCAAGTGCATTAGCATGTATGACTCATTTAGTTGTCATCTGGGAACAGAGACAATGAGATCTTTAAACAAAAATGCCATGTCCTAGGAGTTTTTAAATGTAGAATAAAAAAAACGGAACTTGATTTTTGACCTTTGTGCTTTTCCGTCCTCATGCTTCGCACGGACACTAATAAGGTCCCTAAAGCTGAAGAGACCAAAAAATGGAAGGTGTGACCAGACACACACACATATATTGTCTGTAGATCTCATCAGTTTGTGTTATTATGTCCTCCATAACTATGCATGTTTTCCTTCATCACTGCTTCATCATGCCTCCGGAAATGCTCTGTGGTTTTTCTTGTCTCATCCGTCCACTTATGAGGGACTCTGAACACCCCTGTGTACACTTTTCAGATTTTTCTTGGGCAAAAAAATCAATAGCCTCCTGATCTGATTGATTATAAACTGAATGAACTCCAACCGCCAATTGATCCTGCCTGGCCTGCCAGTATCCTGACTCCTGCCGCTGCGGAATATAAATGACCGGCTGTCCGTAGCGCAGTGCTCTCAGTCGTGCAGACGGGCCTCAGCAGTATTTAGAGGTCATACATTGGAGCAGTGCTAAACTAGCAGACTGCCAAACGACTATAGGCTCATAACAGCTCTTAACCCGAGGGGCTACTGAATCAAACCTGCTCTTACATCATCAAGGGGTGACACACCCTCATCGATGTTTGCTGATGACTCTGCATTTCAGGCTGTTGCATCATAGCCTGAGATTCCATTTGGCATAAAAAGTTGTGTTACTCTTTCGTCCCCGTGTTTGCGGCTGTGCTTGCAACTGCTTCATTGTGGTGAAAGTGAGTGAAGTTCACTTATGTTAAAATTAACCTTTTTAACCGCGTGTGTGTCCTCTGTTTAACAGGATGACTATATCCCCTACCCACGGATAGAAGATGTGAGTCATTTCTCACTGACAATACTCTCATAACACACATTTATAGCCTTCTCATGTGTAAACCTTAGCAAGGAGTGTTTCTTAAAGCCTTCAAGTCCTTTATATTTTTATCAGTTACCCTCTGTCTCATGATTATCAAGCTTGCCTCATGAAGGTGCAGTTCAGAACGTGTTTGCCTGTCTCAGAGCTATATATTATATTTATTAATTCTGGCTTTTCTCTCCCCCCCCATCGGCCCTCCTGCCCAAGGTCCTGGAGAAGGGTGGTCCATACCCCCAGGTAATCCTGCCACAGTTTGGGGGTTACTGGATTGAGGACGTGGAGGCACCGGCAGGGACCCCCTCCTCCTCGGATTCTAGTTTCTGTGAGGAGGAGGACAGAGAAGAGGGCATGAGCCCTGGTGGGGGGCACAGTTACCGTCTGGAGTGTAACAGTACAGCCCGCGCCTACCGCAAACACTTCTTAGGCAAGGTCAGTGTGTGTGTGTGTGTGTGTGTGTGTGTGTGTGTGTGTGTATTAATGTCAGTTTCACTATCTATTTAGCAGGGGAAGACTGTTATTTTTTTTGACCTAAAACTGCTCTCTCGCACCCACTCTTCTACATTCATACATCCAGGAACACATGAACTACTACTGCACTGGCAGCAGCATAGGCAACCTCATCATGTCTCTGAAACACGAGGAGGCTGAGGGACAGGATTTCTTACGCATCATGCTAAGGTACAATGAGAGACATGCATTGTCAGTAGTACTGTCTTAATTTGATGTGTTCCGTGTGTCAAGCTGCAAAGCATGTCTAACATCATAAATAATGCAGCGACGCATAATAATATAATAATAATATTGACTTTCATCCCTTTTTTGTACAATCCATGTTTCTCTTGAGTCCAGGCTATTAAAGTCCATCTTAAACATGCTCTGTTGATTTCCTGTTTAAAACAAAGTATTTGATAGCTGAAATTTTGACCTGGCAGTGGCGCTAGATCAAATCCAGTTATCCTGATGGGAACATACATACAGGTTTTCATCAAATTTTATGCCGATCCATCCAACAGTTGCTGAGACATTCAAGTCAAAGCCACAGATATGAAATTCATGGTGGCACTTGAGTAGATGTAAGCAGATCACTCATGTCCTGAGGATTAATCCTCTGGGGACTGTGAATGTCTGGGGGGGGGATTCATAAAATTTCATGGCAATCCATCTGGTAGTTGATTAGATATCTGAATCTGGACTAAAGTGGTGGACCTACTAACCGATAGACTGACCTTTCCATCCGCACAGCCACATTGCAAGCATGGCTAGAAATAATCATAAAACAGGCCTACCTAGTGGTTGTTGCAGCTCTGTATGCTCTTTGTCGTTATTAACTCTGGACAGATTGGTGGTGCTGTGATGGTAAGCTTTCCTGTCATTATCATAGTTGGTGACATTCTCATTAACAGGTGACAAAAACAATGAAGTAATGCTATGTTTTTGCTTATCCATTGTGGGCACTGCTGAGAGGGGACTGTAGCCAGGTGACGGCTGATCTCCTCTTTGACAGCTGACAGTGATGATGTTAGTAATATTGCCAGTATTGCTGAACTTGGTATTAAGCAGCCCATAATCGGTTGCTGTCTTTTTTCTGTTTCTTTTTTCTGAGTTGAGACTCACTGAGACTGAACTCCTTGTGATCATAGATTTTCCTTAATTGTACCTCATCAGTGGATCACATATAAACTAAGTGTTACCTAAGACATCGAAAGTTAAGAAATCTCTTTGATTGAAAAAATCTCTGAATCCTGTTGCAGATCGAGGACCAAAACAGTCCATGACAGGATCTCTTTGGCAGGCATCAACCAGCTGCCCAGTGTACCTCAGATTGCCAAGGTAAGATACAGTTTACAAGTACACGATATATAAAGGAGGCCATTTTCCATGAATTTCCTACCCGTCCCACACATACACGACATCAAAACATGATGGCAGCTCTAGGTGCTTGCTATATGGAGGCTGGCTCATTCTGAACTGAAATCCCACAATTGGATCAATTCACAACAGCACTTGATGACATCTTTTATTAACTTTTCCAACACATAAAAATATAATCCAACACAAGACAACATATTGCAGTACATCAATGAAGTAGAGGTAACAGAACAAACAGAACAGAACAAAAAAAGCCTGGGCACATAGAAATCGCAAATACAAGTAAAACAAGACAAACCAATAAAGTGAGAAAAAAGTCACATCAAAAGTAGTAGGAATATTCAAAAGAGAAACAGAGGAACAATCCCATATTAAATGAGGAAAAGTACTTGCTTCGTCTTAACGTTTCCAACAGTAATTATCATCCATGAGTCCCATTTTGCACTTGATGATTTTCACCCTCAGATGTGAATGAATTATCCAGTCAGGGATAGAAAGGTACAGTTATGATTTTTAGACGACAAGAAATATACAGTATAAAGAGATTTCTCTTCTATGATATCAGTCACACAAAGTGAGTCTCTTTTTCTTTCAGCTTCTGTGTGACGATGCCACAGGGCTGAAGTTCAACCCAGTCCTCTACCCTCGGGTGAGTCTATAACTAAACCCCCACATTGTGACCTGTTCATAACCAGCCGGACTTCACCTCATCTGTCCAGCTATACATTTATCAATCGAGATGACATGACTTACCTTTTCCTCTCACTCTCGGCTTCTGTTAAGAGACAAGGGGGCACTGTAGGGTTGAAAGTGCAAATGCTGTAGTCACCAGTGTCTCACACAACTTAATATCATCAAGGCCTTTTTTTTCAAACATTAACTGATGCAGTGTTTCCTTAACCACCGTAACCTTCATTAACTTTTCAGCCTCCTCTGACTCTAAGTCAGAATAAATAGCGCACAAATTATTACATTTTAGCCCTCAGAAACCCACTACCTCTCTACCTTCTGCCCTGGTCGGTAAGTGCGTTATTCAAAAACGACTGATGACACAAGGCAATAACAACTTTCGAAAATGGATACGATGGATCTGTTTCTGCTCCTGTGAGCCCAGTGGAGGACTGTGATGGAGCATGCTTTCAGCCTGTGCCTCAGGGAAGGAAAAAGAAACCATCTGTGTCTCAGTCTGCAAGAGGCAGCGACAGGATCACTGTCCTCGCCAGGGGCCGTGACAGTTTGTCACATGCCTTACCTAACAAGGCCCCAATAAATGTGCCCTGGAAACCTTTTGGAGAGGAGGAAATCATGTTTTCCTCACTACGAAAGCAAGCACAAAGTGTGCAAAAAGTTGAAAGAGAGGAGTAACTATAGGGAGTAAGTAAGAGATCATTCTTTTTGTTCATGTACAGGGATCCCAGTTGATAGTGGCTTATGACGAGCATGAGGTGAACAACACCTTCAAATTTGGAGTCATCTACCAGAAGTTCAGGCAGGTGAGCAATTTTAACGATCTTGTCAGTGTACTCCAGTCTACCTCACATACACCACCTTATCTTATACACCGTTTAATCTCTTGTATCTTTTGCCCTGTTTTATGCCCTTTACCATTTTTGTGCCACTTCCACTCAGACATCAGAGGAACAGTTATTTGGGAACAATGAGGAGACGCCAGCTTTCAAGGAGTTTCTCAGTATCCTGGGCAACAACATTGAACTTCAGGACTTTAAAGGGTAACAGTAGGAGTCGAATGCGATTGAATAAGAGAAAAGAAACAGAGTGAAGTGCAATAAAAATGAAAAAGAGATAAAGGGTGCACAAGGATGAAAAGAAGGATGACATTAGAGTGCATTGCAACAGAGCAGAATAGCAGGGTTTAATTACTGTAACTTTGGAGCAATTTGTCCTGCTGTTTCGGCCTCAGCGTGCAATCAAGATAAACTGCTTCCAGAAACAGATCCTAGAAACAACAGTGCCACACAGTCGGGTAATCATAGCTTTGTATACTGTATTGTGTTACATTTGTTACCTTCACTCTTAGGGAGGCCTATAAATTGTGGCTGACACATTATGGCAAGCTGCACAACACTTTTGGGTGGCACTTGAGCTAATTTAGAAAAAAATGCAAAGAAACTGGTGTTCAAGATACATGAAATAACATCATATTTATCCTTATTACTGAAGGCTGGAGACCACACAGAGAACATGACACAAGTGTTCTGATATCGTGACAGGTTCCGCGGTGGGCTGGATGTGTCCCACGGACAGACAGGGTCTGAATCTGTCTACACCGTCTTCAGACAGAGAGAGATTATGTTCCATGTGTCAACCAAGCTTCCCTTCACTGAGGGAGACGTCCAGCAGGTACAAGACTTTAATACTGGATTTATTATTGTGACACAGAAAGCACAATGGATTTAGCTGCTTTGGCTCAAACATGTCAATATTAAACTGGTAAGGTGTGATTAGTGACTATGTGTTTTGCTAAATTGTCATCATGAAAGCTGTGGCTAAATGGTAAATCAATTGTTTGCACTTTATTTGGTGTGAAGCTGCTAAAATCTCACAGTGAAACATATAAATACCTCTTGCATTCAGTGGTTAATGTGTCATAGAAGACTTGCAAATTTTGCTCTGGTTTTAAAACTGTTCTGTGAGCTACACAACCACATAACAAAATCAGTTGAACTGCTAATAAATCTGCCTCCTCAGCTCCAGAGGAAAAGGCACATAGGAAATGACATTGTGGCCACAGTCTTCCAGGAAGAGCCCACACCGTTTGTTCCAGACATGATCGCGTCCAACTTCCTGCATGCTTATGTGCTGGTGCAGGCTGAGAACCCGTGTACAGAGCACACAACATACAAGGTACAAACCAGACCAGTGTGAAAAAACGACAGTGCTTCTGCAGCAGGGTGCACTGTAATAACTGTGAATGAGAAATCAAACAAGCTGTAGAGAGTACTCTTCACTCATCATCGACAATGTGTTCTCAAGTTTCCCTCCGACTTAGTTTCATCCTTGCAGCTTGAAACCTGAGCCCTCCTGAAGTAAAATGCTAATAATGTGTGACTATTATTTATTTGATGTGAACAGGTGTCTGTTACAGCGAGGGAGGATGTACCTCCTTTTGGACCCCCTCTCCCGAACCCAGCGGTCTTCAAGAAGGTGAGGGACAGAGTTGAGTCTTAGTCTGTAGCAGTACCTCAAGTCAGAGTCGCGTCATGAATCTGATGACTTTAGACTCGACTTGACCGATTCAAAAACGACTTGCAGCAGCACGAGTGACTTGTAACTTCACTTGGACTTATGCCCTTTGACTTGGTGTCTTCTCCAAGACCCAAGTTCTCCATCATGATGATGATGGAAATGTTGGACTATGCCTCTACCTGTATTAAATAGCTGTCATTACTGGTTACTGAAATTTTACATAAGTTCCCAGCCTTTTTGGCTTGAGACGCCTTACAAAAAGAGCAGCGTCTACTTGGAGCCCCTTGTCACTTTTCAGATGTCTATGAGTTTATAGCAGTTTCATTTGGTTTCATTTAAATAACTTTTTGAGGTCAAAAGAGTTTAAATGATCCAATTTTTCACAAAAAAGCAAAGATTAAAGAAAAATATATGAATAGGATGGGAACAAGTGGACTAAACTAGATAACTTACTATAAAGCAGTTAAAACTAGCTCCACCTCGAGCAGCAACAACAGTAAAATCCTGCTTATGCATTGATGCATCATCATAACAATCTAATAAAATCATATAAAATAATCTGTAAGTTAAAGAGGGCATTTTTCTACAGAACAGTAACTTTTACTTTGGACAGTCTACATTTAGCTGCTACTAATACTTAAAAAAACATGCATTTTTACATCTGATCTGAGTACTCCTTCCACCACCTCTTGTAGGTATTTATAACTTACTTATCTAAAGCAAATAAAAGAGTTTACCGTTTTGGTGCATGGTAAAAAGCTTTAACTCTCCTGTTCATCTTGCATGTTGACATTACCCAGAATGGGTTAAATTATTTCAGATGGCTGTCACAAAGGGGAAATTTCTTTTGAAAAAAAAAAAAAACCTGACTCGAAGACTCAGTAGAAGATTCCGTTACCTATTTAGACATGATTTGCAGCATATTAGCACAAAAGGAGAGGATTTGAGAAAGATGGGATTTTAAATCAGTGAGGCTGTTGCTCGGGCACAGTTTGCTGCAAAACTGTAATCTGTATGGTGCTGATAAAGGTCACCTTTCCTTTCCTCATCACTGCCCCCAACTCCTCTGTTTCATCATCTAACTCTACCCCTTTTCTCTCTCTCTTCTTCTCTCTCACCAGGGTCCGGAGTTTCGAGACTTCCTGCTGACAAAGCTGATCAATGCTGAAAACGCCTGCTACAAGTCCGACAAATTTGCCAAACTAGAGGTGACACACACTTGCTCAACCACACTCAAACACTGCAGCATGCCTTCGGTCACCGTTCAACTTCATCCACAATCATCACCATAATCGCCATCCTGATGATGTCCTACATGTGTTTTCATGTGTGGGAATTGATTCCAGGGGCGAACGCGAGCGGCCCTGCTGGACAACCTCCATGATGAGCTGCACAGACAGAGCCAGGCCACGCTGGGTCTGGGCCAAGCTGGAGAGGAGGACAAGCTGGAGAACGGGGGACACGGGGGTCTGCTAGAGTCCTTCAAGGTGAACATGAACCCCCGACAAAAGTATAAGTGACAAGGTGTAATCTGCTCTCAGCTCTGTAACATTCATTTAATGGCCATCGTCACAGCACAAGAGTCTGGAGTTTTCTCACTTGTAGGTAAATGTCACAGGTCTGCAAGGTGATTTAAGGTGCTAAACCACTGGTATGGTTGCTGCTGCTGCTTTTCTCTGTGTTTGAAGATTACTACTGGTACTAGTGTGTGTGGGCATTTAGGGAGGTGGATTTGTATGTGTGTGTGTGTGTGTGTGTGTGCGTGTGTGTTTGTGAAAGTGAATGCAAACACTGCTGTGATCATATATGTGCGACAAATGGTCCCTTTCTCTCTGCGAAACTTTCTTCTTTTCCTCCATTTTCTCTCACTTGCCTTCTAACTCTTTCGCTCTCATCACTCAGTGTCCCCTTGGCACTCTTCCTCTACAGCTAAAGGCGAATTGATGTTAATAGGACCACTGCAATGTGTATTTTGGTCTGTGTGTGTGAGAGATGAATGTGTGACTGATTTGACAATTTGGCTCTCTTACTCTTCGCAGGAATTGTGGACAGCTACAGTGAATTTTCTGCAGTCAGTCCCAGTGGGTGCTGTTCTCATTGCTCTCATGGCAGTTACTGTGTATTACCTGTCTGCATTACTGTAAATTCAACGGAGGATTACCATTTTATCAATAAACAGTTGTTTTGTGTGATGTTTTTTGTGTTTATACTTTGAAAGAAAATAAGTAGCTGATGCTGTATCTGCAGTAGCTTGCTGAATTATAAATACACAACATATTAAAATGTTAAATAACTGTATTTTCTATTTAAATTTTACTGAATGGAATGGAATCTGGAATTTATTATGGTCTCGAGAAAAATGTTACGATCATTGTCATCAATTAACTAAATGAATATAAAGTTGTTAGAACACTGAGGATTAGTACAACACCTATTCATCCATCCACTCCAACTCACTTGGCTTCTTTTCTTGGAGAACTGCGCCCCCTGGTGGTGGCATTGTGCAACAGCATCTCTGATCCTATTTCTAAAATATAAGACAATTAATTAAACGTCCCTTATTTTATTTTCCACGCCAATTCCGTTCTCTGTCTTTCCACGTACATTTTCCCTGTCACCAACTATTCCGTTACCCATCTGCCTCTCTCCCTTTCCTCTGTGCTCCTCTTTCCTCTCCTCCCCCTCATCCTCTGTTTCCTCTCTCCCCTCCAGAGAGCCATGCGTGTTAGGAGCCACTCCATGGAGACAATGGTGGGGTCGCACCGTCACAGGAGCCCCGGGGTAGGAGGTGGGGTCCCGGCCAGCCTGAGTGGAGGGGGGCTGCCGCAGAGCACCAGCGAATGCACAAAGAGCACCTTCACTGTGAGTAAAATTGTGGAAAGGAGTGAGAAGCAAGGAGAGAGGGATGGGAAAGACGGATTACTAGATAACTGGACCTTTTCCTTAACAACCTGACCAATGTCACCTCTATTTAGTTTCCCTCGAGCCTGTATCACATCAAGATCTCTATTCAAAATTTTCTGTATATCAGCCTAGAATATGTGTTATAACCTTAAAATTTTTTTCAATTGTGTCTCAAAGCATACTCACATGCTCATATGTACGCTGAAAAAGTTATTGGTAGCTAAAATAATTCCTCCTGTTCATACTGGCGGTGAAGAGATCCCTTCACTTACATTAGACAAATCAAGAGGGGAGTTCCTAAATTTACGGTCTTTTATGTACAAAATTTTCTCCTTGTGTTTCCCTGGTTTTCTTTGTTGAACTGTGAGGGAGGGATAGTAACACAATTTATGTAGATTGCTGAAGCCTCATGATAGCTTCAGCTGAACTTTGAATGCATTTCTGCACAGAACAAAGATTTTATCTCCCATCTCTTACATCGGAGTTGTGTTAGGAAGGGATTTTTTTCTCAGTCGGTATGGACAGTAGGAATGATCACAACCAACGATATCTCTTTCTGTGTACAGATGGGCATGTCAATATGTT
Source organism: Xiphias gladius (assembly GCF_016859285.1). Taxonomy (NCBI): domain Eukaryota; kingdom Metazoa; phylum Chordata; class Actinopteri; order Istiophoriformes; family Xiphiidae; genus Xiphias; species Xiphias gladius. The sequence continues at coordinate 7,567,518 of NC_053406.1, read as the reverse complement.
TTTGTTTTTTTTAAATAGTAGAAACCTCATACTTTAATTTGTGATCTTTAGCCTCCAGTGTTGTCAGCCAAGTCTCCGCTGAAGAGCCCTGTAAAACGGCGCTCAGGCCTCTTCCCTCGTCTCCACTCCAGCTCAGAAAGCCCCTCGGACAAACACACACGCAGGTTGGCCTCACTATTTAAACAGTTCCTGTTCAGTCCCATGATTGTGTTACGGGAGAGACAGCAAAGCTGTCTGTGTTTTCGTGCAGGTAGCTGGAGCCCAGAAAACGTTGGCGTTGTCATCACTAATGTGTTTCCTTTGTCTGTAGCGACCAAAAGCCTGCAGACGTCTGCCTGCTGTCCCAAGAAGTGAGGTCAGAGACGTCATCCAATCCCAGCTCACCTGAGATCTGCCCCAACAAAGAGAGGTGAGACCAAAGCTGTTTTTTTCATGGAGATCAGCTCCATAGTCATCTAAATTCTCTAGAGGGAGAAGGCTAAAGCCAAACAGGGTAAAGTTGTTTTTTTTGTCTGTGTTCTGTAAATGGGTTCAGTATGGACAGTAATTTTAAATCTATGTCCAGTAAATCTCATCATTAGAAATCCAGGCTTCATCCCTAGATTTCCTGTCAAAGCCTTCTGTAGAGGATCTGATTTTCCGCCTCTCTTCCCCTCTCTTTTCCTCCCCAGGCCATTTATCAAGCTGAAGGAGTGCAGCAGCGGAAGGCCGAACATATCTCGTTCTTCATCCAGCACCAGCAGCTTCAGCAGCACCACGGGAGAAACAGAAGCTCTGGAGGAACTGGAACCAGTGAGTTGTTTGTTTGACCAAATAGCATGAAGTAGTATGTAATTACCAAGAGCTTTGTAATAGAGCGTGTGAAATGTCAGCACAGTGATTATAATGATTATAGCTCCTCTCACTTGCTGTGCATCAGATGACAAAACGCTTGTCAATGTAGTTTTATCTTATGTGACAAATGCCGTACGATTGTTCCCACTCTTTGCATTTAACTCTGGATCGGTTTGCACAGCTTATTGTCGGCCTCAGAAAATAGTTCAAGTAAGTACTAGTTTAAGTAAAGATGCATGAGAGCAGTTAAGTAAACAAGTGATCGGCAGAAGGGCAAATCTGATAAATTCAAAAAATCTATTAAATTTTACAAAGGCATCAATTCATTCTTTCTTTATTAAAAAGCCCTCATTAAATTTGGATTGGTTTAAAGGACAATTTCAATCAATATGGAAATATGGTTATAGCTTTCTTGCCAAGTGTTAGATGAGAAGATCGAATATGAAGCTACCACCTGCAGCTGATTAGCTTAGCTTAGGATAACGGCTGGAAACAGGGGAACACAGCTAGCCTGGCTCTGTCCAGATTGTAAAGGGGGAATTTTATTGTTTGTTTCTTTGTTTCTTTTTTTTTTTTTTTTACCTGAGGCTAAGCTAAGCTATTTGGCTGCTGGCTGTGAATAAGTATATTTTTCAAATGTCTAACTATTGCTTTAAAAAAATCCTACAGGGAATTTGCATCATAAAAATTTATACCAGTCTAAAAAGTTTAAGCTATATTATGCGAATGATTTAAAGCACAAGGAAACTAAGTTATGGTGGCTTTTAGCTGCAAAGCACCTTTTCCAGTCAACTACCAGCTGAACATCCAGTGACTCTGACTTTGCTGGCAGGAAGGTTAATGCTGACTTTTCCTCCTCCACCTCTTCCTGCACGTGAAGTCTGTGCTTTTCTCTGCTCTTTCTTTCCCTCAGGTTAGTTACCCCTGTATAGCTTCCTCCTCTGCTTTTAGCCCTTCCCTCAGTGTCGACAGCCAGGGATCAGGTACCCCTGTCATCATGTGCCGCAGTCCGACAGGTAAACCTACAATGTTACGCGCAGACGCACAGGGATTATTCAGATCTTACTGTTAACACTCTTTAAAAGAATGACCTGCCAGAGATGACAGAGTTTTTATCTCTAATGAGCGTTTCCTTCCTTTTGTGCACGTTCCCTGCTTATTGCTTTTGTAGATGGAAAAAATAAGACGTCACCGAGGTCAAACTTGAAGTTCCGCTTTGACAAAATCAGCCACTCATCCACAACTGTAAGTCTTGTTAGCATATTTTAACAAACAGTATTTTCAAATTTGTTTCCTGTCACAGAGTGCCAGCGGAGGACCATCTACTTGTTAAGCCAGAAACCCCTGAAACTTAAATTTATTATAATTTAAATGAACAGAATTAGTGGAGCATGCTTGGAGCAATAACAAAAGTCCGCCAGTGTGTTTTTGATAGACTCATTGTCTACCTTACAGACATCTCATTATTCCCGGATCATGAAGTGGAGTGGAGCCGGTGTCGGTGTCAGATTGATAAATTCTTGCTGTCAGTGAACACTCTCCTCTAACTAGCCTCTCTCGTCACTCTTCTCTCTTTCAGTCCGAGTAGCTTTGTGGAATGGAAAAAAGCGACTTGCACAACAAAGGGACAGCACAAGCTGATGGAGCTGCAAGAAAGAAAAAAAAGAAAAAAGAAAAAAAACCCGCCACAACAACCATAATATAATCACTTTAAAACCACTTACCTAAAGCCAAGGATAATCTGACAAGATTACCAACTGCAACAGAGTCCCCACGCACTATAAACTAACTGATAATACTGTGAGTGTGTAGGGAGGAGAAACAGCTGACACGCTGGATTTCTTTTTAACCAACCTTTAGCTACAGAAATTAGTCAATGTTACAAGTTGCTGCATCTCAGTTGTTAATTGTTGACATCATATGAAAGTCCTGGCATGGCTGTTATACTGTGAGCGTAGGCCGAGCTAGACTCAGCCTCAGCTTTTTCTCAAGCCTCTTTTGTATAATAAGAGAGATAGAGTGCTCCAAAGGAGTGGTAACATGAGACTCTGGCCGGACTGTTACTCTTTCCCCTTGAATGGTACGTCTTGCAATAGTTCCTCTTCTGTCTAGAAAAAGGGCACAGTCACACACACAAACACACACAGGCACAGGAACTTGTTCTGTAGACTTACAGTAGCAAAGCCTTGGAGGTGGCTACACTGGGAGTCTCAGTTTTCCACTGTAGGATCTGAACTTGTTCTTTGCATATAAAAATGCCTTTCTAGGGAACATCTTTCATTCAAAAAAAAAAAAAAAGCCTTGGTAACCTAGCTAGCATACCTATGACAGCATTTCTGTATCTGTAAGGGTTCATTCAAATCTCTTAACTCAAGTGCTTGGTTAGTGGAAATTAGCTCTCACGGGGCACAGTAGGAGACACCGCCAATGCATTTTGCCATAAGCTTATTTTAGCCAAAGCTGCGCCTTACAATCTATCAAAAGCCCTTTTCACCACCGATGCTCCCTCTCTCTCTCTCTCTTTCTCTGTCTCTCACTGTGTGAGAGGATGAGAATCCTCTGGATCTGGTTGCAGCACAGTTTTGGGTAGCCAGTCAACACCCACATTTGCTGAAAATAGATGTTGCACTTACTGAAAACATTTCACCTTCTGATACCTCCCATTGAAGCTTGCTAGCTCGGTGTATCTGTGTTTATGTTTGGTGGAACTTAAGAGCAGGAAAGTCTCCAAGGTTTTTAAGTCTCCCAGCACGTGAGCTGATTAAGATGACTTGAAAAAAGATGCTTCAGGTTAAAATTAACCTTTGAACCACCTTTGGCAAAAACACTTTGAATGTGAACTTTTTTTTTGTACTTTTGATTTTATGCTTTATTAGCTGTTATTACAAAGTCTCTTAGAAGTAAATTGCAAAGCCAGTTGCTTACAAGCACAACAGGACAATAGGTCCAGTCTAGTCCTCAACTATACTATAGCATTAGCCTCGAGCACAAACTGGAGTTAGCAGGGCAAAGTGGGAGTTTGTTAATCAAGAAAAGGTTAAAAGACACACAGATGTGTTTCCTATGTGACCAAACTGGTAGGTCTTTGGAAGAATTTCTATGTCCTTTTACTGTGTAGAGAACCATTCCTGTTGCCGAGATGATGGCTAAATAGTTTGTGAAGTTCTGTCACATCAAAACACACAAGGTTTAAAGGCCCCAGTCACCCAAATTATGAAAAAACTTTTTTAATTTAGGTGACCTTAAACTGTCCAGGAAGTTGCTTTCAAGGAAGTTCCTTGAGAAGTACCTTTCTAATATATCTGGACTAGAAGTAGATGTAATGACTTAGAAACACTGTTCTCCATTAGCATAGACCAGTTATTACCTCGAGTAAGGGAAGCAGGAACAGAAATCCTCCGGACAGAGGTAGGAAGTTCAGATGTCATTTAGTTTGTAGCAGGTATTGCCTAAACGCCCTGCAGCCTTTTCTCTGTTAATACGCTTAATTTATTAAAATGATAACTTCTTTTGCATTGATGTCATGTAAAAATGTAAGTGCAGAGTACGCTAATTAATAAGGTAAAATGATTAAAGGAAATATATTAATTTAAAAGATGTCTAAACATGTATATGTATATTTGGTTATGTAACGTGCCATTGAGAATTTATTCTAAAATAAAATGTTGTATTTTGTGTCATTTATGTGTTTTCCCTTCTTTTACAATCTCACACTAACCTTGCAAGCTTACAGCTCAATATAGGGGTATTTCTGCCAGTACTTTAATATTTTATGTGAATTAACAAGCACCTCAGCCTGGTTCAGCTGGTATACTGCGATATCTCCTCATTATGTCCTCCACTTGCTGTCCTATATGCTACCTGCATATGAAGGAGTTTTGGCACTTCTCTCATCTCCATAATTAAAACAGTCACTACTTCCATATCACAGTGTAATCAGGGGAGTCTATAGACATTGATAAAAAACTACAAAAAAACAAAGCTGTATCTTCTTTTTTCCTCTGCTTTAAAGATTTTTCACAATGCGCAGGTGAAGTCTTAAGCTCAAGAATGATGAATAGTCAAATATTTATTAGGAAATGCAGTCCTGAAAGTGAGAAGCTCCGAGGCTCCATGAGTCCAAGTCATATGTTTCCTGAAAACGTCTAGGATCGAGCAGTATCCCACAAAATATACTATATTATGTACTCCGAGCAGACAACTCTTCACTTCCACTCTGCTTCGATTGCAGTAAGGGAAATTTTACGGATGAGTACACAGTGGACTGGGCAGACTCTCTGGTGGCTCTCTGTTGCCTCAGTGCATCCTTGGAAATGTCTGCATACACCACCTGTAAAGTGATTAATAAAGAAAGGGCCATATGCCCAAACTGAAGGACATGCCAGGGGAAACAAACAATGCTGGGGACCCTGCAAGGGGCATACTGCTATGAAACAGGACATTCACCCACCTCAACCTCCTGCTGGAACTTGGGGGGAGCTGTAAATGGGGAAAAAAATAAACAATACAGTAAAGAGAGCAGTTTAAGTAACTTTTGGTCATTGTCACATGCTATGAAATTAAGAATTACAGAAACCTTTATGAGAAGAAGTGCTACGTTTCTGCGGTACTGGGCTCAGACAACAAGCTAATCCCAGAATGAGGGGAAGACAAAGAAAGGCACCGGCATAGACCAAAACCCTGTGCAACAAATTCCTCTGAGAGGGGACAGCTGCATGATGGAAGAAAAGGAAGATTGTACACAAATGTAATTAGACTCTTTCGATAAAATACAGTGCACACATGCTTGGACTCACATTCTAATGCACACAGATACATATTAGGTCAACATATATGATTCTACATACCTGCAGTGATGTTCACATACATCAGATGTCCCTGATCAGTGTCACCTTGACCCCATGTAACCGTGCATCCATAGGAGCCTTCATCTAATTGGATGACTCTTAGGAAATTCAAATCTAGGCGAGTTTCATTTACTGAGAGATTCACATTGGTCAAACGGTGCCTTGCAGAGTTTTCAATGGTGCTGAACAATTCATCTGTTGAATTTCTCCACATCCAGTTCCCTGTCCAGGTGTCGCCACAGTGCTGGACCACACAGGAGAGAGACAGACTGCCCCCTTCTGGTACATAAAATACATCACGTTTTGCCAGAACAACCTGGCTGCATTCCTCAGCACCGAGACCTGAAAAAAATAGGAAGTCGCCTTTTAGCTCATTATAGCAGAACAAGAAACTATATAGTACGGACACGGTTTATTGTGCCATTTTTGTACAAGGTAGACTGTTACTGTTATAATATACAGTGTTTTCTTCATGTTAACATCAAAAGACAGTGTGAGAGCCTGAAATTGGACTTATTAAGGTAATTATGCTGTTATTCCATGTCATATAAGCTAAACAAATTGTCAGATATTCCATCATGCCATTACATGTATGTGAGTCATAATATAGTGTATGTAGGCTATAAAATTTATGAAACCACTGTGCAAACAACTCTGTAGCCATCCAGTTGCATAATGTGGATAGAATACCATAAAGAAACCACAACTCTTTTTACTCACCAGATAATTTCCACATGCACAGAACAAATTGTGAGACTTTTATGAGAGTTTGACAAATATATCAAACACAAAATATATGCAACACACTTGAACATGACTGTGATTACCACATCTTGTATTTACAAAAAATATGTAAATTAGAGTGAGTGACTTTATAAAACTTACTTATCAAATATTAATCATAAGTTAAAATAGAAAGATTTTACACACTGAGTTAACCTCACTGCAGGTAAAAACAAGGTCTACAAAAGTAAATTAGTAAAGGTATAAGACTGCGTAGCCTTAGCAAGCCAAGTTCCTAAAATGTAAGATAGTGTATCGAGGGGACTTGCCTAGTTTAAAATGAGAATTTTTAATATGAATTCAGATTTACATGAACTAAAACGTGTTACTTACCAGTAGGAAGAATGCAAAGACAGCTAATGGCACTGAGGAGATAGTTATGCATGTCTGACAGTAACAGTGCTGGTTTCTCAAAGGTTGGTTGTACTTCCTCAGTACAGTTTAAGTGTACATGCCCTGGTTTGACCGGGAGACTTGCTTGGAAAACCAAACTCCTTTGTTGACTTGCAGTCAGTTGTTGGGAGTCGATCGTGTTTCTCTTCCTCTCACTTTCTTTTCCAGTTCTCAGTCATTTGACAGGCTTTGCTTTATGCTGCTGCTGCTCTTGTACAGATGGAGTTAAAGGAAGGAAATGATCCACTAATCATCCCCCTCCACACACACACACACACACATAAACACACACATATAAACACACAAACTTGTACTTCTATCTTTGTGAGGACACTAATTGACACGATGCATTCCCTAACGGCTAAGGAATGCTAGGGCCTAGTCCCTTACCCTAATCCTGAAACCTAATTCTAACCTGAACCCTAAAACCAAGTCTTCACCCTCAGACAGACATTTGAAGGTGTGTGGACCGGCCAAAATGTCCTCACTTTCCCCAAAATGTTCTCACTCCATGTGGTATATAACACAAACTAGTCCTCACAAAGACAGAAGTACAAGTACACACACACATGCCATAAGGCTAACAGACTAAATTACGGGAAAGCAATGACTTCAGCAGTGGGGATATAACTTTCCAACAGGAAAGAGGCCAATTTCAATGAAAAGCAATATAGAGAAAGCATAACTGAGCAACGCTGAAACTAACCACTTTCTAGTTTCTGGTTTTGTTTCTGCTTTTGGTTTTGTTTTTAATTTATTGACGTATTTACTGTATCATAAAATGCCTGCCCAGCCGGTTTGTTCGTGCTGTACGATGACCCTGATGAATTTTAACCGCAGCTGGCTGATCTTCAATAACGAGTTAAGAGTTAAGACATTGCAACAGCACATATGACTTCAATTTAACTAAGCAGGTCGAGAAGGGTTAAAGGATTTAAAGAACCGTGCTACTATTGCAACAGGCAAATGTTTAGATTTTGTACACCCTGGACATTCCCAGCCACAAATAGCAAACCGATTTTCAGCAGAAGGTTATCCTTCAAAATAAAAGCTGCGTACTTTTGAAGAGATAAAATACTGAGCAAATATTGGGGTCTATAGAATGTAAGCAAAACCTGAGATTAATTCATATTTAATTAAGATTCAGTTTTGAAAGTATTTTTGTGCAGTGTCGCTCTGGAACTTTGGATTACTCACACATAGTATGGTTTTATTTTGTAAAACCGGGGCGCTCGTTTAATGTTGGTCCCTGTCGTCCCACTCACATGATGTGTGGCACGGGCAGGGTAAGTCAGAAAAGGGATGGACTCTGGACTGCAACGCAAAATAAAACAGCTGGAAAAATCTGTTCATAGTCTTAACTCCTTTAGTTCATGTGAGGCATAATAGTCGGCATTAGTTTAATTCAGATCTAGCAGCAGGGGTCATCATTCATAATGCAATTTGAGATCCAGAGTGGCTGGAAATAATTTTTTCTCAACAATTGAAATAGTGTTGACTCCACATGGATCAACAGAGAAAAATAAAATCAGTCTCTCTCTTTGCTTGAGGGGAATCAATGTGGGCTATATATTCAAAAGCAAAAACTTTACTTGAGTCAATTTTACCCACAGCGCACAAAATATTCACCTTGGTTGGTTGCCTTCCAAGGATAGGACCACTAATATTTATTTTCTTCAGTAACATAAAGTGTATTATCACACGTCTAGCCATGTATAAGAACTGTAAGTGCCAGATGCTGTTAGAAAAACAAACATGAAAAAAATGAAGAAAATAATTTAAAATCAATGAATATATAAATATATATATAAATATGTCTTGCAAAGTCTTTTTTTTTTAGAAATAGTAAAAAAAAAAATCTATTGTATAGGCTTAAAATTTGGGTTTTTGAGCAAAGTAGGGTTAATGAACTAAAAGAAAATTTAAGCTCTTTCCTAAAATCTTTTAAAACCAAAAATTTACTTTGCAACCTTTCAGGAAATGTTCCTAGAATAAAAAAAAAATGATATCCATGATTTGTTTGAGGTTGGCTATAGGAAGAATTTTTTTTTTTCCTCCCTGCTTTTCAGCTGTGGAACTTTGTTACAGATGACAGTTTACATTTTGTGTGGAATTTTATGTTGGAAGTGTCAACTGACGTGACTGAAGTCTCAAAACAATGATTCAATCGCGGTGTTAATTAAACAAATCCAGGTTTTGTTAAGGTGCATCTCTTTGTCACTTGTCTCACTCAGGGCACACATTTCCTGCTGTGACTTATCTTCGATGGGTTTTGGGGGGTAGGAATATAAATAGATAACAAACTCCGCCCTGCCGCCACGTCAAAGACCAACTGCGTGTCCATAAACGAGCGCACCCTGTGATCACGCTGACTGTCGCTGTGAGAGATAAACAAAGAGCCGGTGGCTTTTCAGGAAAACAGGCAACGCTCCTCAAGCTCCTCGGGAACATGGAATCTGGTAGGTCGGGTGCCACTTTTTCCTGTGTCGGTCACGTTGGTTTGTGTCGCCGGCAGCCTGAGTGCAGTGTGTATTTGACAGCTAGAGGATGACAGCTGATGGAGCTAACAGGCTAAGTTAGCATGCACTGCATTAGCTTGTCAGTTTGCTAGCGCGACTTTGCCGCTGTTTTCTCAGGTACGTTGACATTTCATTCCCGACAGATTGTCAGTAAGGGACCGACATCCAAACTGTAGACGCAGGCAGCTAACACAATTTAACTCGTTTGGCAGAAGCTATTGTCCGCTGCAGGACCAGGAAATGGTAGCATGTGCGGCTAGCTAGTCAAGAATAAGTGTCAGAAGTGCCAGAAGCTGTCAAACTCTCTAAAGTCTTAGCGATTCATTTAAGTGGGGTTTTCGTTAGGAAGCGCAGTTTCCTTTTATAAAAGAGGAAAGTTTCGCCTATGTTATACCACTCCTTTAATTCGTTTTTTTTTCTGTCCAAGTTAACCTTTAGCCAGCCAAGACGGGTGAGTGGGATTTTTTTTCTCAGGTTTCAATCTGTCACTGTACTAGGAACTGAAGTGACAGATTGAAACCGGAGTTTTATGAACCTCTGGTTTCATAACACTTCTTACGTGGCAGGCAAACGTTTGGGCTGTTGTCAGATGATTATTTCTGAGACCCGTGTTAACGAATTGTCCTCTTCTGTAGAACATGTATTTCCCCCATATTATTAAAGTTTGAATTAAAATAATGACCTCGATGCTGTCATAATACTGAAATGTGATTTTTGTCAGCTACTGTGAATCTCTACTGAGCCTCCGCTGTTATTAGGCTTCATGCCAATAGTCGTTCGGCCCTTTGCACATGAAGCAGTGATGGGCATAATAAAGTGCTTATCTAAAATAAAGCCGGGTGTATAACCAGTAAAGTATAAATTTGAAAGTCACCCTGGACGCCTGTGCTTGGCCTCTCTTCAATGAAAACCAATGTGATGTCTGTCCTCACCATTCATGCCCTCACATGTTGAAATATGTCAGGCCAACTAACTAACTAACTAACTAACTTAACAAACTGACCCCTTAGTTAAGCTCAGCTGTTCTAGAGTCTGTGCTTCAACACACACCACACCTTTCTTATCTTGCATTTGCGTAGACCGCTGTTAGTTTGATATCGGCTGATACTTTGATACAGAGTAAACATTCATATGTCCCCTTTCAAAAAGAAAAAAAAAAAAAAAATCATGCGAAACCCCATGCAGGCCTGCTCTCAAAATATTCTCTGTCTAAGACTTGCTTCTGCTTTTTTTCCTAATAATAAGGGCATGACTGTTAATGAAGTTTGACACTGCTCTAATCTGTGGCGGTCAGTGCATTTCAGCTTTGTGTCAATGGAAAATAACAGAATGCAGCTGAGAGAGAGGGGTCGAACTTTAGGCAGCATGCATGACTGGGCAATGTCCCTCTCAATGTTTAATTGCTTTACACTATTATTTGATGGAATTACAAACCACACACCAGTGCCAGTTTGATTCTGTCAAAGTGTGTGTGCGCCCCTCCTTCCCCGGTCCAGCGGGACTAGACAAGCTTTCCAGTGTGTTCCTCTCACAGATGGAGCCAGAGGAGTGATGCCAGCCCTGAGCTCCCTAGGGCAACTTGTAGTACTACTTGAAAGCATTCTTGATTTCATCCTTGTTTGCTGCCACTGTCCCTCCCTTTTCCAAGTCTGTCCTTCAGGCTTTATTGGAACTCCAATCATAATTGTGTTCAGAATCTTTAATAGACTATTCTCCATTATTATCTCTGTACGGAAAGTGGAAAAAAGAATGCGCCAGACAGCTTCAGTATTCAACAAGGATGTTCTGTTAGCTTATGATAATTGATCTTGTGTTTTCCAGGCATGATTGTAACATCTTAGTGCATTACTGCTCATAAATAAGATCTTAACTGGGAAGTGTGTATGCCCAAAGTGCACAGATGAGTCATGGGAATTGGGACAATGGGGAAATTCCTCCTCCAGCTTGTAGACATCTGTCTGACTGTCTAGCTGTGAAATTCTTCCTATTACAAGTTAACACATACTCAGCTATACCTGTCCTAGTTTGAAGGAGAACCAATATTTTTGCATTTTCAGATAAAGTTCTCCTCATATTTTGTTAGTAACCATTTACTGCCCTCCAAAACACTCGGCTAAAATTTTTCTTGGTGAGCTAAGTGACCTGTTGTCTTTAATTTGTACGTATTTTGATTGTCTTATCATATCAGGGGATTTCAACTTGCATGTAGATAATCTGAGTGCTAGCTAAGGAACTAGATGCATTACTTGATAGTTTCAGTTTAACACAGTATGTACAGGTGCTTTCTTTGAGTAAGAACTTTCAAAAGCCTCAAGTGAACTGTCAGACTCTGTATATGATTTGTTGAATAATTTTTATTCAAAAAAGGTAAATTTTATGGACGCCATTGCTCCAGTAAAAGTTAGATGGTCAAAAACAAACTGAAAGTACCATGGAAACAAATGGTAAAGTCCAACCCGTTAAACTCCTGAAAAGAGAGTGTAGGAAAACTGAAAAGAAAATGGTACAAATATAAACTCCATAATCACTATGAAATGCATAAGGAGATGCTTCACACATATGATACTGAAATAGAGTCTTGGTTGAAATTATTGGCAACCCTGAATTTTTAGGTACAGAATATAGAATAAATTCAGAAATAAATTCAAATGTACCAATTTTGTATAATCAGAATCTTTAATAACAACAACCGCAAATAAATTCTTTCATATAGTGAAATAAAAAATACAGACATAAAAGGTACGTTTGACACAATTATTGGTACTGTTTTGATGAATTTAAATTAGTTCCAGTTTTTCTTTCACAATGGCAAAAACGAGATAGCTGTCTGAGAGCATCAGAAATGCTATTATCAAAAAACATAACAATTCCAAAAGCTACAAGGCAATCGCCAAAGATCTTGAAATCCCTGTTTGTAAGGTTATCACAAAGTTTCACAATCATAAAACTATTAAGACGCTTCTAGAAAAATCTCAATGAAAAGTCTGCTAAAATGCAAATTGCAGAAAAAAACATCACGTGAGGCATCTAAAGATCTTCAGGCTGACCTGGAGCAATCTGAAGTGGCAGAGAGTACCAGCAGACAGGCGCAAGAAGATGCAAGAAGAAAATATTTTGATTATACAAAATTAGTTAAAATGCATTTATCTGAAGATATTTATAAAGATATTTATAAATTCTGACCTTAAAATTTAGGGGTTCAAATAATTTCAACCAGGACTGTATGCATAACAAGACAGTCTTATTTTCTCTAACATCATCAATATAGGTATAAACAATACACGTACACTATCTGTTGAGATTTTAACTAACCCACCTTCACAGTTGGCACCTGAACTTATATCTGTTAATAAGTGCAACGAGTGTTGCTTTTTTCAAAGTTAAAATTGATAAACTACGACAAAACATCTCTTCTCAATCACTAACAGATAAACATTTTGAATTACTAACTCAACTCCTCCATTTACTGATTAGATACTTTGGCTACCAACTTCTTCAAATCCGTCTTTCATCTCATAGCAGCAGACGTGCTCTAAATTGTAAGTGTGTCGCCGCTGTCTGGCACATTCCGTAAGTCCCTGAAAACAGCTGTTCTAAAGCCCCTCCTGAAAAAGAATAGTCTAGATGCTTCCATACTGAACAACTACAGGCCCATATCTAATCTACCATTTGTTGGCAAAACCATTGAAAAAGTAGTTTTTCATGAACTATCCACTTTCTTAACGTCAAATGGGTATTATTCATTAGTTTCATACAGGCTTCCGTTCTAATCACAGCACTGAAACACTCTCATTAAAGTAGTAAATGATGTGCGCATTAATAGCGATACAGGCAAAACATCAGTCCTAGTATTATTGAACCTAAGTGCGACCTTTGACACTGTAGATTATAACATATTACTACACAGACTTGAACATTGTGTTATATTTTCAGGTACATTATTCAAGCGGCTCGGAGCATACTTACAAGACAGGAGCTTTTTTCCCCCCAGTGTCTCTATTATTCTGCCTTTTACATGCCCCTGCTTGGACAAATCATCAAAAACAATAACATTTCTTATCATAACTATGGAGATGATAGATGAAATTTACTTAGTCCTCTCACCGAAAGACTCTGGTCCCCTAGGCTCTCTTTGTCAGTGCATTGACAAGATAAATGGCTGCATGTTATAAAATTTTCTTCAGCTGAACAAGGACAAAACTGAAATAATCTTATTTCTGAAAAATGAGGAGAGACTTAGAATTGACACTCATCTCAATACAAAAGGACTTAAAGTGAAGGACATTGTTATTAACCTTGATGTCTTAATCGATTGCAATCTAAATCACCTTTTACTATCTCAAAAATCTAGTCAGACTGAGGCCTTATGTCAAAACATGATTCATAAAAACGTATTCATGCTTTTATATCCAGCAGGGTTGACTACTGTAATGGTCTTTTCACAGGCCTTCTTATAAAGACTATCAAACAGCTTTAGCTTGTACAAAGCGCAGCTGCTACAATTCTTAAGAGAACCAAAAAAACTGACCACATAACTCCGATACTTAAGTCCTTACACTGGTCTATAGTGTGTCACAGAATTGACTTTAAGGCACTACTGCTTGTTTATAAATCACTACATGGGGCAGTATCAAAATACCTCTCAGAAATGTTTCAGCATTACACACATGCTAAAATGAGTAAGTTAGTAATACCTACTTTGAGAACTAAACACGGTGAAGCAGCTTTTAGCTGCTATGCTGCTCAGCTCTGAAACCATCTTCCTGATGCTATCAAAAGTGCTCCAACCGTAGCCAGTTTCAAGTCTAGACTTAAAATCCAATTGTTCTCAGATGCTGTTTGTTAACTGATCGAATGTACTCTACCTTCTGTTAGGGAATTTACTAATTTTATTTTAATCTCTTATTTTTATTTTTGTAATGATTTTTGTCCTTCTATTTGTTCATTTGTAAAGCACTTTGAGTTGCCAATGTATATGAATTGTGCTATATAAATACATTTGCCTTGCCTTATTGGTGCTTGCTCTCCTGCCTTCTTCCTTTCACCATTAAGTCTGCTATTCCTGTCTTTTATTCTTCATTGCATCCTTCCCTCTCTACCTCTCCCATCTACCTCCTCCAGGTCTGAGTCAGGAAAAAGTAGCCACCTTCCTTAAGCGGCTGCGGGCCGAGCCACGCTACCTGTTGGCCCAGAATGTGTCAACGTGCATCGACCCGTTGGAAGTTTGTCTGCACCGGCAGACTGTCCAGGATACTGTGCACATCTTCCAACACTCTATCCCCACAGAGGGCAAACCCATAACTAACCAGAAAAACTCAGGTGAGGACATAATGTAGTACAGCAACATTCATGATGTAGCATACCTTCCAGGAAGAAGAAATATGTTTTGTATGTTTTAGACATTTAGACATTTTCACACACCTGGTTTCCAGCAGGTCTTCATGATAACAAATGGAACATAAGCTGCACATTTAACTCAAATAATATTTTTGTCTTAAATATTTCCTGACTGCAGTAATGCATCACAAATGATGGATATGCAAACTCTAAGTTCTGATATAATGTTGCACAGTTGTTTTGTGGTAGTGTTTGTTGCAAAAGTGATTTCCAGACAGTGAGTGTGAATGACCAGCAATATCTGTAAATATCCGCCTGTTTTATTACTTAAAATGGTGAAAAAACAAAATATCCATTTCATGGAATATATGTATGATTTATGCATTTACGTGTCCTGTAAATTCAGGTGCACTCTGACAGACCTCTCACATGAAACATTTTTTTGTGAAATTTGGTTGCTGCAGCTTTTTAAAGCATATACCAAGTATACATAACTCCCGGTTTGCACATCTTTTGCCATCCGTTTTGTATAACAGTTAAAATTTGCACTTTTATTTGGATGGAGTTACCATGAAAAAGAAGTAGTATATTGAAGGATTTAAATCAGTTGCCAAGAGGATTATCTCACTAAAATTATCAGATGGCCAATTTAAAAAAAAAAAAAAAAAATTCCCCCTGCACTTTTGTCCATAGTTCCCTGTTTTCTGGCTGAAAACTGGTTTTGCTATGTGGACTCCAGTGCCTCACAACCACGGTAAGTGGTGCAGCTGGAACCACTAATCATGTGTTGGCGTATACAGTGTAGGCTATAAAGGTTGGTCTTGTCTCAAAAATAGACTAAATGTCTCAAAAAGTCTAGAGATGGATGCACTTTGTGCATCTTGAAGACAACCCATGGTGACTCTAAAAGTGGACTGTAGCTCTGAAACTGATAAATGCATTAATCCTCCCTCATGGACAGCCATTGGTTTCCACTTATTTCAGCACAATATGGAATAAACCTACATAGACATGAAACTTTTGTCAGATAGGTCCATCCCGCTCCTGCATCAATCTAAAAACCTGCAGCAAGCTTTGGAGGACATCCACATGCATTTATTAGCCTAGTCGCAATGATTACAAAATGTTTATTAAAACCATCAGATCAGCTCTAAGAGTTCTTAGTCAGGTACAACCCTGTTGTTCAGTGAAGGGATCTAATGAACAAGTGACTCTAGCCTTTCAGGTTTCGGAGTGCTATTGAATATATAGAGATGCCCTTGTGCATGTGAACACAAGCAGCACTGCAGGTGCCGGGACAGACGTATTTAGTCCTCGCTAAACTGCATGTTTCTCAAAATCTGTCTTTGACTTCTTTTTACCACTTAGGGAGATGTTGGATCTTCTCATGCCTCAACGTCATGCGACTTCCCTTCATGAAGAAGTTTAACATAGAGGAGTTTGAGTTCAGTCAGTCCTATCTCTTTTTCTGGGACAAGGTAAGGCATAAAAGGTCTGTTTTTTCTCCTTGTGGGCTTAGAGATGTACCGTATATTCCTCTACTCTAGATGAATTTTTTTTCTGAACTTGCTTTTTTTTTTTTGGTTGAATTCTTGTGTTTTGTTGTCATGTGGAAGGTAGTTGGTAATATGTTTGGGTGTTTCCTCACATATCTTAAATTTCCTTTATTTGCTTTTTTTCCATTTTTAGTGATGAGTATTATAACATACTGATAAATGGATGCACGTATTGGCACTGGTACAGTGTTATTATGCAGCACTCTACTACTATACAGTCATTGTCCCACTAAAACTCTTCTTTGTGTGTTGTGCTCAGTGCTCTTCCCGGGCTGACATCACAGTGACAACTCGATAACTGTATCGCTTTCTGGCCTCATGTCTTTTTCTCCTATGTGTTTCGACAGGCGGTGGTTGCAACGTGATTATGCATTTTTGTTGTAACAAGTGCCAGACGTGGGGACTAACACTAAATGTAATATCAGTTCTAAATAAGAAAGTAGTAAATGCCAAACTAAGAATATCCTGTCCCCTCTCTCAGCCACTCGCCTACTACATTACATCAAGGGTGTAGATTTGTCTTTCAGACCTCTAAATGCTAATTATTAAAGTGACTTGAAATTTGAACATTTCCTTTCAAGCTGTGTTTATTTGGGGGTGGGGGTTCACAAAGCTGCAAATTCCAAGTCCTTTTAATTCATTTGGCCAAATGGGACAATAGAGGCTGAAGTGTTACAGTAGTCAAGTCTCAAGTCTGGATTTTTGTCTAACTCAAGTCCCAGTCTTAAGTCTACATGTCTGCATTATATACAATAAAGTAAGTTGATATATTATTAGATGGTAGCCCTTCTCAGCTTTTTTCCCCCTATATTTACCCACCACATCTCTTGTCATGTTTGTTCTGTTTTCTATAGGTTGAGCGTTGCTACTACTTCCTCCAAGCCTGTGTGGAGACAGCACAGAGGAAGGAGCCAGTGGACGGACGCCTCGTACAATTCCTGCTCTCCAATCCAACCAATGACGGAGGACAGTGGGACATGCTGGTCAATCTCATTGGTTAGCTCTCACTATGATACATAATCACACACGAAAATCATGTTGAATGATTGACTAACCCGTATAATTGTGCAGTTACAAAGGTACTTGGTTATTAGGAAAATCAAGTATACTTTCTCTTAACATGTAAATCTTCTAACAGAAGAAAACACTGGAATATTACAGTTACCTGACTGAATTAAAAAATATTGTTTTATACTGTCCTGTCTACAGAAAAGTATGGCGTCATTCCAAAGAAATGCTTTCCAGAGTCACACAGCTCAGAAGCTTCACGCAGAATGAATGACATCCTCAATCATAAGGTGCCTTTTCACTTTTCTTGCTGTTCAAGCTAATTCAATCCAGTTCAAATACAAGTAAGTCATGTATTCGGTGAGGTTTCACTGACTATTGTTTTTGTCTCACTGTGTGCCACAGCTGAGAGAATACTGCCTAAGACTGAGGAACATGGTGGCAAGTGATGTTACTAAAGATGAACTGTCTGATGCTATGGACACCATGATAGAGGAGGTGAGACTGAGGGCACACAAAGCTGTTTCCTGTAGAATATTGTATATAGGGCATTTCCACCACAGGAACTTTGCCAGGCATGAAGAAACTTTTGAGGAATTCAGGAATATAACCTATGTTTGACTGGAGGAACAAGGGTCTAACTTGAGTTCCTGTACAATAAATTCCAAGTGCCAAAAAAGTCCTTGCTCCGCGGTTAGTACGGTCCAAAGGTTCAGGAAGCATCAGGGCAAAGTTTGCACTGCTGAAAGTTGCCGATTGATCAAATACAGACCTTGCACCTGCTACAACTGTGTAAAGCTTCACTAACAAATTGGATGACTCTAGTGTCTATATTAGGTCGAGGGATGAACGTTTTTTGTAGTGTTTATTCCCATCAAACATCAAACTTTGACAGCTATGTAGTTGGCTTTCTTATTGGTTTTCTTTCATGTGGCTGTGTACTAAAGCAGAAATAAGTAAACAAAAAACACTTAACAGATTGTACTTTGGAGACAGGTGTTATGAAGTTTTTTTTAGTCTCCTTTTCATTCATTCACTAGAACTATTCAAACATGAGAATGGCTCAAATGTAAATATAAAGAAGTACAGGATGGCTCTGTGTTGTTTCCTCGTGTGGGAAAATTGCATCTCAAATCCTCCTGCTCAATCCTCACGGTTTTTCAGAGGTAGCAGAAATGCAAATAGGAATGTGCAAAAAAAAAAACATTTTAGCAAAGTCCTTATAGGCAAGTCTCGCCACTCGGCAGCCATTTTGGCAATGCCCCCTGGCAGTTATTTCGAGCTAACAAGACCAGGGTTACCGAGACATAAAAACTGCATGTATAGAATCACCAGTTAAATCTGTTTAAAAACCGCTTAAAAAGTTTGGTGACTTTGCCCCAAAATAAGGTTTTAAATGCATGCGCAAGGTTTCTCGACACCAACCTCCTTTACAGCTCAATCCAGAGTGCCGTTACGTGCAATGATGCCGTCAGCTCATCTTACCAGAGAACTTGAACAAATGCCATGCTAATTCACATTATGGATAGCCTACAGTAAGCCGAGAAAACAATAATTACACTTACCTGCATGTGATTTTGTATTGACTGTAAACATAGAGTTTATGTCTAATGTTTAAATCAATTGAAACTGTAGTGAACTTCAACTGTGTGCTTGCATCAGTGCAACAACAAGATTGACTTGATATGTTTCCCGGTTTGACTGTTATACAGCAAATTGGCTTTTTGGGGGGAAGGGCAGGATATGTGTCAAACAAACGCCATCTTTGGTGTTACAGACCTTTCTATTCAGGATTCTTTTAAGTGGTTTGTTTCCTCCCTTATAACATCTCTGATTTTAGTTCTTAGGTTAGTTCCTCTTGTTTCATAGCTCTTGGAACTATTTGGAAGAAAGAGTTATACAATGTGATGATGGCGGATTCATTTTTTTTAAAGAAGCACTGGTACATTCAGATTAGTGTACGCATACATATTGAATAAATTACATCAAATGTTTTATACCTTACACCTTGTTCAACTTTGTTACATTGTTCCATTTTTACCAGAAGAGGGGGCTGTCAAATAATAGTTTGAATGTCTGAGAGGAGCAATGTTGAAACAGAAGTTTAATGGATATATAATGGGTTAAGGTTAGAATGATAGGTTCAAGGTTCAGGCTAAAACTGTTAATGTATGGTAAATCATGGTATGTATGGTAGATCAGGGTTAAAGTTCCCAAATTTTATGCTAATGAGATGCTACAAATAGTAATATAGTGATGCTTTTTGTAGCTGTCCACTTTTTGACATTTTTAATTTGGTGCCAGTGATCCACAACACAACTTGAAGGGGTACATAAAATGCTGTTTTAATTATCATAGACATTAAACACAGCTTTAAAAATCCTAAACCAAATACTCTTATTTATTGTTTAATTTAATACAATACAGCACAATATATATTCAATCTTGTATACAGTTTAATACAACATTCATTCATGTTGTCTACAGTTTCATTTAACAGCAACAATGTCTTTGCACCCACCGATCGGCCACAACATTAAAATCCGTTGCTGGTAACTGGTTTTAATGTTGTGGCTGATTGGTGTATACAGTGCATTCAGAAAGTTTTCAGACCCCTTCACATTTTTCACACTTTGTTACGGTGCAGCCTTATGCTAAAATCATTTAAAGTAATTTTTCCCTAATCAATCTACACTCAATACTCCATGATGACAAAGCGAAAACTGAATTTTAGAAATTTTTGTAAATTTATTGAAAAAGGAAAAAGTGAAATATCACATTGACATAATTATTCAGACCCTTTGCTATGACATGTAAAATTTAGCTCAGGTGCCCTCCATTTCTCAAGATCATTTCTGAGATGTTTCTATACCTTGATTGGGGTCCTCCTCTGGTTAAGTCAATTGATTGGACGTGACTTGGAAAAGCACACAATGGTCTATAGAAAGTCACAACGCATATCAGAGCAAAAACCAGGCCATGAGGTCACAGTAACTGCCTGCAGAGCTCAAAGACAGGATTGTTTTGAGACACAGATCTGTGGAAGGCTGCAAAAAAAAAATCTGCTGCATTAAAGGTTCCCGAGAGCACAGTGGTCTTCACAGTTCTTACATGGAAGAAGTTTGGAACAACCAGGACTCTTCCTAGAGCTGGCCCCCTGGCCAAACTGAGCAATCGGGGGAGAAGGGCCATGGTAGGAGAGGTGACAAAGAACCTGATGGTCACTCTGTCTGAGCTCCAGAGATCCTGTGTGGAGATGGGAGAAACTTCCAGAAGGAAGGGCAACTCCACTAATATGGGCTTATAGCAGAATGACCAGATACAAAAACCTCTCCTCAGTTGACGCATGAAAGCCTACTTGGAGTTTGTAAAAAAGCACCTAAAGGACTCTCAGGCTTTGAGGAACAAGATTTTCTGGTCTGATGAAACCAAGATAGAACTTTGTGGCCTCAATTGTAAGCATCATGTCTGGAGGAAACCAGGCACTGCTCATCACCTGCCATACACCATCCCAATGGTGGGGCATCATCATGCTGTGGGGGTGTTTTTTCAGTGGTGGGGACAGGGAGACTGGTCAGGGTTGAGAAAAGCTGAACGGAGCAAAGAACAGAGATATCCTTAATGAAAACCTGGTCCAGAGCGCTCAGGACCTCAGACTGGGCTGAAGGTTCTCCTTCCAGTAGCCCAGCCAGAGCCTGACTTAAACCCAGTCAAACATCTTTGGAAAGACCTGAAAATAGCTGTTAACCGACAGTCCACATCCAACCTGACAGATCTTGAGAGGATCTGCAGAGAAGAATGACAGAGAATCCCCAAAACCAGGTGTGCAAAGCTTGTCATGTCATACCCAAGAAGACTTGAGGCTGTAATCACTGCCAAAGTTGCTTCAACTAAGTACTGAGTAAAGGGTCTGAATAATTATGTCAATGTGATATTTCAGTTGTTCGTTTTTAATGAATTTGCAAAAAATTCTAAAATTCTGTTTTCGCTTTGTTGTTATGGGGTATTGAGTGTAGATTGATGTGGGAATAAATAAATTTTAAAAATGTTAGCATATGTCTGCAACATAACAACAAAATGTGAAAAAAGTGAAGGGGTCTGAATACGTTACGTTACGTAAGCACTAAATAATTAAAGACCCTAACATCACTTTCAAAATACCAGCCTGTGCTTGCGAATGCATGGTAACATTGTTTTCTTAGTATTCTGTCATTCCGTTTTTATTTATTTATTTATTTTTATTTTTTTGCATTTTAAAAGTTGTCCCTTTCTTGTGAACACAATATTTCAGGAACAACTTCAGGGAATTTCTTCAAATTTAGCACAAACATTCACCTTGACTCAAGGATGAACACATTAGATTTTGGTAGTCATAGGTCAAAGGTTAAGCGCACTGTGACCTATTGTCCATCTCATTCTTTTGAATGCGATATATTAGGAACGCATGGAGGGAATTTCATTGTGTTTTTAAATGACAAATATGTCATTGAAAACATATTCCTGATAGTATGAGATGCTTGAATCAGTTATTTATATGTTTACATGAGTGCACACAGGTTAATGTGTGTCATTTCTGGACTACAAAGTGTGTAAAAGCAAAAAATTAAAAAAAATCACCTGCCCACTGCCCCAGATGCCAGAAAGTTAAAGATAGAGATCTTGTTTATGGAACACTCACACACATAGCATCTGACGCTGGACAGTAAAGATAAATTCACCTCAAAAACTAAAATACAGCATAATCCACTCTAGCGGGGAAGGTGAAAATGTACCTGTAAATAAACACTTTCACAACATAATAAATATAATACATATTATAATGTGTATGTATGCATACAGTGAAATACAGTCATGTGCCTGCAGTGTGTGTTTTTGTGGTTTGGACAGGTAACACTGTGGGTGTGTATTCATATGAGCCTTTATTTCTACTTCCTCTGTATTTGTGTGTGTCTGTGGGTGAATGTATAAAGGTGAGTCAGTCAATCAGCCTCCTATTGAGATGATTAAACACAGTACAGGGGTCTGGTTAAGCAGCCTTTGTTGTCAGCTGTTTGGTTATATTGTGCTGCTGGGTAGTTGCTTGTTTAAACAGTCGCCTGCATCTCACAGACGCCCCATGGATGCACGCACACGCACACGCACACACACACACACACACACACACACACACACACACACACACACACACACACACACACACACACACTGTGCAACAGCAAAGACGACTCCCACTGCACTGCACGACAGGATGGAGGGCGGAGGGCTGTCAGTATGTTTGTTTGTCCACCTGGAAGTGGTTTGTTTTTTGAAACACCACTCTGTCACGGCCGTTGATAGTGGAGGATTCAGTCATGTCAAAAGAATGACCAGCATAAAGAGAGCCAAATTGTTCAAGGATATTGTTGCAAACACATTTGACCAGCATCATTCTAAAAACCATGATTCATAATGGGACACCTACCTTAGTACAAAAAGTTAAATCTGTAACATGTTTAATAAATGGGATTTGATTTAATTTTGTAAAATCACAGCTATTGAAGTCATTAATCAAATGAAATACAAATTCATTTGTTTGTTTGGTTTTATTATTATTATTTATTTATTTTTTAACTTTTGACCCTGTTATGACCCCAGTAGTACGAGAACTGTCATCCAAGCACATGGCTAGGGTATGTTTTGTATTGTATTTTTAAAAATTAAGATCCATTTGGATCTTAGATCTCATACTGTATATTTATAAAAACATTTATCATCTTATCTGCAATTTAAAATTTGCCAAAAAACTATATTAGGATCAGGATTAACATTAGAATTATGACCAATATATTGGGTATATATTGTAGATGATTAATTTGATATTCCAAGTGCACAAGCGTCAGTTTCCTCTGCGGGAAGCATCACAGTTGCACTGAATTAAGCAAACTGCACTTAAGACATAGCTTCTTAAACTTGAAAATATGCATGCTTTTTATCGTGAATTGAATATTTGTGACAATTTTACATAGAAAAATTAGATATTTGAAGATGTCTGTGATTTTATAACTAGAGAATTCATTGATTAATTGAAAAAATAACCAATAAAATATCTGATAATGAAAACAGCTTTATACAGTATGACTAAAGTCAGTCCACAAATGTCCCATAACCACATCTACTTAGCATGACCCTACATTGGGTCCAGTTCCCATGAATGAAAAATTCTGTGCTATTGTATCATAAATTTAAGGTAATTTCAAGGTACAGTAGTGTATACTGGATCTGTGGGTTTTTTTTTTTTTTTTTTCCCTTCGTAAACAACCAGGATAAATTTAAAATCATGCCATCAAATTAATCTAAATCCCCATTTAAAATACTTGTAAAAGTGAAAACAGATAAATGCCAGAATTATTGTGGAATTACATCTTTTTCTACGTGAATGTGTTACACTGACTGTAAGGTGTGTGGTCTTAAACCATTGACATGACAAATTGTTCTGGTCTCGAGTTTGATTTGCCTCCATCTTCAACGATACTGTCACATTAACTCTGTAAATTAGGATTGCTATAAACTTCAGATGACTGACAGGCCAAGATTTTGTCAGTCGTGTCGCATTTGTGGTTATTAGTTTTGTGGTATTAGTGTTTTTCTTTTGTAGCGGAGCATTTCTAGGAGCTGTTTTTTTCAAGATTAGGTTTACAAACCACCAGAGGTGATTTCACAGACCACTGCATTGCTGTCCATGTGTACATGCCCTCTTTTCCAAAACTATGTTTGTGGACATGCCGTCATGCTGTCCATGTGTGTTTATAGGCTTACATAGTTGGTTTTCTTGTTCTTTTACAAGTGGGAAACTAGTGTTTCCTCTACTTTTTCACGTGCATTTGCATCTATGCGTGCACTTGTGTTTCTCAGGATCAAAGTACCGTGTCAGTCCTACTTTGGTGTGTGTCGAGGTGATACTGTCCACCCTTCCTATGTGGCGGCTGTGATTGTGACCTGGTCTTCATCACGCCTGCCCTATACACACTCTTGTGACAGGCAAACGGGGTCACCGCCTCTGCTTCCACTTACTCTACTTGGGGTGTGCTTGATTTAAATGAATCCCTTTGCGTGTCAAGAATGTATTCCTTTCGTTAACATTGGTCAGGCACATTCGTTAAAATCAAGCACATCACATTTGTCTAAAAACCTTGGCAGTAAAAGCTTAAACTACTTTTAACCTGCACCTGCAGTAAGAATGAGCAAAGTAGACCAGTGCATAATGACAGTTTCCCTTTATAGACGCTGTTAGGATGACAGTATCCGTACGCTGCCTTATTGAAGCAGAGAGGATTAGTTTCAGTTTCAAAGCCAGTCTTTCTCTTTCATGCTATATCTGGTGTGTGTCACTGCCCCTCTACTATCACTTACATCGACAAGTTGGCAGCAACGCACACACACACACACACAAAAAAATAAAGGTACATGCAGTACTTTACACACATGAAACACACACAGATGGTATCCTATCCCATAACTGTGCCCTTTCATGCTCCATTGCGTCATGGAATTAGAAACACCATGTGTGCCTCTGGTCTTGGCTCCGACTGCAGTAAGTGTGATTCTTAAGACGAGTCTTATTTATGAGACAGCCATCAACTCGCAGAAGGACTTTCTTGCTGAAGCTCAGAGGCTCAGCATTGCTAGCTGTTGGCTCAGTTTATTTGTTTTTTGATGTGGGTGGATTCCTGCTTATGTGTCATTGTTAGGGGCTGAAAGAATAGTTTTGCCAGTTGTCCACTCACCGAATTTCTTTGCACCATTGCTAGAATTCAACAATGACCACATGTGTTGCATGTTTACAAAACATGGACGTTTAATCAAAACCTCGCTCATTTTTATCCAAACTGTTTGCATGGTGTCATTTGCTTATGCTCACAGGTCCAGCTTCTAGAGAAAAGTTATAAATTTACTTCAGAGCAGCAGTGACGTGCATGTATTCCTCAATTTGGCATCACCTGAGTGAGAGCCAGACCCAAATTATGTCTGTAATGGCTTGGCTCACACTATTTTACTTTGTTGTCTTGCACTAAGAGCTAAAAGTAATTTAGTTGCATCCTCTTTTTCAGCAAAAATAAATTTAGTTAAAAATGTAATGCTCTAATTTAATCATTACATTTATATGTTAAATGTGTAAAACATTCATCCACTTCATTAAGAAGATTGAACAGGTAAAAGCCATAATTTGGCATATATTTCTATTATTATATCCAAAGATTTTTGTTAATGTTTAGGTCGGGGGACTATGAGGGCCATGGCGTCACCTCTTGAAGCAGTCCATTGTTGATTTTGAGTGTGTTTAGGATCATTATCATGTTATAGAAGCCATCCTCTTTTCATCTTCAGCTTCTTTACAGACAGTGTTTTGTTTGCTCTTAGAATCTGCTGGTATTTAATTGAATCCATTCTTCCCTACAGTGAAATGTTCCCTGTGGCACTGGCTACCACACAAGCTCAAAGCATGATCGATCCACCCGCGTGCTTAATAGATGGAGAGGTTTTCTTTTCATGAAACTCTTCACCCTATTTTCTCCAAACTTACCTTTGCTCATTGTGGCCAGAAAGTTCTAGTTTAACTTCCTCGGTCCACAAGACTTGTTTCCAAAATGCATCAGGCTTGTTTAGATGTTCCTTTACAAACATCTGATGCTGAATTTTGGGGTGCGGATGCAGGAAAGGTTTTCTTCTGATGACTCTTCCATGGAGGTCATATTTGTGCAGGTGTCGCTGTAAGGTAGAACAGTGCAATACCAGAGTCTGCTAAATCTTCCTCGAGGTCTTTTGCAGTCAAATGGAGGTTTTGATTTGCCTTTCTACCAATCCTACCAGCAGTTCTCTCTGAAAGTTTTCTTGGTCTTCCAGCCCTCAACTTGACCTCCACCATTAACATTACGAACTGAGGACAATGCTACTTGAAAACACTTTGCTATCTTATTATAGTGTTCTCCTGCTTTGTAGGCATCAATTATTTTAATTTTTCAGAGTGCTAGGCAGCTACTTAGAGGAGCCCATGGCTGCTGATTTTTGGAACAAGGTTTGAGAAGTCAGAGCATTTATAAAACTTCAAAATTTGCAGTACTTCGCCTTTCCTAACGATGATTGTGAACAAGCCATAGCTCTAAAAAGCTAATTAAGGTCTGAGACCTTGGTAAAAGTTATCTGAGAACTTTTCACTCTAAATTTGTACAAAACAAAAATAATGCACTAATCTTGCTTAAAATGTTGAAAGAATGTTTCACATTCAACATTGTGCCTTTTTGGAGACCAGTTCATCTTCTACTCTCTGAACTATTCACAGTAACAGAAATTTTAACCAGGGGTAGCCAAACTTTTACACGCCTTTGATATATGCAGATATATTAAAGTGTGTTGCCATTGGCTTGGTCTAGTTACTGTATGTTTTAGTCTCACTTCTAACTTTTATTTTTTATTTTTTATTTTTTAGTCACGTAAAACTACTAAACATGCAGAGAGATGCCAGTCGGTCAACACTGGAGCACAGATGCTATCAAACATGAGCCGTGGTTAGCGCTAATAGCGTGCAGGTGGTGGGCTTATTGTTTATACCAAGACACGCAAACTTGCTATGACACAGAAGTGAGACAGACTTGAGGTGGAGCTGACTTTGACGTTACAATCCAAACATGAGTCAAGTCCTGTAGATTTTAGGAGTAATGCATGTGGTTGAAGACCTTGAAGTCTACGCAAAGGGATTGGGTTGGAATCATCATTATTTTCTGTTTTGAAAACACACCCATAATTAATTTGCGGACTGGAAAATATGATCATTGTTCATAATTAAATTTTTTTGATACTCCCAGTGTTTTGTGGAAGGATTTACAGAGTGTTGAATTAAAAGTCAAGCTAATTAAAGGAAGACTGAGAAACTGGGCACATCACCAAATTAATTTGATATGTGAGAAATATCATTTTGGGATTCTTTTACTTAATTTAACCAGTCAAAAACACAGTTAAATCTGTGAACTTTGCTTTGGTGATTCACTCGCAGCAAGTTATACGTTTAATTATCTTACTGTTTTTGTCAGCCTCCCCATTCTTCCCCTTCTCTGTACCTCTCTCACCTTTTCCCTTCTCCTCTGTCACTCATGTACATCTGTCATTGAGGCAGCAGGTGTTTCAATATTGATCCTGCTCTAATGTCACTGTGGCTGTTTATTCTCTGACTGAGTTCTCTCTGTCCGCCCAGCCTTTCCCTCACACCTACTTAGTTTCCGTTGTCAGGGGAGGTTGAGTTGGCACGTGGCTGAACTGTAGGGGGATGCTTACAGTATGCCTTGGGGCATCTGAAAGAAAAGTTGTAAAATGAGTGGAAACGTTTAAAGTTACCAGGGAGAGCAGAGTTGATCTTGGAACTGACAAAAAGGAGGGGGATCAAAGGGTAGCAGAGATGTCTTGTGAAGGTGCTGAGGGCATCTGGGCAAACACAGACCAGACAAGGGGATGACACCTTGGCATGTCTTCTCACACACAAGGCAGTCTAAACAAGGGCTTTATACTGCCTTTTGTTTGGTTTGAACAGATGCCTTTGTTGACTTGGCACATGTGGGTATTTTTTTCTGTGTCTATCTGTACTTTTGTGACTTTTACGCATTTCTTTGATGTAGAACGGGATTGTTTGTTTGTGTAAATCACGCCTGAACGTATACGTTTTTGAGTTTCTCTCTGCGAGCATGTGACGGTGAGAATAGAGGGCTCTTTGTCTATTAACCCAAAACCAAGAATGTCAACCTTATTTAGGGGCATTTAACTAAGCATGGGAAACTGCTGCCATGGCTGCTATATTTCTCCAGACAGGGCCAAAAATAATCCCCTCATCAACCCTATATTCAGCCAGAAAGAAGTTTAATTTGTTTGGATATCAGTAGAAGTAGTCAATACAAATAATTTATTAACGTCCATTGGAAATTTGTCCTTTGTGTCACCCATATTGAAAGTGGTCATTGGGATGTATCGCCATTCATCCACACAGTTAGAACAATACTCAGGATGTAGTACACACTGTGCTGTAGACCCACTGCACCCTGTGTGTCTGCCATTTGTCAAAACAATGCATCCCTTTGTAATTGCACGTCTTTTATCTGAAACCAACAGTGGACTGCACTCCATCTTAATTTATTTTCCCCTCTTAATCATAGGGAAAGCATCTGCTGAGTCTTAAGAGAGGAGAACAGAGGATGCAAGAGGTGAAAAGCAAAAGGGGGAATTTCCTGAGATAACTACTGTATATCAGAGGTTAGAACAGCCAAATTGACGGATGGCCCAGTCCAAACAACCCACTTTAGTCCACAGGAACTTAGTCTGAACTTCAGCGCCGCAGGAAGACACACATGGAGGGAGGGAGAAAGAGTGTGAGGTGCAAATGTGGAAATGGAGGGATACGAAAAGTATGGAGGGGAGGGAAGCAATGTAGAGAGGAAAAAGAGGGGAAAGTATAGGGAAAGTTGAGAGAGGCCAAAGCACTGACGGATGAGTGTATGCTGGGAAGTGGAGTTAGAGGAACTAGATGAGCACACTTTAAGAATATGAATGGTAAATGGATTGGCAAACTTCTCAACAACTCCCTAAATACAAGGAAGAACAAATACTGCTCATTTTGACTCGTGGTGGTTCCCTTTTTCTACAGTAGACAAGCAGAAGTGTTACAGCAGACAGTAACACAAATGTGGGTGTCTTTTCATAAGAGTGTGTTACGCTTTAATACTTCAGCCTGTAGCAGCAGTATAGTGTGCCTGCACACATGCAATCGCATCACTGACGGCTTTTTTTGAAACAATGATTTATTGGATTGTTGTTTCACTATGACATTTGTAATTTGAGCTTTTGATACAAGAACTAACTGTTTGAAAATGGTAAACATGAGCTTGGCATCGATTTGTTTGGATTTGTTATGAGTGCAATTTTGTAAGGAAGTTGATGTTCAAACTGTGTATTGCTGTGCAGGTGTTCCGAGTAGCCAGCGTTTGTCTAGGCAGCCCTCCTGAGACCATCTGTTGGGAGTACAGAGACAAGGACAAGAACTTTCATCGCATGGGACCCCTTACCCCCCAGGAGTTTTACAGGGAACACGTCAAACCCCTATACAACATTCAGGACAAAGTATGTGGGTCCTTTCACACAACAGATTGGCAATAAAACTTGCTGTTGGTCAATAATGTGTAGAACCTTAGTTTCTAAGTTGTACTGTTTCTGAGTTTGTGTTGTAACTACCTGTCCTCAGGTCTGCCTTGTGAACGACCCTCGACCCCAGAACCCATATGGGAGGCTCTACAGTGTCGAGTTCCTGGGTAACATGGTTGGGGCCCGCAGCACTCTGTACAACAACCAGCCCATCCAGTTGCTTAAAAAGGCTTCGGCAGAGTCCATCAAGGAGGGAGAGGTTGGTAGGGACAAACTGGCGTAATTGTGGACACAAGTATGTGAATTTGTGCGTGTGGACTGCATAAATTTGAGCGTGGCTACTGCTTTTCTCCTAGGCGGTGTGGTTTGGTTGTGATGTTGGGAAACATTTCCACGGCAAGCTGGGCATTAACGACATGAATGTGTGAGTATAAAGACATCCAGTGTGTGTAGTTATGTGACTGAAATGAGTTTATTATGGGTACGAAAATCCCAAACACCAATAAAGTGTCAACCGTGAATTGTGGTATGCCATCATTGGCATCCAGTGGATTTTAATATGGCAAAATGTATGTACTGGATTCTCCAAAAGGCTTAAATTGAACATATTATTTGCAGTGCTATTAAAATCTAGATTAGATATTAGAATCATAAATTTAGCATTGCTAACATGGCTTTAGTTTCTCAATTTGTCAAATATAGAATAGGATAGGATAGGATAGGGATGGGATGCAGTAACATTTGGTATTTCTACAATGGTTTTCATGCTTCAGTGCCCTTCACGAGAGATTCGTTTTCTGGGTAATAGAAAAATTACATAATTACTACAATACTTTGAGGTCAATACAGTAAGTAAATACAACAACATCAAACACACTTAATATTCAGTGTTTGTACCTGCTGCCACTATACTGAACCATACAACTCTGGAATGCATGAGATGGCTGAACACCAACCAGCCCAACACCCAGCTATATGTAAAAGTAACTATCTTTAAAATTAATTTTACCAGTGAACCGTCCCAGTGATTTTTGGCACTGTTCTGCACTCCTGTCTGTGCCATGTCTATGGCGGGGTTCACATGACCGAACCAGACCTCATGTGTTTTCTTGAGGTGTCAGTCTCTCCTTAGGGGGAAAGTTGCTTGTCTTTGCACTTCAAGTGCAGCCGCATCTGTGTCTTGAGTTTTTAGTGCCAGAATTAAATTTGCCCACGGAACCAAACCTGCTTGGTGCCAAACGTCTGGTAACATCTCTGTTGAAGCTCATCTTTCAGACAGATCTTTTCTTGTGCCAGTAGATTATTTTGGAATGAGGCTGAGGCTTAATGCAGCCATATTTCTAGTCATGCTAAAGAAAGAATTGAAAAAGTGAGCTTTCCTTTAGCCTATGCAAAATCCAAGGCTCACGAAGGCCCTCCATTTGGCTTTTTATGGTTATCACACCTCTTCTGCTGGTTGTTGGGAAGTTATCAAAATACTGATGTCTTTGCCTTTTCTCTAAGTGTGAGCAGTATGTAGGGGACATCAGTTTGAACTTCTTTTTCAGCAGGGAATGTAATGTAATGTGTTTATTTTGTGTGTATGTCTGTGTGTAGGTTCAACCACGATCTTGTGTTTGGAGTTTCAGTGAAGAACCTTTCGAAGGCAGAACGACTGATATATGGAGATTCTCTCATGACCCACGCTATGATCCTCACTGCCGTCACAGACAAGGTACGCTCGCATAAACATACAGTACAGGTGTGTGACTGTTCCGGAAACTCATACCAACATACAGTACGTATACAAGCAGACCAACAGGAATACACAACTTCAGAATTTCCCAGGTCTTATTGCTACAAAGCCCTGCTGCATGTTTATGCTGCTTTAATCGGCTGCAGTTTTTCATAATTTTGTCAATTTTCTCCCTTTTGTAAGTAACCCCAGCTGTCAGGACACTTTCTTTCCTCTTGTCTCTGCTTCTCACTTTTATCTCTCCCGTCGGTGTCTATTTTTCTCTCTCAGGATGGGAAAGAAGGCTATGAGAAGTGGAGGGTGGAAAACTCCTGGGGCGATGACCGTGGGAACAAAGGTAAACCATAGTACATCATAACACTCCTTTCTATCCTTTGGGTGTAATTTTTTTTTTCTTTAGATTTAGCATTTAAAGAATTACCAGAAAAATGTCTTTTAACCTGAAGCTAGAAAAATAGGCTGATTTCCGTAATATCAAACTGATAGTTGGCTGAAAACAACTAAAATAGTTTCTTTCACCTGGATCTGGTCCTAAAATCATATACATACTTTTGCAACAAAGTCCTCCAGCCTTTCGCTTCCCTTTCACATCTTTCTCACACCACGGTGTCTCCTGACAAACAATCATCTTCCTGTTTATGTCTATTGAATTATGAACAGGATTAGATTGAGAGGTTCCCCTGTGCTGCTGCTTTATGAACTTGTAATTGGCTGTGTCCTGTTTCATAAAGACTCAAAGACATAAACACAGGCACAGCTGCCCCTATTGGGTTGTGTTTTGTTTTTTTTTGTTTTTTTAAGCTCAAAGCCTCTGGATCCAGTTGCATAAATACAGTATAATTGCAGAATAACCTAGTGAACCACTGTAGCTGGTGAGAACTGCCAACACTCGCCAGCCAGTAATGTACTAGCACTAGTCAGTCACATTACCTCACCCAGCTTCTTTGTATTTTCTCTGTACTGTGCTGTTTACTTCCACTGGCATTTTGTTCTCAATACTGTATGTCATTTAATTCGATAAAGGGGTTTATTGCAGAGGGGGAAAAAAGACAAGCTAACGAGCTTGGTAACTGTTAGCAAGCCCGTTTGCTTGGTTTTAAGCTTGGTTGCTAACAAGACACAGCTCTCACAATTTATTCAAAATATGGATTTGCACCATTGACTTCATAACTGTCTATGAACCATGAACATGAAATGAAATGAAAAGAAATGAGAGTGCATGGTTCAACACAGCTTACAAGCAATGATAGTTTCAACAATTTTGGATTCTCAAGCTCTCCGTTCCTTCGAAGGTTAGTACTGTCAAAACAGATGGTCTAGACTTGACTAGATTTTAAAAATTTGGATGGATTTATATCACCCAGCAAGCAAGTCCACTAATCACGACAGTTTAGTTTGAATTAATTGATTTCATCTATGAAACCTTGGTCTTTTAAATACTGGTGCGACAAGGCTTTTAGATTGATGAAGAATAAAACTGCATCGAGACAACACTGACCTATGACTTGGCGTTGCAAAATGTTTTCATGTTGACTAGTAACTTTTGAACCTGAACCTTTTTATTGGTCAGCTTACTGAGTTCTTTTTTTTGTTTTTGTTTTAAACCACAAATTCAATTCATGAATTTAACAAACTGAAGACAGCCTTGAGCAAAAAAATTGTAAGTCATTTTGCCTCCCACAGCACAGCAGTTACTCCACACCACTGCCCCAGACTTAACTGTCTACTGTTGTTATTCCCTCTATCCTTTCATCTCTTTTTCTCATCTTCCTCTGACCTTCTCTGCCTCTCCTCTCCATCTCTGGGCTTGAAATTCCACTGCAAATTATAGTAGAGTATTTCAGGTCAGTCATGCATCATCTGGCAACACACATACACAGTACAGCATATACACGCAGTGAGACACACATTCTCACAATATTTGCTTGAACCCACAAACCATAGTGACTGTTGGGAAAACATGTGAAAACCCCTCAGTCAAATCAAATGTACTTCACGCATATCTTATTCCATAAACACCAGCAGATGGGGAAGGCCAGGGCCCCCTGCCTGTCCGCAGCCAAATTAATAAAGTTATTGAGAACAAAAGTTTGAAAGGTTCACTTCGGAATCTAGGGGCTTTGCTTGTTTGACAAAATATGAGGGGGAATAGAGGCACAAGCGGAGAAATGCAGAGAGAGCATACAGGAGAAAGGAGAGAGAGAAAACAGAAATAAAGATGTAGTGCAGGTAGAGATCAGTTAGAAAGAAGGGGAAAAAAAGGCAAATAGATGTAGAGATGATTTTGGAAAGATCACAAAGGAAAATTTGGAAAAATAGTTGTAAGAGCCGAGGAGCAGAGTAGAGTGTGTTTATAAGGTTTGACTTAACGTCTCCCTTCAGGCCTTTTAATATTCCACCTAACCCTGAAGGAGTCTCTCATGAGAGGTTTAACTTTCTGTTTCCTCCATCTTTTAGCCCTCACACAGCCGCTGTTATGACTCTGCTCACTCCAAAACTCATACTTTTTACACTGTTTTAGACAAATGTTTGGCAACTCGCCCTGAGGGTTTTATTTTTAATTTGATAGAACATTAGCCTGAGGTTGACTCCTTAATGTTTGTCATGAGCTCTGAATGAGTTTGACATGGATAGAGAGAAACTATTATTTCCTACCAATGTGATTCTATTGTTAAATAAATACAAGATGTTGATGTTAATGTGGAAGGAAGGATTTCCTTGGTCGTTAACATCACAGATTTTCGGGTAGAAAAGGTTTCTTAGATTGTAATCTGATCTATTTTCATTACTTTGCACCCAAACAACAGTTAAATATCCGTCCATTCACATTAAACGAAAAATGCCTCTTCTGTGGTCTTACCGCAGCTCTGGGGGTTTACTGTTCCCCATCTATTCTTATGTAGAATTAAATAAATAAATTTACACTTTGTTCATATCAAAATACCACACTTTCTTCTTTGCTGTGATGCATCAAAATTATTTCACAGATATATCTTGCATGAATTAAGCAAGATAGTTAAATAATACACATGCATTCAGAAAGTATTAAGACCCCTTACATTTTTCAGTTATGTTGCAGCTTTATGCTAAAATCGTATAAATTAATTTTTTTCCCCCTCATCAGTCTACATTCAACACTCCATAATGACAAGGTGAAAACATAATTTTAGCATTTTTTTGCACATTTATTAAAACGGAAAAACTGAATAAGACATTGACATAAGTATTCAGACCCTTGGCTATGACACTTGAAATTTTGCTCAGGTTCCATTTCTGTTGATCATCTTTGAGATGTTTCTACACGTATATTGGATTCCACCTATGCTAACATTAATTGATTGGACATGACTTGGAAAGGCACACACCTGTCTATATAAGGTCTCACAGGTGACAATGCATATCAGAGCAAAAACCGAGCGATGAGATTGAAGGAATTGCCCGCTAAACTCAGAGACAGGATTGTGTCAAAGCAAAGATCTGGGGCAGGCTACAAAAAAACTTCGAGAAGGACAACAGTCACTGCAGCACTCCACCGATCTGAGCTTTATGTCAGAATGGCCAGACGGAAGTCTCTCCTCAGTGAAAGACACAGGAAAGCCCACTTGAAGATTGCAAAAAAGCACCGAAAGGACTCTCGGACTTTGAGAAACAAGATTCTCTGGTCTGATGAAACCGAGATTGAACTGTTTGGTGTCAGTTCTCAGCATCATGTCTGGTTGAAACCAGGCACTGCTCATTACCTGCCCAATACCATCCCAACAGTGAGACGGCATCATGCTGTGGGGCTGTTTTTCAGTGGTGGGGGACAGGGAGACTGGTCAGGGTTGAGAAAAGCTGAACGGAGCAAAAAACAGAGATATCCTTAATGAAAACCTGGTCCAGAGCACTCAGGACCTCAGACTGGGTCGAAGGTTCCCCTCCCAACAGGGCAATGACCCTAAGCACATAGCCAAGACAACACATGAGTGGCTTAGGAACAACTCTGTGAATGTCCTTGAGTGGCCCAGCCTGAGCCCTGACTTGAACCTAATCGAACATCTCTGAAGACACCTGAAAATAGCTGTCCACCGACCATCCCCATCCAACCTGACAGATCTTGAGAGGATCTGCTGAGAAGAATGGCAGAAAACCCCCAAATCCAGGTTTGCAAAGCTCGTCACATCATATCCAAGAAGACTCGAGGCTGTAATCACTGAAAGGTGCTTTAACTTAGTACTGAGTAAAAGGTCTGAATAATTATGTCAATGTGATATTTCAGTTTTTCCTTTTTAATAAATCTTCAAAAATGTTTAAAATTCGTTTTTCATTTGTTTTTATGGGGTATTGAATTTAGATTGATGTGGGGAAAAAATGAATTTAAACCATTGTAGCATAAGGCTGCAACATAACAAAATGTGAAAAAAGTGAAGGGGTCTGAATACTCTGAATGCACTGTACCCCAAATCAAGTCCCTCCCAATTAAAGAGTCATGCCCCAACTTCCCTCTTCATGTGGAGACACATGAAATCCCAAGGGATGACCAAAAACTTAAAACTGCTTGATTGACTTCTATGTCCTTGTGTCCTAATCTCTCTACTAACATTTGTTCTTAGGCATTCAGTAGGTGTTGTTTGAAGTTTTTGTGATATGTCTAAATCATTGTTGACTTCACCTATTTTAGAGAGATTTATATGATCTCCGTGGTCCATTTTTGTCAGTTATCAGTCCAGTTACCAACAAAATGTATCACAAATTTGCTAAAGAAAATGCAGATTACTGTGCGTTTCCATCGACTGCTGTTATGCAGATATTAGAAGCTGGTAGCATTGAGATAAATAGTTTGTGGCACTGATTTCTGCCATTAAGCTATTGCAGAAGAAGGCGGCTCAACAAGATGGCATAATTAAATAGCTCAATCCAACCTCAACCTCACCTTGTCATGTTTGCTTTTTATTGATAAACCATAATTTTTTTCCAGATTGCCAGCGTTCCCAGTCCTATTCTTTTAAGGCACAAATTAAAAATGCATTGAAAAGCAAGATGACTGCTCCAGACTCTTCTAGCTTACACTTCATCCATCTGTTCTGAGACAGGACAGTCTGCCTATCCTTAAAAACAAATAATGACACCCGACATTCACACACACAGACACAGACACACACACACACACACACACACACACACACAGACAGACACACACAGAGAGACACACACACACACACACACACACACACACACACACACACCACCATGCCACCCAGCATGCGGGTTCCAGGAAGCTCACATCAACACACACACGGACACGATAGTGAGAACCAGGCAGTGTGCCACCTAAGATTTGCGTACTTGGAAGAACATGCACACACAACGCACACATTGACGCGCCCTCGCCGATACATTGTTTGGAACTCTGGCACGTTCTTGTGGTCACCCTGACGTCGTCGATAAGTCAGCTTGACAGTTGGAGGGATGCTCTTGTTTGCTCAACTCTGAGCACATGAGAAGGGTAAGACACGAGACAGAGCAAGAGGTGGCATCAGGGAAAAAGACAAGTAAAATAACTTGAATTCACTTTATGATCTGGTTGGCATAACAAACTCCTCCAGGTCTCATCCAGCTTTCAGTATGTGTCAGTTTGGTTCTAGATATCAGCTACTTTGGTTCCAGATAACTTTTAGTCTTTGTTACTTGTGTAAAAGATATACACACACAGACATCTTTCATTTCAATTAATCATTTCAGCACGGGGCTACATCCTCTTCCAAAAAGAGATTAGGTTATCCCAACATGTCTTCCATCAGTGGAAGTTCAAGGTAAGCTTTCATAACCTATCCAGACATTGGCCACATTGACCTTGCATAGACACACACACACACACACACACACTTACGCACACTTGCACACTTGCACATTGAGGGACAGACAGACATTGTTTAGTTTTATCAGGGTGAGCCTGCAGCGGTGATAGCAGGGGTGTTGAATGCATACTGAACTGCAGGATGAGGGAGTCTAGAACCAGGAGGGGCGGGGGTCCTTCTCACCCTCCACCCTTCTGCCTGTTGAAACAATAGAGTTTAGTGATAAGGAGTGCTTTTAAGCAATTAAAAATGTGTACATAAACATCATGTTTGACCATTCTGTTGAATTGTTTTTAGCAACCCCCCCTACTCCTCCCCTTTCAGTGAAAGGAGTAACAATAATCGTTTTAATTAGCAACATGCTGTGTTCTTACATCAAATATTTCTCTCTAAAAAGAATTGTCTTGTGATTAATGCTTTCTGTGTACAGACATACTGATTTTAACCTTTTTTTCTCAAGTCCTTGTATTTTAACAGAGTTATTTAAACGATAGAGCGCCCTCATTTTTGGAGAAAAAAAAAACAGCATCTAAAATGAGGAATGCTTCTACACAGGATTATGTTCAGATTTCGAGGAGCACCACTCTTTTTTTAAAATGTATAAAACTGAGTAACAGAGATAAATGCTTGGTTTTGTTTATTTAGACTGACTCATTTATTTATTATATTGATAATGATCTACACATGTCCAAAACAAGTTTTTTTTTTTTTTTAATTTATTTTTTTAATCAAACATCTTTGTGATGCAGTCGCAGACCAACTCCAAGTATGCCAACACAGTGGCTAATTATGGTGCTACCCCAAAATTGTTTTTTCATCATAGATTACTATTATAAAGGAGACATCTGTAAAACTATCGACAGGACAAGTCCAACTGCAAACTGCAACTTTCATGGCTTAACAATTATGTATTGTTAAACCAAGTTTTATAATTTTTAAAACTTTCACAGAGAACACTAACATGCATGTGAAGTGGGCTGCACAACATGATGATCCGCTGTTCTGGCTGCAGACTCCTGACAGAGAGGATAGATAAAAATCCTGAAGACGGAGGGAAAGGGTCATAACAACACTAGATCCCATCTTCGTTTAAATGTAGAAGTTTCTACCTAGTGTTAATTTTGGCACCTGATTTTCATTTAGTTTTAGTCTTAGTCTTTTGATGAAAGTGCATATTAGTTTTAGTCAAATTTCAATCACTGAAATGTTAGTCTCATTTTCATCATAGCATTTTGAGGCCACAGCTGTCGCCATCTTGTTATACAGTTACCATGGTTACAGGCATCTATGATGAGGTGTCCATGACACTCTGCTCTGCAGTAGTACAGACTGACTCACCTCAGTAAATCCAATTAGCATTTCCAAACTGTCTGTTTGAACAGAACTGATCTTTCTAATCTAGCACAGTTGTTCTTGCTAACTTAGCATTACTGCAGCTACCTGTGCTGTTCACTGCGAAGCATTGAGTCATTCAGAAGCTGGATTCACTCACCCGTTCACTAAAATACTGTTCATTTTCTTGCTTCAATTTGAGAGGAGGCGGTCTGTCTTCGGATAACATGAATACTGTGATCTTTGTTTAGCGAACATCTTGAGGACGATTTGGATGGTTACTATCGACATAAATCTTTTTATTAATTCCTTTTGATAGCAAAACTAAAGATAGCCGACTGAAAGTAACGTTAATGTTTAATCCACATCACCCAACAGTTACATTAGCTTACCTATTTAGAAAAATGCCGGTATGCTGGATCCACCATGTTTTTGTAGTTTATCTCTGCTGTTTTGTTGCCACTTTTTGTGTAATTCTCAGTAGACTGTAGATCAATTCAGTTTATAAATCTGTTTCTCCAAGAACACTGACAGAGACATAACTTTGGAAGGTGTTTTTTATCAATGGTAGCTCAACAGGTCAAGTGTCTTAAGTCATCTTCTGAACATGTAGTTTGGTTTTTATTCTTTGAGAAAAGTAATACACTTCATCATCGGCCTCGTTTTCAAAGGTTACATTTTACTTAGTTTTTGTCTTCCTTTTGTCGTGAAAAAAAGGTCAACAAATATTTTTTGTCATAGTTTTCTTTGACAAAATTAACACTATTTCTGGCATACAACAATGAGATGCTTAAATGCTCTCTAGACAGATTTTTGGCAGGAATATTGTAATTGTTCTTGGATTTCTAAGAGAATGGATTGCATAGTATTGCCTAGCCCTGATCCAGGACTGTGTACTATGTATCATAGTCCTGCATGGCTATCACCTGAAACTTGGATATTTCACTCACAGATCATCTCATAAAACTAGTTACAGGAACAATGGCTTCTGTCTCATTCAGAAAACCTTGGAGGTCGCTAAGAAGATTTCTTACAATCCATTGAGATTGTATTTTCAACATTATTCCCATAACAAATTTTATAAGCGGATTTGTAATTTAAATAAGATTGGGGATATAGCCATGCAGAACTGTGATACGTAGTATACGGTCATACGTCAGAGCTAAATATTGCCTAAAGCAACTTCTGTGAACTCATCAAGAGTCCCATTCACTTGTTATTTATGGTGAATATATTGACTGTGAACGTTGTTTTCTTGATTCACGTTTCTGTTAATGTTGTCTGGATTTAATTAATTCCAGTTACGTGTGTGATTTGCAAAGGTTTCCCTTTGAATCATTCAAATAAGGTTCCCATCTCCCAACATAAAGTATATTTAGGTGACACTTAACACTAAAACCACCAGATTGTGATCCAGTTTTTTCTGTAAGCTCAGGGTTCTGCTCAACTGCCATCATTTTGGATGAAAACCAATCTAATCAGACTTTTACAAATGAATGCTTCTCTTCCCTGTCTGCCTCTTTAGGTTACCTGATCATGACAGACGATTGGTTCTCCGAGTATGTTTACGAGGTGGTGGTAGACAAGAAGTTCCTGTCCCATGATGTCCTGGAAGTGATGCAACAGGAGCCCATTGTACTTCCTGCCTGGGACCCAATGGGAGCCCTAGCGTAACTACAGAAATCCAGGTTTTAGCCCCAACCTCTGGTCTGTTTGACTCCGCCCTATTCCTCGGCTGCTTTTACCTCTCCAATATTTCCCCGACGCCTCCTTCCAAAACAGCCTCTTCTTCTAGACAAAATAATAAAGATTTTGTTTTCTTTTTTACTGGATTGCCTGTGTGTTTCTTCGTTGTCATTAGAGAGAGTGGAAGCTTACACTGTTTTTTGTATGTCTGGCTTTCTGGGATTGTAAAATGAATATAAGGCACTGAAACTGGGCCTGAGCATTTAAAAGTGTTTGTTGCATCACAAATACCCTTTTAATTTGGAGAGAGGACAGCATCACAAACAGAAAGATAATATAAGAGTATGACTGCAATCTGAGCAGTGGACATACAGTAGGCTGTATATTGACACTATAACACTATAAAAGGCAGTCAACACTGCTGTTTTATGCCACTCACTCTCCTGTGTGGTCAGCAGTTTTATTGTATTTTTAGATTAGATTGAAATTCATGTCTTATGCTTGTGTTCCCAGCTTTTTCACCCAGCTAACCTCTTGGACATAGGCAAAACAGCAGTGATTTGCTCTTCTTAGAATAACGCTGAGACAGTTCCCTATAACACACAATCTTCCCATAACTTCCTCTCTGTGCAAACAACACAAGGTCAAGCAGAAAAGCAGCACAGGTGCGCATGTGTACGAATGAATCCTGTGGGTGCACACATCCACATATTTATTGTTATATCTTCCGTCTGTATCCCCCCGATTGGATATCTAGGAACGTAAAAGCAGGAAATGGTCATTCCTCAACAATATTCGCTCATTCTTACACAGAATAGCCACATTGCCGTGCCAGGTGAAAGCCCAAGTGCTTCCTGCACAAACTCTGCAATCATTCCTCAGTGACGTTCCAACTCTTCCTGCTTTAAAACACTCCCGTCAAGGTAAGGTTGGCCTCTGACCTCCCGGCAGTCGGTCTGGCAGCTAAATTATTGCTGTTCACCCTCTGCACTGTGGCTGTTAAAGGAGAAAGTGCCCATTCAGCATCACTGGCTTAAGGTGGGATGTGAGACCTGGGACACGACAGCTGTTATTATGAAAGGAGTGTGCGATGATTGGGCCTTATTTCACTGCCGTTTCAATAACTCAAAATCTTTGTCATATACATCTTTCCTGACACATTGCAATGTGTGCTAGGGATGAATTTAATTTGGAATAATCCTAAAAAAAACCCATGAAAACATGTTACGCCTACTGTATAAACTACTACCTCCTCCCACTCATTAATATGCATTTTTTTTTCCTGTTTTCTCATCTTCTCCTCACCTCATTATCTCCTCTGTGCCTGGCGCTCCCTTTACCCTGCCTTTATCTGCAGCTCAACTCGTCTTTATTTATATACTCCTCTACTTTCTCCCAGTTTACCTCCATCTATCCTGTTCACATATCTACAAAAATAGTTGCAGATGGGACTTGTTCCACTCTTCTCAGTGGATCCAAACACAACAGAGAATTTGACGTGGATTATAATGACAGTTATGTAGTTTTGAAAAATGTACTTGCTACAGAAGCTAGATAGATGGTTTTGTGAGATTAAACTGTTGACTGTTGGTAAATTGATTAATCACAGGCCTAGAAATCTTCCCTCAGAGGAATGGCATTTTCGTATATCTGGGTTTTATTTAGAGGACAGGGTACACTGTAAATCTTAGCTGGCAAATCCCTGGTTTCACAATATGTTCAAGGGGAAATGGGAGATCATTTTTTATGGGAGTGTTTATCCTTTGTGAAGTCATATACAGTTTCTGTACTGTGGGTCAAAAGGTGATGTGGGTGTAAAGTTATAGATTGATTGGTTGATTGACCGATTTATATTAAAATTGTTGTTTCATGTTGCCATGAACAAGGCTGCAAAAACAATGAAATGCTCTACCAGTTTTTAATGTTTGATAAAAGAAATTTAAATATGAACAAATCTGTGTGTGTACACACAAGTGGTGCTGAATAAACAGTGCAGGTAAAAATGACAAATCTGAAGCACTGGTTGGATTAAAATTGTATAAAGTGTGAGTGAAAAGACGTGTAACCTGGAGTTTATTCACCCTGTAATCAGATGATTTGCATGTTGTTTGAACAGCACTTGTTATGGTGCTCAAGGTAAAAC
Source organism: Xiphias gladius (assembly GCF_016859285.1). Lineage (NCBI taxonomy): Eukaryota > Metazoa > Chordata > Actinopteri > Istiophoriformes > Xiphiidae > Xiphias > Xiphias gladius. The sequence goes on along the minus strand of NC_053406.1, from coordinate 7,525,352 downwards.
TTTGAGCTACATTGATTTTTCTAGTTAATATATAATTTGGGGTATTTCAAGGTAGAGTAGTCCCTTGTGATGTTTAATCCTGCACAGACCACAATTCTTCCTTTTGTCTTTGTTGTCATTGTTGCCATTCGAAAAGTAGATCAGGTGTAAGATCCACACATGGTGAAAAGACACATTCATTAAATACAAAATGTTTGAGTAACAAAATAATGCTTTTTGTATTATTTTATAATAGCAGTTCTTTCTTGCTTGTGGCCAAAATGCAAGAAAGAACTGCTTCAATCAAGAAGTTCACGGATCTCTCTCCTGGGAGTTCATGTTGCACACTTAATTTAAGAAATAGCAAAGGAGTTCAACGCTCAACACTAATGCTTTCCTGGGTATGAGTCAAGGTTTGTATATTATTCTCTCAACACAATATACTATGTATATGTATAACGTCTGTTACCACCAAACTAGCTTATATTATAAGGTATAACTTCGTTTAAGCTTATGTCAAGTCATTCTGTATATTAGCCTTAGCTACAAAGTAACATTAGCTCAAACAAAATTGAAAAAAAAATTGAAAAAATGCAACAAAACGTGATGTTTGCTTTGTTTTGTAGCGTTAACTGTGCTGTAAAAAGTTGCTCAATTTCTCAGCAGTTTCCAAATGAGGGGTCACGTCGAGCCCTGATCTTCTCAGCTGATTCACCAGTCACTCAACTCTCCCGCGGCAATACCAGGACAACATCTGCTGAGCGAGGCCAGCGCTAACATTGTAATCTACCCTTTCCTGCTGTGTTTGTTTCAGTTTAAAGGCTTCGCCTCGGCGTATCATGTTAGGGCTTTTATTCTGCAGCATTTGCAGGACATGCTTTGCACTTATCACTGCGTCCGTCCGTACACCCTCTGTACACGCCAAGTGCTTTTCTTTTCAGCATCTACTTTTTCATTGGACCAGTTTTTAATATTACAGGGCGTAAGTGGAAACAGCCATTTTATGACCGAGCAGCACACCTTCCACACGTCGGCAAAGCGAACAACATGTGAACCCACGCTATGTCTGCATCAAAAAAGTATGACGGCTGTTGTGACATGGCAGGAGTGTCCTAGCCCTGTTCATATCTATTTAATATGCGTCTTCCACCGAGGTGTTCCGAGGTCATGCAGTACTGTTTCCGAACAGTGAATCTTGGGGGCCATGAGAAAATGACACTCGCTTGGCAGATGTTGGTGACCAGATAACCACGAGTCTAACTGTCTGAGTCTGACTCAGATTTAACCCCTCCCTGGTATTCCTGAAGGTGTAATCTGTACCCTGCACGTTTAAACAGTATAGGCTGACTGTTTTAAAAGCCTACGTAGCGTTCTCACGTGTTGCTTCTCTCGAGGGCAGCCTGCGAAGGCTTATTGTGGATATAATTTAAGGTATGGGATGCAGATCAAAGCAGGATTGTGAATTTCTGACCCTGTCCACCCTGGTTTTACAGGTTCAGACGTCAAAAATACGATAGTTTCCCTGTCCAGCTGTTTGTGTTTGACAGGATGAATTAGCCCACTGTTGAACCATACAGGACTGTTCATCACACACCTGGTCTTATTATTCTCTTGTGTTTTTTTTCTCTCTTCTTCCCCTTTTGCGTGTGTGTGTATGTGCATTCCTTGTGCGGATTTGTGTGTGCTGCAATGAGGATTAACCTAGTACTTCAGCTGATGCTGATTGGAATGACGCTCACACAGAGGCTGGCTTTTACCAAGAAGGAGAGACCGGACCTGGACCCGTTTTATGTGTGTGAGTAGGTGAGACGGAAAGAAAGAGGACACTGATTATAATTTAACGTCAAAGTGATAGGAAGTGTGTTGTCTATCTGTGTCCAGGCTGCCCTCTTTTATATCTCATCTCACTACCACTCTTCACACACACACAATAAAGGCTAAGTACACTGACCGTACTAATGTACCTGGCGTGGTGCCTTTTGGCCCAGTCAGTTGCAGGAGCAGGTAAAGGGGTTGGCTAGAGCAGGACACAGACAGGCTGGGACTTAAATAATCTCTTTCTCACACTCAAACACTCTTCATAATGTTCACACTTCACCCCGCTGGTTTTCTACTTTTAATAACTTCATTTATGTATCTGTGTTCCTCTCTTACTCCTACTTGGCCCCCTTATAAATATGCATCAAGGAGTCTTGGATTAGGGGCAAGGATTCTTTTCTAAGGCTCAGCATGTGTGTGTTTGGGGCAAGAGTGTTTGCGTGAGTGCGTACTTGAGTATGTGTGTTTGTGTCTTAAGCCAGGCAGAGCAGAACACGGCTCGCTGTAAGCCCAGGCATGTGTGATTTGTGTGAATGGGTTTAGTCTGTGCTGATAGACGACGTCTTGGACACTAGATGACCAGATGCTCCATGGACAACGCAGGCTGTCCTGCTAAAAATATCAAGGTAAGACCACGCTGCCTGTCTTTTTACAACCCGTAATGTCATTTCCAGCGGGTTCATCATTTACAATCAACGTTCAGTTATGGGCTATAAATCTATACCAGACATGTACATATGTAGTGCATGTGTGTTAGCCTGGGTCCAGTGACATAATCCCACAATTTACTAGGTGATAGGGTTTTCTTTCCCTTTCAAAGAGAGGAACCCATAATATAAAAGCTTGTTGTTTTACTGATTATCTATCCATCAATTATTTATCTCTCTGTCGGTTGATTTAGGTTAACAGTAGCTGAAGAATTGTGTGTGGTTATAACTTTCCAAACGCTATTCTCATATTATCTAGCGCTGCTTAACAGGTTCACTTGAGCACACAAAATGTGGGCATGAAGCCATGCAGTTTTCAAGAAGTCCCAAAATAATTAACACAACACAAGCCATAACCCTCAACCACTCTCAGCCGCTTTTTAAGTGGAACTTTTGCATTGTATAGTATTGTATTTTACAGAATTTTTTTTAATTTTCAGCTCCGAAATCGAGTGTGAAAGGAAATACGGTCTTGCAGAGAGCAAGTTTGTGACATCCTGTGAGATATACAGGGACTATCTACAGTACAAAGCCTAGGCCCTTATAATCATTTGTCATATTATTAATGAGGTGGTCATGTTTGCAGCTAAAGGCGGCCTGGGAAGTATCTTGCCATCACAACATTTCAGGGATGCTGTGTACAGTGTCCCTCCCACCTCTAAGGATCACGTCATGACTTTAAGGCCATTAGTTTATTATTAGTTCATTAGCTCATTTGATGTCTTAAAGTTAGGAATGTTTGGAAAACTTTTATTCTGTGATAAACACTGTGACAATAGCTTCTGAGTTTCAGAGTTTTTTTCTTTTTATTATTACTTTACAGTATTATAATAATATAATTTAAGGTATAAACTTTAATGTATTTGCTGCCCATGATGGTCCTGCTGAATCTGTTGTAATCAAACCTTTGGAGTCATTGGACTCAGATCAGCAACCGCCTGTAATCTGTCCTTGCATGCCTTATGGGTTGTCTTTATTGCGGAGAAGGTGTAAGATGCTGGTGCATCTCAGAGAGAGTTTATGTCTGTAGTTAAGGTATCAATAAGACGTCAAGCCCCTAAGGTGTGCTTGTTTGGCACTCTAGCAGTGTGTGATAGCCTAGAGTTTCCCGTCCATGGCAGCTCACTGACCCCTTTTTTCTCTAATGACAACCCATTTTTTAAAGATGTTTTTCTGGCATTGTAATAGATAGATCCCAGTAGAGATGCAGACAGGAAATGGTGAGGAAGAGACAGAGAGGAGGGATCACATGCAGAAAAGATCCCGGCCTGAATCGAACAGAGAACGTTGCGACCACACTATGGTATGCATCTTGACTACTATTCCACCAGATGCCTCATGACACCTTTTTTTTTTCATAGCAGCCATCTACTGCCATCAGAAGTGTAAACTTTAACTTACGTTTTCCCTTTAATTCTTCAACCTTTAAATGCATCAATGAGCATCTTTTTGTTTTATCCAAAACGCATTTTTTCTTTTGTCTCATAGAAAGCTGACCTATCCTCCAAGCATTTGTCATGGTCTATATCAGAAACAATATTTAATGTATCCCATTTGATCGTGACATGCAAATGAATTTGGCAAGATACAGAAACGGGAAGTAACCCATATATCTCTACATTTTTCTGCCTGATCATTATCATCATTGCTCAAAGTCCTCAATGTATATGCACATTTTCAGCTTGACAACATGACTCTAGAAAGCAGTTATTAATCATAATCAAAATTTCTCAGAAGGTAGACATGCCCTCATTGTGCTTGTGGGTAATGTTACCTGCTTAATGTATCCTCTCTTGCCTCACACATTACTGCTTGTAGCTATATGGGATTATTTGGATTGCAATTTTATATTTAAATCCAAACACAGAGGGGGTTAGAGGTACAGACTAGGATGAAGGAGTATGTTATAGTTATGTTCTTTCAAGTCGTAGAGGAATTGATGATGATGAAAAATGACATAAAGCTGAGACAAATCAAGCAGGGGTTTGTGGATTTGAAGCAGTGAGGTCGCTGTCTGTGAGCAAACAGCCAAAACATGACTGCGGAAGTACAACAAAAACTAAATTAATAATGGTAAACCACAGTAACCGCTACGTTACGCGGCACCTGTAAAACAAAAGCTGAACACAGTGTAGAAAGTCCTTTGCTTGCACGACCACACGTGTCTGAGCAAATCTTTTGTGTATGACAGCAACATTTAAGTGTTGATTGTCTGTATTGACTGTCTGAGAGTGACTATTGTTTGTGTGTTTCAGAGCTGTCTCGGGTGCATGATCGGGCCAACAGACAGATTTTACACAGTCTTGGTAGAAGCTAAAGGGCCATATTTCAGTAATGCCCACACTGACATTTCCCAACTTTTTGTGCAACCACCACACAGCAAATGGAAATAAATCTGTCCTTCAGTGCAGTTTACTGTGTGTGTCTTGAAAATTTGCCACTCAAAATGATTTTGTGTGGCTACTTATCAGGCTGCCCCTGCAAATCTGCGACATCTAAAAGCCAAAACTGCTATTCTTTTCTCCTGGGAGTAGTTTCCTCTTAAAGTTCTACAAGTTCCAGTGACTAGTAAAGTGTTGTTTGTGCAGATATGGCGGGAAGTGTAGAGGCTTTTAGACTAACAACTAATGTACTAAACGGTTTTCTCCGCCCACGTCTGCCCGCTCTGTTTATTTTCTAATTACCAAGAGCGTGATGTCAAGTTGGCGTGGTGTCAAGTGGGCATGGGAAACTATAGCCCACACTTGTGGAGCACAGTAGAAACCCTGTGGAGCAAATACTAAAAAACTGTGTGTTTTTCATGGCACCTGTCCTTGTGTGTGTGTGTGTGTCTCTCTCTCTCTCTCTCTCCCTCTGTGTGTATGTGTGTGTGTGTGTGTGTGTGTGCGCATTCTCGCAGCCTATTGAGGCTTGAGTGAAAGCACATTACTGCTGAAAAAAGTCGCTGACATCAAAAAGGCAATTTCTTCCGCAATTATCTATGCATAATGTTAGTTCAGAGGACCGTCTCTTAATACGCATGTATTTGAAGGATGGTCTTTCTTACCACCAAACCACGAACTGCCCTTAAGAGACTGATTCCTGAATGGACAGAGAATTTTAAATCACGTTCTGCCTGGTTTTTTATTTATTTTATTTTTTTATTTATTTTTACCCGATCCCTAGGGTTTTTTTTTTTTTTTTAAGCAGCTTGAAATGAAATTTGTAAATTTGATAAGCTCCTATAGCAAAGCAGAGAATTGCATCAATCAATCAACCAATCAATCGGTCAATCAATCAAACTTTATTTATATAGCACCTTTTAAACAAATCAAATGCAATTCAAAGTGCTTTACAAGCGATTGACAAAACATAGGACCAAAGCAACAATAGACAAAATAATAAAAATAGTACAAGCAATGAAAATAACAATAAAAATAGAACTATGAATTATTACAAAAAATAAATGGATTATAGTAAAACCGGAAAATGTTAATAAAATAAAATGGAATAAAATAAATAATAATAATGATAATAAATAAAATAAGTATAAATTCTAAATCCATTACATAAAAGCAAGACTGAATAGATGGGTTTTTAGTTTACATTTGAAAATATCAATATTTCCAGTTCCTCTCAGATCCATCTGGAAGGCTGTTCTGGCGGCTCGGAGCGTCATGGCTAAAAGTAGCATCACCAATTGTTTTTGTTCTGCTTTGGTGAAAAGCTTAAAGAGAAGAACGGGAGGATCTGAGGGTCATCCCTGGTTCAAAAAACCAGAAGCATTTCCTAGAGGGTCGGTCAATATGTAGGCTGACATGGAGGCATAAGTGTCAGCCAGTAAGAAACTGCAGTACAGAACTGCTAAACACAGTTTGAGGGAAGTTGGAAACAGTGTCTCCATTGCATAGTTTGTCAACCAGCGAGCTAGGATAAGACTCAAAAAGTCATCTACTGAGGATATTTACATAGATAGATATGCTGACAAATGGACAGACAGACAGATTTAGCACATTTTTCAGTCTTGTTAGTTTTCCCTGGCCTGTGTTAAGTCCTCCATCAGGCATTTCACATAGAGATTAAAATCAGAAAAGGAAAGTTGGCTAATAGTGCTGAAAACCTACAAATGTCAAGAGTCCAAAAATCATTCAGGAAACCCCCTGAGAGCTGCCAGAGCAGATGCTGATAAGCACATTATTTTTACTCAACCGTTCCCAGCATCTATACCCCGGACTATAGGGTGTTGGCCTGGGTTTAAATATGGCTAGGTTACAAAAGCTGGCAAAGAGCCCAAAGCCTTATGAGTTGTTTTAGAGCAAAAGTGCACTGAGCAGACGCCCTTTTGGGATCTCATGGGGATTTCAGAAGCAATATGCTGATGAGCTGATATTTGGTTCATGATTGGGACCTTTCAATTTCCACTATGAAATATGGGTTATTACGCATTTCCTAAATGACGACAAGGATTGTTGCAATTGCAAATATAGTTTGCGTAACATGGGTATACGTGAGGAAGGGTGCATGCGTGTAGGTGCTTGTGTTTTCTGGACTTTGTGTCTGTCTGCGAACTGAGGTTAAATTACAACACAGACAAAGGACTGCTTATTGTTATTTTTTTGTATTTCTTGATTTTCTTTAAAATTGCATATTGATTCAATGTGACCGTTTGTAGCAGTCTGACTAGCAGCAAGCTCACTTTTTCAATGTAGCATGTAGAGTACATTAAGTGGAGAGAAACTAGCTACGTAACACATTTTAAACACACAGTAGTCAGCTTGTAAATTGTTCAAAGAATGTATTTTCCAGAAAGTTCGTGTTTTCCTTTTTAATGTTATTTGAAAATATACCTTATCCTTGAATACCTTAATTGAATGCAGGTTCTGTATAAATTAACTACTGGTTCGAAATCGAACAGGACTCAAAAATTACAGGGCTCAGGGGTCAAAGCAGCAAAAGCCTAATTTCACTTTAGCAGGTGTGCATGATGACATGTGGAAGGAATTCAAAAAGCAGAGGAGAAAAAGTGGAGGACGGACCAAATATTGAAGGATGAGAGCAATGTGAAAGCATAATGAGTTCAGGAGAAAAATAGAAAAAGAGGGAGTATGAGTATGAGTATGAGAACTCCAGCAGGGCTTTACCAGGCAGTGTATGAATCTGTGTATATGTGTTTGTGTGTGTGTGTGTGTGTGTGTGTGTGTGTGTGTGTGTGTGTGTGTGTGTGTGTGTGCACGAGACAGACGCTAGCGAGGAGCACCCTGACACTGAGCCCCACGTTGACACACAACTACTTCAAGGGCAGTACTTCCCCTGTCTGCAGTGAGTGTGCTTTAATGAGAGTTCTGCCGTGACCATACTCCATCAGAACTGTTCAACAGTTCATTATTGCTCTTTGTATTGTTTCTATATCAAAACAAACTGGAAAGTGTGCATGTCTGTGCCTGCATAATATTCCTCCTGTGCCCTCCGTCTGAGTGCGTGCATCCATCTCTCATCTCATCCAACTCAGAATACTGTATATCTGCACGGCTGTGCGTCTCTGAACGCAGTATGTGTGTAAGTGTGTGTTCGTGTGCAAGTCAGTGAGAGAGGGACGACAAGGGAAGGGGGAGAGAGAGAGAGAGAGAGAGAGAGAGAGAGAGAGAAGTGAGAGAGGTTTGAGAGCTCAATGGGCAAACACAGTGCCGTGATGTGCTAGTGCACGCTGTTTCTCTGACAAGTTTTTGCAATACTGCGGAATTCTTGAATTTTCATGTAGAAGTTGCTGCTGCTGCTCTTTGTGCATCTTTTAGCCGCCGCAGGTTCTATTTTTTCTCTTTTATCAACTACAAAGGTAATGTATGCATGTGAGTTGGGATAAAAATACTACTAGTGTCTTTACTTTGCTGTTTTTTTTGTTTTTTTTTTGTAATTGCCTCATAAATGTCAATGTGGCAACTAGCGATTTGTCTAAATTTTAAGCAGAGTTGTGCAAGATAAGAGATGGCTTAAAAGAGTGCCTAAATTTTTAATTTGGGGTGTTTTTTTTAATGTCTCATTATATTTTCCTTGCAAGTCCTCTTTCAGTTTATCTTTACAGAAATCTTGATGTTATCGTCTTGTTCTCTCTTTCTTTATTAAAGTCTGCTTGGTGAGACTGTAAAAGATAAAAGAAAATTGTTTTTTTATAACCGTAATGATTAATGACTTCAAAGTTCACACCACAGTATCACTCTGTGGTGTCAGTTTTTCAAGAACAGAACATGCAAAAAATACATTTCAAACTTTATTTGAGTAATATATGTTGCTTCTTTGTGTATTTTTTTCAGCCGGTGATTAAGTGTGTCTGCACACGCGGGTCAGATTTAGTATTTCATCAAGCCATTTATCACTGTTTCCTTTTCCCGACCTTCTATTTTGAGGCAGTGTGGCAGCTGATACGTGTGCTTTAATGGCAACTGTGAGCTAACTGTAGTTGAGAAGATTACTTTTTACAGTGACATCGTTTCACTTTATCCTCACATTTCAAGTAGAAATGGTGAGATTTCCGTCAAGTTTAAGCTTCTAAAGCGTCTCAAACTTTTCCTGTCAGGCCAGAGGGAGCGCACCGTGCTTCCGTCAGACTGTGATGATTCAGATGGAAATGAAGTCATTGTTTTGATGAAGAACGTATTGATTGCTTTCATCAGGATGTAAAAGTGTTGTTTGTATGAAGAACAATGTTTGTGTTGAGTGCAAGGTTAGCCAGTGTTTCTTTTCCACCCAGAGCCCAGGTATATGACCGGGTCTTGGTTGTGTGTTAGTCAGATGTTAGCATGGAGTGAATGTCCTGCCTTGTAAAACTGCTGTACACTCGTTCTTAATTAAGATGATGGCATTCCATGTAAATCGAGTCTTCCTACATTCTGGCATTCATTGCTAATTGAGATAACGCTATAAACAATCTAGCCCACTTTTAAACGGCGCTCTCAGTTCGACCCATTACTTGTGGTAGCATTTTGGATTATATGTTGAGTCTTTGTGGATTTTCTGTTGAAAATTGGATGGCTATATTGTATGCACAATTTGCTGCCACTATGAAAAAAAATTTTTTTATTCACGCATAGTAGCCTTCCTCCGTGTTGAATATAAAATGAATGATAGTGTTTATGAAGCACCTGTGGATCAGTTTCTACTCTGAGTATTTTAGTGGTTTTAAGTTTGCACTCTCACATAATTTAGAAAAATGGACAAAAACTACTTTTTCAAGGCTCTTGACATTGAATATCAATTGATGCACCGATGTTGACAGAGATGTTTAACTTTAGAAAAAACTTGTGTTATAATTATGTTTAGTATATCAAGTAATTATAATTTAGAATTGAATAAAGAAATAAAGGGGATTAATTTCTCTCCATACTGTCCGCAGATAAAGGAAATTCTGTCATCTAAGACATCTGAAATAGTACTAGAAGGTGCTACTGAAATATCACCTATGTCTGATTTTACCCAATAATGAGTATAGACAATGGGTACATGTTAGATGGCCCTGTTAGAGTAATGAGCTGGTTTTCAAGCCTCGAGGTAAAATAATTAACTTAATTTTTTTCCTGCTAATCTGTTGCCTGCTTAGTGCACGTCACACCCAAAATAAATAAGGAAAAACCTGTTAAGCATATTTGAGTTGAATCTTTTCCTTATAATGAATATTTTTCCCAGTGCCTTTGGTGGCATTTAAAGTGACAGTCCTTTTTAACATTTGTCCACATTTCCACTTGAGTTTTCTGTCTTTCGAAGTTTTGTCTTGTGTTTCCAGCCTTCAGAAATTCGGCTGGTGCTTGTATATATTCTCTAATTTTTCCCTATTATATGCTTTTGATCAGATAAGCATCAAAACAGGTTACGCAACTGAGAGATAGCGTCAAATGAGAAACATGAGGAAAAGCTACTTAAATCGGCATGTCCCAGCACAATCCCCTCAATTTGTATTGTTCTTAATAAGAAGTATATTTGTCCTGCAATGTCTGTTTTACCCACATTAAGATTTAGACTTTTATTCATAATAAAACTGTAGCTAAAACACACAAGACAAGACCTGACACTGAGTTTCATACCTGTGTTTCATTATCATAATTCAGGCTGTACTGAAATGTAGAAAGACATAAAGACCCTTTATTTATACTTTATATAAGTTTACTGAAAAGTAATTTAAAACTGCCAAACTCTTTTCCTGTGACTTATCTATCTATTTTCCTCTGTGTGTTGCAGTTCATGCCTTCACTGAGTGTCACAGAGAATGAGCTGTTTGTGGGGAAGATAGAAGATTCTTGTAACTTTTCTTCTGGCCACATCCTGTTCAAACACATCTCTCTTCTCGTACACCATCCTCTCACTGTCCTAGCTGCCTGCTCTTATTCCCTCTTGCTCAACACACTCTTACACATTTCAGTCCTTTCCCACATACACACACCTCCCCTTATTCTGGCCCCATTTTTTGCTTTTAGCTCTGCCCTCCTGTTCCCTTTCTCCTCTACCTGTCTAAGAAGGACAATCTTTTGTTTTTCCCAAACTTATCCTACAACGTCACTGCACAATTTCCTCACTCTCCTAAACCCTCTGTTCCCCTAATGGGCACCGTATCAGACAGCAGTGCCACATTCCCTTCATCGACACTGAGAACCTCTCTCCACCCCTAACCGCCTCGCCAACACCAAGCTTAACACGACCCAATGGAGACAAAAGATATGATGACAATGGACAAGGGGGAGAATGATGTAGAGAGGGACCAAGGGAGAGAGGACGTGGGGGGAGAAGAGGAGGGAACACAGCAGGAAAATGGTAGACTTATGCTGGCTGATGGTCTTGCAGAGAGAGGACCCAAGAGCCTGAACTTGGGCTCTGGCCAGCAGGTGTCCAATGGCTTCACCACATCCACCCCTCAGAGCCCCAGGGAGGGACCGGGGACTGCAGCTTGCTCTGGGGGTACAGCCTCTGGCCCTGGAGGTGGCACCGGCTCCTCCCTGCAGATGGGAGGTCTCAGGACTCTGGTGGTCCAACAAACCAGCTTGGAGAGGCCCAGAGAAACCTGGAGCAAGAAGATGGACTTCTTGCTGTCCGTGATCGGCTACGCTGTGGACCTGGGAAATGTCTGGCGCTTCCCCTACATCTGCTACCAGAATGGAGGAGGTGAGGAGGCAAAAGATGTTTGAATGAGAGGAAACGGGGATAGGTGGACAGGGAGATAAGGAGCGGGATGGATTGGAGATAAGGGTACATGAGATCCCATCCTAGAGTAAACAGGATTTCAAGGACTAGAAAGAAGAAAAGGCTCTTTCGTGGTTTCTAATGCACTATAATTCACAATATATGTAACGTTTTCCATTGTTAAATACGGAGGTAGATGAATTCTATCTCTGATACATCATCACGTCAGCAAAATAAACGCCTAAAAAAATGCTGTAGGAATGCTACAATTAACAAAGTTGTTTATGAATAGCATCTGATTTAGCTTATTTCAAGGTAAGTGTATGTTTTCACAAAGTCTGTGTGGTTCACCTGTGCGCTGTTACTACACAATCCTCACCTAGCAGCAAACAGGGCCTCCCTCTCTACTTTTATTGAATTTGCAATAATAAAATCTTTGCAATTTCCTGTGTTCTGTGTGTGTCTCACGGAGCGAGGTAGAGATGGGGACTGGCAGGCACTTGATAGAGGCAACCGTATTAATTGTGCTTTTTGTGAGAACGCCTTTAGTCTCTTTCTCCTTGCTTAATAACCTGTCTCCCAGGCAGCTGCTCAATCAACCCTTATCTTTGCTTTCATGTCACAAAGAGACACGGGCACACATGTACACACGGGCCCATCTCCATACACAAATGCACACATACACAAAAAATAAGTTGATAATCTGATAGAAAGAAAGAAAAAACAAAGAGATGTGTTATCAAACTCTGCACGTTAGGCTGGAGAGTCCTAAGATCTGGCTGCCATCCTGCGCCTCCTCTGTTATTCAATGTTTGGTCTACTAAAACTCCTTTCATCACTTTTATACTTTCCTTACTTAGCAGTAACAAAGCCAACATTGCAATAGTACTGATTTTTCAATGTAGAATTTAAACTAAATTACCCTCTTACTGTGTGTTTCCACAGAGCACATTGAATGCAGAGTCATATGAAACTGGGAAAACAATGCCTGTTGTTTTTGAATGGACTAGGGTTATGTAAATGATAAGGTACTTACAAAATCAGATGATTTTTACAGAGTGCTTTTTAATGTTCTTGCTTCTTGTTGATTGGGAGTTACTGAGAGGACTACTGACCTTACAGATGGAGTGTGAACGAGCTGCATATCCCATGAGTGTAATTGACCTTTTAATGTTCTACCATAACTCTTGCTTTCTTTAAGTTTTTCTCCTTTTTCTCTTTTCTCAAAGTTTTCATCTTTCCCACATCCATCCCCACATTTATTCTCCCTCTCCGCTCACTCATTTCTTACCTCCACCCCCATTTCCTGGTCTTAATTTCCCTCTCTCATCCCCAAATTTCGGCATGTCTCTGTCCAGGCGCCTTTTTGCTGCCCTACCTATTGATGGCGGTTTTTGGAGGTGTGCCCCTCTTCTACATGGAGCTGGCTCTCGGCCAGTTCCACCGCAGTGGCTGCATCTCCATCTGGAAACACATCTGCCCCATCTTCAAAGGTAACTGGGGGGGATCAGTTAGTGGCAATATCTTAGATTTTTTTTTTAAACATGAGAGAACAGTGTATAAAACAGGAAAATTGACAGTAGAAGAGCAAAGAAAAAGAAGAAGGACTGTGTAAAGCTGTCAGAGTCTGAGAGACAGCTCATTTAACCTTCTTGTCCCCCTCAGTACAATTCCCTTGAAGAGCATCCCTTGCTTCATGGACATCGAGTGAGATGTACTGAGTCTCTGTTATGGAAATTGTCACATTTCCATGCCAAATGCCAGATGCTCAGAAATGTGATAGTATGTAAATTGTTGTTGTTTGGAAATGTCACACACTTAGCCAATAGAAACTTGAATTAGCTCGAAAACACTACCGATGTCCACCTCTGCAAGTTCTGGGGAGTGACTGACTGGTGTCAAACACTATGCACATTTTTTTAAGATAAAATGTACAGGTATGTACATAGTTCAAGATTTAATTTTTTTTTCTTTTTTTGTACAATAATCTTTTCCACTCCTCCAGGGATCGGCTTTGCCATCTGCATCATAGCCCTCTACATAGCCTTCTATTACAACACCATCATGGCCTGGGCCTTGTACTACCTACTATCGTCATTTCAGCCCACCCTGCCCTGGACCACCTGCACCAACAGCTGGAACACAGCCAGCTGTAACCGCTACATGTCCACCGACCACAACGTGTCGTGGTCCAACTCCTCCACCTCCCCCGCTGAGGAGTTCTATACGTAAGTACATGTAAGTCGGACATAGAGGCATACGGGGAGAGCTACGCAGGAGGGAGACGCCAAGTGAAGGAGGGAGGATGACTTCCAGAGATCGATTGCAGGGTCAGTTCTGGTGTTTTAGAGCCCTGACAGATTTACCCTTGCATCACAGATTGTGAAGACATTGCAGGGAGGTCAGCATTTCAGAATAAGAGTCACTGTTCTGATCTGAGATGGTTAGAAGTACGTGAGTGACTCCCAAGCAACTAACTAATCATACACATGTACAATTCATAACTGAGGAATTGCACCACTGAAACACCTGTGGAATAGTTGATATCAAAGGTAATTAGATGCAAAATACAGCTGATATATTACAAAGGTATAGATGAATTTTAATGAGCATATATTCAGGGGACAGTTTAGCAAGTCAGCCCATGCTGTGTGCATGTATTGTTAAATTACATGTTAAAAAGTATTAAATGAAATTCTGAACTACTAACGATGTTTTGAAATACATATTTTTTGAAGATGCAATTTTTTTACTTCAGCTTTCACATCTGCTGACTAATGGAAAATATTACAACAAAATCAAACTCAAGTCAAGTTTAAACTAGCTTGCCAAAATACGAATGCCTCTTTAGCGAAAGGAGTAGGTGGAGGGCAAGACAGGCAAGATATAAGGAGGGAGAGAGAAAATGACGTGGTTGTAATAGTATGAAAAATCAGACTAGAGACCATTTGAAAACCTGGAACAGAAAGTAGGGATAAAGAAACTTTTCATTCCTCATTGACTTTAACGACCATAAATATGCTCTTTTATTCAGAACTAACATTGCTGACATGGAACTAAGACTCATTAAAACATATTATTCAAAGTTTTAAGCAATCTTTAGCATGCTACTTACACAGTGATTAACTCAAGTAGTGGGCACAGACAGGGTTTTAAAAAGGAGGGGTAGTGAGGACAGACACAGAAGTGTTTTTTAGTGTAATTTAAAACCCGAGGTCTGTCAAAACAAATGCCTTTCTTATTCCTGCCTGTGTTGGCCTTATCAGCTGCTCACTAGACTGTGTCTGCGTCTGTCCAATGAGAGAGAGTCAGGATTTATCCGTACTTGACTTTTACAAATACAGGTTTAAAAGTAAATAATTCTGCAACTCAGTCTGGCACCAGAACTGTTTTCAACATACATAGTGTCTCTGTTTTATCATCCGAGCTCTGTGTGTTTAACCTGTGACTTACTGTTCCTTTTAAAACCTTTTATTTGCACCAAATTGCATTTTTTACATTGGCTTGTATAAACTTTATTTTTTGACATAAATTTGCATTAAAGTCAGTCAGGGTCCCTTGGGATCGTTTTTAGCCGGTCTTTTTACCAGAGATGAACTGCAGCTCATGTAGTCTGCGTGTGTCATGCATTGTGTGTGTATACTTGTCAGGGAATTAGGCTCTATCATTTGTATATTGGAGAGTGAGTATATACGGTACTCTTCCGTTTTTTCCTCCATTTCTTGTACAATGTTTTACAGTATATCCTTTATGTTTCTGTTTCTTTATCTTTTTATATCACATTTTCTTCCTTCCATGCACTATTCTTTTCCTCTGCTTTCCAAATTTCCCAACATCCCATCTCTCCAACTTGTCTTTGTATTCTCACTTGTGCTTCTGTGTTACTTCTTATTATTGCCCACATTCTTCTCCTTCCCTTTACCTTCCTTTTCCTCTCCTTTTCTTCCTTCCCCTTTCTTCTTTCCTTGATTCCCACCACTCCCCCTATCCCCTGTCCTCTACTCTAAAGTCATCTCCCAATATTTGATTCCATGCAACTCCTCATCTATTCCTTGTCTCCCCTTTTTGCATCCCTTTTGACCTTGACTCTCAACCCACATCTCCCCTCCCTTGTCTCCTCCCACCAGTCGCCAGGTGTTGCAGGTCCACCTCTCCCCAGGCCTGCACCAGCTGGGCTCTGTCAGCTGGCAGCTGGCCCTCTGCCTGCTCTTCATCTTCACCATCGTCTATTTCAGCATCTGGAAAGGAGTCAAGACGTCTGGAAAGGTAAGTGAAAGGGCACCTGCATGGCTGATGGGGGTATCAGTTAGAGTGGATGGATGGATGGATGGATGGATTGATAAAGACAGAGAGGCAGAGAAAAAGACAGTAATTCTCCTTTCATCTCTTCACCCTCATTATCATTCATCATCATGGGTAGAAAAGTTGGTTAGAAAGGCAGGGTTAAATTTAAATGGTTTGTGGTTCAAACCTTGACAATCAAACCTGAAATGACCAGGCAGGCCGGAAACCAGCATACACAAGGTGGAAGATTTTTTATTTTTTTTTTTAATGCACCAGTAACATTTGTTGCATATCGTACCCCTCTCTCTCCTATAGTTTCATGTCTGCATTTCTACCGTCTGCATTTCTGCCAGTAAAGTAATAGAGGACAATAATAGTATTATCTATAGCAATTCATGTAAATGTACACTTCCGTTGCACTGCTCTCTATAATGAATGATTCAGTTTATGCACAAGTAATAAATCATCAGTTCCAAACCCCCGATGTCAAGCCTCTCTTTCCCAGAAAAATCCTGCGGTTCATAAGAAACAATGTATTTTATGTTGAAGAAAGTTGTCACTGAGCATGGGCAGATATCAGCCACTATGACCAACCAGACATAAGACTTCATTAACAGGAAAGTAAATCAATTTGTTTTTTCTTTTTTTTCCTTTTTCTGCATTAGGTAGTTTGGGTGACTGCTACTTTTCCCTATCTGGTCCTTCTGGTCTTACTCATCCGTGGGGCCACTCTGCCAGGGGCCTGGAGGGGTGTCGTCTTCTATCTCAAGCCTGATTGGGAAAAACTGCTCAGCACTACAGTAAGTCAGTAGTTGTAATCCAGCATGTCATTAGTTGGTCTTTACACGGACTTCTGGTCCATGTTAACACACACCTTTTTCTTACCCTGCTCTATTTCTCTTTTCATTCACGGCTGTCTGAACCCACATTTTCTATGTATCTCCTTATCATTCACCATCAATGACGTTCCACACTCTTCAAGGTGTGGATTGATGCAGCAGCTCAGATCTTCTTCTCTCTGGGTCCAGGGTTCGGCGTACTCCTTGCCTTTGCCAGCTACAACCCATTTCACAACAACTGCTACAAGTGAGAATGTTTTTAAACCCACTTAACGTTTAACTTGTTATATTGGTCATATATGGATGAAGCCTGTCTGCTTAAGGAGCTGAATGATACTACAGTTCATCAGATATTATGATTTTTTTCACTCCTTTAGAATCCTTTTATGGAATCAGGTTTGAGATATCTATATAGGTATGACCATCACCTAGTCTAATAAGTCTTTGCAGTGGCTCATAGATTTATGTTTTACACGGATGTTTTACATCTCCCTAACCTCCCAAACCTTTACTGTCTCCCGCTGCCTCTCAGAGATGCGTTGGTCACCAGCTCTGTGAACTGTCTGACCAGCTTTCTGTCTGGCTTCGTCATCTTTACCGTGCTGGGATACATGGCTGAGATGAGGAAGCAGGATGTGGATGCTGTGGCCAAGGACGCCGGTAGGAGACTACACCAGAACACAGCCAATAAGAAATTGTTTACCCAACCTCACATTGTAGGAAAAATGCATCCCAGATTGAACTCAAGTAAATTTTACCTGGAAAGGAGGGAGAATATTGTATGCAAAATATCTGTAGGTAGATGCTTTGATATCATATATGTACCAGCGTTCATCATCAATACTATTTTAGGTTTACAAAAACATAGCTGTAAGGATGAATTCAACATGACTGTAATTTCTGTCTCAACCAGGCCCCAGTCTGCTGTTCATCATTTACGCAGAAGCCATAGCAAACATGCCTGCTGCCACTTTCTTTGCCATTATCTTTTTCCTCATGATCATCATGTTGGGTCTGGACAGCACGGTTAGTTTGATGATTCCTCATTTCTATGCAGAAGTTAATGTTATGTTTGCTAAATGTTCTCTGTGTCCTCACGTGTTCCCCTCTCCTTGTTGTAAGCTACCTAATTCCATCGTTGCCCAGTGCCCTTCTTCTGTGTGCTCTCTCAAACCTAGAAACAGAGGTTTCATATTTGCCTTGCTGTACAGGCAAATGCCTTGTTCTGTTTGACTTGTATGTGTCAGATGTACCTGTTTCTCAATAAAGGTTTTGGGTATAATTTGTCCTCACTGTTCCATTTGGGATAACAGTCAAGGAAAACAGTGTGATAGGACTTTCATATCACTGTCCCCATAAGCCCGTGTTTATCTGCTCTGAGGCAGCCAGCTGCGGAGACCTGTAAGGCTCTTATCACGTACTGATAATCTGTGTGGAATCAGCATCGGGGCTGCTATGCTCCTCGATTTTATGACTGAGGATATTACTGCAAAATGTGTCTAGTGCGTGGAGTCATGTTGGATCAGCATAACATTTATCTCTTAATTTTTAGACAGGATGTTTTAAATGTGGATGAGGATGTTTATATTAAACAGCTGATTAGCAACATCTTGATAGCACTTAACATGTAGATAAGAAATTATCCATACATTATATGTAGTCAATATAAGTGGCCTTTTCCACAGTCTAAGTGCTGCCTTTCGAGTTTTCTTTGCTGCCCTGACTTCTCCTTTTTTCATCTTCTACCTCTTTCTTTTTATTCTGCACCCTCTGATGATTTCTCCTCTCTCTTTCTTTCTCTCTCCCTCTCTTCTTCACTTTCCTCTCTCCAGTTTGCTGGGTTGGAGGGTGTCATCACAGCTATGCTAGATGAGTTCCCTCATATCCTGGTGAAGAGGCGCGAGTGGTTTGTCTTTGGCCTGGTGTGCGTCTGCTACCTCGGGGCTCTCTCCACGCTCACATATGTAAGTTAAACAACAACATTGCACACAGGTTACTATCAAATGGCATCCATCATTAAAACATCATACTCAATCAATTTAGATTTGGTCTGGACTTCTTTTAATGCCAATCATTTCTCACATCCTCAAAATCCATTCAAATATATCATTAACCATTAAGAAGGCTCATACTTTTGTCAAAAGTATCTTCAGTGTTACTACTCTATTTACAGTAATGTCATGGACCACATTTATTAGCTGAAATCAGATTAGAGCATCCTGAATAATCAATCTCCAACGCTCATTATAGTAAGGTGTCAATACCTAACATGCGTCCCTGCTCCATTAGACTCTCACAACATACTAGCCTAATTGTTGTCTTCGACTTTGTCAATGAAGGCTGTTGCATCAGAGTCATTTGTAAATAGCTTTTCAGAAATCCCCCCCGCTCTCTCTCGTCCTGTGTCCTGTCTCAGGGAGGAGCGTTTGTGGTGAAGTTGTTTGAGGAGTACGCAACAGGCCCTGCAGTCATCACTGTGGTGCTGCTGGAAGTCATCGCTGTTTCCTGGTTCTACGGTAAGCTGTGGGAGAGATACTGAATGTGATGATGATGGTTATTTGTGACCCTATTATGAATCGTAGAGGTCGTTTACCAGTGCATCAGCGTCCTGGATGTGAGTTTTATCTTATTCGGGATATGACATTTACATGGAACATGAGAAATCTGGTTATTCATATCCCTGTATACAAGAGCATAACAGCATTCAGGTTTCTGGTCGTCTCTGTGCAGATATATCTTGATTTCCCACCATCTCAGCCACTATAAGATGGTATCCTGGTTCCTGTCAGAGTACTCCAGCTATCATATCCAGGTGTCTCAAAACCGGGATAAGGTCTTATCAAGGTTTCTGAACCTGGAATCAGTCACAGACGTAGACACAAGTGAAAAGAGATGGAGATGTTCTCCTGATATTCGGGACTTTGTAGTGATTGTGTGTGTGTGCTTGTGTCTGTGTGTGTATGTGTGTGTACTCATGTGTGTGTTTATGTGTGTGTGCGTTCCAGGCACCAACCGTTTCTGTAATGACGTCCAGGTGATGCTTGGTTTCTACCCGGGTTGTTTCTGGAGGGTCTGCTGGGTGGTCATCTGCCCCTGCTTTCTCTTGGTGAGGCTTGTGGACAATATCGACACACACTCACACACACACACACACACACACACACACACACACACACACACACACACACACACACACACACACACACACTTACTGTAAAAGGGCGCTAACTTGTGTCAAATGTCCCTGTCCAGTTCATCATCATCAGCTTCCTGGCCTTCCCTCCAGAGGTCAGGTTGTTCGACTACCACTATCCGCAATGGACCACGGTCCTGGGCTACTGCATCGGGGTGTCCTCATTCATCTGTGTGCCTGCTTACATGGTCTACCACCTGCTCAATGCCAAGGGCACATTCAAACAGGTACAGGTCCTTCCTTCCTTTCTTAAGTCCATCCTCTATATGGTTTCCCTCATTCTCCCCACATGTCCCCTTGCTCTGTCATTCTCTTTCTTACCCATATCATCTCCTGACCTTGTTCTTTCATTGACACTTCTCCAACAACAGGGATTGCTTCGGTTCCCTTCTTTCTCGTACACTGTCAGGGTCTACCCTCCCCTGTGAACACATGACTGGAGATCAGGATCAATGGAGCAGGGAGGAGTCACAGGCCAGAGATTAGCAAGAAAAAGCCATGACAACTTCCAGGCCCCATAGATCTTACACAGGCATACACGTAGGGCATTACTTGACACACACACACACACACACACACACACAGACACACAGACACACACACACACACACACACACACACACACAGACACACAGACACACACACACACACACCTAAACTTGCCACCTACTAATACAGACACACACATCCACATTTTTAAATGCATGTGTGGACTGTCATGTTGCCAGATTTGAGGATAAAAGACTAAAGGAGACCATGCCATCCGCTGCACTTCAGCATCAGAATCCCCGGCCTGTCTAAGTCAAACTAAGTCAAGCCAAATCCGCACCATTGATAAAATGAATTCTCAAAACATATTTAAAAGACAGGTTTTATCATCTTTAATTCTTGCTCCTGTGGGACCCTATGTAAAAATTTAAGAGAAGCGTATTTTGAGAACCGTGTAACTTACATAATAAATACAATCACAAAAGATCTCATAATTATCCTCATTATTATTATTATCATGTATAATGTGTCTGAGAGTTGACAGAAGGTAGGAGGACTGGTAAACAGATCGTCTTTGGCTGTCGTCCAATATTGACATTGCTACCAGGGCACACAATGACACTGATGCACACTGTCAACTCATGAGGACAGATGGGGCTGTGCGAGGTCAAAATGTTTCTGTTTCTCTTTATTTTAGGGGCAGATGTCATTCATGAACTTCCCAATTTTGTAGTAAACAATGTTTTGATCAAGTCGAGTGTGCTTGAGATTGGAGCTAATCTCAAACACAAAATCGCAAAACATGACATTTGAAGGTCAATTTAATTGTTCACATTTTATAGACCAATAGGGAGATAAATTGATACTGAAAATAAGTGTTAGTTGTTGCCCTATTTAAGATAGTAACCGTAATTATACAGAAACAGTACTTCATGTACAAATTCAGCATTGGTTAAATACATGTGTTTATCAGTCCTTGAACATTTTATTTTAATAGCAAAATCTTCAAAGATATTACAGGTCCTGCATCTAACACACCTGACAAAAACTAATTTAATCAAAATTGAATGTAATAATGAATATACTTTGCCCTGCTTTGCACTTTAATCCTTGTCACTCGAAAGTGGTGTATTTATGTTCCTCCTATCTTTCCCCTCTGTCTGCCTCTTTCTTGGTATTCTCAGCGTCTGTTAAAAAGCATCACTCCAGAGCCCAGCAGCGACAACCACAGAGACTTCATTGTCACCAACGCAGTCTGACCAAACCCTGACCCAAAGGTCACTGTAGAAGCCACTCTACCAACCTAGAGCGCCCTCTTCTGGACAAACTACAAAACTACAGGACAAAGGGGCTACCTTTCACCGTCTTTGCCTCTCTTCACACATCGCCTTCACCTGTTTGTCTTTCTCACAGTACGATCTAGAAGTAGAGGTGGAGTTAGATGGTGCAAGGCTGCGGCAGCTTTGTTTAGCTTCGTTTGGTTTGGTTTCTTAAACTGGTTCAGTTTGGAAGGAGTTCTCTGGTGTGGCAAGCCCAGAGCCCAGTTCATATTCCCAGTTCCTTTTTATATTTTTCCACTTAAAAGCATCACCTAAGTCAGTTAGTAACCGAATTTTTCTTCAGGTAATACAGCTGTAACAAATATTTTATACTGGTATACAAAGTATGATACAATCTGTGCTGATGTAGACAGTACTATCATGCACTCAAACTGGAGATACTGCTCACTGACAATAGTTTGGAGAGGGCCAGACAGTGACATTTCAATCCACTCAAACTGCTTATGGTTGTACTTTCACATTATTCTTTTAAGTTATGCATTATAATATGTAGCAAAATTCAGGTATCTTTTTACATCTTCTACTGAAGCCAAATATATGATATCTGTTCTGTTCATATTTCTAAAGATGTTTCAGTATTATAGTTGTCATTATGTTGTGTCGACTGTCAGCCTGCATTTATTTTATGACATTTTAGAGGAACGAAAGATTTGCAACAAGTTCCCTACACTGTGAAGCACTGTCTTGTAGTACGTGTGGGTGTACTTGTACTTCTATCTATTTGAGCAGCAGTTTGAGTTATGGCCCTTGAGGAGAGAGGACACTGTGGGAAAAGCGAGGAAATTTTGGCCCGTCTTCACCTTCTGACACACTTTCAAAGGGCTGTTTGAGGGTTAAGACTTGGTTTTAGGGTTCAGATTAGAATTAGGTTTAGATCAGGGTTTTAGGGTAAGGGGCTGGGGAATCTATTATGTCTATGAGTGTCCTCACAAAGATAGAAGTACAAG
The DNA here is from genome assembly GCF_016859285.1 of Xiphias gladius. Lineage (NCBI taxonomy): Eukaryota > Metazoa > Chordata > Actinopteri > Istiophoriformes > Xiphiidae > Xiphias > Xiphias gladius. The sequence continues at coordinate 7,502,615 of NC_053406.1, read as the reverse complement.
TGTGTGTGTGTGTGTGTGTGTGTGTGTGTGTGTGTGTGTGTGTGTGTGTGTGTGAAAGAAAGAACGTTATAATGTCCAGTGGAAAAATGATTGTTGGAGAGAACCAATCACGTGTATTCATTCTATAACTGCAATATAAGATATGTATTTATTTTATAATGTAGTGTTGCTGTCATTTTGACTTTCGTCACACTTCAGCCATTACATGACATAGTGCTGAGGGTCCTTGTTTTAATCTCAGTGACATTCTGCACTCAGTTGTCCTACTGCATAACTGTCTGTAATAGAAACCAAATATGGAACAGAGCTAATAACATTATCAATGTCATATTCTGAAAATCAGCGTTATTGCTCTTTACTTTCTACCGAAAAATAGTGGGTTTGTGTGTGTATGCACATGTGCCTGTGTATGAGAGTGTTTGTATCTGTGCGTATGTAGGAGCAGGAGTTAAAATATGGCGAGTACTGTACATCAACATGTGTCTTCACTAGTCAGTCTGGTATTGGTGTGATCTATCCTGTGAATACCTGTCTCCTCCCTCCATGGATGTGTGAAAGTGTGTGTGTTTAGTTCTTGTGTGACTGTTTGTGCGTGCGTGTGTGTGTGTGTGTGTGTGTGTGTGTGTGTGTGTGTGTACCTTGGTTAGTATGTCGGTGCACATATGGATGGCTGTGCAAAAAGGATTAGAAGTATTCAGCCCCTTTATGTGTACATGCCGTGATGTGTTTGTATAATGTGCTTAGTGTGTGTGTGTGTGTGTGTGTGTGTGTGTGTGTGTGTGTGTGTGTGTGTGTGTGTGTAATGTAATCTCCTGTTGTCTTGTTAACGGCCAAAATATCTCATGAAGGAAGTGAACTACATCTTGCCTCTCTCTCTCTCTCATACCTCTCAAGCTTATGTAAGATCTATGTATGTCAATAAAAGACTGTATTGAGAAATACACCTGTATAGAATAAATATATATAAATATATGGGAAATAACAGATAGTAAAGATATATGGAAATAAATAACCTCTGTCATCTGTGAGTTGATTTTATTTGTTTGTCAGTCCAGTCAGTACACAATTTGACACATTACAATTTGTTTTATTTATTTTATCCTAAGGTCAACATAGTTATCCAGTCATGTAGAAACATGTACTTGCATAATGACCATAACACTATGAAAGATGTTTAATTTAAAATTCAGATAGATCCAGAGCTGCAGTACGCTACATATTTTTACATACATACCCATTGTACACATATAACATAGATATTATTCTATGGAGCAACTGTGTGGATATTCACAAAACCTGTACACATACAGTATATACAAGGCCTGAAGTGATGCTTTAATGAGTAGTTGACCAAAGGATCTTAACAGGGAAATAAATGCTCGGCAGACTAACCCTTAACTGCCTGCTGCATAATGTTTTGATATCACCACTAGAGCCAAGCCGATATGGGAGTCTCCTTGGACACATAACATACTCAGACATTTTTTAGAAGGATTCCTCCACTTTATTCTCTTCAATGAAGGCTTGCACCGAGCAGGAGAGCCAAAAAAAAGAAACATGTCTGTTGGACAAATGTAATGGTGACACTACCTCCACATGATCCCGAAACCATTTTTTTTTTTTTGGGCATTTCTGCTTTGGTAGTTCTTATAACTTAAATATTATATACTGTATCTGCAAAAGGCCCTCATTGGCCAGCATTTTGGCCTGGTCTTGGCAGTCAGTGGAAGCTCTTTAAAGGGTCAGATCAACCGATTTTCCCCTTACCCTGGGTAGTATTTGCCCAAGCAAATACTTAATCTCTTTCATTCCCTACAACCATGTTGATCGTTTTAACATGGCTACGTACCACAACAGCTGAAGGAAATCAAGTCTTTTTTAAATAGCTGAAATCCTTTGCTTCTTTTTATACATTGCTCTGTCAACAAGACAGAAACCAGCAGAATCTACTTGAGGATCTGCCCCAAAATCTACCATAAGGCGCTGCTCTGAATGCATACAAAAAGGTAGTAATAATACAATGTTGAACTTTAACACTACCAGATCCAAACTAATAAAACAGAATTTCAATGCAAATGTGTCTACAAGACCAGTAGCTTCTTATCTAAATAGCGATGCTGTGTCAAGTGGGCACTGTGGAGCCTCTTGTGAGGTTGCTCCGTGTGCCACTGTTTACAGTTACTGTGTTTATAGAGTGTAACAACTCTATTAGCCATCCTCAGTGACTGTGTGATAAGCTGCCAGCTCAAATTTGGCATACAACTCAAGTGGAACGGGACAACATCTGGGCTGCGATGTTGTATCTGGTGCAAACATGTGGAAAACAATTACTCCATCCTCATTTATGGAAAATCATGTTCAGTCTGTATTATGACTTGACTGATTTAAAAGCACACTGACACACCGGCGTGAAGTGAGTCCCATCTTGATCAAAGCTTTCAGCAGAGCACACAATAGGTGTGTGTCTGTGTGTACTTAGGTGCACAACTTGGTGGTTCATTGTCATCACTGAATAATCCTGCAACTGAAATTTGCAATCAGCAGCTTCAGCAAACAGTCGTGTGTTCACGTGCAGACACACACACACACACACACGCACGCACGCACGCACACAAACACACACACACACACACACACACACACACACACACACATATTGCCGAATACATCGACTACTGCTCCATCAGATCCATTAGATCTGATGGAGCAGTAGTCGATGTAAAACAGATGTGCAGTTATATACTATGTAGCCAGTGATTACAGTGTATCCTGAGGTAGCAAATAAACTTTTAGAGAAATGTCATTATTTCAGCTTGTAGTCATGCAGTCTTTCCACACATCAGCAGTTCTACCTGCCAGGTGTGAAATGAAACTCAATGTGTACATTTTTCAGTTTAATTGCACCTCCCTGAATGTGCATATACTCTATCGTGTGTGCATCCATCCTCTGAATTGTGTACCAGGAGCTTCTCCTATATGTGTGAGTGTGTGCACTTTATTGTGGCAATTTCCTCTGAGCTCCCTTCCCCTGACTGATGGACACATCCTGTGTTCTCTGCCTTGCCTTATCGCCGCAGATCTATATTAAACAGCGCAGCACCGCCGGCATATCCCTCCACCTCTGCTGTACCTGTCATCTCAGGATCTGCCTGCCCGCCTGCCTGCCAGCCTCTCTCACTATCAGGTGTCTATCGAGACTTGAAGCTCATTTCATCTCTTTTTCCAGCTCTCATATCTTCTTATTTTTCCTTTCTCATATTAATTTGGGCAAGCCAGCCTGGGTCGTGATTGTGTGTGCATCTATGTGCCTAGTCTCTTTTTCAAGTCTGTCTATGGTTGCTGTCATTTTGAGAAACTCCCCGCGGGTTCTTATTTGCACTATGATAACCCTAATTCATTGCAGCAGTTCACTTTGACTCTCCACTTTCCAGAGAGCGGCTGGGATTGACATATCTTTCAACTCCCTTTCTGCCTGCCTCCCCTCAGTTCTTGATGTAAATTTTTTTTTTTGACAGCAGTCCAGAGGGTCACTCTTTATTTCTGACAGAAAAATCCTGGCATTTACCTCCCTAACTTGCTCCGTCTGTCCTCGCTCTGTCTCTCCATTCCTTCCTCTACCCAGCCTCTCTGCTGATCCCCTGATACTGCCGCTAACTCCGAAGAACAGGAAATGAAACAGTTTTTTCCTTCCAATCTGTTGCTTCCACCCTTTATCACACAGAAACCTTGAGTTCCTGCAATGGCTGTCTCTCACTCCCCTAATGAACTCATTTTGCACGGAGGGATAATACCATCTTATCTCGGCAGAGTAGGCCCTCTTCTCTCGCTGACACACTCTCCCTCTCTCTTTCGTTTCTCCATTGCTTGCTTCACCTCCCTTCTTAGTTCATATAATTGTTGCCAATACACTAGGCGGCCTTTGATCTCTTGTCTTCTCATTACAGGTGACGAGATGACAAAGATGAGGAGAGAGAGAGAGAGAGATTGAAGTGATCTTTAATAGTAACTCTGAAATGCCATGGATTCATCTATTATAAAAGTGTTTCTTCAATATGAAGTGTTATGTTATGTCATATGATGACCATGCATTCCTAGAAAAGTACAAGAAAACACTGACTTTATGTTTAATTCACTGTCAGTCGCTCATGTGAGAATCCAGTGTGTTATCAAAAAGACATATGAATGTATGTATATTTGTAATAATATAATTATACTAATGTATCTTTTCTTCTGGGCCTCAGATGTTCTCCCTCCACCTCCTGGCTGCACGGATAATGCAGAATGGAGAGATTTAGGCATAAGGTCTTTATTGGGCTGCAGGAAATCAGCCTCTTGCTATTTCCAGCAGATCTTCTCTATGTATTATGTTTCTTGGTTGAAGAGCCTGCTGAGGCTTAAAATGACTGTATCCGCAGTGAGAAAACCTTCGGGTCTAAATACAATGGACGGGATCAGCTACAGCAGGGTACTGTGGCAGTGATAATATAGGCATCCGAATGTGGACTCGTAAGACAAACGGTTGCAGACTGGACGATGGGCGATGATACAACCTACTAAAGGAAAGGGACAGAAATGAAGAACTGCCAGAATAAATGTTGTAACATTGATCATACTGGCGATTGTCATGTTTTAGCCCATTAAAGAATTCAAAGAGTTTTACCAAAGCATACCAGTTTTATCACTAAACAGGCATTGGGTTCTCTTCATTTCAGTATTCTATAAAAATCATACTGAACCTTTATCGAGATTTGTTACTTTTTGTGCTGCTTTTCACAGCCAAAGGTTATCATATATTACATAGACCTGTCTCACCGTAGACATTTTGACTTGTAAATCACACGTAATCTAATAAAATTAAATGATCCTATTCAGTTCAGCTGTCCCAGTTCCAGGCCCCTGGTATTATGCATGCTGGCTCAATGGTATAGCTTACCGCAACATCTAAATGGAACCGAGCCGTGGTTAAAGAAATTAGTTACACTTCTACTCTTCCTACCATGACTGCAAAATGCAAAATGCAGTGATGACAGGACTTAAAAAGGTCTATTGTCACACTGAAAAAAAATCACTCTGGGACAGTTATGAAAATGCTTTTTTATTGTTGTTTTCATGGAAACTGGGTGGGAATATCCTCTACTGCATTTGCTGAAAAAATTTAAGCACCTGATAATCATGCAAATACTACATCTCCATTTAAACCTGGCAGGAGGCAAACTGTTATTAGATGCTTTCATTTGTATGATTAAATTAGACACATTACATTACATTACACATACATTAAAGGTAAAGGTTGTTTTGTTTATGCCATTTTTAAGGTGTTCAATCTTAACTTGAAAGAAGATCCTCCTAATCCCAATCCACTCCGTTTCTAATATGGACAAGAACCTTCTTCATTACGTGTCAGCTTTTCAGACAAACTAAAAGTCTATGCAGAGGACTAGTGTGCAGCAACAGACCCTCTTCACATGGGTCACAGAAGGGTGAACACAGCTGTGGCTCATACAATTAATAATGGGTAAGTACATATGTGTGAAATCACTGTGAACCCCCCCACACACACACACAGAAAAAACAGTACAAAATAAAACACAATATGTTACCAACAAGTCACAATTTTAAATGTATAGGGCAGGATTTGGCTGTTTGCTTCTTCCGTCTTATAAGAGCATCTCTTTAACGAAACTCTGCAGTCTCCAGTGTAAACTGATTTTTTAATGGGGTCATATCCCCCCCTGTTGGTTTCACGGAGTACGATGACATTAGAGCCAGAACAGCTTGTTTTGAGAAGAGCTTACCACTGGGGGGACCGGAGCTCCAAGGAGAGGAGGTGAGTGAGGCGATCGGGGTGTGGACTCAGGATGCAAGGAAAAACAGTAATTTAAGCCACTGACAATGACATCGTCATCAAATTATAGTTGGCGTTATTGCTATAACCAGCCCACATGGGTGAAAAAACGATTGGATGAATGTGTACCTGAATGGTGGAGCATGTCATTGAATCAAACTTAATGTACATTTAAAGACTACAGGGATTTTCTCTATAGTTTTATTTCAGTCTGCATTTATTTAATAATTGCTCGCATTAAACTGTTGTGGCCAAGTGGAAAAATGGGCTCAAAATTCAATTCGTCTATTGCTTTTATTCTTTTACTATCTACACGGACTAACAAATACACAACCAACCTCTCTTACTCACACACACGCACAGTGCCTGTGATCCGGTCTCTTGTGGGGAGCAGAGTTTTAATTATAAGGCGGATTGTCTTTAGTCCCATTGTCTCTGTCTTGGCATAAGTCCCTGCAGTATCCTCATCCTCTACTCTAATCCTAATCTTGTTTTCTCCTACACACTCGCTTTCCCAGTCTCCCACTGCCTGCTGTGGTTACCTGTGTGCAGAGGATCTATTTTTTCTCTCTTCCTCTTTTGCCCTCCCTGTGACTCCCTCTTCATCCGCTCTTTCGTCGTCCACCTTGTTGTAATAAATGCAGTTTGGATATTGTGTTTACAGTCGAGAGGGCGGAGAGGAGAGCTCTACCTACTGCTAGAATGTTATGGACACACATGCCACTACACAATTTGTCTCCACTTTTAGCAGAGCCGGGATATTTACCCCAACAATCGAAAACAAACAGAGGACGATTCGTTCATGCACAGCTGCTCGCTCACAAACAGCGTGTAAGGCCTAATGGGCTACACCCACGGTGCGGGGGGGAGGATGGAGGAGTCATCAATCACTTCTGTCACTTCTTTATTTGCAGTCATTTCTATCCTGCGCTTTCTCTATTTTTATCTTTACTTTCTATCTCTGAGTGTCTCACGCTCCCATTTCCACCCTTTTTCCTTTCATGCTGTTCAAGTGCAAGGCAATCACTGCCTTCTCTGTAAACTAAGTACTTCCTAATCAGGTTCTGTTTTATTTTGTGTCTCTTTCTCTTCCTCTTCTTCTGCGCTTTTAACACTGAGGCTTATTGGATGATCAATAAAAAGGAAAGAGGGAGAAAAAAGATGGAGGACGGGGAAGGTACGCTGAGGAGGACAGGGAGAGGAGGAGGCAATGACCCAGATAATGCAATGGAGTGAAGCAAAATGAGCCTCCTATCCTTGTACAGACCTCAGCTTCACAGCCATCCACACCATCCTTTCTGTTCCCAGCACTCACTCCTTCCCTGAACATCAAATCCGAGTGTGTAAAATCAAAAGAATAGTGCAGTTACCATGTAAAGTCATTGGAAGGGTACATGCTGTCTTTTTTGTTTTGACACCTCACATCAAGATTTTCAAGGCTCTTTGAGATATGGGTTGTGTTGAGGTGCTGTATATCTCCTCTCACCTTTCACCTCTTGCATGACCCTTGTTTGACTTTCCTTTCACCATCATCCTCCACACACTCACACACACACACTCGCACACACACCTCCCCCGGCTTTGGCACGCCCCACCACCACATCTCATCTCCCAAGAGGGGTGGGTAACGGAAAAAACATGGAAGCACTGAGATGTGCGGTCCGGTCTTTTCTTGCAGCAGATCCTGTGTAGAAACAGAGTGGAACACAGTGATGCATTATTCATGGTGCTGTATGTCACCTATCTAATACCTTAGTACACACACACACACACACACACACACACACACACACACACACACACACACACACACACTGTAGGTACGGTTTAGTAGCTCTTCACCTACCATGGTGATCCGTATCAATTTCTCAGTTTCATTGGTCGATTGGTAGTGATCTCTGGATGAATGGGAGTGAGAATATTCATCAAGCGGCCAACGAGCCCGTTTGACAGTTGGTCGCCAGAGCGCAAGCGCTCGACTCCGGCAAGGCAGCCCCAGTGCTGTCAAGCCCACCGGAGTTAGGAAAAGCCGAGAGCGGAGCTTCTGAATTTACCTACCAAAATAAAAGCACAGGACTGTCCGCGTTAAACAAGACGGCATGAATGATCGGTTAAGAGGGTCTCCAAACCGACAAAAATACCAGATTAGTTATTGATAACGTTTGTAAATAATCACTGAAATCTAAGCTGTCGAATAGATTTTTTAAATAAGATATTGTTTTAGCTAAATCAACATATCCTGAATGCAATTTGTATTTAAAAAAAAAGTAAAGATCGGATATACTCAATGACTCTGTTTAACTTGACACTAGCAGCGGCCACTAAGCAACGACCAGAGAAATAACCTCAGGAGCCCGGTGTACTGTAGTTTCTGTCTAAAATAATGTCTGGAGTCCCTGCGCTTCGCTCCCCGAGGTGACCGAGGTCTGAGCAGGAACAGCCGGGATGGCGCTGGTCACCGTCCAGCGGTCGCCGACGCCGAGCACTACCTCCAGCCCCTGTGTGTCGGTAAGTGTCCCTGAACTGGTTTGACGTTTAGGTTCAATTTCGTTAAGGCTGTCACAGCCAGACTACCGTTGACGCTAGCCCGGCTCTCACCACTCAGGGCAAATGCCTATGGGGTGGCTAACCTCGCTGCTAGCATCAAACTACATCCTGAGAGTGGCCGCTCACAGTCCGGCAGGGGGGTGCGGGTTGTCTTCCAAGTTGTTCAGCTTGGTGCAAAGTTAGCTGGCTCCGCAACCTAACTCCAATTTAGCTAGATGATGTTAGCCGTTAGAGCTCGTGTTTGCTAACTCAGTAACTCCCCGTGAACCCAGAGTCGCTTCAGAGCAGCCGCCTGACAAACTGAAACATTATTTAAGCCGCTGCTTGAATTGGCAGTAAAAGTCGTTATTGGTCATGTTTATTCTATGGTTATCAAACATGACAGGCTCCCCCCAGTCGTGTTGGCACCGCAACTGCAAACTGACTTCCGTTACCACTGGTCAGTGGAGTGACAGTGCAGGGAGAGAAGCTGCCTGGAAAGCAGGTTAGTGTGACAGGCCTGTCAGACCGTGTTGGTCGCAGTGGGACAGTCCCCTTATCCCCTCCGACACTTTGAGGCTTCCCATGTCAGGTTTCGAGCCCTTGACGCAGGCAGGGGTTGTTGTGGTGGTGGTGGTGGTGGTGGTGGTGATGGTGGCGTGGCTGCCTTAGATAAGACCTATGCTGTAATAATGATTTTTGACTGAAGATCCCGACCTCGGGTTAACAAGGCATGGTGCAGCTCCATCTATCCACAGTGCAGTGACTGACTGTATTCCGGCCATTGCCCTGTCTGATCGAGAATTCACACGAGGAAAGCCATGCAAATTATGGTGAATAGATTAGGAAAATCCCCAGCAGAGAGATGGGCGACAGGCGTCAAACTCATATAATGGCTGGTAGTGGTTGTAGAACTATGCTGGCGGTGGGTAAATTTGAGAAAAACAGAAAGCAGCATGAATGGAGTCATTTACATCACACAAAAACATCCTTACAGGGCCATTATGTTTCTCGATGGCATTACAGCTCAGAGCTCTCATTTGAATTTGGCTTTTGGCCACATTCGAATGCACGTGCATTAAAATCTTGACCAGCACACATTAGTTATGATTTAAGGTGAATTCATAAGTCTGAGACCCAGCAGTGAGGGTTTTGTAGCTTTGAGACACTGAGAGGATCCCATGCTGAGGTTACCAGCTGCTTGTCATGAGACCCATTCCTGATGGGAAGCAGCCATGTGAGCGCTCTTGTGAGATGTCTGGTGCTGGGGGGGGGCAAGGGGCAGAAACCTGGGAAAGGGACAGAAGAACAGAGTGGTATGTGGAGGCAAGAGTTGAGAATGAGATCCTAAAAGAAAGTTCAACAGTCATGAGAGGCAAAGCTGGAATTCCATTGCCACTTGAGAATATCTGTGATAGGCTTTCTCAAGTATGCTGCCTCCTAAGCATTTGATCAGCTCTTTTGCAAATTAAACAGATTAATCGACCCATTGATAAACGCAGCTTCCATTATTTGCCTTCAGCACAGTGGGGAAAAGACACCCTGCAGTCTTAGTGTACAGTAATCTGCTTAGCAGCACACCACATCTCCTGTTCTCATTGGCTATAAAACAAATCCCTACACATCCATACGATGGCATGGTAACCATGGAGATCAGCTTGTACATTACACTCTAACAAAGGATAGGCTTATTATAGTGTGTTGTTTTAATCACATATTGGAAGTGTACGCCACATTGCATCAGTAATGTGTGTGAGTGCTTTGCAGAGGTGTAATTGTATACTGGTATCACACTTGTCTTTGAAATCTGCTGAGCTAGGCATTTTGTCAGGTGTGTGTGTGTGAGTGTGTGTGGGTTTGTGCGCATGCACAGGGAGGGTTTGAGTCCATGCGTGGACTCCTATTTCTTCAGTGTCACCATATTTTGTCTTGAAGGCAGGCTGTTGGGCTGATGATGCAGGGAGTCTCTTTCAGCCAGCTGCCTCTCCAAAGCCTAATCACATCTGTGGTAGCGGGCGCAGGAATAGATGAACTCTATCCTTCCTTCTCAGGCTTCTGCTCCTCCTGACTTACTGCATCCAGCTCTCAGCCTAATCTTCCTCATCCATCATCATCTTATATCAGCATTCATCAGCATTCCTGGCCAATACACACACACACACACACACACACATTGGCCAGGATAGACAGATTGATGCCAAAGAGAAAGTTCCATGAGTTTTGTGAGGGATTACTGAAGCAGGCTGGGATTAAAATTGTCTGTGTGTGAGTGTGTGTGTGGTGAACTGCGCTGGTTGCAGTAGTGGGGGAGGATGATGATTGCATTTTGGAAAAAGAGAGACAGAGAGGGGAAGGCACGGACAGGCAGTCTGTTTCAACCTTATCCCTGGTCCCTGCTCTGAGCCTCAGTTAAAATATCACGCCGGCCCGGCCTTGTGACTGAAGTCGCAGATGAAAGGCTTGATGTAGCCGGCCTAGCTGCCAGCCAATTTAACACTCTTTTAATGCAAGGTTAATTGAGTGTGACTCAGCACGTGGTGCAAATAGACACCCAAGTCTCTTTGGTCAAAGTGATACAGTGTGTTCTTTCTGAAATGCTAGCTGCTGGTACCAAGGCTGATGTGAAGTGATGCAGGTATTGAATATTAATTTCTGCTTTTTGATGATTTTTTTCCCCCCAATCCTCTGTCTGTCGCACTAGGAGTCGGGCAGTGGTGAGGATGACCGCCGCTCCCAACCCAGGAGGTGAGACCACTTCCTGTTTTGTCATACTCTGTCTCCAGTTTCCTGGAATATCTCTGTTCTTTCACACGCTTCAATTGCGTAGCCTAGAAAATGTAAGTTGAGACTCAGGCCACTAGGGGGAGGCTGTACGTCAGATTTTCAGTGTTTCCTCAATTACTGAATACATTAATGTTCTTAAAACTTTAATGCAATTGTTGCATTAATTTTATACAGAGCAGCACAACACATCATTTGATCTGCAAAAGGTCAATTTATGTGTCAAAATAAAAAACTGTTCTCTCAATGCAACCAAAATGAAAATTCTCTTAATCTTCCCTAAACAAGACTGTAACAAGTAAAAGGAATTGTGTCAGTCCACTGAAATTGTGTTTTCCACTAGTAAAGTTAAGTTTCCTTTACAGCTGTGTAATATGCATTAAAACTCCTATCACACAAACAAAGTTGTCAACAAAAAGCCTATATTCAACAGATTATCACTGTCATTTTGTACTGTTTCTACTATGTGTCGTGTTCAACAAGCACCTTACTACAGAAGGAGTGTCAAAGAGAAAATACAAAATGTCAAAGCTATTGTACCCACTGGTGGAATTTAACTACGTACATTTGCTCAACTACTATACTTATATACAAATTTCAGGTACTTTTACTTGACTTGAGTATTTTCCTTTCATGCCACTTTACACTTCTACTCCACTGCATTTCAGAAGGAAATATTGTATTTTTTACTGCATTACATTTATCTGACAGCTGGAGTTACTAGTTACTTTAGAAATGGAGATTTGCAGTAAAATTCACACAGTGTCATCTGAGGATTGTGCCAAAGCAATTTAAAAACTGTTAATAATATTTTTTTTTTGGGAATAGCTTTTCATGCTGTAAACAAATAGTGTCTTTGTAAGTACTTTTGTCAATATTATGCCGGTCCACTGATCTTTATGGCACGGTTCTCCCTGATGGTTGTGGTGAGTAGATGATTTACTTTTGAGAAGTGCATTTGTATCTTCATAAAAGACAAGGACGTCACCACTTATTGTCCTTTTGCTTAGATGACTCAGGTTGCTTTGTCATTGTACTGGATCCTGGGCCAAGACAGAATTTGAATGGATTTCACATACTTTACAGAGGACAAGCTGAACACAGGCTTTATGTTTGTGTGTGTGTGTGTGTGTGTGCGTCTGACTTACTTTATGCCTATAACCAGTTACTATTGAACATGGAAATTATGTCTTCGCTGTGCTGAAGGCTCACACAGAGTCTCTATTACTTTAAATGTTATCCCTAAACTACAGTCTGTCTGTGCAGACAGTAGCACACAATCATTAGATAGGGAGTGGAACATCAAAGCCTGAACAGCCTTTCCATCTTTAATGGACTTTGTAACGGGCTTTTCTTGACTAATCTAAGCTTTGAAGTGCAATCCAAATAGTTGGGCTTTTTCATTTGATTTTCTGTGTTAAGCTTTTAATGTATGTTATTAGTAATAATATTTTTAAGTTACAACTTGTTATTACTGTTGGTACTGTCTAATTCCGAAGGTAATGAGAAACCACAGCAAGACTTGACAGATGCACTCCCACTGTGTTCAGCTGAGCCTAAGACAGTTTGATATCTTTCCCTGTGAGGCCACTGTAGACTGAAGGACTGGCCTGAGTGAATTGTTGCCGTCCTGTTAGGAGGCTGTGGACATCAGATATAGGGTAAAGCTGAATGATTGTGAGGAACCATGAGATATTTGTCAGAAACCCTGTACATAACAATAGATAATGACATATTTCAATCAGAGTCCAGACTCTAAAAGAGCTACCTGCCAGTCTTGTACCAAGGTTGTCTCATCTTTGAATGTTGGTGCTAAGAAGTAGTGCTGAGTTCTTCCCTGTGAAGTTGAGATTGAACTTCTCTACTGTGTCAATTTCCAGGATTGCTCTCAGATTTCGTTCATGCGTGTCATGGACCCCCTCACACTACATGGGGCCAGCGAGATCTTGCCTGGCAAAATCAAACACATCTGAAAAAAAGCTGCTCAGGCTCCTACTGGTTTGCAGTCGTTAGGAGGGTCAAAGTCTGCAGTCCTGAGCTCATTCACACAGCAGGGTATCATGCACTAACTGTCAGGCCCAAGAATTTTTTATTCTGCACACATACATTGGCTTATAAAGCCATAATATTAGCAAGGAGGAAAGGAGATTGCATCTACAACTAATTTTCTACTAAATTTAATTGGTATTCATTTCCACATTTTTTGAGATTTCCTGCTCTCCAAAATGTGGGAAAACTGGGTTGAAAACATGACTTCATTTGCGGCAGTAATAATTGAAAACCTATACAACAATATGATAATAATTTCAGTTTATGATTCCAACTGGTCCAAGATCAGTCAACTGCCTCACGTTGAGCACCTATAGAGCATGAAACTTTTACAGTAAGAAAGTTGAGTGGAACCTGCCAGAAAAGATTTGGGGCTGTGCCACGCACACTGTAATTGATAATTGAAACATGGTGACATCACTCCTGCAAGCCTTTACCACACCCCAATATTGCCTAGAAGGACATGTGGTCCCAATTATCTGTTAGGTAATACAGCAAAGCAACAGCAGCTAGTGGAGTCATGTCCATGGATATATGCGCGTACACACACAAACACACAAACACACACACACACACACACACACACACACACACACACACACACACACACACAGAGCTTATTCCCCATATGCCTAATGTCATTATAGTCCTGTTTTACCATTTGGCTCAGTTACCTAGCTCACCATTTGCTCAAAACCACGCACACTCGCAGAGATGTGCAAGATGCAGCAAAGGGCAGTGCTGTGTGACTTGTAATGTGTGTTACATAAGAGCAGAGGTCCAATTAACTGTGTCCTCCCCACCCTACATATGTATTCAAATAGCAGTACAGGCCAATATATCGTATTGGCTCCTATATCATAGGGGCCACTGAGACTGAAGGGAGCTTTGGTGTTTGCAGCATTGCAGTAATATTTTCACTCTGACTTGATTTTTCGCTCTTCTCCCATGTCAAGTAAACTACTCACTGACTCACACTCTGTATCTGTCTCTTATTCTCTCTCTCTCTGTTAACATCTCTTTCACACAGACACACACAAACAGCTGTCTGTACCCGCTGCACCACACCAATGAAGTATACTGTTACTGCAATGCAATAATGAATCTCTGCCACACACTGCTGCCTCAGGACTGACACTGTCAAGGACAGTTTTAGATAAACTTTTTTTTTTCTGTCCAGGGCTATAAAACCTACATTTCAAGGTTTTATTCTAGTGTAAATCTTAAAATGATTGGGAAAATGGTGAGAGGGGATGATTAGTTTCGTTCTGCTGTGGCTGCTACATAAAAGAGGTGATTCCTACCCCCACTGGTGACTGTCTGCAGGGCTATCAGGTGACATGGTACAGCTGTCAAAGGTAGCAAAATCACAGGAACATACAGTTTGTATGGTCAAATTTGTTTTTATTTTCTGATAATACACCTTTCTTACACTTAATCATGGAATATTTATTCACTTTAAGTCCTCTACACAAGAGTATCTTCCGTTTGGCGATGACATGAAATAGCAAAAACAAAAGGCATAAGATATACTGTAGAACTGAAACATAAAGCAGAAATTAGAAATGAGAAGTTCCTGTGAGAAAGCAAGGCTAAAATGTAGGCCACGAGTTTATGGATCCTTGTGGTCTCTCAGGGTCCACTTTTTGCAATGATGTTCAGCTTGCATGTTTCTCAGATCACTAAACTAGTTTCTATGCAGGAGTTCTCAGTCTTGCACCTGTTACTCAAAGTACAGAGGTGTGGAAAACACCTACTGTTTTAAAAGGTGTTCATGCTGTTAAACAGCATCAGTATTGTTAAAGCACATACTATAATGGCCCATTTGAAATGTCAGTGACAGTACTTGCTTCAGTTATCTTCTCTGTTTGGTTTGCAGTTCATAGAGTGCCCATATGAAGGAAAAATTACTGCTAAGTCGGGCCTGTGTCAGTGTATTGTACCTACTGTAGTCAAACTAGGCCGTGGAGGAGAAAAGGCCGAGAGAACAAAGAAGAGTGGTGTTTAGTTGTTCTCTCTCTGACCGTATCTTTCCATTGTCTACCCTACTGTACAGCATACCTAACAACAGCACGCTAAACGAATACATTCTGACTGTAGATGGGTCAAACTCATTTGCTCTGCAAGTTTCTTTTCACACTGTTTAATATCCATTATACAGTATGGACTCATTCATCATTTGTGACCCAAATCCACACAAACAGAGCAGGTTCGTCAGGCCAAGAACTTAACGGGTGCCGCCATTAGAACAAGAAGGGAAAGTTGCAGTAATGCCCACCAGGCCGAGGGCAAACTGTTTGAGCACCTGCTCTTTATGTGGAGACATGCCTCTCTAGGTTTATAGGCTGTTCCTCTGTCATTTACACCCAGCACTAGATACCACACCTGCCTTCTGTCTTCCCACACCTGCTGTTGAAACATGGAGTACTCCCTGTCTTAGATTAGTGCCTACATGGGTGTATATATCAGTTTCCCACCACTGAAAAGAGAGATTGGATATGGGGTACGAAGTTATACATGCTGCATTTCACACACAAAATGTAGGTTACGGGGCACAAAAGGACATTGTGTGTGCAAAATGTGATGCAGTATTTTTTCCTGCAGAATTCATGAAATGCTCACTAAGTGTATCTCATGTTACAATTTAGAATGGTAAGCATATAATAATTATAATTAATCTACTGTATATTCATTGTCTTTATTCTGTGGTATAAAAAGTGAATTTTGCCATTATGCACCAAATAAGGGACGTGCACATGCTACAGACCACAGAATATTCATTTCAAAATGCAATATATGTCACTCAATAGTATGGAAATAGGATCATCCTACCAAAATCAGCCAACACAAAAATGTATTTTTGCAAAGTATTTGACCCAGGACTGGGAAGATTACTCTATAGGGTCTCTAAACTAGTGCTTCCTAGCTGCAGTGCATGTTTGGTTACTGTACAGAGGCTACTTTTGCTAACAGATCTGTCTTTGTCTTATCTGCCATTTAAGACGGCTCCCTGTTTCTCCAAGGTTAAGTGCTCCTATCGCAGCTGAGTGGGCTGGGTAGTCAGCAAACATTTGAACCTAAGGCATTGTAACCTAGGTTGCTTGTTGCTTTGTTTTCAATCTTGAAAATTATTTTTAAGTTGTTTGTTTGGAGGTTTTGTGGCTAGGTGTTTTTAGCCACTACTTTAACTCCATCACACTTTTTTCCTCAGAAGTGGTTGGCATTTTAGGATGGAAGATGAGTGTTTGTTTTTCAAAGTACAGTAAATTATTATGCAGGTTAGATCTGCTGTGAGTGTGGTAAAAGTAGCCCATTTCGGGGCTCAGTACATGGTAATCATCTGGCTTTATATACTGAGCAAGGACGCGGTCAGATGGTGGGCTCACTCTAGGAGGACTCCCATTCACACACAAACACACACACACTTTTAAATATACTCCGCTCCCTAACAACAGCATCGCTGACCTGCATGTTTCTGCCCATTCCCATCAAGTGGCAGAGAAAGACATGTATTGGGAGAAGATTGTGCAATGTGTCCAGGGCCCAGCTAATCACCACAACAGACTCTCATGTTACCAGCACGCAGAAAAATAAGTTCCTACTGAGTGCCGGTAAATTTGACAACACTAAACAGAACCATGTGACAAGAGCACTGGAGCAGCTGCATGCATGTGGGTTATATGGTTACAGTTGCTGGCAGAGCTCATTGGACAGTTTGCCCTGTGATGCAAAAGTTCTCATTAGGAAGGTGTGATTAAGCAAAGTGTAGTGTGATGGCAGGAGTACAGCTGATGGTGTGCTTGTTTCATATGTGATGTAATTGGCAGAACACATGTGGAGTCTAGTGTTAAACATATGCAGTCACCTGCTGCATGTCCATTGTCTTCTTGAAAATGTCCAGCGAAGAAGGAAAAGCCCCCTGAAATGGTACAACATTAATTATTTAGGAAAATATTTATAGTATATCTTAAAATGTATTTAAAATTTTTAAAGTTTTGTAGAATTGCTAAATAAACTGAAAATATCTGTGTAAGGTTACTGTAGTGTGTAATGTGTTGACTGACTTAAAATGAGTAATGCATGGATTGTTTTTGTTAAGTTGAGACATGTAAACAAATGAAAATAATTATAGTTTCAAGCAGTAATAAGTTCCCCAGGTTCCTGTCTCGCAGTTAAGTCATGAAAAAAACTAATACTAGAGCTAAACTGATATCAGCCTGTATGTATAAAGAAATTCCAGTACTGAAATGCCAAAGTATGTTTGAGGTAATTTAGAAACAGTATCAAGACACTACAGGCAAAAATAACATGACTTATTTCAGACTAGTGAAAATAAAAAAACAGCAGGAACACAAATGTAGGTGTTTATTTCACTACACTTTGTGTTTTTGCATCTGTTGATTTCTCCTAAATTCACCAGAAGTTAGCATTCTAACGCAACATGCGATCGTTCTCTGCGCAATGTAATCACAGGTATCGTTGTAAAGCTCTCTCTCTCTCTCCTGCACAATGTTACCAGATCTAAACATGGTCATTTGCTTTATATCGTCCACAATATCGTTAGATATCGTGTCTGTTTATAGTGGTTTCCGATAAAAATATATGGAATTTTACAATCTTTAAAGGCCATTTTCTCAAAATGAGTTTTTTCTCATACACTGAGGCCGAAATCTCTACTTCAGTAGCACTTGCCTACACCAAACTTTCCAGTTTTATTCTTATCTATATTCTTAAGGTTTATACAGAGGAGTTTTTTCAAATATCATTCATATCTTATATAACATTTATTACTAAAAACATGGCGAAAATTGATTTTAAAAAAAAATTTTTTTTCTTTTTATGGCTGCTGACTGTATTTTCTTATTTATAGAGTGATAAAAGGAGATATCCCCTCTGTCATACTGTATGTCAACAAAAAGGAAACAAGAATTTTGAACCTGGCTTTCTCCAATGTTCAGATTTCTGTTCTGGAAATTCATGCCATTTAGCTAGTTAGATAACGACTTAATTGCGTATTTAATCATCAAATTCCAGAAAAATTGTAATACAAAAAATAATGTAAGAAATCAACTGGGGACGTTTCATGGTGATATCTATCAGATAAAATTTTTACCCTACTCACCTGTAGTGTCTTGCCTAAAATGTCCCATTCAGTAAGTATCAGAGGATTGGACAATATAATAACATTTACTTTATGGAGGCGGCGGAATCCTACAGCTGACCAAAGTGTGTGTCTGTGGGCTGCATACGTAAATATAAAAAGTCTTGTGTAAAACACTATATTTGACATGGTGCGTGCAAATTGGTTAAGATACATTAGCTAGGAATGATTCATCTGATCCATCATACACTCTGGTCAGGCTGGGATCAGTAGCACTCCAGCTTCCTCACAGCCTCACAGCTCAGGAGTGCTCTGAGACCTACAACACAAGCATAATGTGCAGATATCAGTGAATAATAATGGGCTGGAAAGTTTTTGAACTCTTCAAATGTGTGTTGTATAACAGCATATTTAATAGTGCCCTCTTTCTCAGTCATACTCCCTGTTGATAACTGCTCTGCTCTGGAAAACAGCCAAAACATAAAGCAGACCTTACATAAACATTGTTATAAAGCTTAGCTGCACTGCACGGAGGTCATTTTTCTACAGATGTTTTAGTTTAGAATTTGCACTTGCTGGTAGGAATATGATGAGGGGGCTTTTAGTTTTACAGTGTTTTTCAAATTGTTGTCAGCTTACGTAGGGCCCTATATGTTGGCATGCCAGTAGAATATAAAATGTAAAATGTAATAAGCTATAAAAGAGCCAAAACACATCTCCATCCTAGGACTGTAGGCCAAAGTGCATTGAGTGCACTCTACCTGGTGGCCTTATTAGCCTGAATGAATTACAAATAGACATAAAACGCTAGTATTTGCAGCATATTAAATCATTTTAACCTAGTTATTTTATACTGAAATGATAACAATAGACTCAGAGCTGACCACCTGCCCATATTCATATGATTTCTGAAAATAAAACTATATCAACTGTTGATCCCAGCACAAAAACTAGTGAGGGATATACACTCAAAGCCTCAAGCGTTACACAACGAAAGCCGACAGAGCATCCTAACGCAGACATGTTACCCTACCCTTTTTATATGACGTGCCGTGTTGGTTGTTGAGTGTGTCACCCCCCAACCCCCCCCTCGGTTTCATGGGTAGTCTGTCCCTCCACTGCTGAGATAAAGGATTAATCCTGGAAAGCTATTGATGTAGCACTTTGCTCCTTATGACGGTAACACCGGTGACTGTCCGACCAGTGAGAACTTGGTCGGAGGGGAGCATATCGACCAACCAATCGACGAGTGGACCTGAAGACTAACGCCCTAGTGCATCTTACGGCATGGAGTATGTCAGCTGATCCTTGATATCCACTGACTCGCATAATGTGAAGGGTGATCTCTCCTCCAGACCTTCTAGACAAGACAGGCTCCGGTGTATCTCCACTGCCGCAGCACAGTCTGGATATCCTCAGCCTGTTTCTCATTTGCTCTCGCTCCTTATGTAACCCAGCCACAAACTTTGTGGCAGAACAGGGTGGAGAGGAGACAAGTGAAATCTCCTCAGTGACCTGACCGCCAAACCAAAAGCCCATGTGGGTTTCATTGACTGTTACTTTGGCATAATGAGCACATCCCCTGTTGACCTTGTTGAACCAGGACACTCAGTCAGCTGTTGGACAGCAGTTTCTTCTAACAATATAAACAAATTATTAGCATTACTAAAACGTATTATCCTGACCTACAGTGTTACAGTATAATCTGTCATGGATGGGCGACCATGGGCCATGTAGTACCAAGAGTGTGCCGCTTTCAACCAAACACTACAGGCAGCGAGTCTACTGATACGCGCTCCCCCTTATCAGGAGGGACGAATTTACAGGTCTGTTCAGCCGCTGGAGTAAACACCTGTACGGCGCGCGGTCGCCGGCGCTTTGTATACAAACTGTTTTGTTTTCTTTTCTTCAGCGACTGTAGCTGCGGGGTGCTGGCAGTGTGGGCGGTCGTACTCCCCTGTTGTGCTCATTGGCCCCTCGCTTTTCCCAAAAACACGTGTCTCCTCCCTCCTATGACTTTCTTCGGTAGAGACCCGAAGTCATGTGGCTCAGTACTGTACATGGCAAAGGGTACTGTCGCTAGTAGCGGGGATAAATAGCGTTTTGAGAACGGTGCGGAGAGTTGTTGAAAATGCGACTCGCTTTCTCTTTATTAGGACATTCTGGGGAGCCAGGCGTTGCCGTCGGGAGCAGCAACACAATGTGCGAAATTTAGTTGCCCTGCTTAATTAATTGCAACAGAATTCCGGTTTGGAAACTTCTCTTTTTTTTTTTTTTTTTTTTTTTGTTGCGGTCGCTGTCTGGTCATTTTCTACTGTATTACGGCCGTGAAAACCCGAATGAAGACAGCTGTTTGCCTCCTCGCCATGCCGGAGCACATGACTGCGGGAGAGGAGTAAAAGTTCTCTCTCGCACCAAGAACACCTGATACCCTCCTCCTCCTCCTCCTCCCCCCCCCCCCCCGGCCGGCATGACCCTCGGCGCCGTGTCCGGCTCCGACAGCTCGTCGGCGGTCGGCTTCTGCTCCTGCTGCGGGGCCAAGATGGTGCCCTACTTCAGCGACGACGCGGTGGTGTCAAAAAATCAGATCAACCAGCTGTAAGTTTCTAACAGGGCGGCAAGTTGTGGAGGGTAGATGCCCTCTGGAGTACGCGGCGGTTTGAGAACGTTTTATACATTAACGCATAGTAGTCGATGGGAGTGCATGAGACGGAGGTACAGTAAAGGTGCCATGGAGTAAAAGGGTCTCCATTCAGACTAGAGACAACCAGGGCACCTGACGACAACATGAGCACAACTCCGCTGCCAAGCGAGAGATTAAGCTGTGAATTCACCCTCTGTTTTTGAAATTGATTTGCTGTATTATGGATAGTCAAGACTGTAAACGCGTTATTCAAGTGAGGCCCAAACGCTAGTCGACATAGTTGGAGGTGGTAGGAATAACGTGACAAAACTCCCAACATTGTCGGTAACACTGTGAGTAAGCGGACGCACTTGTAACAGTTTTGCAACATCGGTGTCCGTCGTATTTCCTGGTGACGTAGCAGGCTCGTGGTCATGTCGGTGCCGCTTCAGACCGCACTGAGACGTGATGGCTCCGCAGGTAGGGTGAATCATCCGGTCTGTTTCAAAGGTCCAGACGGCAGCCACATCACCACCGATTTCCCTGAGACAAACATGCATCACCTGAGCACCATGTCAAAGAGTTTTTATGAGGCACTTTCGTCCCTCCCTTCTTGTTTGCCCAAGGTTGGGACAGGGTTTGTTTGAACATCCGAGCGTTTGGAGTGATGAAGATAGTCGTTATTAAGTTGGATTAAGAACTTTGAATGAAGTCTTGTATACATACTCAGAAAATATCCTATATAAGCCTGAAGAAGAAGACTGTTTTCAAAACTTTGTATATTTTTGTTTGAAATGTGGTCTTTATCCATAAACTAATAACTCCCACTAATGTCTGAGGTCTCTGACTCATCGCAAGACAATGTTTTTTAGTGACACACAAATTGGCATGCATCCACTTTGTTCCTGACACACAGTTTATGAAACCGAGAAACATGACATTTTTGTTCTATTGCTTAGCGATTACGCCAGTAGATTTCCTTGTAACACGGTACTAGGCTGCACTGGGAATCCTTACGCGATTGGCCACTGATCAGATAGCATTTTGTGATCTGAAAACGCAAGGCATCTGCAGTGAATTTTAGTCCTCTGTCCCACAGGTCGGTCGACTGAACTAATTATTATACATGTTCTGGATTTATTAAGACTAATGGAGATATCGTCCTTGTCGAGATGTAAGGGAGTTGCGGTTAATGTATCTTGCAGAGATCTTATCTGTCGTCCACAGTGTCTGCAGACATCAAGGCAAAGTGAGGCAAAGGCTTCTTTTTGCTTTTGAAATGTGAAATGATTTAGTTCACTTATCCATGTGGTGGAGACAAGTCTGCCCTTCAGGACAGATCAAAGGATGGTCTGTTCCACTGTTTCCAAACTCTCTCATGGAGCTTGCTCAGATAAGCTTAGCAAATGTTGGTGGGGGAAATCAATGCATAAATTACTGTAACTGGATTAGAAAGTGATGAAATCAACATTACCCAATTTTCTACAAAATCAGTTAATTTAGTTCTAGTGTCTGTGTTTGGCTGTTGTTTTGTAACATTTTCATGCAGTCAGTAATTGGTTGTGCCCTGCGTGAGAATTGGCCTTCTGTGGGGTTTTCTGGAAAGTCAAAGACGGCCTATATCTGCAAATTGAACATTTAGTCCTCATTAGGACTGCACCTAGTTTTGAAGGAAATGTTTTTGTTTTGTTTTTTTAAATGTGAGTTTGCACAAGGCACACACACAGTACATACTGGCAGGCGTGTGTGTCTACTAAATAGCAGCAGATGTGGGAATAATCTGGCTTCCTGGTTGCATTGGCCACATTGCATGATGCTTGTTGGTTGTTTTTATTACCACTCCTTTGTAATGCTCAGGATAGACAAGGGCGCTCATCACAACACAGGGGATTTTAGCATTCTTTTATGTATAGCGCCGAGTGTGTACGTGTGTGTCAGCATGTTTGTGTGCATATGTCTGTTTGTTAATAGTGTGAGTTCCTATATTCGCCAAAATGTCAGCAGGACTCTAATGTTTAACCAGGGTTTGAATGAGTAATTACAAGCCTTGAGGCTGTTGATGGAGTTAAGTGTTACTTTGGGTAAATGGCATCTAAGACACCATTGTTATCCTACCAATTTTAGAAATACCGGTAAACCCCTCTCTTCCGCTCGGCTTGTGTGTTTGTGTTGCGTACCTGTTTTCCAAAGAAAACATATAAGACTGAAAAGTGACAAAGTAAAGTGTAGATTTGAGTGTTTGTGTAGGGGAATTCAGCAGCTGAGCAGGGATGTGGGCAGCTGGATATAGGTCAGTCCTTATGCATGTGTGTCCGTGTCTGTGTGCATGTATTGCATCTGAATTCAAATAACCTAAATAACTTGGTGTAATTTTGTATGATAAGCTTCAGTAAAATGAATATCACACCAACTGTAGACCTACCTAGTGTATCACAGCTAGGCCTATTTGTTGCCAGGCATCTGATAGTATTGGTAAATGGATGTGTGTCTTGGAAGTCCCATGTATTATAAAGTACACTGCACAAAAGTTATTCATTTTTTTTTATCACAAGCTTTCAAAGTGGGAATGGAACACCTTATTCAGCCACTGTTGCACTACCAACTGAGCTAAATTTGGCCTCATTTAACCAACTTTTAATAATGTTTTACTGAGCCTCTTCACTTCTCTTTTCTCTGCGTGTATCTTTCTAAACTGTAAATTGAAATTAGGGTTGAACCTGAAGCTTCAGTGAGAATTACCTGCGAATAGTCGAAGCTTCGAGGGGGGAGGGGCACAGTAAGATGAGGACAGAAATCAGTCTTCAACATAATACCTTGTTAATATTCAGGTTGCACTTACATCAGCCATATGCTGTTCATTACAATTTTCAGGTGATTTGCCAAACTCATAGATTTGTGATATGCCAGTTTCCTTTGGCATATCTGGCACTCGAGTTTTAGGGGGTAATCTTTGCAAATTTAGACGTTATTCCAGACGCTTGACTTTTTCAACATCTTTCTCCCGTAGCTGTAACTTGTAAATCTGTCACATGCTACCGTTTCAGAGTCAGCGCTGGTAATGTAAAATGAGATTTGTGACTAACACACAAGATTAAGATTAATTAAATGCCCTTGTCTTGATGTTGATGCATAAAAATGTTGGATTATTATTTCTCACTTCATGGGCTATTTGGGATTTTTGTGGTAAAGCATTTATAATAATAATAATAATAATAATATGATGATGATGATGATAATTAAAATAAAAACGCAGTGTTTGAATACTGATTTTGACAGCAGTTACCATGGCAACGGCAGAAGCTTTGAGGCAATCGTGTCAGCGCTAGTCAAAACGTAACTTGAATCCGTCTCAGAATAACGCTGCATGCCTAAGTCAGGTATGTTTAGTTCACTAAGGTAGCAGTCGCTTGCACCATTGCCTGCACACTGGGTTACCAAGGAAACTGGAACAAGACTGTAGCAAAATTTGAGGTCCTCACTCACACTCATACAAAAGACTGGGCCTTATGTCAACTGCTGTCTGTGCCAGTTGATGAAAGTCTATCTTTAGTGTGACCTGGTACCCCTTTCTCTTTATCTGTCCTGACCCTCTTCTGCTCTGACTGCCCTCATCTGCTCCTTTCTTGTGTCTCCAGCTTTGCCCGACAATCTGTTCTTCAACTTTTTTTTTTTTTTTTTTGTGGAAATTTACCTTTTATTGGACTGATTGACAGTAGAGCGTGACAAGGAGAGAGAGATGACGTGCGACAAAGATCCCCAGCCAGACTCGAATGAGGACATTCTAGATAGAGGTTACTATATGTACCTCCACTGGGCCCTCCTTGACACTCCACGAACTTGACTTTTCTCTGTGCGCATCCATCTGTCAGTATCTTCTGCTTGTGACGCATTTTCCATGTCTGTGCCTCCAAGCTGCAGGGCCAAATGTGCACCTGTGGACCTGTGGACACACACACCACCTAACTCCCTGTCTTTCCCATGGGCTGCATCTGTCTTGGGTACAAACTCATAAGGCCTTAGCAGGGCCTGCCCTGTATAGAGCCAGGCCCTATATTTATCCCACTCTCCTCTTGAGAGTGACTAATATGGGCACAGATTGGGGGAGGGGGTCACCCAGTTATGTGCCCACTGTGTGGAGTGGTCCTTACATAGTGATGATTGTGTCTGTGACTGTTGCCCTAACAAGTACCTACCGCTTCACTTCAGCCTAAAGCCTGGGATGGCTGAATGCCAAAAGATGACCCACCCCACTCTCTGCTGCACACTCTTACTGAGTCTTCTTTCTTTACCACCCATCCTTCATAGCCCACCCCTCATTCACAGACTTTGTAGAGTCAAATTCAGTTGAACTCGATGCCCCCTTTCCATTTTCCCCCTTGCTTTATCCTTCTGAGTGCATACTTTTGCAGTTAAATCAGTTAGTCTGATTGAACTGGCAACTTTCCAGATGTCTTGACAATTTTTTGTAACTTTTCTTGTAAGAACATAAAATTAAGCCCAACATTCATAATGTAGTTAATCTGCGTGCATTTCCAACAGACTGGTTAAGGTTGTCAGTCTCTCATGGTGCATTGCAGCATTACAGATTTATCACTTTAAATCAGTTCAGTTTACAGGCAGCTGTATTACGTAAGTTGACAGTGCTAATACCATGACAGCATCTCACTGATGCTGAGATTTGCAGAATGGGTTCACTAGGTCTGAAAACATAGGGTTTGTGCGTGGAATAGACTGGATAGCAACAATTATTTGCTTTACTGATTAATTTGGCAGTTATTTCCAAGATTAATTGATGAAGCATTTTGTCTGTAAGATGCCAAAAAATAGTTAAAACTGATAGATAACTTGTTTTATCAAACCAATACTCCAAAAACCCAAAGATACTCAGGTTAGTGTCATGTATGGCAAAGAAAAGCATAAAATCCTTACAATTTAGCGGCTGGAATCAGTGAATGTGTGACATTTTAGCATCAAGAATTATTCAAACAAAAATCAATGATCAAAAACCAAATTCTGATGAATTTTCTGACAGTCAACTAATCAATTAATTGACTAATCATTGCAGCTCTAGTGTGGAATCAGGGGGTGGGGTTGTGTGTTTTGTGTGTCAGGGTATGTTTTGTGTCTACTTAGTCATACCCCTATGTATGCCTGTGCTAAACCAGCCTAAAACCAGTCACAGTAAACAGAGCACATGCAGGCCTCAGTATTAAACCTCTGCCCTGAGCTATTCCTGCCATCGCAAAGAGAAGCCCCTATGTACAGTAAGTTGACCGTTCTCTTTTGAATCCAGTCTGTTAATAGCTTAAACTTTTAAAGGACTACTGTATTTTTAGAAACTGTATTTGAGAGTCATTCACAGCCAACCACCTCTCCAACTATCAGGCTTAGATTCCACTTTCTCAGTGTGTGCCTGCGCAAGCGTAAAGGGTCATGTTTGCGTGCATGCACGTGCATGAGTACGAGTGTTATATTACAGATGACATTGTACAGTAGCACTGCTATACATGGCCATTGCCAAGTGCAGTACATTAGTCTGTGTGTGTGAGCTCAGTAGGACATGATACAGCAGGAATTGAGGAGAGTAACAGAAATGAAAACTTGGACGAGAGCCAAAGTTGTGAAAAATGCAGAAAAGAGGAAGCGAGAAAAGGAAGAGTGAGAGGAAACAGCTGGGTCAAGGGTGGGTGGGTTATGGGAAATAAGCTCAGCACAAGGCTGCGCTTTTGTTTTTTTTTTCTCTCTTGTCTCTGTTGTCTGTGTCTCCTCATCCTGTACATCCATGGTCTCAGCAAAATTCAGGAAGGACAGTTGGATGGCTGAGAGGATGGAGAAATAAAGTTACAGAGCCATGAGTTTGTAACTGAAGAACTGTAGAGGTTGGGTTCATTGAGTGTAGAGCTGCAGCCTGCTGCCAAGGGTGAGATAGATTATCTAACACAGTGGTTTACCATCAAAATAAGTACATCCACCAATTGCTTGCATGAAATCAAAAGATATACATTACATAGCTTTGATGTTATCACCTCCCCTTGATTGATCCCACTGATCTTCAGTGTGTGTGTGTTTGTGCAGTTGTCAATTCCTTTTTCTTAGGTTCTGGCCCCAGAGGCTACAAAACCGACCTTATTCAAGTTTGGCAAAACAGGTTGGCCATCCCCCTGGATCAGTGTTACCTATAGTAACACTTTGTATCTGTAATATTTGTTTCATTTTATTGTGGACAAACTGCAGTGAGCTGTAACTTTCACTGACATTTACTGCATTTGACCTTATTAAAAATCATATTAGCTAAAGCCTAATGTTCTCTATAAAGTATTAAACACTAATAAACTACAGCTGGACATATTCAATTCAACAGATAATTAAAAATATAGTGGAACTTCTATAAAAGTAGCAAAAATGTATTTCTCTAGAAATCTAAGACCGGGGTTTAACACCCAGGTTTGGCTTATTGTCAAGGTTGTGGCCGCACATTTTTCTGTTTCTAGTTAGACTAAGTTTCTGCCAGCTTGACTTGTGGTGCCTATTTTGGTAAAACCTGCTGATACACCCAGTATGCTTTTGTTAATATAATGGATTCTGCATGTGCTACTTCAGACTCAATTTTAAACTTTTAAAATGCTTTTCTTTTTTTTTCTCACAGAAGTACTTTTTGTGCTCTTTGCATCCACTAAATACATGCTGGAATGCTGTTGCCAAAGTGCCCGCTGTCCAAGTGGCAGACCTCGTGCCCAGCATCATTAGGGTTATGGTTTACTGGTCCCATGGCTTTCATTTGACACGGTCATAGGCAGCTGCAGCACTATGTCTTCCAACCTGTTTTATTGGCATCTTGTGTGACTTTGGTTAGTGTGTCACTGTGAGAATCTAAACAAAAACCTAGTCATTAACACATGCAAGCACACCAGAGGTGCTCACACACACACACTCGCTGTTTGGTATCCAGTTGAAACACAGTTTATAATGTGTCCGCCTCCTCGATGCAGTGACCTCAGTCACAGATAATAAGATTAAGTGTTCCAGAGAGGAACAGAACCCCATTTAATATGACCTGCTTGTGTGTGCAGTGCTGTGTGCTGGCCAGCTCTTATCTCTGCTCAAAGACTGTGGAGGGGGGGATTCGCTCAGTCTTCCCTGTCGGACCCCCGCTCTCCTCCCAATCCTCCTGTCCCTCCCTACTGGCAGCTGTTAGTGCGAGTAAGTGTGTGTGTGTGTGTGTGTGTGTGTGTGTGTGTGTGTGTGTGTGTGTGTAATCCAGCTGTGTGGAGGAGCAGAGAACATTGTGTTCTGAGTTCACATTGGGGCTTGGATCTTGTTTTGCTTGCATCGGCTGTCAGCTCTGATTTGGGGAGCCTGCAGACCAGAGGCCAGCTGAATGGAGCATTGTGACACTGACATAAGCCCATGACAACACCAGTCTGTTCCTTGCCCCCATCTTGTGCTTATTTTGAGAAGTCGGGGTCAGCGTGGGCAAGAATGTGATTACAAATAAAGTACATTTTTATAATTACATTAGTTACACAAAGGAAATAAATAGGATTAGATAACTTGTTTGAAGCTTCTATTCATGTCTTTTTTTTTTTTTTTTTCCTCCTTCCTCGCAGTATCAGTGAGAGCTTCCTCACAGTAAAAGGTGCAGCCCTGTTCCTTCCCAGGGGTAACAGCCCCACGCCTAATTCTGCACCTCGGATCAGCCAGAGCAGGAACAAGCACACAGGTAAAGACTTGTTCATACTGTACGCACACACATGACAGCTGCATCATCTCCCAGCATTTCCTTCCTCATATTTGACCCTCAGCCCCAGAAATGAATTCCACTGGAGAGCTTGAGATTAAATAGCAGAGAGGGTTTCCATATGGACATTCCTGTACAGCATCATGGCTAGCAGCTGGTGCTAACTTCGCTGAAACTGTTTCACAGCAAGGCAGATAAGTCAGTTTTCTGCTGTATTTAATGTGGTGGACACCTTGTTTGTTGGATATTAAAAAAAAAAAATAAAACCCCAAAACTCCTAAAGCTTAAAATAGCTTGACATTTTTGGATAATGAAAATGAAGTAGGGAAATCATAGATACCAGAATGATCTGTTGCTGCTTGTGGAAAAGGAAGCCTCTGAAGACCCTTGTGTTGTGAAATGGGCTGATTACTATAAAAAGCACCAGCATCTGTGCTTGTTTCACAAAAAGGGCTTCTTTTTTTTTGTGGATTTCTTCAGATTTGAGTTCAGATGTATGCCCAGGTGAAAGTGACTCCCATGTGAATGCACTGGAAACTTGCCACAGGGGAAATGATACACTATCTTGGGTGTTATGTCAACTTTAAATGCCAAGAATGTGATTGTTGTCCAAAATAAACTGAAACTGAATGTGGATGTGGAAATTCTGTCCGTCCAGGTGACCTCCAGAAACATCTTCAGACCATGTTCACTGTGCTGCGGCCAGAGGACACCATCAGACTGGTCAGTAACGCACATACACACACAGAAGCGAGGGTCAGGAACCAAGTGGCATTGTTATTAGGGAGATTATAGGCCAAACAAAGGGGCTGTTTTCACTTCTTTGATAGCAAATGTAAAGGACAGATGCTTGTTGGATTTAAAAAACAAAGGTTGTGTAGTTAAGCATTCCTGCAATTCCCTAAAGGTCCCTGCAGCATCTTTGATAAATGGACACTCCGGCAATTTAATATTGCACTTCTATAAGTCAGAGAACTTGTGAGTAACAGATTTAAAAAGAAGACCGGTCAATGAATCCTTAGTATGGAGCAAGCTCCAAAAAATTTGACCTGCAGTGCGCCTCAGTAGTGTGTTTTATTAGACCCTCCCTTCCCAGTTAACACCCACATATTTCAAACTCAGCCCCATTTTGTAACATCAACTTTGTGTTAAAAATTTGAAGTCTCCGAAAAAAAAATCCCTGATTACATATGAGGAGTTATTTTCTCAGGCTTTAAAAAGCTACTCCAGAGCCAAAGAAGACATTATACAATTGTTTTCACAGTCTGCCTCTCCTCTGTTTGCCCGTTTCTCCTTTTCTCGCCTTCCTTCATCTCTACTTTCTGTCTTTTCTTGCAGGCTGTGCGTCTGGAGAGCGCCTACCCTCAGGTAACCCGCTACATGGTGGTGGTCTCCACAAATGGTAGACAGGACACGGAGGAGAGCATTGTGCTCGGCATGGACTTTGTCTCTTCTGATAGGTCAGTGCCATGGCAATGGTATACTACTCTGTCTTTTAGTGTTATATTAACTCTCATTAAATCCCCCACTTGTGACAACAACTTAGAAGAGATGGCATGTTACCCCTGTTTTTAACTTTGCAGTAGTATTAACATTGTTGTTTTATTCTTGTATTTGCAAGAAAAAATCCATTTTAAGCCTCTAACTGTAACATACTTAGATATCATGATGTAGCCAGCAACTAAATATAAAGTAAGCATGATTGTGTGACTCCTGTACTATTCTGTTTTATTTCAAACCTTGTGTTGTTGTGCTGTTGTTTAACATGTTTATCTTCCTGCCAGCTGCTGTACGGTGGGTCTGGTACTACCTCTGTGGAGTGACACTCTGATCCACTTGGATGGAGATGGGTAAGACACCGTATATACGTCCTGCTTCCTCTTACTGCTCCTAGGGGGAACTGGCTGACTGCTCTGATGCCTAGTTTACATGTTGGTCTTATTTAGCTGTTTTGTTGTTGTTGTAAGACGGCTATAAACTAGTACTGGGCATCCCATTTCTAATCTCTCTCTCCCTTCTCTCTGTCTCCACAGTGGTTTTAGTGTGTCGACAGTGAACAGGGTTCATGTCTTCAAGCCAGTTTCTGTCCAGGCCATGTGGTGAGTATCCTTTTATTTTTTTCCAACAAATGACAGCTACTGTATGTGAAGTTGCATTTGGAATTAGGGTTAGGGTTACAGCCCTAAAAAGACTGTATCCATTGGACTCCCCGTTTGACTTTGACCTCTAGCCTTTCATCTTAGTCAGTGTTCTTATCTTCTCTCTCTCCTGCTTCTTTTCTCATTATCTTTCTGTTTCCAGTCCCTTCTTTATCTCTCCGTGTCTCACATGCCCGTGCTGCCACTTCATTTCTGTACTCATTGTCTTAATTTCCTTTTTTTTTTTTTTTGTCCCTTTGTTACTTTGCTCTTCTTCTGGCCTCCCTCTCCCTTCAACATTCTCTGATACCTTCATTTATCTGCAGTTATATCTCTGCATTATGTCTCTTCTCTGTATTCATGTTCTCCTCTTATCTCTGTTTTTCGCTCATTTTTATCACTAATTATTCCACTAATCTCCTTTATTATATTTCTCATATAAGCTATTACTCATTCCTCTTTTCTCTCTTTGTCACTTTTGTAATTTCTCCATCTCGCGTAATTCCTCCCTTACATATATAAAGAACACAGTTCTGCTCACTCCAAACTTCACTCCATTTTTTTAAAAGAAATTTTTAATACTTTCAAGACAACCTCTCAAGTGTGAATCCTCTTCCCTCTCACTTTCTGCCGCAGGTCAGCCCTCCAGTCACTCCACAAAGCGTGCGAGGTGGCTCGCTGCCATAACTACTACCCAGGCAGCCTGTTTCTGACCTGGATCAGCTACTACCAGAGCAGGATCTCCTCGAGCCAGTTTTGTATCAACGAGTGGAACGCCATGCAGGACGTCGAGTCGCACCGT
The DNA here is from genome assembly GCF_016859285.1 of Xiphias gladius. Classification (NCBI taxonomy): domain Eukaryota; kingdom Metazoa; phylum Chordata; class Actinopteri; order Istiophoriformes; family Xiphiidae; genus Xiphias; species Xiphias gladius. The sequence goes on along the minus strand of NC_053406.1, from coordinate 7,471,012 downwards.
GCAAACTCACCTGTTCTCTTCACAGACCTGTGAGTAAAGGACAAGGATGGCTATATGAATATACACACACATTACACAAATCCACATTTCTCACTGATGATGGAATATCTGGAATATTGTGTGGTTTGTGGTACATTCCAGACATAGTCATTTTCACAAGTTTTCATTTTGTATGACAGAGCAGCACAGCCCCCGTTGATGTGTGGTGTGAAATTCCTGTGGAGTGAATACACTGCGCTGAATAATTTCAATACAGAGGATAGTTGAATGGTTACCCACAAGAAACCCTATTACCCTGCATGCTGCAACTAGTACGTAGTAATTAAAGTAGTAGTAATGTGTGAAAATTCACAAAATTGTTTGAATCCATTGCAGAGGTTGCTTTCTTGAAAACTTTTGTAAAAAGTAACTAAAAGCCAAGAGGGTTAAGAATTCTTCATACGCACATGTAAAGTATATCATAAGCTAGTGATCTGAGTTGAATGTACTGAAATGATAAACCAAAAAGGAATTTGTTCCTTTGTGCAGATGGAACTGGGGCTAATATTATAATGTAGAGTCTTCGCATGCATATGCATTTCAGCAGGGTGTGACACGGGTTGGGTGTGGGAAAAACATTAATGCAAATGTGATCAAACATGTGTAACCAGAAGTGCACAACAGGGGAGACCTGAACATTTCTTACAGTACTTTCATCACAGATTGGGAGAAAGCCAAAGGCGTTTCTCGGTAGCTGTATTTAGGCAAGAACAGAAATAAGATGTGCTCAGTCGCATCTTAATGGGTGTATTGCCTAACCCCTCTTCACGTGCCGACAGTGTTGCTACATCCCTACAGCAGACCACTGCAGGCCATCAGTCTTCAGAGCCCTGGACTCTGGAACTGGGGTCACATGCTGTCTGTAACTTCTCAGGGTAAAAAAGAAGCAACACGGAGAGGCACAAAAAAAAACAACCCCAAAGGCACACATGCAGGCACGGCCGAACTGTATAGGCATAGGCTCATGATCATTCATACATACAGAACTTTGTAATCTGTGACACAGAGTTGTCAACAGATTCACATGAGAGCATAGAAAGGGAATGACACAGCTGGATTTATGTCTTTACTAATACCAGGGAAATTCCCCTTCCTGTTGCTTAGTCACGTGCCTCTCTCTCTCTCTCTCTCTCTCGCTCTCTTGCACACACACAAACACGGACACAGTTCAGAGATCCTCGTGTGTCCAGAATAGCTGAGGCTTTGGCCGGCTTGATTTACATTTGGAAAAAAACGGAGTCCAGAAAGGCAAATAGGTAGACCAGCACAGGGACGGACAGACGCAGGTGGCAGGCAAAGAGAAGGAGGTAGAAGATAGAGGGGGGGATTAAGCAAGATATTTTGCTGCTGCATGCACCTGATGCCCCTGGATGGAAAAAAATAAAAAGCAAAAGAGAGAGCAAGTTCCACTTTAAACTTGACAGTCAAGAGACACCCCCATTTACTGTCTGCCTGGAAACAGAAATACCTCACACTCTCTCTTTGCAGGAGCTGTGTTTGCCCTCCAATGCACTTATCACCAAGATTACCACCCACACTCTATGAGCTCCAGTACACACATCCAAACACACAGACTGTCGGTCATAAAGTCCGTGTTTGCCTTCCCGTACAGCGTGACTGCCAAAGCTGCATGACCAGCTAGTGTTTGTTGACATGGCAGCTTGTTTCCCTGTATAACCACTGAACAAATGGTTGAGACAGCAGGAAGTTGTTTGATTGTTGGCACGTTTTCGTGTTAGTTAAATTATGGTACTTACTGTGAATTTCGGTAGGCTACTTCTCTATCACACATTCAACTACGTGACAGAATTCCCGTACCTCAGTTAATCATTAGCACCATTCTTCCTGTCGTCATACACTCGTCACATGTGTACTTTTTTTTTGTTTTCTTTTTTTTTTCCTGACCAGCCATCCCTCCGTCAGGCTGTCTGCAGGCAAGTCAAGGCTCATTGGGCGGTTAAAGTGTTACTGGATGTCGGTAACTAACCTGCATTTGTTGGCAAGGGTGAAAAGGTCTCCCTTCTCTTAACTCTGTCTGTCTCAATCTGTTGGGGTCAGTAAGACATTCAACACTGGGATAAACAAGCTGACTGTTTCCATTGTTCCAACAAAGATAAGACACTTTTAAGTCTGCAGTCGCACACCTGTGGCCATCACCCTGCACACTTTGTGACTGCTGGCCCACACTGCTGTGTACTATTACACAGTGAATCAGTTAGAAGCAAAACAAGAGAAAATTGGACAACGTAAGAAGGAGAGGGTTGGAGACAAACTGAGCTCTTCTCTCCTGAGAGGTAATTAGGCCACTCGTTGGTATCATCAGCATGGTGTCCAAAGGCTAAATGCGTCCCCCAGCAGAGTGGTTAGAAACAGAGCCAGGCACAACAACAGGCATATTCTACAGGGGGACTTTGTTGTGGATCGCCGATGGGCCACGCTCTCAGATTTTCTGTTCCCTCTGCAGTTTCTGAGAATCAGACAAAGTGGCAATTCTTTTGTGGAACAAGTAATCTCATTGAGACTAAAGTGAAAATGAATCAATGAACAGAAGGCAACGGTCGTTACTGTGACTGTGAGGGTAGTTCTTTGTGTCCAAACTTGTTTTTTTTAGGCTAAGAGAGAATGTGTTAAAGGTGTTTTTGATAAAGGTGTTTGTGTCTGTATCTACAGGCCCACAGAGAGGGAGCGTACAGAGAGGCTGATCAAGATGCGCCTCCGAGAGATCATGATGCAGAAAGACCTGGAGAACGTCACCTGTAAGGAGGTGAGAGACACATAGATGAATGGAGTGATGTTTACATTTAGGTTTAACATAAATCCTGGTCAGCACTTTATTAGTTTAGATATTCGAGTGCAAATTCTCACCATTGTATTAGTGAAACATTTTTCCTTTCCACTCTGGCATAAACAAGTTGAATTTCTCAGTTCAGACTTGTCCTCCTTTCCCAGATCCGAACAGAACTGGAGATGCAGATGGTGTGTAACCTGAGGGAGTTTAAGGAGTTCATAGACAATGAGATGATAGTCATCCTGGGACAGATGGACAGCCCCACGGAAATCTTTGAACACGTCTATCTGGTAAGAACCAGGAGCCCTGTGGTCTCGTAACCATGGAACTTATTGTTTTCGACTACACTGATAAGAAATAAGATATTAGCAGATCTACATCTCTTGGTCATTAGTCAATGTAGTAATGTACAGTTGGTTGTGTCAAAGTTGAGGTTAAATCACAGTATAGATTTATAACTTGCACTCTGTTGTCTTTCTCTTGAATAAATTTGTGTACACATTGATACTGACTGGACCTGTGTTGCCTCCAGGGCTCTGAGTGGAACGCCTCTAACCTGGAGGAGCTGCAGAACAGTGGGTAAGAGACCAGTTATTACAATACTCCTGTGTCACGTAACTTACCCTACGAACCACACATAGACACATTCATCAATCTCACTATCTGAATTTTAATACATGGAAGGATTACAGTTCATGTATTAAATGTTTTTGTGGAAATGAGAAAAACCATTAATGCTGCATCAAAGCATTATTGTGCAAAAGTTCGTGCCCCGGATTTAATCTCTCAGTAGTCCATGAATTGGTTATTCATGATAAACTATATAGATTTTTGACAAAATAATCTTCGGTCCTCTTGCTTGCTTTTTTGGGAGCTTTCATCACTTTGGGGTGATCTTTAAATTTCTGTTTTACAAGTGTATCAAATCCACAATTAAAATATACATTTTCACAATATCAACAGTAACCGACCTGAGGATAGTTTCTTTTTTTTTTTTTTAAGTTATTTCAAGCCTCCCGTTTGCTTACATTGAATTCCAAAATAATTTACAGCAATGTTCGACCTGTGTTGTATAAGCTAAGCATTCATCATCCGACTAACCTGCATTGAAAATGAATTGATGACAGTTATTTCTGACAAGTATTGACATTAAAAGGTCAGCAAGTCAGCCTGCCTCTTCCTGTGTCTTATGTAGAGTGCGATATATCCTGAATGTGACCAGGGAAATAGACAACTTCTTCCCCGGGATGTTTGAGTACCACAACATCAGAGTGTACGATGAGGAGGCCACCAACCTGCTGGAGTACTGGAACGACACCTACAAATTCATCACCAAAGCCAAGTAGGCTTAAACACACACACACACACACACACACAAAGCTTAAGTTCTCCTTGGGTTCTCAGTGTAGTCCAACACAAGCTCTCTTTTCTGTCTATGTCTCTATTAGGAAAGCCGGTGCTAAGTGTCTGGTTCACTGTAAGATGGGCGTGAGTCGCTCTGCCTCCACAGTGATCGCCTATGCCATGAAGGAGTACGGTTGGGACCTGGACACTGCCTTCGACTACGTGAAAGAGAGACGGGCGGTCACCAAACCAAACCCTTCCTTCATGAAACAGCTGGAGGAGTATCAGGGAATTCTGCTGGCCAGGTGAGCTTTCATAAAGAACCATCTGTAGAGTATACACATTTGTTTGGGTGTATTTAGGTGGTAAAACAGTATTGTTTTTCTTTTCTTCCACAGCAAACAAAGGCATAATAAGCTATGGCGCTCCCACTCTGACAGTGACCTGTCAGATCGCCCAGAGTGGATGTGTAAACCCTCCACGCACTCTCTGAGCCACTCCGACTCTCACAACAACAACAACGCCTCCTCCCCCTCCTTACATCACTTCTTGGGCGTGGCTATACTGCAGGCGCTTGGTGCTCGACCCGAAGACTCTGCCAAGTCAAACACCGCACACAGCTCTGACTCGCACACACACAACAATGGTGTGTGTGACTCACCGGTTCAGGAGGAGGTCGGATCAGATTGTGAAGACCCCCCCCTGCTTCCCCTCCCCAGCCCACGAGCAGCCACTGTAGTCCCAGAGGAAAGACTGGACAATTCAGCGAGCGTGGCTGTCACTGTGCCTGTTGCTGTACCCCACCCGCCACCATCGCTCCACATCCTACCTCCTACTCCTGAACTGCAGCGTGCTCACCAGGGTCCTCCCACACATCTGTCTATTTCAGTGCCCAAAAACAACCCAGCGGAACTGTACCTCAATTTGCCTGAGCGAAGCAGCTCAGAAGAAATCTCTCCTCTCACTCTGGGATCCACGGACTCAGACTTAATAGAACAATCATTATTATCTGATTTAACAAGTGACAAACACAGCCCCCTCAGCCCTGCAAACACCAGCCCTCTCCCACTGGTTCTTCCCCTTGCCCCCAGTGACGACAACAACAATCCCAGCGAGTTACAGATAGGCAGTGCCTTCTACAGCCGCGGCGAGGCCGATGGGTCGTCAAACCACAGCACAGACAGCATCGACTTCTTCAGTGCCAGGGAAAAGTTTCTGGGCCTGGCCCAAGATGGCAGAACTCGGACACTTTCAGAGCAGGCACAACAGAGGACGCCGCTGTCGCACGAGGAAAACGGAGAAACGGAGGCTGACGAGGAAGAGGAGCAGGGGAATGGGAGTCAGGTACAGGCTCATTCTGATTCTGCAATCTGTTCTAACTTTTATGAAAGCAAGCATGAATCATCATCTAACCTGCAGATCATTTTCCCAGATAATTGACTGGTTTATAAAATGTCCCAACATGATGTCATCAAAAGTTTTGCTGTGTCTGATCAGTTCTACAACACCTAAAATATTGTTCATCATAAGACAAAGAAAAGCAATCGTGTGTGTACTAAACAGCATTTATCTGTCTGTTCATATTCTCAACAGAACATAAACTAAGCTAACTAAGTTGACTAGTGCTGTTGGTCACTTTGTGGTGGTCAACGTCAAATTCGGGCCCATTTTTATTGCACTATTTCGTTCACATAGAGTTCTACCAACACATTGGTCTGGGTTCAGTAAGCAGCAGTTAGGTCATGTGTATTAGTGAGGCTGGAAACTGGAATCCGACTGGACCAGAGTTTGCCTACAGGGACTAAAAGGCAGCAAATAGACTTAACTAAAACAGACTACACAGTAAATCTGCATAAATTATAGTGACACCTGCTGGAGAATGAAAGAAGAGTCAAAAGGGTTTAACACTTATTTGCCTCTTCTAATTTTTATAAATTTGTTTCGAGTTTTCCTGGCAGTGGTATTGTATGTAGATTAAGAGGTAATAAATTAATTTATGGTAAAAAATGACAAAACGGTCGTGATGAAATATTAAATCATTGGCTGTATTAAAAGGAAGACTGTCCCTGTTTGGAGGAACAGCATGAGCCTATGACTAATACAGTCTGTGTGTTTCTCTCGCTCTCTGTTTCTTCGTCTCAGGCATCTCCTCAGTGTGAAGACAGTCTTGACAAAGCCAGCCCTGACCGAACTCATCACCCTCACCATGACAACGGAATATCAGTCCGCCATATTGTCACTGAGATCGAAGCCATATGCCACCCTGCGCCTTGCCTTCCTCCTAGCCCCTCCTCTTCGTCGCTCCCTCCTTCCCCCCACAGCCCTCAGCTCGTCCGACCAGAACCTCAGGAGGAGGCAGAGGGTTCTGAAATCACGCACGGGTCTTTAACTCCACCTTCACACCCGCCGTCTCCCTCCATGCTGCCGTGTGACTGGCCGGCGGGCTCAGTGCGGCGGGCGACCGAGCAGCTGGAGCAGAAGCTGAGGCAGGAAATGGAGATGGCGGTGTCTCAGCGATCCCCGCTGCATTCCCCCAGCACTGAAAGCCCTCCCGTCAGACTGCCTCTGTGCTCCCCGAGCGCTGAGCATCCTCCCCTTCGCTCCCCTCATCACTCCACAGAACAACGGATCACTCAGGGAGAGATCACGGCCGTATCTGCTAAGTCCAAAGACAGAGAGAAGCATACAGGGTCACAACACGAGCTTCAAAGACTCAACTCCTCAGGCATGTGCAAACTCCTGGACCCTTCCTGCTCCCCTAACTCAAATATCAGCCAAGTCTCTGGTGCTATACCTGTCACTGTGCACACATCCATCGATAGCCATATGCTGACTTCATCACTGGCCTCTGCTAGTCAGTCAGTAGAATCATCTCTAAATACCTCAGCCCAGTCCCAAGGACACAGCCAGCTCCACAGCCAAAACCAGCAGTGTCAGACCCTGCCCCAGGCCTGTCCAAATCAAATGACTCTCGATGGGGTGACAGTGCAGGAGTCAGACACAGATGAGAGGCTGGAGTCCAGGTCCCAGAGCAGGCGGGGGGGCTGTGGCCCCGGCTGTGATGCCCAGAGCAGGCTGGCTCGTGGCAGCCAGGAGCTGGAGAGGATTCAGCAGACGCTCAGAGAGCTGCAGGCTTTCCTCCACGAGGGCGTCAGCCTGGAGACGACGGACAGTGAAGTACAGGAGCTGGAGCAGACTCGGGGGCTGAGAGATGCTATGGACACAGAGCCAGGACCTTGTAAAAGGGCGAGTTCCGAACAGACCCCTCCAGGCCTGGAAGTAGGGCAGTGGCTCCGAAAGAGACGAGAGGGGAAGAGTTTCCTAGAGCTGACAGGGTGGCACAGAGCCACGGAACTCGAGGCTCGCATCCGCCAGGCAGGCCTCACCCCGCCTTCTCTCATGAAGAGGTCAGCCTCCTTGGCTAAGCTGGATTGTCTGGAGCTGTCCGCCAACGACCTCAGCGACTTGGACCTGAGGCCACACAGCAGGACGACATCAGCACACTCCCAGGACTCTTTCTCCACGTTCCCATCTTATCCTGATGACACCTGGAAGAAGCAAAAAGTGTTGGCTCGAAAGACAGTTTGGTCCCGGGATGACTCCTCTCCACCCCGGTCCCTCGCCCTCTCCCCCACCCCGCACTGTTGTCCGAAAGAAGAGACGGGAGAGAGGGAGGACCCGGATGGCAGCGGGAGCAGCGTGGTCACTACATCACGTCAGCAGGGGAGGGGCCACTCGTCAAGACGTTCTCGCAAAGCGTCCGCGGAGAAAAAGCAGCGAACCCTCGCCGTGCTATACAATACAATGTGACCTCAGTGCAATGGACTGGAACGGACACGACTGGAGCTGTGTACGCGTGAGAGAGGCTGCATGATGTGTATGAATGTGTAGCAGGTAAAACTGACCTCGTGTAACCTCCGATGTATGTACAGTGTGTCAGAGTTGAATGATGAACATATGTTTGCATGTAAACCACTGGATGTGTTGTTTCAACTGGAGTTCAGGTTTGTATTAACAGTAATGAAATATGAATGTCCAAACGAAGACTGAACCTGTGCATACTGTATGCGCTCCACTATGTCCTATGTCTGTCCTTTTTTTTTTTTTTTTTTTTTAAAAAGAAGCATTTGTTTTCAGTGTGTGACCCTCCTTGTCTGTTGAGTTTCTAAAGCAACAGCGAGAGGGGCTTTTTCTCAAAACATGCACTTTACTGTTTAGATGATTTTCTTTTAATTTGAAGTCTGTTTCTTACCCTGGAGGAGGATTTTGTTTGCACTGATCTCAGTAGACTTGTTTCTGTATGAGTGTTTCTGTTTTCAAAGTGGACAGACGTGTCTTTATTCAGATTTTTAATTGAACCAGGACAAAGCTGATATGTTTTTTTATTCAGTGCTTTAGCAGTAAATAAATATAGTGAGTTTGTTTTGACTGCAGTGACATTTTTCTTGTTTTCAGTCTGACTGCTTCCTCTCAGACACGTCCCTGTTTGAGAAGAGGAAAGGAGATGACTGTTACAGACTGAAATGTAACCAAATGTATCGTTGACTTTACTGTCACCTGCGGGCCAGGCTGAGAACTACAGTTTTAAGCGCCTCCTAAGGCAAAAGAGAAGGTTGTTACAAGAGTTATATTCTTGAAAGTAAACCCTTGACTGTGGTCAAATTTGACCACCGTTAATGGGTGAAGGTCAACCCCATAACCTTGAAGTTAATAGAAATACATTCTACTTATCATTTTTAACTAAAAGAAACTGTGTCATTGAACAAGTCCGTTCCGTGTCCTCGGGGAAATGATTTCCATCAGCACTCGGTGCAGCTTATTTCAGGCTGACATTTTACCTACTGTTTCGTGTGGGTAATTAAACAGAGAGATGTAGGCCATCGGGAGCCTGCTGTGACACACACACACACACACACACAAATTACATAGCAGCACTGACCAGGAAAGAATGACAAAGGATTTGACCAGACTTAAAAAAAAACAAAAAAAAACCTAGGCAATTAAAAAAAGACATCAAACTCACAAGCTTCATATTGTCTAATTTTCTGTGTCTGAGTGCAGGTTTTTTCTAGTTTATCAAAAGGAAAGCTAAGATCCCTCGATGATTTCACCAATTAAATCCACTTCAGTAGACAGAGCAGACGGGTTAAAGAAGGACTGTTTTTTTGTTGTTTTTTTTATACACAGCGCGGGTCCCAAATTAAACTGTCATGAAAAGAGAAATAGTTGAAACAGTGAGGAATAAAATCAGTGGAGCAGAGAAGAGAGGGTTAGAGCGAGTGTTTTGTCTGCCTGGGTGAAACGGCTGAGATATGCATCCTTCCTCTTTGCATACTGATGCTCCTCTTCTCTCTCTCTCTCTCTCTCTCTCTGACACACACACACACACATAAACCATGTTTTATGTCTGTGGCTCTTATAGAGATTCCCTTCACACACGCTTGCAGCGTCCTAATGTTATTTTTACAATGTCGGGCTGAGTCAGAGCAAGGGGAGATGTTGCGGCTGCACTCTGCTGATTCACATAGAAAATGATTTCATTTTTGCCTATTCTCTCTCTCACCCACCATGAAATACTGAGTGGTATTTCTTCGAGGGTTGAGAGTCTCTAAGCTGTCTTTTTCCTCCCTGTCAAGCCTAAAATAACTACAGGCAAGAACCCTCTTGGGTCTGACTCAGACACTGGGAATCCATGTCACAGGGAGGGTGATGGAGGTGGAAGCTGCTAAAAACAGACCAGCCCTCTCTGGTGCTAACTGACGCTGCAGCTTTCCATATCTCGTGAGAAATTAATTGCTTTTGTCACCGTCCTTCACTGGAGAGGACCAGTAAAATGAAAGAGTAGAAAGCCGCAGCCCGAACTCAGGGTGGGAGGGGGAGTCAAGTGAATTTAAAGCATGTGAAAGCTGTCTGTAATTTGAAAAAGGATAAAGTTTAAAAAAAGCCCAGTCGAACGTTGCTGCCCCAAAAGATGTTTCTTTATTTTAATCGTCTGTGTTCACTTCCCAGCATACACCATGAAAACATTCGGCCACATCTCTTTTCTGCAACATTTTTTAAAAAGTAAAAAAATTAATATTTTTCTTATCAACCAGGCAAGCCTAACTATGAAATATGGAGGAGAGAGAGGTGGTTCCTCTCAGTTTGTGCTGATACTGGAGTGTCAAAGTTTTACATTTCTTTCAAAGGAATAAAATAAAAAGAAACAAAAAAACAAGCTGGTCCTCTCTTCCCCTGTCTCTTGCAACAAAACGTCTCTCAGTGTTTAGCTAGCCCTGAGCCCTGCAATATTCGAAGTTTCTAACAATGATCAGAGCTAGGATTTGGAACAATCTTTCTAATTTATGATTTTTTTTTTTTTTTTTTTTGGGGGTTGGGGGGGTGGTGGTTTTACATTTTGTGTTTTCAGCATGTTGTGGTGAGGAGCTAAGCTGCTCTTAGGGTGCAATAAAACCTAACATTGCTGCTGATAGCCTCTGCAGTGACACCTCCCGGGTTACGTATTCCCTCAGCGAGCGTCCCGTGATATTGCAGGTCTCCAGCCTGGACTCAAGTCGGACAAAAACGAACCTCGCACGGGTGCAGACCATGCTGAAAAGTCGTACGCACACTGTACTGTGACAACACAGAAAACACAGAAATCATCCGCTCATGAAAGGTGAGAAGATGCAAATATACAGAAAACCACTTTCGGTTACATTTCTACTCCACATTCCACTTACAAACCACAAGCGTTGTCTCTTTATCGTTTGGATTACACACAGGCCTGCCACAAACTCATTCACGGTCACGTACAGTACAGTTGGTACGCCAAGTGCTCATCTGGTAGTATCATCATATCTGTGCTCCGCAGGTCTAACGTCAGGCTCGAACTAGAGCTGGCCTGAGTTTACTTTGTGCTCAAACTCCTCATCTACAATCCCTTAACAGTCATATATGTGATCCAACCAAAAAACGAAGTACAGTACATCTGGATTTTGTGCAAATCAAAAAAAAAAAAAATGTACCAGTCTGTTCTTTTCTTTTTGTTGTTTTTTTTTGTTTTGTATGATTTTTTTTTTTTTTTGGGGGTTGGGGGGGTGGTGGTTTTACATTTTGTGTTTTCAGCATGTTGTGGTGAGGAGCTAAGCTGCTCTTAGGGTGCAATAAAACCTAACATTGCTGCTGATAGCCTCTGCAGTGACACCTCCCGGGTTACGTATTCCCTCAGCGAGCGTCCCGTGATATTGCAGGTCTCCAGCCTGGACTCAAGTCGGACAAAAACGAACCTCGCACGGGTGCAGACCATGCTGAAAAGTCGTACGCACACTGTACTGTGACAACACAGAAAACACAGAAATCATCCGCTCATGAAAGGTGAGAAGATGCAAATATACAGAAAACCACTTTCGGTTACATTTCTACTCCACATTCCACTTACAAACCACAAGCGTTGTCTCTTTATCGTTTGGATTACACACAGGCCTGCCACAAACTCATTCACGGTCACGTACAGTACAGTTGGTACGCCAAGTGCTCATCTGGTAGTATCATCATATCTGTGCTCCCGCAGGTCTAACGTCAGGCTCGAACTAGAGCTGGCCTGAGTTTACTTTGTGCTCAAACTCCTCATCTACAATCCCTTAACAGTCATATATGTGATCCAACCAAAAAACGAAGTACAGTACATCTGGATTTTGTGCAAATCAAAAAAAAAAAAAATGTACCAGTCTGTTCTTTTCTTTTTGTTGTTTTTTTTTGTTTTGTATGTTTTTTTTTTTTTTTTAATGTTTCTCATTAAAAACTGAGGAGGTCAGATGGTTTGTCGACATTCAACTTAACTTGACCAACCTTTAATGAAGAGGGTTACAGTATTACACCACCGGTCCTGACTCGTCGCTGCTCCCCCCACACAATCACAGTTAAGACTGAAAACCACACAGCTCGGTGGCAAAAGGACTCAGTGAGCGCGTGGTGTTAGTGCTGGAGCGGAGAGTTGGCCTATCAAACCATGTTTACAGGACAGGAGGTGACCTGTTGACCGCTGTGCGGTGAGCTGGTTTTGAAACACACACACAGACACACACACACACACACACACACACACACACACCTTCAAACAGACAGAAATCACTCATCCAAGGAGGCATTCTAAACATGTTGTATTGGATGTATTGTTGGTTGTAAACTGGCACTGGTCAAGAAAAGTACCATGTGGCACCAGAGAGAGGAATGCTGGCGTCCCTCTCAGGTTGTCTGAGGCCCGGACTGCCGCCTCACTGTATGGCTTCATGGGAGTGGTCTGGCTAAGGCGATGGGAGAGAAGGGAGAAGGCGATTTCATTGCGTGAAACCACTAAGATGATTATTTCCAGCCACATACAGAGTGTGCTTAAAGTTTTAAAGTAGCCTATACTGCCGATTTCTCCCATGTGTCCTTGGTCCAGACCCCTCCCTTCAGACACCCCCCCCCACTACACCACCGCTGGGCCACTCATCTCTCATTTCTCCATGAGTGACAGCCGGATGATGCGCTGTAGCTCCTCTTCCTCTTGCCGCCGCCGCAGCTCCGCCTCTTCCTGCTCTCGGGCCGAGATCTCCATGGCGATGCGCAGCTGCTCGTCGTAACTGCAGGGGGTTGGCTGCTTCTTGGAGGGGGTGGAGCAGAGGCTGGAGGGGGGGTGGGGCTTGTGCTGGGGGGTCCTGGGGTCGGGAAAAGTGAGGGAGGAAAAAGGAAAGAAGAACACGGGATGAAACACCTGCTCTATGACTGACCATGCAGAGGTCTTAAGTCAGGGTTACAATAGGTACAGTATTTCCATTAGATTCAGTTTTATGATAGCACATTAAAAAATCACACCTCAGAAAGGGTTTATAATTTATAATCAGTGGTTAATAAATCATTTACTATGTGTTTTTTAAATTAATTTACAACTGGAGACTTGGTGGGTTGTTTTTAAACAGCCCTTTAGTAATGATTTATTAATTCATTTGTAGCTGCAGAATTAGTAGCTCACAGAAAGTCAGACCCAAACGCAGTCATAAAAGGCGTCACGGTAACATTGAGGAGGATATATAAGAAAGAGGCAGATAGTGGACACACTTTATAATACAGCCTAGAATTTCGGGTTTAATCTTGTTCCTACTGGTACAGTGGATGAAAACAAGACTATGGGGAACAAGGCAGTGATTTTTGTAAGAACTGGGTACCAACGGGGGAACAAAACTGAAGTTTGGGAGAAACGGTGTTAACAGTCTTTTTCTTCCTCTGTTATTAAAGTATCAAAAGGAGGAGAACAGCCCACATATCTTATTCTTACTGTGTAATTAAGAGATTTAAAATAAAAAATTACTAGGTTCCTTATTAAACATTAAGGATTAACCATGTTTGACTCTCCTACATCTATATGTTACGTTATTACATTATTTTATCATGTTATAGTTTGTCCTCCTTGGCTGTTCGCTTGAGAAAGGGGCGTCCGTTTTCTACTCCACTGTACCTGACACGAGCTGCTGCAGCGCTAGACGAACAAGCCAGGTAGGAGAAAAATTTCAAAAGTATAGTCCCATTCCTCAACTCGTCTTTATTTCAAATCATACAATAAGGCAGAAGCCATAAATATGACCTAAATAAAACTCTGGAGTGCAGCTGTAGCTATCGGCGAAGGTATACTTTTTTATATTGTGTTTTCTCCTACATGTTGCTATAATGTTTATTAATATGTGATACTAAAATCTGTATTTTACATTACACAGTATATATAAGGTATGTGGTCAATATGATGTGTGGCCTTTCTCCCTTTATTACTCTTTAATTACACCATAAGAAAAATGCTGTTAGACCCTCTTTTCCTAAACTTTACCTACACTGCAGGTACCCAGTATTCACAAAGATACTTAAAATTGATTTTATTTCCCCTTGCCGAAAAAAAGCCCAACTGTCACTCCCTTGTTCCCCATAGTCATGTTTATGTTTTCTTCCACTGTACCTACATTTAAGTACCGGACGGAGACAGCCAGTGTTTAATGGTACCTGATTCATACTTTGACAAAAGTTTTGCTTGCAGGCAGCAAAAAAGCCACAACAAGAAACTGGCGTAAAGCTGATCCTCCAGGGAAAGAGCATGGCTCGATATTATTTTGGAAATTTATATTCAGTGGAAAAAGGGACCTGTTTTGTAAAAATTAATAACAAAAAAATGGGAATTTTTAAAAATCTTTTACATTGCATGAGATGCCGAACATGTCACGCAACTGTTTGATTATGGACAAACGTGACATAAGAATGATAAACTATTATTCTGAAGCTATTTTTTGTATTTGTGCTACATTAACATATCGTTATTCCTAATCTGAAAAGCCCAAAAAAATAAAAATAAAAATTAAAGTTTAAAAATTAATAACTTAATAATAAATAAATTATTTATTTAGACCCACTGCCCTTTATTAATACTTAACACCATTCAGATGTTATGCTCACTACAGAGACAAAGCAATGGTCATGCTGGTGGAGAGATTTTTCACAACATCACAAGCCAGAAGTTGGCTATTAGTAACAACTCATAAACCCCTTGTCACTAAGTGGGCAAGTTAAAATAACTTGAGTGAAAAGAGTCAAGGATTGCACCACAGGACGCCACATAAACGATTTCAGTATAATTTTGTATGAGTTTACTACAATTTACTGTCAAAGTAAATGAGCTAGGTTTCCTCTAACATTATAACTTTGGTGTAAGTAAACACTGCAGTGGCAAGATTGTGTCAAAAAAAAAAAAAAACGGAAAAAGACAACAATGTCTGTGTATCCATCCACTCATCTACAAATAGGGACGACAGAGAGAGAAAACACTGTCTGAAGATAACAAGCTAAAGTCAACAGCAGCACTGTCGACTGTGAAAGCAGGAAACTCTCTCATCCTCCAGTCTCCCCCTCTCTCTCTACAAACACACACACACACTCAGTAGTGAGCAGTAGATAGGAGATGAGAGGAGAATGGCAGAATGGGTAAGAGAATAGAGCAGGGTAGGACAGGACAGGAATACAGGATGTGAGTCAGGGATGGAAGGAAAAAACTGCGGGATGGAAAAAAAACAATGGAAGAGTGCAAGACACTGAAGAATAACAATACATAACAGAAGTGAGAGGAAGGCAGAGACAATATGGGTGAAAGAATGGCAGGATATATCTCTTTTGTCCGGACAGTCATGGAGATTTAGGCTTGTTTTGTTTTTGTTTTTTTGAGGATTGCAGGTCTTTTCAAGATAAACGTCCCATTTATCTTAAACAATTGGCTCTTTCATCCAACTTCACCGACAGTCCCTGGTTGATTTACTGGTCACAGAGGGGTTAGTTTTTGGACGGAGGAGGGGGAGATGATGAACGGTTGTATAGTTTACAGAACAGGGCGGATGAAAATGAAACACAGCAGAAGACGACAAGGTGAATGTCATAAAACAAGAAGCTGTTTTAAGTCCAACCTCTCCAGACGACTTGGGTCACAGGACAGGGGGTGCGTTCCTGGCTTGCTGTTGGTCAGTGCCTCCCAGATGGTCACCTAGAACCAAAAAAGGAGACCGCACAGGAAGTCAGAGAGCGAGCACAGGAAGTGGACAGACAGAAGAATAGAAAGAGAGAAATGGTGAGGCATGTAAAACAAGAACATCCTCCCTCCCCACAGGCTTTTTCCTGTTAATGTATGCTAAAGTACAGTGGTTCTCAGGCACACACAGCTCAGAGACAGCCAGCTATGACTGTGAGTTATGAACTGACTGAAAGTTAACTAGATTACGCCTGGCTCTGGTTCTTTATTACACACACCCAGTATGATATTATAAAAACAAGCTTAACATACCTACACTGGTAATGTAATGTAAATTATTAGTGTTAGAACTTTGGTGGTTTTGCATGATTTCACTTAGAATATTACTACGGATCATTTGCATACATTGTGTTTTTAGATTTATTTCCTGCCCAAGACTGGATGATCAACTGGTCAAAGACGGCAACTGCGCAAGGGCCCCAGAACCCTCAGTGGCCCCAGATACACCAGGGTTGTTTGTGTCACAATTACTTTGTGGTAATTTAATTAATTACAAATTTATTTGGTACAATATTGGTACAAGAAATGGTAGGAGCCCTAAGGCAGCTCCTGCATATTTTCCAATCTTGAGCCCCTGTCTGATAATCTAGTTTTAATAAATTTAATATCTTTAATATTCCAGTTAATGTTTTGCTCACATGACGCAAACGCAAACTTCACTGACATACAGCAAACATCAGGCAGGGTAGTATTCCAGTGTAGAAACATTGGTTGGTTTCTGGGACAAAATGGGTTGGGGGAATGTATGTTTGCGTGGCTCAGTTTGAGCCTACAGCTCATTTTTACCCTGGGGCCCCCAAGTGGGTGAATCTGGCCCTGCTCCGCAACTTCTATCCAGTCCTTAGTTATCAGCACCCTATGAAAATCAAGTCAGAGAGACTTGAAGTTTTGTTGAGATAAGGTGACATATCCGGTAATAAAGGAAATAATACCTTTATTACTGGATTACCACGATAATCCGATGCAAACTCAGGCTATGATGAAAGCACACATTTTGGTGCGTTCAAGTGATGGCAGGAACTCCGACATCCAAGTCATGAGAGTGAAACTCAGCAATTACAAGACAACCATTTTGAAACAAGAAATTACTAAAATCGCAAAATCCTTCTAATAAAATGGATGTTTCCTCATTGTCTGTCAAAGAAAACAGAGGGATAAGGGTTGAAATGTGGTCAAATAAAAAAAGAATGATCAAAATTGAAGCGGAGGCTGAGATATTTTCAGAATTTTAGACCCTGCAGAAAACACTGGATCCTCTGTTTCCAAATTTTTCTCCTATTTTGATTCTTCCCCAGGCTTTTATTTTGCAGTAATGACCTACTTTTTTCTTTGGCAAGGCTGCAAAATCAGAGGTCAAAAATTGGCTTTTTCTTACATTTTTCTTACATTTAATTAGCAAGCTAAATCTAACTGCACAACCTATCAAAATAAATGCATTTGCAAGGACCCACACCAGTCTGTCTCATTCTAAACTGAATAGAAAGGTTCATAGATTAAAGAGAGGTGGATACCTGATTATGTTTTCATGGACATTATATGCCTGTTTTCCGTCTCATCAGCAAGAAGAAAGCTTTTTGCCCGGGAATACAATCTCAAGCAGCAATACTCGGGTAAACATGAAGGACAGTAAGGAGGGAGAGGAAGGGCAAAGAATAGCTGTTAAGCTTCAGCGTGTAGAGCTTGAAAAAACACGTACACTGGAGTTTTTTTTCAAGCGGCTTGGTCAAGGAGAGAACAACACGGCCAGTGGGCCTGCGTGTGACCCTTGCACCAGACCCTCTCCGCCTGGTAAACATCCATGTCCTTCAAACTCCACAACTCCAGTCTGTAACGCAGGTTTTTCTACAGCACGTAATTTTTTTGCAATACTCAATGCGTGGACCACCTCTCTGTCTCCTTTGTGTGCTGCTTTTGTCCTCCACCTGTATCAAAGTAGAACACTATCCACCTTCTCTCCTTATTACCAGCAGGTTTTGAATGCAATTTTTTGTGACAGTCGACTATCAAACATTAGATGTCGTCTATCAACGCACAAACAAATGCAAGACCAATGCAAACTTTCATGACACTGCAAGTTAGGTTTTATACATTGTAAAATGAAAGCAGACTACGAATGAAAGGTCAGACATTACAACCAAGAAGTACAACCAAGAATTAGAGCTGTAAATAACAGTGTCATCACCTTTTTCACCCCTGTTTGACGCGGCAGTACAACAGTTCAGGACAGCAGCCTGCTAGGGATGATTGTACAAGCCACGGCACAAATCCTCAGCTGCAACCTTGCCCCTATCTCCGCTACATTCTTCTCCTGTATCCAAGCCAAGAAAACTCAGATGATGTTCTCCGACCTGTCTCACTGAGCCTATTTATACTTCTCTTTCTGTTCCTTTGGAAGAAGGCTAAGGACTATCAGGACCAGGATCTCTGGGACTCCAAAACGGCACCTATCCTGAAGTAGTGCTGAATATAATGGGTCTGGGTTTTACACATCACAGGCAATTTATTCTACCTATTGATTTTACTTCAGAATTAATTGTTTCTATTTTGAAACTGGTCGCTTATTTCCTACTTCACTGTATCTATTTGTCTGGTCTTGCTTGACCTATTGGTAAATTTATTGCTGGAATTTGAACTGGGTATTTCATAGGGGTAATACTGTGCACCTTGTGAATCTTGAATCCTGAAAACTTAAAGTAAATCTTTTGCAATCTGAGCTCATTTAGCACTGTACAAGGAGACACATACGAGCCTATATTCATGTAGAAAGTGCTCGAGCTGAACTACTGCACACAATCAAAGGTGAGATAATTGATTATTGTCAAGATCCCTCCCTGAACAGCCATTTTCCAATCATACTTTGGCAACCGTAACCAAGCGTGGCAAGTCAGGCACTGGATTCCTCCACATGCTGCGCTCCACATGGAGCTGTAGTAAGAGCGATACTCGGCCTTCAAACCTGCAGTAACTATTTTTTTCTCTGAAAAGAGCTGCCTGCTGTGGATGAAAACGATGCCATGAGAGCCTCGAGAGTGAACCAAAATAGTATGTGCTGGACAGCTAAACAATGAGCTGAAAATCACTATGAAACCCTTGTAAAGCTGAGAGGAGCTGCAGATTCAGCTAATGCAGGTTCATCACCACAAGGGGACCACTTTCATTTTGTAACAAAAAAAAACAAAACAAAAATCACTATGGATTTCGAGTGGTAGCCTTACATCTGCCACCATCATCATTGCAGACTAAAATTGTGCCATGTGAGAACGGAGAATTTGACCGGCATAACAACAGTAACTACGGCGGGTGAGGCTTAGTGAACTGTCCATTAAACAAAATCTTGTTTTAAGCTGTCTGACTTGTGTTTCTTTAATTTCAGAGCGGAGGATAATCTCACAGTCAACCCACCTGATCGTATTCGGAGCCTGCCTCCAGCAGACTCTGCTGTATGGCAAACTGCAGCAGGTCCTCCTCCTCCTCCCTCATGCTGTCTCTCTGTTTGCCACCTAGCATGGTGTATCCAGTCGGGGGCTCAAACACACATGGGGGAATCTCTCCGGCTCGACACGACACTACAGCACACCGGGAGAGGGCAAAGGGCAAGAGATGGGTGGGAGTGTTGTCTAACAGTTAAGACTAAAGGAGAAGTGTAGAAAAGGAAAAGGGTAAGAGCAGTTTCTGAGTGAAAGGGAAATCCAAACTAAAATAAGCTGTAATGGGTCCTTTCCCTCCACACTATTGTTGGCATAGTAAATCCACTACTCAGCTCTGTATATAACTCAAGGTAGGGCACTTGTGCACAATAACATCAAGGATTTCTACAGATGTTCCTTCTGAGTGATCACACAGTAAATGATGACTCCACTCCGTATGGCTGCAGATTGAAACAAGTGATAGGAAGATGAAAGTAAGCCATAATCTCACAAAGACAAAGAACATAACCTTGCATTCGAAGCCAGTGATAAATACTCCTCATAGCTCTTATCAAGCATCTGTAAACTCACACTTATCTGAAGTATGCTCGAGGTTATGCAGTAAATGTTAGTGAAGATTTATACAAGAGCTTGTTGGGAAAAAAAAAAAAAATCAACAGACTATAAATTTGTACAACTGAGACTAAAATTCAGCTGAAGAAGAAGATGTAAGAAAAGATGACACTATAATACAACAGGAAACACTGTAGCGTGTAAGGGTGTGTGCTCTCACTGGTGGAGCTGGAGCTGGAGACACTGGAGGAGTCACTGCCGGGAGATGGGGTGTCTGTTCTGGGCGTGTCTCTCTGTCCGTCCCCCTCCACCCCGACGTCACTGTCAGCACGGACGCCCGTCCCCTCCTCACAGCCGTTCAGGTTGCTGAAGGTGATCCTAGCATTTAGGATGTGGTAGAGAGGGATCTCTGCCGAGAGTGGAGAGAAACAGAGGAGGAATATGGCATTTTTATTGCAGTTATCTGTTAACTTTGTCTTTTTTTTTATCAACCCCATCATCCAGTTAACCATGCATGTCCTTATTTTACTTCTTTTATTGTTAGTGATCAAATTTGCAATCTGTTGTGTCCTTTTCACTCCCTTTCTCTGTTTGTCTTAATTTCTTTCCATCCATCTTTGTATCTATGTATTACCCTCACATCATCCCTTTTACTTAACCAGCCATCATTTCAACCTCCCTCCCTTCATCCTTCCATCCATCTCCCTTTTCCCAGTGCTCACCAATCTTAACAGGGAAGCCAGGCGGCAAGCGCAGAGTGATGAAGTCGCGCAGCTTGGCGAACAGGGCGTTCGAGATCGCCATGAGATCGATGATAGGCACCACTTGTTCTGCCAGCGACAGAGGATGGGACTCACACAACCACAACTTAGCTTTAAACCTTGGAACAAACAAACAAACAAACAAGCACACACACACGCACGCACACACACACACACACACACACACACACACACACACACACACACACACACACACACACACACACACACACACACACACACACACACACACACACACTCTCTGTGAACACACTGGTAAGCTGGCTAGTAACACAGGAAGAGTTTGTTGGTGAATATTACCAAATACAATTCTGACTTATATATAATTGAAGCAATGTATTCCCTCATTCAAGCAATTAGTTCCAGGGGTACACAAAGACACTGATTACGTCAGCTAACAAAGACTGTCCGCACGCTGCTGAGTCATGTTCAAATGAAGGTCAAGCAATGCTTGTTTTTGAACTTGTCCGATAATGAACACAGGAATGAGAGGCAGCTCTGCAACCTCAAAGACTTCATTCTCGTGATGTTCTGTCGCTTTTTATTATGTGCCGAAGAACAAGGAAACTGACAACTGAAAATGACAGACAGGCCAATAGTCACTTTGAGGAAAACAGGGCAGATGACTGAACAGCAGGTTGGCAGGTGGAAGAGAGAGATTGTTACTGGCTACGTCCATGAGAGTGAGTCTGAAAATGTGATTAATGGGAACGACATTGAAAGCCAATAGAATTAGCTATATTACAAAAAATAACATTAAAACCAAATGCTTCAATAGATCCTCTCATTCGATTTTAAGAATCCAGGCATTTTCACACGTTTTTTTGCCTTTTCCTGACAGTCTCTAAGGGACACTGCAGTGTTCCTTCATTTTAATTTGTTGTTTTGTGTCTTTTGGTAAAAATCATTAAATAAAAGATGATTTGTCATGAGTCATCAAGCCCGAGCTGTGTGATAGACTGCAGAGACAGACTAAATGTCTGACTCTCCGCCAGCTTTGTAAAAATCTGCTGCTGAATAGTGTGAATATGTGTGTGTGTGTGTGTTTATCGCCCACTCTCAATGACTTTCACCTCAGGATCTAGGTGGTCAGCTGTCATGGACGGCTGATTTTACTCTGCCTGTATGTGTGTGCGTCTGTCTATTCTCTATTCTCAGTTTCTCAGCTCCGTCACTTGGCAGTGAGTTAGGAGGGCAACGTCACTGAATGCATGGCTGCTTGTCTGTTTTCCTGTCAGCCTGTGTCACCTCTGGGTCTTGGTGGTGAGCTGGCACGGGTGGCCGATGTCCCTCTGAGTCGGGGACAAGCTGGGGTTGAAGTATTCCTCGGCCGTCAGTGCTGCGGGGTTGGTCACCGCAGGACTCGACATCTGGGTCACCAGGGCCTGCTGACCGTAAATAATGAATAGAATGAATTTTAAAAATTCCTGATATAGCCGCATGTTGACAAAGACAATAAGGCTTTTCCTCATTCATAATAAAATCCGCAGGGGAAAGGATTGTCAGTACCAGTGACTTAAAGATTACTTTACAAAGTGCAAAAATTTCTGGCTTTTAAAACTCACTTTCTCTGTTATGCTATGCTGTGTAACAAAAAAACTCACCACCTACTGGAATTTCAAGGCTTTCCTATAACCTCCTGACATTTTCAACAGCTCAGTGAAAGAGAAAGCTTTGCTCTCAAGCCCAAACTTGAGAACAAATGACAAAGCAGTTTTTTTTAACTCCATTATACATTTTCCTTCATTACCGTGCATGCATCTGTTGGGTGGCTGTGCTAATTAGTCACTCACTTGTCAACTGTTGAGGGTGACTTTAATAAATCTGTCAAGGGTAGGCCACCATTACTGGAAGAGGTAATGGCTGCCAAAGACTTTTTTTCCTCTGGTTGCGGATAATCATAGTCAATGCCCCTTTAAAATTCAAGGTTTGGCAAATTCAAAACCAAACTACATAACAGCTTTACACTTGCACAAAATATCCGCGGAGCAATCTTCAATCTGCAAAAAGCTTCTGCTGAGCAAACATTGGTGTGGAGCGAGAAGACAGAGACACAGAGAGCTGAAAAGAGCAGAGGCAATGATGAGGGGGAACCGAGTGAAAAGAATACAGAAAGAGGAGTAGGAGGAGGGTATGAGTAATAGATGCTCTCCAGCAGAAACAAATATAAAAACATAATCAATATTTGAGAGCAGGTTGGAGCCCCTGAGTGATTGTTTTACTCTGCAGGCATGCTCTCCTGTTGACACAGTGGACTCAACAGGCAGGATTCATACACTCACTGTCCATCTAAGGAGGGGAGGTGATGGTTAGGATGCCAGTAATGAAGATGATAATTCACCCACAAGAGCAATGCTCATGGTGCTATTTCTGATTACTATCATCACTGTGATGGCTATGCACAAGGTGATTATAATGATATCTACAAATACTGCACCTCTCCAGTCCAATTACAATGTCAGCAGTTTTCAGGTGAAATGCTCGTACCTCCAAAACAGATTAACCACAAGTTGTTATTTTTTGTAATTTATCAAATCAGTTTTTAAATAGTTTTATGACATTGCCTCAGCCCCTGGAAAAAATGCAACCCCTTTAATTTAAAGACAATAGACTGTGTAAAAATCCCCGAAATTGAAATCACAACCATTTCAAGTGATGGCATCTAAATAAACTTTTGACTCACTGCATTGTTAGGCCCCATGTGTTGCTCCGCAATACCGAGGAAGTTCTGCAATGGAGTCTTCCCACCTGCTCAGAGAAACACAGCAGTAAGGAGTTAGACTGAGAGAACGCAGTTACACAACCACAATGTAAAAACTCAGTCCCATTACTATGACTTTTCCAAATCCACGAGTTTAGGTACACTACAGATGACTTAAAACCCAGAAGGTGGGCGCCCATTTATCAAGAGATGATGAGGCATGGGCTCATTTATCTCCACCACAACTGTCTGCTGTGTGATTTTGCTCTACAGTGTTTTGTTCAAGATAACTTATTGCATCATATCAAGCTTTTGTGTTGTGGTCTCATCATTTGCTAAGAAACTAAGCTGAAACAAACAAAGCCACACTGTACTAAACTAAACTGAAATGAACTAAACTCACGGGAATTATGCTTTTATGCAGGAATAACTTGTGAGAAAAGTAAAAATATTTCCTGGTATACATTACATTGTACCTCTGGACTCCATATTTCTCTTGCAACAACTAAAGTTAAAATCCACAGTGTCTGAGTATACACAAAATTAAAAAGCTGAATGTAGGAAAACGGCAAGGTAATGTCACAATTAGACTGTATGTATATGCTTATAATAACCAGAAAGCTCAATGAAAAGCTATAGAGTTCAGGGTTTGTTAAACAAGCAACAACTATGTGACTATTCATGCTCTGAAAATGATCTTTATCAAAGGAACTGATTTTAAAAAAACGTTTATGAAACCCTTAATGTTTTCGGGAGTGTCAAGCTATCTTCTTTGGATCCTAGAGTCCCTGAAAACTTGGCTTGAAATCCTAAGTACTTCTCTATAACATTAAATATTCACATGTAAATAAGCAACGACAACAACAACAACAAAACAAAAAAATCTAGGTATAATTCATTAAGTGTTTAACATCACAAAACTCATCTTATCAGGTTCATCAGGACAGTGTTTGTGTAGTTTGATCAGATTTGATTGACTGTGATCAAATGACCCACAAACAATGACCAGATGCTGATTCCAGTGTCGAATATGAAAATAATAAATTCAAATGGAAAATATTCAGAACTGTTTTAGTTTGGGAGAAAACAGTGTGTTCATGTTCATGTCAGAAGCTGACTGGGGAAAATAGGATTTCAGTATCTATGAAACTACGATGACGGAACCCCATTTCCCATTTTCAAGTGCATGGGAATACCAAAACCTGAGGCTCATTTAGATACGAGAGAAGTGAGCAGCAAAGAAATATGACCAGCTTTTTAGTGTGTGGCTTGTATCTTCAGTGTACTGGCAGCACTGGTGCTGTGGTTGTCCTCACTAATCAAAAACTGAATGAGTTTCAAAAGCAACGCAAAGGTCTATCAATTATTGTTGATGTCAGCGGTGTCGTAGTGTGGTTTATAAAATAAGTGTTAACATTTTGGCCTTTGGCCGGCTAATCTGCTGTTTGACTCAAGATACAGTATGCAAGTGTCTATCCTTGGGTATACAGTATACAACACTTTAAGGTTTTTACAGTGTTGTAAAAATGATGAAAAGTAGCACAAGAGAATGGCAAATGGAGCAAGTCACTCATTCAGGAGTTAGTAGGGCTTCCAAGAACACCTCCCACCTACATATTAGCAGAGTGCAGATGGGGAATTTGACCTAGGAGAGAGGAGCTCTCAGAGGAGCGTGTGATGGTTGATCCTGGCTGACAGCGACAGTCTGGGGAGGGAAGCCTGCTAATCCTGTTTGATTTATGATCTGATGCAGAAAACGAGATGGAGCCACCAGGTGAGCGTTACAGGCTGCTAGCTGGAACCTCAGGGTGGACTCATTGAGTTCAGGTGGGAGGGATTACTCATTAGTGACTCTTTTTTATCAAACGTCGCAGCACTAAGGCTGGAAGTTACAGCAGCACAGAAGTGATAATGGAGAAATTCAGCTGCTGCAGCTTTAACACAACTGCACATAAAGAACATCTTGATGGTCTAAGAGTTAACAATGTCTAGTGCTCCCTTGGCACTGAAGTACAGTTGTTAAAATAAAGCGACTTACCTTTTGTCTTGTTCTTGTTCTGGTCTGACAGATGGTCAGTTCTGGTCCTGGTGATCAGCTCCACATTGGATGCTGCATACACCTGAAAGAGAACCAGGCAAATAACTCTTGTGCTTTGTTGACATTGGCTTTACTTTCTTCCTACAACCTTTTTTTCCCCTTTAAATATTTTTGTTTTCTTCTGATGTATTTAAGACCCAATATGTGGAAAAGTATTAAATCGGTAACCATTCCCCAACTGGGCTTGAGCAAATGCATGAATATGTGCATGAACAAATATATGTTCCTTTTGTTTGCCTAAAAGTCATTCATAGACAAGGAAACGTACAGTATGTTATCCTACAAAGTGATGGAACAGAGAAGTCAAATTCCTTTTTATAACAGTTTGATGATAAGAGGTCTACTCTTATCATCAAACTTTTATAAAAATCAGAAATCCCTATAGACTTATTTGGGATTTGGGGGGGGTAGTGTCTTATAATAAGTACCGTCAACACCAATCACATATACTTAGCAAATTAAAATCCATTGTACAGAACCATGTTTTACAGCCGGGGTCAGCTCTCTAAACCTGGAGAGCCAAAACAGAAGTAATCCGACACTTTCTGGATTGTATTTATAAGTAGTTTCCCAGAAAATTAGGAAAAGTCTCGAAGTATCAAGGTGAAACAACATTGTTGTGTATATTTTTAAGCTGTTAAAGAGGCCCCTAGTGAGACATTTGGATTAAAGACTGATGGTGGCAAAGAAGTGATAAAGTTCCAAAGAATTCATTAGTTGGAGCAATACTGACTCACTGCCTTTAGTTTTCTTGAATACCTATTGAGCACATGTAAATGTTTTTTTGTTTTTTTAACATTTTTAGAGTATCAATTACCAGTGAGCAAAACCGTGACTCTAAAAAAGCGCACCAAACATCAAATTATTCCCCTATCTCCGAGTCTGCAGCATACAGGCCAACAACAGAACACTGGAATTCCTCACTAGTGACCATAAAAAGAAAATACTGATTAAAGTTGAGCAGGATGCTGACTCCAAGTTTTCACTGGACAAGGACAGATAAGAGAAAGGAAGAGGTAAAAAGCATCCGTCTGTTTATGTTTGTAACTCTAAATCACTGATGCAGAAAAGAGATGCTTTTCAGGCAGCAGTATTTTACTGTCTGAAGTGCTTTTAAACCACTGGTGACAGATGGTCCTGACACTTGTCTCCCATCGATCCCTCCAGGGGGTCAAGAAAACAAATAGGGTCAAGGTAATGCATGTGTCTATGATAGATAGACTTTTTTTTTTAACTTGATTTGAGAGGCCACCTGGTGTTGTGTGTGCTGATGAAATTTCCTCATCTGAGGTCAAAGGAGCCATGCTTAATTGATGTATTTAAAGAAAATCTTCTTAAAATGACAGGTTCCCGAAATCCATCTGTCATCATTTAAAAATGTAGAAGGTTACGTCCTTGAACGTCTAAAGCAATGGTTTTTAAAAATAACTCTGGGAATGATTCATTCTGGAAATTAAACTCTTCAAGTGAAGTGGACTTTCAGGAAATATCAAATTGAGCTCTGACAGCAGTGGCTTCCCTGGACAGTGTGAGAGATCAGTGAGCTGTCTGAGCAGCCTTTTCTCTACCTTGGCTTCATATCCGTTCACTGTTTCAGTCTTCTCACTTCTCCAGCCCAGGATACCCGTCCTGTTCCTGCAACACAGATTCATCACATCTCAGATCAGTTCTCCGTGTGCTTGACTCTGTTCCGGTCAACATATGCTGTAATGTAAATCACAGTTGGTCCCAAGCAATGTACCTAAGAGAAAATCATAAACAGTACGTTGGAGAGTAAAATCGATCTCAATCATCTCCCCTTAGATTGCAAGTCACAGGCTCTGGTTCTTCTCTATAATATACAGCCTTAAACATTGCAGCCATTGTCCTTGTTTGTTGTCAGTGAAGGTCAACTGTACAGTGTGCAGTTAGGAAGTCTGCGCAGAAATTGGTGAGGCTTATCCCGTCTTCATGATCTATTCATATCACTGAACTCCATCTGGACAAAACTAAAGACAGTGAACTCACAGTAGCCCTTATGTTTTTGAAGAAATAATATTTTTGAAAAACAATCAAGGTATTTTTATCATATTTCATATATGTGAAAATTTTGGAAGAAAGGACTTTGGGTTTTTTTTTTAGCCATTGGCCCTAGGGCTGGTAATGTCAATCGGTTGGTCAGTCCACCGCTCTGGTCTAGACTAAATTATCTCAACAACTATTGGGAGGATTGCCATGAAATCTTGTACAGAGAGCCACGTCCACCTCGGGATGTTTTGTACTAAGTGGGTAATCCTATGTTTTCATCTTGCACCACCATCAGTTTAAAATTTTAAATTAGTTTAATACTTTGTTTTATGATCAAACACAGTCCCGTAGCCAGAGGAAACCTCTTGAACAGGCATCTGATCAACATGTGGGCGCAAAAGACTTTCATAAAGCTTTGTTCCTAAATACAGCCTCACAGTGCCACTAACAGCTCAATTACAGAGGGTTCAGTAAACATCCTTTAGCCCAACCCTAAAACAGCAAAACTGCAGTGCTGTAGTTTTTGTGCATGGCTGCCTAAAGACCTATTAACTCCAGCGGTGGATGTCCTGTCTGGGTTGCTTGACAAAGTGGTTGGCTCTAAAGCATCATAAATAGATTATTGGCATGTAGAGAGGAGTGCTGACCAAGGAAAATGCAAAGAGGTGACAGCGAGGTGCAACTCTGACAAGGAGATGATTACCCCCCCAGCTAACACCTCTCCTTGCTCACTTCTCTCAGTCAATCTCCTCTCCTCTCCTCATCTTCTTACTCAATCACTTTTTAACTGTTAACATTCACTTCCTGTCTGTGCATCTCTATCCATCACTGGGTCTCCCCGCAGTCTATTTTTCTCCCCTTTTCCTCCTGCCTCCAAAACCACTGACTCCCCCTAGTTTTGGCTTGCGTATAGTGCTTTCTCCCCCATAGTCTTGTGTCAGACTCATCTTTCTCTCCCTGTTTCTCACTGCATTACCTCTCATCTCTCTCTCTCATCCCTTTTCCTCAGAATCTCTTCCTCCATCCTATTTGTTTTATCCCCCTTTCATCCTTCTCTCTACTATTTTCTCCCCTCCATCCCTCTCTGTCCAAAACATCACTTGTTCTGTCATCCTTCTCTCTTTGTCTCTGTCACATCAGTCTTATCTTGCCACCTGACCAGAATAAGATGAGTTTTGTCCTCTATGCCCCTTGCTTGGCTCACCTCTCCTCCCTTCTCAATTCCTTTCCATCCCTGCATCAATGTCACTTTAAGTGAAACTGATATATAAAACTATACCTTTAGCATATAAAAAAGCTCCTAAATTGGCTGCGCACAAGTCACTTGCTCATCCCATTTTCTTTTACTGCTTTTCTCCATTTTCCTCTCGTCAGCTTGTGTCTTGTCTGTCTCTTTCATGTCTTTTTGTTCATCTGAGCCTGTTTCACACAGCCTGAAGCTAATTTGTTCCTTACTACCTCCACATCATGCTTACTCCTGACACTTACTCCTTTTTTTGTTTTTTTGTTTTTTTTTAGCCAACCAGTTCACACGGGACACAAAGATCAAGAGTGAAGTATTTCCAGTCAAATTAAAATGCAATGTCGTCAGGGGAGCTCATGTAACTGTTGCTGAATAGTGGCTAATGTGGCAACAAGAATTGCAGGATAATGATTTATCTTGGTTTTATTTGTTTTTTTTGTCAGGGACCGTGGTTATTCTCTTTTCAACAGACAAGAGAAAAATTGTAAATGAGCAAGAGTTAGTTTAGAAGTCCCTGGGCAGGGGTTGATAAGACAACCAAAAAACTGAAAAAAAATATTAAATGCTAACCGTGCTAAAACATAGTGTAACAGTAGTAAAAGTAGAGACGAGTCAAAAATTCAGCAAATTGACTAAGTAAAGTCTGTCACACAGCAACAGTTACAGTAACTGAACTTTGCTAGCTTTAGCAACAATAGCCATCATGAGCTACTGGTCATACAAGAGTAAATATGTCTGTAGCAGCAAAATCCCCAGAGTGTATTTAACTGAGCAACAGTGTGTTTTATTCCTTATGAATTCAACTTTTCATTTGTAACTAGAAGACTATGTTATTTCTTTTTTCAAAAGTCGTGTAGTTTTTCTTTCAACTACAACAGGACTTTAGAAATGACTCAGTAGTTTCATGTACTTTCATTACAGGGACATTTCCCCAGCTTTGGCTCTGCTGTAGAGACTGTATATCAATAACATGTAATGTTCAATGAACTCTAGCATTTGCTTCTGCATGAGATCTGGTGTCTCCACTTTCCCTTCTACTGCTGCTTCTGTTAGTGTTTTCCTACATTTTGTGAAATGCATTTTGACAGCCACCAGAGATTGTGCCTGAACTTGTTCCACTCAGCCGTGGGTTGAAGTGTAGGAGACAGCAACAGTGAGAGAGTGACAGAAAAATTCAACAGTGATGAGTTACTCTGAAAAAAAAATAAATAAAAGCCAGCACTCAGGGCAGAATATGTCCTGTGGCTTTATTGTTTCGTTTTGCACTGAGGCAAGTGCTGGTGGAGAAAATTATATTTATCTATGACTGTTAAACACAAAATGGTGAGACTAAAAAGAAGCCCTCGCTCTTTTATGAGGGGCGTTATGCCAAATCCTGATGTTTATTCTTGATGTTTTAGATTTTTTTGTTGCAGTTGCATCAGACATTACCACATCGCATCATCTGTGTTTGCGTCATTATTCGCAAAAATAAGAAAAATATGCTGCTAAATATTAAACTTGACCAGAGATGCATGGTACAGCAGAATCAGCGGTATATTCATTTTTATAGTTGGAATTTTCCTTTACTTTTAAATGCATTTAAGTGGTGCTAACCAAGTTTCATGCACAGACAGGACAGATTTCTTGATTTACATCCTAAGTCTTTCTGACAGTGTTTATAAGAACCTATACTGTAAATTAATATGCTGTACATCAGTGTTGTGCCTGACCTCTCGAAGGCGATGTTGCGGGTGTCCAGCTGAGTGGTCACCACAGGGGCAGACAGCCTGGCTGCTACCTGCTCGTCGCTGGGCTGCATCGCCCCCAGAAGACCCAAACCGGTGGCGTTGCTGCTACAGGCACCCCCATTCCCCCGGCCAGGTGAAAGCGCTGTGAGAGACGAGACGCACAGGGTCTCGCAGAACACCAGCTGCCTGTCATGGTCAACCTCCATCACTTCTGCGCTGGAGTCTGGGAGGCAAGACAGTGACAGACAGTAAGACAAAAATGAGGGCAATGTTAGTGAGCAAGAGAGAGGCAGATTAGAAATTAACAGTGGGAAAGTACATCAGTATGTCCAGGAGCCTGGAAGACACAAACATGAAAAAAAGTACATGTAAAAAAAAAAGTCAAAAGAGATGCTGATTAATGTCAAGTGACTACAGATGGCCCAAGAAAAGGAAAGAACAAATTAACAGTCCAAAAAGGCAAGTCCAGAAGAAAGTAACACTGAGAGGGTAGAGAGGGAGGACGTTATGCAGAGACTCAGAAGGGTCCCAGGAAAGGTCAGAAGAGGAAGAATATTTTTAAAGTGGGGAGTGGAAGAAATATTAAAATAAAAGAAGAACTTGGAGAAATAATGCAGAGAGGAGGCAGTTGAGAATCGACTGAGTGGATGGAGCTGTGCTTTCAGGCTAGAAAGAGGCAGGGGGGTAGAGAGAGGATCATCTTGCACGTGCAGTCACGCCTGCACCAGTTTCTGTGAAGATTTGCTCCATATCACATTCACTTCAAATGCAGCCCGTGTGACTCATAAATACACAATAGTTGTCTTGCTGTTTCTGGTGCCCCACCACATCATTGTGAACAATAATATAATACCAGAATAGAAACTGCAACATTGCTTTCATAGACTGTTTGCACTCTATGATCTTTCTACCTGTAAATGTTTCATTATTACAGTATCTATATAAGGACCCATGATATCACATTTTTGGTACTGAAAGTGAGGAAATTTCAGTGCCTGAATAGAAATCCTAAAAAATTGAGGAAAAGTAAGGAGGAAAGGAAGGAAGGGAGAGGAAAAAGGAAAGAAAGAAATACAATGAAAGACAATGTGACACACACACACTTATAATACATTTATAAACCATTGCACAATTTGGCCTCATATCTTTTTTGGGGATATATACATATCGCTTTCTTGCCGAGAGTTAGATGAGAAGATTGATACCACTCTTGCGTCTGTATGGGAAGCTACCACCAGCAGCCTGTTAGCTTAGCTTAGCACAAAGATTCTCAGTGATGAGAATGTCCAAAGATAACACACTCCGCCTACCACCCCCTCTAAAGCTCACTAATTAACAAATTGTATTTCATTATAGGGTTTATGTGCTGCACTGTTTCTTGGCCAGACGCAGTGACTTCCTGAAGTCTTCTCATTTAACTCTGGGCCAGAAAACGAATAAGTGTATTTTCCAAAATGTAAAACTGTTCCTTTAAAATAATGGCCATCTGCTCTCACAATTCCGTCTGTATTATTTTCTTTGTTGGATTGAATACTTATGTCTGGTAGGAGTGCTTTAGAAATAAATGTCCTGACAGGACACTCTCTCTCTCACACACACACACACACACACACACACACACACACACACACACACACACACACACACACACACACACACACACACACACACACACACACACATTCAAACAGTGACCTAGGCTGGATTTTGACCTCTGACCTTGTCCCCTGAAAATGAAGCTCCGGTTTCCTCTCTGCCAGGTCATCTGTTCAAAGCCCATCAGGGTGGTATCAACACGGAGACACTGACCACTCTTCCAAACTCTGTAGGTGTCGCTGGGGCAGATACGAGACACAAGGGGCACTAAGGACAGACACAGACGTACTTTGAGTCAAACTGTGCCATTTCTAATGGATATGTACAGGATTTAATCCAGCAGTTCTTAGTGTTTTCATTTTGCATTGGCAGTTTTCGTGCCCAGTGATCCATTAAATCCATTCTAACAGGCTAATTTCAGTAGCTGTATGTAGCTATAAGAACTACAATATATACTTAAACATACAATACAATTTGTTGCGAGTCCACTATAGAGACTCATACTGAAAATACATCCACTTGTGGATTTGTAAAGTACTTTGGATAAAACGCTGTTTACATTCAGCTGGGCAGGAAGTGTGTGAGCATCAGTGTCCAGTACAACAGGAATAAACGGGCTCTTTCAGCCCCACAGGGAGATGATAACATGATTAGTTCTGACTGGTCGGCACTGGACTGTTTTACTGACTGAAATGACACAACGACTGGACTCACCCCAGCTGGTGAACTCCCATTTCATCTCCACATAGAAGTCCTGGGCCTGGACAGAGAGCAGAGGAGGAGATGGAGAGCGAGGAAGAGAAAAGAGAAGGCGACGAGCATTAACAAAAGAGGAAGACAGAGGTAGAAAGTTGGGGAGGTAGTGATGAATTTGAAGATGGATAGAAAGAGAGAAGAAAAGGAAAAGAGCAAGAATCAAGACAAAAGAGTGAACAAATTAAGTTACGTGGTTTCATTGTCTTAGCGAAAGATGGAGGGACTGGCACAGAGAAGAAGCTGTGTGTGAGTGTGCGTGCAAGTGTGTGTGTGTGGGTTAATAATAGAACTGATGGATGGGGGGATGGAGAGGAGAGTGATGTGTTTGAGAGCACCAGCAGATGAGAAACATTGTGATGTGCCGGATGTTTCCAAGTGCATGTGTGCTTGAGTGTGAGTACTCATTGTTTTTTTCAAAGTGTGAGGGTGCTGTGTCTACCATGTGAGTATCCTAGGGTGTGTGTCTTTGATTATTTGTGTGTGTGTGTGTGTGTGTGTGTGTGTGTGTGTGTGTGTATCAGGGATCCAGCTGGAGCAGATGCACAGGAACACAGACTCTGTGAATGCTGTCCCCTGCATCTTTGCCACTGTTCTCCGCAGCTCTACTGATGCAGCAGCTTCAACAGGATCTACTGCGTCTCGACACTTTCCTTTCAGGATCATAACCAGCTTTCAGTCTCTCCATTCTGAGATTGTCCATTATTGCTATTGTTGCTTTAAGGATGGCACTCCTTACCCCTTTTGGGGATAGTGATGCCTCAGATTACATAGAGACAGAGTTTCACAACACTGAGACATATCTTTTGAGTGGATTTCCCTTGTCAAATAGTAAATGAAGCTATTAATACCTTTAAACAAGCTAAGAATATTTTATCCTAAAAAAAATTAAATATTAAAAGATTCATCTACATTTCAAATGAATGCGTCTCTGCTCACAAATCCCTTTGATGTGCCTTTGTAGTTTGCGTATGTTTGTGTTTTTTTTCATGTATGTAATCTGCATATACTATACGTTTGTGTGTGTTCATGGGAGAGTATCTTTTTCCATGCGTGCATCAAAGTGTTATGCGTGTGTTTGTGTGAAATCCCACTTGACGCAGTCGCTCCAGCAGGACGGGGATGCCCGCCAGTCTCTTGGCAGTCCTCTGGTAGTCACGGTAACGAAGTACGAGGCGCACCAGCTCCGGATCTCTGGTACTCACCGCCTCCTGAAGAACTAACAGAGAGAGAGAGGGAAACTGAGAGGAAAACAGAGCCAATCACTCAGGCCTCATCTAAAATTTATGTACTTGAGCAATTTAAGGGGGCAGTGAGAATTGAAGATAAACTGAAGTAGGCCAAAGGAAAAGCTGGCGCGACCAATTACTGCAGTTTGCCCATCATTCATCAGACCGCCACTTTGCTGTTAATCTTACAGGCTTTTCTACGCTTGGACAATTATAGAACAATTTCCTTTCTTTTTCTTTATTGGCAGACATGGGAGTAAGGGCTAACACACACACACACACACACACACACACACACACACACACACACACACACACACACACACACACACACACACACACACACACACAGTTGAAACAATCCACACGTAGCTGTATTCTAATGATGTGATAACAAATCCGGTGAATGTAATCCATTTAACCTACAGACATGACACAGTAATCAGATTGGGATAAACAAGAGGATTACTTAATAATCCTCTGCAACCACAGACTCAAAATAACAAATATTTCACTGTTATCATACTTAATCCATTACCATCCAGACAAAAAAAGCCTTATTTGCCGAGTTACATAATTAAATTGGGAGTGACAACAAAAACCTGTGGATGAAGGCGGGATATTGGACTCCAGTAAAGGATATTATAACAGCCAATATAATTTCAAGGTTAAAAAATGTAATTGATTTCATGCTCAGTCTCTCATTGCGAGACCTTATTCCCAACTACACTGCACAGTGCCAGCAGAGACGAGATGTCTGGCAGAGGACACTTTTGTTCTGCGAAAGAGGTGTTGAAGAGAAGCATCACAAGTGGTTTGTTTTTTCAAGAGGCCAGAACTATGCTAAACTCATCAGGGCCCATGTAAAATAGAGCCAGTGGAAAACATTATTGTGGACTATTTTTCAAATATAGTGTATGATATATCATACATTATATATTATTATAGTCCTCTTATGGTGGCCAAAACTACCAAAACTAAAGCATTTCAGGCCATTTGTGATTGGGTTTTTCACTGGGTTACTGCAAATGACAGGCTATGTATGGCATATTAAACTCTTCTGGTCTGCAAACATGCAAGAGCAGAACATAATTTCTTTTTACTTTGAATACTATAACACATCACAGAACAGACCAACCAGGAATACTGCTTAGTAGTCCTTTGTCAACTCGTTATCAGAGGTTTCTGTGGTTGATGTATAGGTGTTTGGTCTGAACACTGCTCATGGCTGTGGCTCATAACATTGAAGAATTTGACGGTATCAACACTTGCTTATCCACATTCACATCCATAGAGTGAGTGTGGAGACCCACACAGCCTGGTGCAGAACAGGGAGATGTTCGTTTTTTCACTTCCAGTTGGTCTTCTCAATTAGACTTGCATTCCTGGGAGAATTCAAAGGTGCTCCAGGTAGCATTTTAACATCAATAAATGGTACCACTATACAATAAAGGTACACAAAAGAGATGAGAAAGGAACAAATCAGGAACTAGTTATTCAGAAACTACAGTTACTTGATACTTATCAGCTTCTGATTTGTTTCTTGGTAACAGGTCAGACTGTGGGAAATCTGTATTTCTGTGTGGAGACTTCTAGTGCATTTAGAGCCAGCTTTAACATTTACCTGCATAAATTCTTAACATTTTTATCCTCCAGAGGAGGTAAAAGAGTTCACAGAAAATGTGTTCATAATTTTTAACCACTACTGTGAGAACTACCATTCATCTCCACCGTGGTCTCATCGTTTACTCTAATTATACCACACTGTCATAATTAGTTTGACAACAATATACTGTATTATTGTATAAAATACAGCATGAAGCTCCTTTATTTGGAAACACACTCAAAACCCCCAACACACAACCCAATAACGCCCTATGTATACTGTACATTACGCACGCTACCACAACTTAACACACACACACACACACACACACACACACACACACACACACACACACACACACACACACACACACACACACACACACACACACTCACTCATTGACATAATGCATTGCCCTTTAACCATCTCAACTGAATGCCTAACCGCAACCCTTCTCAACCCTAACCTAAACCTAGTTCTTACCTGAACCCTAAAACCCTCACACAGCCCTTTTAAGGCTTGTGGATCGGCAAAATTGTCCTCACTCCATAAGATTTTATAGCTCAAACTGGTCCTCACAATCATAGAAGAACAAGTACACACTCACACACTCACCTGTCCATCCATTACGGTTCTCCTTGCTAACGTCAGCTCCATGCTGCAGCAGGACCCTGGTGCACTCCAGGTAGCCCAGTGTGACAGCCAGATGGAGAGGAGTCCGACCACGAGGGTCCAGAGACTCTAAATCAGTCTGGATGGAAGCAGAGGAGAAAAAGGGAAGAGAAATTTTGAGTCATAGAGAGGGGAGAGTATAACGGAGGGGAACAAACAAAAAGGAAAGAAGAGCAGATAGAAAGAAATTAAGTAGGAGGAGAGGAAATCGGGGTTAATTGTGTGCCATTGTAGTACTCTACTT
Source organism: Xiphias gladius (assembly GCF_016859285.1). NCBI lineage: Eukaryota > Metazoa > Chordata > Actinopteri > Istiophoriformes > Xiphiidae > Xiphias > Xiphias gladius. Next base: position 7,434,622 of record NC_053406.1, on the reverse strand, counting down.
GCTCAGATAGAGGGGGAAGAGGGACAAAAAAATATAATATGAAAACTTTGACAATGACAATAGAGATGGTGAGAGGGACAGTGACATGTGCTAATTGATCTGTCACCACTCCAACATGGCTGGGTGCTGCATTCCTGTATCCCATTATTTCCTTGGCTGGGATGGAATGGGTTTAGCTAAACATAGGCAGCACTGAACCGCTTTTTGAACCAGGTCTCCATACCTAGTGCTTTTGTTATGTAGCCTTCTGTCTGCTAGTCTTTAAAACTTGGAACATACAGTTCGTCTGAGGTTCAGAGAAGGTTGCTAGTCTGAATCCTGCCAGGGAAATGTGAGCAGGTATAGTAAATAAGCAGCACTCTCCTCTACATGCTGTGTCAGCAAAGAATAAAACCTACAGCCTCTGTGTGACATGCATGTTTTTTCCTCTTCTGACCACGTGTAACTGTTTTAGTCTGAAAAGCACTGCTGAACGAAAAAAGCATAATTAATGCTTGAGACGTCACTTCAGCTTTCAGCTCAACTCTGTATTTAGAACCATGTCAACAAGACCTCATTTGACAGCCATATTACATTAGTGTTAATCTTTTATATCAATCATACCCTTGGTCTAATGCCCTGAATTAAAAATAATTATTGCAGTCGGCTTTTAAAACCCTTTCAGACATACCAAAAGATATTTCGAAGACAGCTACAGATCATTTTAGATGCTCAGAATACTAACGTATTGATGTCTCTGGCTTTTGGTGCATCTTTGAAACAAACAAATAAAGGGAAAAAGGGTGTTATTAAGCCATGCCAGGCCAAGTTTTTGAAAAATCGTGTGTGTGAAATTTTGAGCCCTGCAACATGTTTTTTCACGTCAAGAAATTGTTTGTCATCTTTGGAAGAACACTTGTTTGCTTTCTTGAGCAGTGTTTGATGAGTAGATGTCTGTAAGCTAAATATGTAGCTAGGGCCAGCATTTGAATCGGCCATTAGCTTAGCATAAAGACTGAAATCGTGGCGACAGCTATAAGGCTCATAAGGTACTTCTTTGAAATTAGAAAGCGTTACTGGATTGTAGGCATTATGCCAAGGGGAAAACGTCCACTCCAACAAATACATAGCATGCCATGTATCATCTGATTTATATACATCACAGATATGTGAGCCAAATAATGAAACAAGGTTGGAAAGAACTGGTTTATTGAAGGTCTTCACATGTATTTATAGGCATGCCAGTCCAGGTATGTTGAAAAAAATTACTGGATGAGTCACTGGTTATTGGCACCATCTGCCACCCATTCTGCAGTGTCATATAGACAGAGGAACGTGTCTTAATTGATCAGCAAGAATCAGTCGATGCAGCAAGTGTTGCCGTGTCAAACAGCAACGGTGCCCACATTACTTACAACCTGTTTATCACTACATGAGCTATGGAGCTGGTACACATAATGAGATGTCATCTCTCTTTACAAATCATTTGATTAAATCAGCTGCTAGCTATATTGCTCTGCATGAAACTGCACATCCCTCTCTCTGTCTATTCCCCAGGCTGGTCAATCCACCACTGTTTTGTTGCCTCTTTCTCTAGTGTGATCCTTCAAATTCAGCAACTTTTACAACACTGATCTCAGATCTACCATCCACTTAAACAGAGCTGCTGACAGCCACTTACCCAAGGTGTAGGCTGATCCAAGGTCAGTTCTGTCAATCAGTTGCAGGCTTGAATTCTAATTAAGAGGCATGGCTTAGAAACAGCATTATAATAAATACCTTAAGAAGAAGAAATGAGACCGTTTGGAGAACTCTGTGAGTGGTTTAGTTGTTTTTTTTCATAGTGTGTATATAATATCAGCACGAACAATTTATCAGAAATACTGTATAGTTGAGCAAGTGGATACTGGGGGGAAGGTCTGAGCACTTATTGATCCACATAAATCCTTATATCGAAGCAATGGACAGGGAGGAAATTCATTGAAGATTCATTTTTAAGCAAATGAGAATAGACCAAACAAAAAAAAGTGCAACTCAATAAGCAGAAGCTGTCCAGAATGTTCCCCGTGCTCAGAGTAAAATATCATAATAGAAATGAATGGCAGCTACTGTCGAACACAGGTTAACTATTACGCTCTGAAAAACAGAACACAGTCAGAAAGACTTGGCAGTTACATTATCAGTCAGCTACTGCAGCGTTGTGTTTCTCCTATGTGCAAGTGAAATGAGAAAAACCACACAAACACAGAGAAGGGTATGAATGCAAATACAGACACAAAGATACACATAAAAAGCCTCACACACACAAGAACTCTCAACTCTCTGGTTAACAACTCTCTGCTCTGCACAGCGCTTTCAAAAGCAGCCCTGAAGAGAAAGAGTAAGAGGCAGAGACAGACACAAATAATGTGGGTAGAGAAATTTCTATTGTAAGAAACTGCCTGTCAGCAACAACTGTAACATGTTACAAAGATGGAGAGAGAGGGAAAAAGAAAAGAGCGACAGACTGCTGTTGCAAATAACGGCTAAGGGAAACAGAGATACGGGGAGAGGTGAGGAAAGAGAACAGAAAGAGAAAGACATAAGGGAGGAGAGGGGAGCTGAAGGAGACAACAACATGGGGGTGTCCCTCAGGGGCCATGGAGGCTGGGGAACAGAGGTATGGAGTGTCATAGCAACGCAGGGGAAGAAAGCGAGCAGTCAGCTTTCTTTGTGTGCACTACATAGTGAACGGACTCCAGGTATAGGATGAAGTGCTGTGTGGGAATGTGTGTGCATGCAGAAAACGTGTTTAGGCAGCATAAATGAGAAGTCGCAGGAGGAATTTTTAACTCTAAAATAAGGTGTCCATCATTTAAATAACATGAGTCAGAGAGGTAAAACCTACGACTGAATATTAATAGTAAGCCTTGGAAAACGTTTCCCCCAAAATGGGTGTGGTATTTTGGAAAGAAAGCCTTCACATATGTCGTAAGCACTTGAAAGGTAGAAAAAAAGGGAGCAACAGAGAGACTTGAATAAGCTGATGGTAAAGAAGGATGAAGAGACAGAAGGGCCGGAAGAGAAAAAAGAGCCATTGGCTCTCCTTTCATTTTTGTCTTCTGATGGCACTTGTACTGTCTCACAGCTGTCACTTCATCCCATTGCTCCCCCTTTAAGTGGCTGCTTGTAATGTTGGTGATTATCAGTTAAAGCTTATTTTACAGCTGTACTCCATTTCAATTACTCTGAATACAAGAGCTGAGGGTGAGTGGTTGAAATGCGGCAAAAAGATACAAGGGGAGCTGGAGAGGAGAGGGGGAGAATGTTGAAAGAGGGATGCTAAGAAGGGTGAGGATAAACAGAAATACGTGGTGACGTGTGAGGAGACAGAAAGAGAGGGAGGGAAAGTCAAGAAAGGATGGCAGTGGGGTTATTGCAAAGTGAAAGAGAAAGTGGGAAGACAGGTTGGGGAGAGTACAGGATGCAGCCAGAAAACAGTATGTACACTATATAACACAGGAAGACAGGGTGACAACAGAATAATCCACTGAAGTGTAGCTTCAGTTCCCTTCTCCCCAACTTATGTAGCTCCTGTCTTAAAAAAAGCAAGAACAGGAGAATATATTACCTGCCTCCTTGGCTACATTTTTTCCTATAGCACTTCTCTGTGATGCATTATACCACTAGGCACACAGTGTTATTTACTACATCCATTTTCTTGGTCAATGCAAGTCAGTCCAAATAAGTATGACAAATTAAACCCTGAAATGTTATCGAGTGCACACCAGCTTCTTGATGTTTCACTGTTAGCCTTATTCTTTCTTTCTGACATTATTCAAAGTCAGAACTTGTTAAGTGAGAGCATCATAAACCTGCTTCCACACATATATTCTCACCAAGGAGTTTCTCAGCACCTTCACTGTCAGCCCTGGACTTTTTAATGCATTGCTCAAAGGCAAACAGATGTTTCAAGGCGCCAGGCATCTCCAATGTTGATTGATATTTTTAACTCAGCAACCTCTCCATCACCAGTTGTCCTTACTTATGATGGGTAACCAACACTGCAGTACGGCACATACCCCCCTTTCACATTTTCAAATCAACACGGGCCAGTATGTGAGAAATTTGCTGTGATGACACCTTGCAGCGCTATCAGAAAACAGTGACAGTCTCAAACAGCAGCCTCAGTGATTTGCTTCTGTTCATTTGGTCCAATTTGCATCAGAAGTAGCCGGGACAGGGAGAAATTGTATAAGGTGACAGACGGCAGTCGGAGGGAAAAGAGCATGTAGATACTTATAATTTACACTGTGAGCTCTAGATTAAATTCAAAACAGTACGAACTTTATTGATGGACAAAAGGAGGGGATGTGTGGGCAAGCAGCGGTTAATCGAGCATTACGATGTGCTTAATAGCAACACAGTAACATTAGCGGCACACACACACGCTTAACAATGACATAGCAGCACCACTTAAGTCCACTCAGAACTATGTCCTCCCTGCGCTACACAGTGACCTGCAGACATGCTGACATACTTACTCATTCACATGTGAGCAATATTCGGTTGAAAAATAAAGCATGCACTCAAACGCACACACACACACACACACACACACACACACATATTCACTCACACATACACATAAAGCGAGAACTAAATCATGATAAAGAACACTCTGAGTTCTCCTCTCCCATTAGCAAAACAGGAACTCTGGAGGAGATAGTTCTTTAGAGCTAATGGGCCATACACTCTCTCTTGCACACACATACACACACGGGGCAGTCTTATTAGCCTTGTTTGACTTGGCTCGGTAGTTACAGTAGGGACATTATGTCATCCACGTCGCTTGGCTCTCACTCTTCACTGGATAATGAAATCACAGCAGAGGGCATACTGTGGTCACATAAAGTCCCTCCATGGTGGAGGGCGTGACACATGGATGCTAACGCATTATGTGCGGTAGAACATTTCTGGCTAGATGAAGATTTTGAAAAATGTTCGGACAACAACTTTTACCAGTTACTGAAATATGAAACTGGCTAATTGGCTGAAGAATTGGTTTAATGTATTATAACAACTGAATTTTGGCAAAGTTTGATAACAGATGTTTCTTATCTTTACTACAGACAGAGTACATCTAGCAGAGCGCTAAATTAAATTCCTTTCCAAAGCAAACATGAATTTTATTTTTAACATTTTGATGTAAATTGAAGGATGTATTGAATTAATGACAATGTATCTGATAGGCCTTTTCCGCAGCAGACATTTTAACTTGCCATTGTAGGAAAAGCACAGGTGTTAATGGTTATAACTAATGACATTAACGATGGCTCTGTTCTATTCAAGTGTCCAAGTAATACATAACATTGTTACAGTGACCTACCATTTACAATGCCAGCTAAATGGATTTCAGGCATTATTGATTTTATTATTTACACCTCTGCTTTTCCTACTATAAAATGTCAACATGCCTTCAGCAAAAAAAAAGCCAAGTACGACGAAACTAAAAACCTTTTCTCCATTAGGACAAAACTCAATTTTGTTAAAATGGAAAAGAAGTATCTCATGACAATAAAAGTTTTCTCATTATAAGAAGAACACCTGTAACAGTAAAGTAAAGTATCTAATATTTCTAATTGTAAGCAGATAAAACCACACATTATTTCTGATCCTGGACAGTCATATACTCACACAGTATATAACTCATAGGTTTTTTAAGCTGAAGCTATCTTGTAAAATAAAATTCACAATTCACTGGAGAGTTAAAAGAATAGTTAAAACAGTTTGGGAAATTTTGCTTTCTTCCCAAGAATTAGATAAGAAGACTGATACCACTTTCATGCATGTTGCTAAATATACAGCCAGTAGCCAGTTAGCTTAGCTTAGCAAAAAGACTGGAAACAGAGGGAAACAGCTAGCCTGGTTCTGTTTCAAATAAATAAAATTCACCTACCAGTACCTCTCAAGCTCACTTATTAACATGTTATTTCTCGTTTGTTTAAACTACACTACAGCTGCATATTTACAATACAGACATGAGAGTGATATCAATCTTCTTATGTAACTCTTGGATAGAATGCGACTAAGCTTATTTCCCCAAATGCAAAATAATAATATAATCATAATCCATATCAGACGCCGTAATTATATAATAATTAAAATTGTGTTGTTGCTGCTACTGCAGAGATGGGGGAGTGTGGCCATTTCAATTAGCTAATCGACTTCCTTTTAGAACTAGCATCTAACATATTGCTTTTTCTACGGAATACAGATGACATTGTCATTAGTATGCAGAAACTGCAATGCAGTTTGTCCATTCTGTTGTTCAACCACAGAAAGAAAGCTACGTTATAATGTTGCATGATTTCCTCAGTGAGAGTCTGTACTCCTTGTGTGTATGTGTGTGTATATATATATATATATATATACATACATACATATATATATATATATACATACATACATACATACATACATATATATGTATGTGTGTGTCTTTGGGTGGGTGTGTGTGTTTGTGTATATATCTGTGGTATAGATAGATAGATAGATCTATAGATTGTTGCTGATCTGTGTAGTTCCTTGTAGTGAGATGAAAACTTTGAATTTTTAATGAGATGTAAGAATTTCTTTTTTTTAATCAGTGTGGCAGCTCTGCATGTGTTTGCATACAATTTGGACATAATGGAAGCACAGTATTCACATATTCCCTTTTTAGCCTCCATTTATCTTCTCCATTCTTATGTGCCTTCTTCCTTTATTACTCTAAAACTTCTTTAACACCTCCACCACTATTTTTTATTTGACTTTTTCTTACATATCTGTATTTCTGTCCTCTATTTTGCTTTTCTTTGTTACCATCACAATTTATTCTTTTGCACCATTAACTCTTTATTTCATCTCTGTCTCTGTGTTCCCTACCTCTTTCTCTTCTCTGTCTTTCCTTAGCCCATACCCAAGTCTTAAAATCAAACTCTATCCTAGTTATTCTCTCCTTCCATCCCTCCATTTCATAAAATCATTCCCATCTTGCCCTCCCTCAATAGTGAGCTTAGTGGAGGTTGCATTATTGATAGGCATCTCTATCTGAGGTATCTGCCCCCCCCGTCAGTGTATGCCTGGCCTGATGCAGCTTGGCAGGTACTTAGGCCGACATCAATCTTTCATGCAAACACGGTACACACACACACACACACACACACACACACACATATACACAATTGTGCATATACGTATACAGCAGCTTCCCCAAAATGTTTGTGCATTGGGCACACAGGAGCAGAGGTGGCGATGGGAGGGAGGAGTGTAAAAATAACTCCCCCCCCCCTTGCCTCTGTGATTCTCCATCCAGAGGAGACTTTGATAAACACTAGGCTGCCATGAAACTCATGATCCATTTTCATCATGACACTGCTTCAGAAATAAAAGAACAGCACAAAACCTGCATCACATATGATAGAGGGAACAAAACAAATGGTGATGATAACCCTGCAGAAGAATAACATAACCTCTTGCAACGTCTCATACTCATCTTAACGCAGCAAAGATTAATTTCCTCTTCTTTCCACTTAAAGGACTGTGAATTCGAGCAGTGGAAATAAGACCAAATATATCAAATCATCAATTGAAAATGCTGAACTACATTCCAGCATATTTAATGTTTCTCTGTTTCACTGTACTTTGTCTATTTACCATATCCCCAATCCCTACAGATAGATAGGCAGAGACACAGAAAGACACAGGCGGCAATAGAGAAAGCTCAAATGGATGCGATGATGATGGACCTGTCAGAATGGCAACAGCAGCAAAGAGAGAGCTTTCTGATGTTTATCTAAAGGTGCTGGCACCTGTTTGTTGCAGTGAGCTGACAGACCACACCAAAACACCAGGAAAGACATGCATGCAGGCCGACAGAGAGAGAGTGAGCACTTATTCTCACTCCTCACACTAATTAAGATGCAAGCACACTCACAGATGGAGAGAGCGAAATTTTTGTTTGAATGAAGCAAACAGTGAAAATGCTATAAAAGAGAATAATCACATAATGTAGCAGGCGTAACCTATTGGAATTAAACATCACAGTGTGTATGTGTGTGTCTGTGAGCATGTGAATTATGTAGCAATCTCAGATAAACCCAGTGGTCTGGAAAGAAATGGTTGGGCTCAGCCTGAGTGGATAATGAAATCATAGGGTAATTTTCTCTGTCGCATTTAGCATTTCAGTGCCGGAAGATGTGCAGGTCACATTAAACAGATATCACAATGTTTTAAATGTATTTGTTTGCATTATGTCATGTAAGGTATTTGAACTTGGCAAGCTGATAAACTCAAGTGCCTCAGTTATGCTAAAATGGGTTGCTAACATACTTAGCATTTCACCTTGAAACTGAGGGGAAAAGCAGCTGGACAAATCCATACATTTAGAAATGTCAGTGTATTGATTCAGGGTCATTTTCTACATCACATTTGAAAATATATAGACTTGCATAAGCACTATACACTGTAGCCCAGAGGTCTGGAGGTATTTAAAACATCTGTTTGCCTTCAAGTCCACCACCAAAAACTGTTACAATCTAACACAGACAATTTTATGCAACAATCTGAGAAAAAAAAGTATATTCATACATAAATTCAAATATGTACAGGTATGTAATTAATGATTAAAATACAAATGAATTAAGGTGTGAATAATTTTGGCATTTTAATAATATAAAATACTAACCATATATACATGGTCTTCTATTTGCCATTGCTATACTTATAGTGCAAGTTGTTTACAAAAATATAAAAGGACCATACTTAATCTTGGCTATTTTGAAGGGCTACACCTTTAGCTGCAGACAGCTGCCAAGAGCGCAACACACTGCAGCCTGGAAGAGTTGCAGTTACCAAACCACTTCTTCAGTGACAAAAAAACTCTAAACCTTTAGGATAAGGCAAATATCTATCCATTCATCTATCTGCTAGCTACTGGTCCTTTTCAAGGCATATAGGCAATTATAGCAGACTAGTAGTACTTTTACTAGGCAATAGCAGGGAGATCGCAATGGATCTTAGAGAATACATAGCAAATGACCAAAGGTGTGAACTGGGCGGAGAACTGACTGGTTAATTGCAAGCCTCACTTTAAGGCTTAACTCTCTTTTTCCACCCATGGTCCAATCTAGCACCAATATTACTTTAGACTGATGCACAACGGATGTCGCAAGCAGATAAAGTTGAGGAAAATCACCAACTAGACAGTTTTCTTTCCTGCATAAACTTTTTCAAAGGTGGCTTAGAAATATGAATTCCTAATAATTAAATCTGATTCAACAAGCAACCTGTTTCTAAATTCTGGATCACCAACCTCATCAGATAATGTTCCCCTATGTTTGCTATCAAATTGACCTCTACCGAAGTAATGGGATCTGACCCTTTAGACTCTTTATGATAACACGGCTCAGGAGCTGTTCAAGGTATTGACAATGTCCCAGGTTGAGGTCAGGACGTTTGCTGCCATGCTGTGCATAGCCTGGGTGATGTTGACCTCTTCTGAGATGCTGGGTGACCCACAAAACTGCATGGAAGAGTAAAACAGTGCATAAAACAAACAGTCAAATATGGTGGTTAAAATATTCCGATATAGGGATATTTTGCCTATTCTGAGGGCGGGCACTTTCACAGGATCAGTAAAACAGGAATCAAATGTATGATTTCCGAGGAAGAGCAAGGAGTGATGAACAGAATGATTTTGACTCCTGCATCTGCCATTGGTAATCGCATCCTGTCTGTTGCACGGGTCTTTACTTCTGGTTTCTAATCTCGTGTTTCCAATTCCCTATGTATCTGTTTTCCATTCCTCACCACCTTAATTTCTTTCTTACCATTTTTCTCCTGTATTTCATCACCACTAACCCTTTCCTTTGTACCTATTACTGCCAATCTGTGTCTCTGTCTCTTTCTCTGTCAAAAGCTTTCAGCAACTTAACTAATCTGACCCCAAGCCCCCATGGCATCTCCTTGTGGCTTTGCTGTGCTGCAATAAGGACTTGGGTTACATTACACTAAGAGAAAGAGGGTTGAGAGTGGGGTTGATTGATGGATGATTGGAGGTAAAGAATAGCAGATAAGGAAAACTTTATACAGTGGATGGATGTAATATGAGGAGAGAGGGGGAAGAAGGTTGAAAGGACAAGGGGAGCAGGGAAGAGGGAAGACACTTGCACTAGACAGGTGCAGGCAGATAGCAGATGGTTGGCGTAAAGATTCAGGCCTAGAGTGAAGGCAATGAACAGGAGAGCCTTAATTTATGGCTTGGTTCCCTCAAGCCAGCAACCTAGCATAAGATTTTATAATGCTGATTTAACATTAGCACCTTGCCGAAGGCATCATAATCAAGCCACGCACTGAAGGAAACAGAGAGAGCTGTGGTAAGACACAGAGACACAGAGAGGACAGAGAGCAGCAACAGAGAAAGAGAGAGCTTTGTGTCATTTCCTGCCTTTGTCATGAGATAGACCATTACTCCTTACATGGCCCTGTTCTTTTTCAATCACACTGTGCTTTTACGTCTCTGTGCAAACCCAGACGTATTCTGTTCATGGTCAATGTCTGTCATTATTTCCTCCCCACCTCCTCTCCTCTTTTCTTTGCTCTGTTTTCACTCTCGTCATCACCTTGTTTGTGCCCCCCACTCCTTGGTTCAGTCTATCAGTGAATGTTCCCTCCTTGCTCTTCCCATTTCACCTATCTTTACGTACCTGGCTGTCAGTTCTCTCCTTAACATCCACCTTGTTTTATGACTCTGGTGAAAACAGCTAAAAACTGATGAAATCTCATCCCCTCTTTTATCATCCACTGCTTGTTATTCTTCTTATTTCACTAGTCATCCCCATGTGCTTTCTCTGTGGTTAGCAGTGTATCTCTGGCATCTATTCAACCACTCCTCCTGTTACTATGTTCGGTTCCCTCTCTCTGGCTATGCATCGTAACATTGATATCCAATGTACCAATTATTTCACTGTAGCATGTTGTGGCAGCATTTCTGCTCCAATCACTCACTCGAACATGCAATCTGTTACATGCTGCTTATAGAACATTGGGCAAACACTGAGGCCTACAGAGAGTGCCACACTCCCATACCACAGTAAATACTTTCAGCCTCATCTCACGCCAACCTTCCACCGCGCTGTTGTGACGGAAGGAAAGAACAGTGCAATCAGAAACAGTGCCGGATATTTGATGCATGCACGTAGTGAAATGAAATGAGTCTCATCATTTCACCAAAGGGCAGGAGGCTTTATAAAGCTCAGATATGGTGATGGCTTTAAATTACCTTTATTTTACTGTGGCATAATGCAGAGCTCAGATATGTACTGTTCCTACACAGCTGAGCGAAACTGAATTCATCAGAGAACAAACATTATCATGCAATATCTGCACAACACTGCCTTTGTTACTTGGGCTGTAACAGCATGGCCATAATGTGATAACCTAATGCCTATCATGTGATATCATAGAAACTATCTCAATGCACTGTATTGTAATATATTGGTGCAACAAGGATTATGCATATGTCTCTCTAATATTCTTCTTCCTCTGCTCTGCTCCCCCTGTTTTTTCCGTCATGGCTGTTGCTCATAATAGGAATCTGCCTCTGTCTTTGCTCACTCTAGAATTGGATCATGAACTCACTTCAGTTTGACATGTGTTTATGTGGGTAGGATCTTTCTGTCGGCTATCCAATCCAAAAAAAACCCAGCAAAAACAACAACTTGATATTGTTATAATAAACAGTACTAGACAATCAAGGACTACATGAACTGGATTTAATGTGCCAGACCTGCCTCCTAATTTTGGCTTCACTCCTTCAGGGGCTTACTGCCTTACCTGCTGATAGAAGACTGTTTGTACTATAATCAGAAAATAATAGAGTAATGTTCAGTGTTTGTAAAAAGTAACGTTTAAATAATTACGACAAACCTTTGCCCATCATATGTAGACGAAAAACAGGTCAGCTTATGACTAAACTGACACATGTAAGGAATGAGGGATATGAAACCAATACACAATTCACCTCATCCTATATTTATTTTCAGTTGAACTGATATTTGCATAATTAGAATCCCCACCTTCACTGAACTTGCATGTTTTCTTTCATTTTTTTGGCCTATCTGGATATTGTCACTGCAGGTCAGTTAGAAATGTAGGTTGGTAGCCTTGATTTTCATGTTAGCAATAATCCAATTCTGAGCATCCAAATATAAGTCTAGGTCAATCCATGTGATCAGGCAGGCCAACTAGGGCTTGGACATACTTGGCAAGGTAATATTGGTGTCCTGATTTACTAGAGTCAGCAATTTAGAAGCACTAGAAAGATTTACATCTTACATTTAAATAACAGTTAACTTTGTTCTCATTCATGCAGCTTTCAACTTCCATCACTTGCTTGCAGCTAATAAAAAAATCCCTGGGCTGTTGAAATGTGTTGAACCGACCAGAGCCATGTTAGTGCCACAGTTATCCAGAAAGCATCCTGACACCTGTCACCAGCATCACACGTGTATGCGTGTGTTTTCATGTGTTTGTGACTGACAGAAGCTGGAGGTTGAAGCAAGTTGTATGTGTGCTGTCCTAGTTTAAGCAGCACTGCACATATAAAATAGGGCCTCAAGTTTATAATTTAAAGTATGTCATAAATTGAATGTCAAATGAGTTCTGGGATCTGATGCTAATGCAACGCTTATTTTATTAGTTTAGTAGCAGCTAATATATATTCATGTAGGGTGTAAAATGTTTGTCTATGCAAAAAAAAAAAAAAAAAAAAAAAACACTGGCTTATACAACACATGCAAAACCATGATGCTCACTTACATGTGCATACACCCACACACAAACACAAAGACAATAAGCAAGAGAGTAAGAGATCGAGAGGTAGTTTTTAGTTAGAGTTATAGAGGAGGTTGAGCAGGAGTTCTTCAACAATGACATGGGAACGTGAAAAGACAGAAATGAGGCTTTCGTTTCCTGCTTTATTTTACTACCTGTCTCTTCACAACTTGCTCTGATCTGCCATCAAACGGAGTGAGCTGATAACTGCGTTTTCAGGTTAGGAAAGTGAGATGGCATGAAAAGAGCAAGGGACAGTGGTTGTTGTGAAATATAGAAAGAGTCTTATTTTGTGCATTTCTGCCTCTTCTTTGCTCTCTACTTTGTAAGTGCTTAATTTTACAGTGTTAAACAGTTTTAAGCTATATTCCAGTAAAAAGTATGGCACCTATGAAATCCAATATCATCAAGAAGCCAGGGGATTCATTGAAATAGATGGTATAGGTTGGCATAGGTTTGAATTTTGCCTAGATTTAAGGACATGTTTCAGACAGGTTCTACTGTGTTAAACAACATTACAGAATATATCAGCATGACATTTGTTTGCCACGATAGTTGGTCGAGACTGCCGTGTAGATCTACATTGAGAATTATTATAAAAATATGTCCTTATCGAGCACAAGTAAAAGGGAAGTGATTAATTCACCATTACTATGGATAAGCATCAAATCTTTTTTGACTCTGAACACCTTGGTACTTGAGATGCTCAACAGATTTTTGTTTGTTCTCATACAATATAGGAAAAAGAACTACAAGGCAGTCTTTTTGGCGTAGTTTATAAAAACAGCAATACGATATGATATGATATGAAGGTCCTCTGTTCAATAGCACAGCCAGAAGAGCAATCATAAAATATTTATAGATACAAGAATGACTATGGCGTTGACAGGACTAATTTATTGAGTCTATCAGTGTAAAACAAACACAGACAAAAGTTTCAGTTTACAGAACTTGATGTGAAATTTACTTAAAGTTTGCCTAAAGTCCATGTCAATAATTAATATTATATTAACACCTTAGATTGCAGCCCACAAATTACAATTTAATTTTGTTGTACATTTGAGGTACTGAAAACAATAGAGTATTAATAACTGCTAAGAAGAGAGGTCAACAATTCTGCATAAAGGCAGATGTAGAAATAAATTAAACTTTTTTTTTAATTACCAAGAACAGCACCTAAATAACCATGGATTAGCGGGATATCATTACTGGATAAAAAGATGGGGAGTGTATAATTATGTATAAAGGCCTTTTCTATAAAATAGTTATTTATACATGCTTTGAAAGTTATGATATACTTACAAAAAAATGCTACTATAGAGGTGTAGTTTTCATGTTGAAAAATAAGGTAAAAATGTTTATTAAACCCAAAGATGCCCTATAGTAGATACAGATATACAGGACTCAAAGCATAGACTGTTGTTATGAGAAAGAAAATGCCTGAAAAACTGTTGACTGGATACCTCAACCTCGACACATGTCCAACTATTAATTTTCACATTATGAATTTTTTTCACCATGGGAGTTCATTCTTAGAGAAGTTGGTTGTGCCAGAAAAAGTGACACTAACATAGATATATCATCCAAGAAGAGGAAGAACTTCTTTTGGCATATATGCTGTGGGCCAGTTTCATAAAAGGGCGCCACCTTGGAACTCAGGATCCAAATGTAGTAATAGGCCACACCCATCGTTATGGGTGTATGCTGCATCTTCATACAATGCAGCAAAGTAACCTGTGTGCGAGACCAAGCTGACAGATGGTCCAGTAAAACACTGAAGATGAGCTGAGGCAGTTAGGAACTTGGTCGCTAGTGTTAAAGACATCCTGTAATTAGCTAAAGTGTTGGGTCTGTTTAGGATTTTGTCCAGTTGGTGGTCCTGGACGAAATGTCAGGAGACCATCAAGGTCGTTATAGGATTCACCTCCGAGGGACCACGACTGTCTGCTTCGTACCAAATTTCATGGCAATTCATTCAATGGTTGTCAAGAAACTAGTTAATGGCCAAGCAGCTTGTGTAGCCACTGGTTAAAGATGGATCTTTGTGAGGAGTCTACATTGAACCTATACATTTAATATTGAATTCTAAACCAAAGAACCAGGGCGAGGTCATCTGTTCTTTTGATTGTAGTGATGAGCCAGAAGGGTATGAAAACGGGTATTCAACAATGGCAAAGCTACAAGGGTTTGAAAAGGATTTGTTGGCTCCTCTGCCTCTGGAGCATTCATGGTTCATTTCCAGCTCCACTTTCTATGAAATAGAGTACGTTACCTCCGGCCGTGACTTGAACACCAGAGATCTTAGTTGGTTCTTAGAGCCTCTTCACTGTGAGGTGTGATCAGTTGAGAATTATGGTCAAGGGGTTAAATGGTAAATGACCCTACCACACTCCCTTACTGTAAATGTATAGATTGTGTTGAACCAATTGCCCTTGGGAGAATTACTGACCATTTTGGTGTAAAAAGAAGGCTTCTTTGGTTATGATTGTATAACTACAAGAAAGTAAGGGCGTGCATGTACAAGCAAGTGTGCATAAATATGCGTGGGCAAGTGTGTGTACATGTGTGTGGAACTGTGATGTTTTGAGACCACTGCATGATGCATACACTCAAAAATCTGTTTAGTTGCTTCCCTGCAGAGCGTCTCTTATATAATGGCAAAGTGCTTCAGTACAATTGCAAAAAAGAAAAAAAAAAGAAAAAAAACACTGAATTCACAAGCATACGTGCTCTTGCATAGTCACTCTCTTTCTTACACACACAATAGTGTAATTCTTATCATATTATCGAGTCCATCACCCTAAGCTGAAGTACTCCAATTTTACCAGTGGGTGAAAATAATTGTCCATGCTTTTGATTATGACAAACATCTCCTCTGGAAACCTAATACAATACCTTAATGGTTCCATTACTGTATTTACTGTGGTGGTTAGCAACTGTTCACCCACATGCTTAGCATCTGCTTTGTCTTACCCACTCACAAATGGTTTAGGTGCAGGTGGGAAGGTGGAGAGCCTACAGTTTTGAGTATATCACGCAATAGTGCTGCTTACACACAGGCATAAAGCATCCCTGACTCTGACAAACACACACACACACACACACACACACACACACACACACACACACACACACACACACACACACACACACACACACACACACAGACACACACTCATATATCTTCACGCCACAACACAATCAGACTCAGCAATTACAGTGATTTGCACTTGGATATTTTCCAGGAATGAACTCCTGATACAACTTCCCGTGCATATTGAAAATTACTGAGATGATGAATATTTCAAGCCCCAGTGCAGTAAATAACACGGATCCTTGAGATGTAAAGTCTGTTATGTCAGCCTGTGATTTAAAAATGAATGACAATACGAAAATAGTCTAAATTCGAGTCTCATTACATGGTCTACAAGTGTCTCCCTCCACCCTTCAGATAATAATTAACTGCACTATTCCCATTTATTGACCAGGCTCCTATATGATGTGGTCCATGGATGATATCTATACCACCACCTATTAAATCTATGGAACCACACGCCTGTATAATCGCCTATAATAAAGACACGGGCCTACATCTATGTGTTTGATCGCTCTTCTCTGTCTCACCTGCTCGTTCGTTGCAAGCTCTTTCTCCAGCTGTCGGTGTTTGTTGTGCCACACCAAATAGTGGATAGGATAACGACTCTTCTCCGGAGTTTTCTTGGCAGAAATCATCCTCGGATCATACTTTGTCTCCTCCTCTTTCTTCACTGTGGAATGTAAGGATACTTTGTTATTAATTTATGCTATATAATCAAGCCTCTCATCCTTTATCGGCGGTGATGACCAAAAGGCGTAAGGGGCAGCCTTACGCGTCAGGAACAGTGGATGATTCCTTAATCACTCTGCTTAGAATAAACGGCTAAGCCCAGTGAAAATCATTTGTGGAAAGAATCCCCTCGGCTGATTGTCTCCGTGGATTAGGCTACACCTTTATTTCTTAACCTACCGCTCCTCCACCTCTTGCCTCCCCCTCTCTTTCTTCCCTGCCCACTCTAACACTCCTATCCTCCTCCTCTCCTCCCATCCGGTGGTGACTGAGAAAGATGCGTTGACAAGCTGCAATGAAATGTGCGCACACTCCGCCAATCATGAAAGCAGACTCCGCAGCCTCATGGAAGAGCACTGCAGAAATCATATCCAAATGTTTAGAGGGAAACTACATAGCATGACCGTCTGCGAGAATCCTATAGTAGTGATATGCTGTGGCAAAATTAAAAGCATTAATAAATTAAAGTTCAAAACCTTTAGTACTTTATGTTATACGTCCTGACTCGAATTTTATTCATAACACCTTGACTAAATAAATAAGCAAATAATAAATAGCGCATAACACGTGCTATTTATAATTTGTTATATTTGATTTGATTTAAATCTAAACTTTGTCTTCGATTGTCTTTGTCTCTCTATGTCAGCCCTGTGATAGGTCGACCTGTCCAGGGTGTACCCCGCCTCTCGCCCAATGTCAGCTGGGACTGGCTCCAGCTCCCGGTCGACCGACCAAAAAAAAAAAAGAAAGGATAAGATGGATATCCAGGTTCCCATGTGGAATTCAATCCGTGTTTTGAAGTTTTGTGGTTTTCTTTTTTTTTCCGGTCAATATTTGGAATCGTGTGTTGCTATGTATACGACATAAACAAATAAAAGAAAGCAACAATACTAAAAATTACAATAACAACAACAATAATAATAATAATAATAAAGGAAATGACAGCCACAGAAAATGTTACATTTATTTCTGTGTTTAATATCTTTATCTGATATCTCCCAAGGCTCATAATGAACCTAACCCTTCTGTAAACAAATAAGTACATAAATAGCTTTTTGTTAAATGAATGTGCCCTTAAGTATGTTCATAATGAGGTCAAAAAGGGACCATATGAGACTCGCATCTGTGACTAATTTGCTAGTTAACTGACAAGGGCTGACTTCACAGATGCAAAATATCTGCTTTAAACGTTAATATTAAACCAATTCTGTTTCAAGGAGATAATGATAGTAGGTATAGGTCAATAGGATGAATTACATTTAAGACATGCTTATAAATGTCTGACAACATTTTGGTCAGTGGATATTAAACGTGTTGGTGAATTGACTTTTCTGTACTTAGGATTCTCCGTTTTGATCTCACTGCGACATCCATCTCACCTTTTAAAGAATGACAGGATTATTTTCTGATTTTTTTGCCCCCTCCCTGCCCCTCCATAGGTAGGCTGCAGAGATGTTGGGTGTGTGTGCGGAAACTCACAGGTAGAAAGCTGCCGTCTCTCGGTGAGTTGCAGGCAATGCGGCGAACAGATTTAGTAAATATTCCTTTACGTGGGCTCATACAGACAGTCAGATTAACTATGTCCACAAAACTTGTCACTAGACTCGGAGTTCAGTAGTGAACGTGGGCGAAGAGACCGCAGGAACAAACGGGAAATTCAACTGTCAGCTGGCCGGGAAAGCCGATCACACCACCCGGCTTCCGGGGATTCAGGGGCCGCATCGGTTGACGGCAGACGTCGGTCGGTAGCTCGGGGGGAAAAAGGGCGAGCAACCACACCATCGCCGACATCCACCTCTAGATTACAGTCACTTTTCGAGATGTCAAGAAAGCTGCAAAGGACAGAGGTCTGCGCCGACTGCAGTGCGCCAGGTAGGCAGGGGGAAAATACATCAAAATAGACCAGTGTAGTGAAACAATACGTCGAGAGGGCGATTTGGTGGGACCACGGGGCCGAGGCTGCTGTCCCTGTCAGCGGGTCCGCAAAGCAGGAAAACGGCCAGGGCCTCCAAGCGTCGCTTAGGCCCAAAATAAACAGTGAAAATAGGCGTTATCATAGCGGGGAATATCCTTAGCCAGTAGCGGCTAAATGTCAATGTACCCAGCTGAGCTGCTAGATATGTATAGTTATTTGACCGAGACCATATGTGAGGGCGACCAGTTTGTTTGCTGCAGTGGAAGATGTGAGTGTCAGATTTATGTCGCCTCACCACTTGGAGAGACGTTTGTTTTGATTTTCTTGACCGGGACAGACTTCTTAACACGTTAGCTTAGCCTGGCTAACGAGCTGGCGATTTTGACTCAGTGTACGGCTGGCTATTAAGAAACATTTAGCTTAAACCTAATGAACAAACATAAAGTTTCATTGTTATATTTCAAAATCGTTGTTTTATTGTAACAACATGACTGCGGCATTTTTAGTTTGAGTGCTGGCTAACGTTGCTAGCCTAGCGACGACGTTAGCTACTCTAGCTAACTTTTGCTAAACGGCAAGTTGTTGCTAAACTGATTCAGCTAAAGCGTCAGCTACCAGCCAGACGTTTTAATATTACCTGATATTAATTTTTGATAATTCACGTATATTTATTATTTAAAAAAAAACTTTTACAGAATCTAATTTCTTGGGTGAACCACACTCTTTTAAACAGTAATTTTAGTATCCTTCACAGTTTTCAAATGATATAGTCACTAACGCTCACGGAATTTACCGGAGCGAATTAATTTGAACATCGTAAAGTGGAATATTTAACCTGATTCAACGTGAAGTTGAAAAGAAGAAATATGTTCAAGTTCACCTGCCAGATAAGAGTATGCATATCGTTGTGTATGACATAGATATGACTACTGCAATGAACATCCATATTTTTTTAGGTTATGTTCACCTCTTTTCCCAGTCTGTTTTTGTCGGAAAGGGAGGTAAGGGGGTGCTGCCAAAACAACCTTGGTATCCCCCTCCCTTGCCCCTGCCTTGCATATGTAGCCTCACATGCCCCCATGTTTAGTTTGAAGGACTTGTTTACTTGGTTATTAGTGCCCCTTTGTGTGTGTGTGTGTGTGTGTTTGTTTTTGTGTATGCGTGCTCTTTGCATTCATTCATGTGTACATGCATTACAACAGCTGCTCTCTTCACAGCTGCTCCCCCTGATATCAGTGTGTGTGTGTGTGCGTTGTGTGTGTGTGTGTATTCATGCATGCATCAAGTGCATGTAAGTGTGCATATATTTGCTTTGATATTGCAGACTGTGTTAGTTGTGAGCCGTCATCACATCAGGGTCCTGAGGGCATAAACATGACCCAGACTCTGTGACGAGCCTGCTAGTGTCAGTAGACTGACATTGGCCTTAGCTGCTTCCCCTTCCCATCCTCATCTCATTCACACTCATTGATTCCTATTTAACTAGTATGTTTCTTGGTGTGTTTATATGTGTAACAGCATACAGAGCATATGTGTAAGAGCATTTGGAAAAGTGTACAGACCCTTTACCTTTTTTACATTTTGTTATGTTGCAGAATTATAATAAAATAAAATAAAAATAAAATAAAAATAAAATAAAAATAAAATAAAAATAAAATAAAAATAAAATAAAAATAAAATAAAAATAAAATAAAAATAAAATAAAAATAAAATAAAAATAAAATAAAAATAAAATAAAAATAAAATAAAAATAAAATAAAAATAAAATAAAAATAAAATAAAAATAAAATAAAAATAAAATAAAAATAAAATAAAAATAAAATAAAAATAAAATAAAAATAAAATAAAAATAAAATAAAAATAAAATAAAAATAAAATAAAAATAAAATAAAAATAAAATAAAAATAAAATAAAAATAAAATAAAAATAAAATAAAAATAAAATAAAAATAAAATAAAAATAAAATAAAAATAAAATAAAAATAAAATAAAAATAAAATAAAAATAAAATAAAAATAAAATAAAAATAAAATAAAAATAAAATAAAAATAAAATAAAAATAAAATAAAAATAAAATAAAAATAAAATAAAAATAAAATAAAAATAAAATAAAAATAAAATAAAAATAAAATAAAAATAAAATAAAAATAAAATAAAAATAAAATAAAAATAAAATAAAAATAAAATAAAAATAAAATAAAAATAAAATAAAAATAAAATAAAAATAAAATAAAAATAAAATAAAAATAAAATAAAAATAAAATAAAAATAAAATAAAAATAAAATAAAAATAAAATAAAAATAAAATAAAAATAAAATAAAAATAAAATAAAAATAAAATAAAAATAAAATAAAAATAAAATAAAAATAAAATAAAAATAAAATAAAAATAAAATAAAAATAAAATAAAAATAAAATAAAAATAAAATAAAAATAAAATAAAATAAAATCGTATCAATCTATATTTAACACCCCAGTATGACAAAGCAAAAACAGAATTTTATTAATTTTTGCACATTTATTGAAGGAAAAACTTGAAATATGACATTGACACTTAAGTACACCTATATGTTTCTTTTGGATATTAAAATGGTTATTTATGAATCAGACTTTTATAAATGTCAGTGTAGAAACTTACCAGTTACCAGTCAAATGTAAATGCATGTAGCATTTACAGTTTTAAAGTTTTCCAGACTTTAAATGATATAATTCACCATTTATACTCAATATAATATAAGTTTTTATGCAGGCTTAAGTGACAGTTATAAAAACAAATGTCAATGCCGTATTGACGAATTAGGCCAACTTTAGGCTAAATTATGTCATGCTGCAGAATTGGCCAATACACTGCTGCCAATAGTTTATCCAGGTCTAATAGCTTAATGGTGTAACCTCATATTGATCCAGTGAGCCAACCAGATAGCATAGCCTGTGGGAGTTTTTATATTTATTACACAGATTAAGGAATTAAATTGCTGCAGTCCAGCCTTTAAAGCCTACGGGCTACTGTTCTAAACTAGGCTATAGCTCTTATCAGAACCGCTTTGCATCTGCTGTTACGTTTTCTGCAGGAAAAATAAGTTACAACATGTCAGTTCATCTGATGATGGACTGTTTTAGCTCCATTAATACCCTAAGCCCAGACAGTTTTATCCCAGCCTGAGAGTGGCTACTGCAGATAGTAGATGTGTGTGTGTGTGTGTATTCATGCATGCATCAAGTGCATGTAAGTGTGCATATATTTGCTTTGATATTGCAGACTGTGTTAGTTGTGAGCCGTCATCACATCAGGGTCCTGAGGGCATAAACATGACCCAGACTCTGTGACGAGCCTGCTAGTGTCAGTAGACTGACATTGGCCTTAGCTGCTTCCCTTCCCATCCTCATCTCATTCACACTCATTGATTCCTATTTAACTAGTATGTTTCTTGGTGTGTTTATATGTGTAACAGCATACAGAGCATATGTGTAAGAGCATTTGGAAAAGTGTACAGACCCCTTTACCTTTTTTACATTTTGTTATGTTGCAGAATTATAATAAAATAAAATAAAAATAAAAAATCGTATCAATCTATATTTAACACCCCAGTATGACAAAGCAAAAACAGAATTTTATTAATTTTTGCACATTTATTGAAGAGGAAAAACTGAAATATGACATTGACATAAGTAGTCAGACCGTTTGCTATGACGCTTGAAATCTGGCTCAGATGCCTCCCATTTCTGTTGATCATCGTTGGGATGTTTCTGTACCTCGATTGGACTCCACCTGTGGTAAATTCAGTTGGTTGGGCATGATTGGAAAGGCACACAGTGGTCTATATAACTCAGTCTATATCTCGCAGATGACAATGCATATCAGAGCAAAAACCAGGCCATGAGGTCAAAGGAACTGCCTGCAGAGCTCAGAGACAGGATTGTGTCGAGGCACAGATCTGTGGAAGGCTGCAAAAAAAAAATCTGCTGCATTAAAGGTTCCCGAGAGCACATTGGTCTTCACAGTTCTTACATGGAAGAAGTTTGGAACAACCAGGACTCTTCCTAGAGCTGGCCGCCTGGCCAAACTGAGCAATCGGGGGAGAAGGGCCATGGTAGGAGAGGTGACAAAGAACCTGATGGTCACTCTGTCTGAGCTCCAGAGATCCTGTGTGGAGATGGGAGAAACTTCCAGAAGGACAACCATCAGACAGATAGTACCCTCTCCTCGGTGAAAGATGCATGAAAGCCACTTTGAGTTTGCAAAAAAGCACCGAAAGGACTCTCAGACTGTGAGAAACAAGAATCTCTGGTCTGATGAAACCAGAATTCAACAATTTGGCCTCAGTTCTCAACGTCATGCCTTGAGGAAACCAGGCACTGCTCATTATCTGCTCCATCCAACCTGACAGAGCTTGAGAGGATCTGCTGAAAAGAATGGCAGAAAACCCCCAAGTCCAGGTTTGCAAAGCTTGTCACATCATACCCAAGAAGACTCGATGCTGTAATCGCTGCGAAAGGTGCTTCAACTTAGTACTGAGTAAAGGGTCTGAATAAGCATGGTAATGTAATATTTCAGTTTTTCCTTTAATAAAGTTGCAAAAATTTCTAAAATCCCGATTTTGTATTGTCATTATGGGGTACTGAATGTAGATTGATGAGGGGAAAAATAATCTTTTGTGATTTTTAGCATAAAAGACTGCAACAACAAAAAGTGAAGGGGTCTGAATAGTACTGAATGCACTGTACACATTTTAGGGATCTATCCTTTATCAGAGATAGAAATGTCTTGAATCTTCAGATGTTTAATTTTTCTCATTTTTAAATACGTTATTGGTGTAATATTTAGTAAAACTTGGACTTCTGTTGCCTTGGCTTTGACCTTCAATTGAGCTTGCCATTGGTGGCATATTATCAAATGCTCTGTGCATGCATTCTTTGATTAGTGAGTAACAGTTCACAAAGGCCTGAGATATGGGGAATTATAGGACAACCCAGCATGTAGACTATACAGTTTGTGTATGATCAGCTTTAGCCAGGTATTTGTTATATAGCATCTTCCAAGTGTGGGTAAAGCAATTCCCAAAAGATGGCTGATAATTCATGTATTTTCTCTTCGTATAACTGTATAGTAACAAAATACCTATATTAAAAATATTACTGTTGAGATTTAAATACTGTATATGATTGTAAGAAAAATGAACTATTATTGCAAAATTCAGTTTGTTGTAATTGCCCGTACCTTTCATTAACTCAATATTTTCTTCAGAAATTCAGTTAATTACAAAACTGTTTTGCTAACACAGCTATTTGACTTATTATAAAGACGCATATCCCATAAAATGCAAGCCTGCTTTGCTGTTAATGTGCATTGTACTGTACAATTCTACACCTCTGTGAATTCTAAAAGACATATACATCTGTTTGGAATCTTTAGTGATAGAGGATCATTGTACTTTACTCTTTATGCTGTTTTTCATCTTTATGCCTGTCGCTCTGTGTGTATAGATATCCACATATTTCATTAAACATTTTTACTGCAGGGAACATATGTTTGACGTAACCTTGAATTAAGACCGGGCAGGGTGGAACCGTAGCTAGAGCACATATCTTTCTGGGAGAAATTGCACCATAGAGTCTGGTTTTAGTAATCTGTAATTTAGGCCGCACATTAGACTGCTAGGATGTTGTGGTGTTTATTGTATGATGAAGAGAGTTTTTCATGCAGCCCCAACAAAAGTGAATGTTGTGATGAAGGACGTAAGATTCTTGCTGAACCTTTTTACAAAGATTGTGCTACCATCCATCTGTTTGTCTGTCAGATCCGGGCTGGACCAGTATCAACCGAGGAGTCTTGATATGTGATGAATGCTGTTCGGTCCATCGCAGTTTAGGGCGCCATATCTCCATAGTCAAGCACCTGAGGCACAGCGGATGGCCTCCTGCACTACTGCAGGTAAGGTTGAGAAATGAAAATGAAATACAACTAGCTAAGGGCTGGAAAAAGTAAAGGAAATGCAGTATCTGAGGCCCAAAATACTGCCGCAGAGGGTGAGGACTACTACAGAAATCTGACTCAGCACAGGATGCTAATTCATCTCACTTTTTCTATCTGTTAAATTCAGTGCCAAACCCTGTTTGTGCATATTTCTTTTTAGCTTTTTGGTCATTCTAAAAGCAATAAATTCAGAACCTAGAGTTTTACAGTAGGGCTGCAAAGTGACAATATTCTTGTGATGGCATTAATTTTCTTGTACGTGGTGTACCATCACTGAGTCACGACTGTGTGTGTGTGTTTCAGATGGTTCAGACCTTAGCCAGTAATGGAGCCAACTCCATATGGGAACACAGTCTCCTGGACCCTGCTCAGGTGCAGAGTGGTCGTAGGAAACCCAACCCCCAGGACAAAGTCCAGTAAGTATACTCGCTTTGGGCTCAAGAGACACAGAACTATCACGCTATGACACATCCCCTCCCCTGTCACCTTTGTAGGGGAACATTTTTGTGTCTGATGCACAGGAATGTTACAAAACCTTTCCAAACATTTATTGGTATTTTCACTACTAAAGAGGAGGTTGCATTCAGTTTTTCCTTAATTCCTCTAAACAGTTTTCTCTTACTCATGATCACAGTCCTAATTGATCTTGTTCTGCTCTAATAGGGCATTGTGTATAACTAAATGCAGGATAGGTTTCGCCAGCATAGCGTTGTAGTGCTTTTTGGTTGAAATATGGCTATGGGAGGGTCATGAGATCGAGAATTGGAACTGTAGGAAAAAATCAGCTCATTTCAATTAAGTTACCAAATGTCTTAAAAGTAACTGTATTGTAGACTGTGCAGGAATCCAGTAATAACCTGTCAATTCTGGCTCATTCTGGAGATCAACTACCTCCACCATCGGGAGGGAATTCCTATATTTTTCAACAATGTCTATAATTAGCAAGTAAAATGTGAAGGGACTATGCTTGTGACTTGCTGAGAAAGAGCAATCCTGTTGGTATCTAGCCCTTTACTCAAGACATTTTTATGATAAGAGGTCAGGTGGGCTTTTTTGTGGTTTTCACCTAGCACAAAGAATCAAAAGGATAAGGATAAATCAAAGAACAAACTGGTTTTCAGTTCAAATACAAATCACTTGTTTGAAAATAGTTCACAACTCATGCAAAATTCATACATTTTCATACCATTCCGTGTCATTTTTCCCCATGGTATTTCACTTGGAACATGGAAGATGGTGTCATACTTGTCTAATCAAATGGAAAATAGAATGGTACCTTCTTTAGGTTATGAAAGGACAAACCATAGTACAAAGGCGCAAACCTTACCTTGTGTCAGGTTTCAAATCCCACAGGGACCTGTGCTAACACAGGTTTTGTGTACATTTTTATACACTCATGTTGCTGAGGGACATTTGCAAAAAGAGGAATCCAAAGTGGCTATCAGAAGAAAATTTAATGCATAGCATAACTTAATTTTTAAACTGACAGGAATTGTGGTAACACATTTTATCGTTAGATTAACCTGTTTTTCCCTTGAGGTCTGGATTTGTGTTAACCATCTTACCTTCTCCTCCTGTGCAGTCCCACTAAGTCAGAGTTCATTAGAGCCAAATACCAGATGCTGGCCTTTGTGCACAAGCTGCCCTGCCGCGATGATGATGGTGTCACCACCAAGGACCTCAGTAAGGTGAGGGCTCAGTCTTTCACAGCTGAGGGGCAAGACATTATGAGTTCATGTTAATTAGCCTATACAGACATAGCCATAATGTAGAACAGCATGTGTAAGCACAAAGGATGTTTCTTTTATAGATGTCAGTGGAGGCCTTATACATAAACACGCATGCTCATGTACTTGTGTGTGTGTGTGTGTGTGTGTGTGTGTGTGTGTGTGTGTGTGTGTGTGTGTGTACTCATGCACTTGCTCACACAAACACACGCACATGCACACTCACTGGTAACAACCCCTGGCAGGGAGTTTTTTGAATGACACAGCAGGATGTAATAATGATCTCTGACGCTCTGGAGCTCCACTGGGCTAATAAGGGGATTCTGCCTGTTTTTGTCTCTCCACGAAGTTTAATATTTCCACCACCATCTCTCTATTTCTCTATTTCTCTATTTCTCTCTTTCTCTCTTTCTCCTTTATCCCTGTCCTCTTTGTTTCTCTGTTAGCAACTTCACTCAAGTGTGCGGACAGGGAGTTTAGAGACATGTCTTCGGCTCCTGTCCCTCGGTGCTCAGGCCAACTTCTTCCACCCGGTCAGGAAAAATGACTCACTTCATCTAGCAATTCGCCATGCTGTTCAGTTGTTCTCTTTATGCCAGGTCTTTTGTCCTGATTCTATGTGTGCACCTGACCCCTCCAGGAAAAAGGCACTACCCCGCTCCATGTGGCAGCCAAGGCAGGCCAGATCTTGCAGGCTGAGCTGCTAGTGGTGTATGGTGCAGACCCCGGGGCACCTGACATTAATGGACGTACGCCTATGGATTATGCAAGGTACAAGACAATGGAAACACATTTCTTTAATAACACAGTTGCCATTCAAATGGAATCTCACATCAAACTTACTATGTGAGAATGTAAAAGAAAAAGAGTTCAGTAAGGTAAAAACAATAAGAAAGTAGTATAATCTGTGTTTTGTGTGCTCCAGGCAGGCAGGCCATATAGACTTAGCAGAGCGGCTTGTGGAGTGTCAGTATGAGCTGACAGACAGGCTAGCCTTCTACCTGTGTGGACGGCGTCCAGGTAACTCACTGCACCGGTTCACATGCAGCTCACATGCCCTTAAATATGGGAGTTAATCTCTCCTCTCCTCTCCTCTCCTCTCCTCTCCTCTCCTCTCCTCTCCTCAGATCACAAGAATGGCCATTATATCATTCCTCAAATGGCAGACAGGTATGGGCCTTCAGGTTATTGTTTTGTGTGGTTGGTGTGGTTTGATTGCATGAAATATCTTTGTTAGTATCCTTGAACTTTGCAGCTACCTGACTTTTTATACTTCTGTGAATGCTTCTTTTCACTGCATCTCCCTGGCATCGATTAATTGATACTGATACAGTTTAGTGTTCTGACCAGAGGGTGGCACTATAGTATATGTAACCCCACCCAAAAAAGGAGTTAGATAAAGGAGGTCTTTGGCATCTCTATCAAAGCTGGCTGTTTGATTTAAATGCTGATCTAAGCTATTACAGGTACCTTTGATGATTTACATACTTGTGGTGTGCTTGTTTTATTAATCCTAAACTGCAGGTTTGATTTGGGAGGAGCAGAAGTGCACAGTCAGGCCATGATAAATCAAGTTCAGTATTATTTTGCTTAGCCTCTTTCAAACATTTGATCAGTGCTGGGTTTTCTGAGCTGAGGCAAAGAATTAGTTTAAAAATGTGTGCAATTAAAAAATGTACATGTAATTCAGCTAAACCAGGCACACCTCAAAATGTATTTGTTACTTAAATGGGTCTCGCTTCTGAGCTGCCATCTAACTCCACTTGCATCTGTTCTGTTCTGGTGAATGGTTCCTCTTGACAGTAACAATTAAAGCTGTTTTGATGTGGCTTCTCTACCCCTCTTTCTGTCTGTTTCTTCCTTTTTCTCACTCGTTTTCTGTTCTCTCCATTTCGCTGCGCTTGGTGGAGCCAGAGCTCGTCCTAAGTGCCCGACACAGAGGTATCTTTACTTTCCTTGTTCCTTTTGTTTCCCAAAATCTCTTCCTTCATTTCAATCCTCTCTCTGCTACCCCGTCTTTTGTATGTTTCCCTGTTGTTTACTGGAACAAGACAACCTCCTCTTCAACAGTTAGTTCTGAGGGAAAAATTTGAGATGACTAGTGGCTGTTAGGCAATAGAAGTTCAGAGGGCTCCTTTAGTAAACAAGGTGATGCTGTGCTCAGTAGAATCACACCAGAAGTTTCCATATATTCAAATTGGGTATTAGCATATATCCTTATTAAGCATTTCTGGCCACAAAAAACAAGAAATAAATTAAGTCTACCTCAAATAAAATTTAAAATAAAATAATGCAGTAAAGCTTTTGACATGTAACTCTTTTATATTCGTGTAATCAAATTTCATTAACACACAACGGCAGCATATAGTAAGAAAGTTCAATTTTGACTGACATAAAAATATGCTGATATTTTACAATTTTTAGTTATCTAGGTGTGGCTTGCAAAATCACAAATGTACCCTGTCCATGGGACTGTACAAGTGATTATTTTTAGGTTAATGTGGTAGTCGCCGTTGTATTAAGCCCTTTCGGTCTGACACTCAACACATCCCACCCCAAATGTACCCTCCGTCTCCCTGTCCCCCCTCGCTAGCGAAAAACACCCTTCCTAATCCTCACCTTTTTGCTCCTCTTTAATCTCCACATCTTCCTCCCTGCCTCCCCCTCCGTATCTTTATTCCTCTGTATCTTTCTGATGCCTGTCTGATTGTCATCATTTGTGTTTTTAGCCTGGACCTCTCAGAACTGGCCAAGGCCGCCAAGAAGAAACTCCAAGCGGTGAGTTGGGTTGAAGTGTTAGATTAAAATCATGGCTCATTGTATATATACATTACGATTCTACTGACAGGTGTGTGGTCAAATTTACAATTTTTAGACAATGGATTTTGCCAGTTTTTCTTGTGTCCTTTAAGGTAAAGTAAAAAAGTGCATGATAAAATAGACAAAATGGGACAAAATAGGAGGTTGGTGTAATTGCCAGATTTTCTTTTCCACGCTAAAATAATGTGTGTCCTCTCCAGGGCCATATGTTTAGCCTCACAGAAAGCTAATAATCCAAAAAAGGAGACCTGATAGTCAGTTATCAACATTTGAAGAACTTTAGTCAGAGACCATGACACAGAAGGTTTCGGAAAAATGTGATGGATGACTGAAAATAACACGACATGCCAAGTACAATCTTAAAAATTGCAGCCCAGATGACTGTACATCAGGTTGATTTCATGTCTGTTTTCTTCTGCTCTCTCTTGTTTTTCACGCTTGTGTTTATTACAGTAGCCATGTACAATTATAAATACATACATGTTGATATATCTGGGGTCAATTTGCTTGTGTGTGACAGCTAAATAATCGCCTGTTTGAGGAGCTAGCGATGGATGTCTACGATGAGGTGGATCGAAGAGAAAATGATGCAGGTGAGCCTCGTTTCCTCCCTCCTTACTTCCCTGTGTTGTCCTCTATAAGGGAGAAATATCTATATCTATAAATATATAAAACCTCCACAAGTCATTGTTCACATGAACTTTGAGAAGAAAAAGGTGGGAGAGAATAAGAGAGAAATTCACAGAGAAAATAGATGTTGAGAGGACAGAGAGTGAATTTGAAGGACACTGTGGAGAAAAGGAAAATGACTATTGAAGTGGAAGGCCAAATGGAGTGAGTGAGGGAGGGAGGAGGAGAGTTGGAGTGAGGAAGTGCTTCAGAAATTCTTGAGTCTCTCTCCTCCTCCTCTGCTCTTTCTCGCTCTGTCTTTTTCTCTTTTTTCCTTCTCTTCTTTCCCTTTTCTTCAGTAGCAGTAGGAGTCAAATTGTGCTTTCTGACAGAAGCACTGCAGGTAAGTGGCGAGGATACACACACTCAGCCGCACATAGTGGGCTCAGAACACAACAGTGCGTTATAGGGGCTAGAATCCAGTTTTTAAATCTACTGAATTTTACTGTACTTTGTTTATGTCTCTATGAATCTGTGGGCGGATGGACTGGGTGTTTGGCTGCCCACGCCAAGACAACCTTGTGGCTTAAAGACACACACACACACACACACACACACACACACACACACACACACACACACACACACACACACACAGGCTTATTTTTTGCTTCATGTTTTTGTCTCCAGTGTGGCTTACGACCCAGAACCACAGCACTCTGGTAACAGAACGCAGTGCAGTGCCCTTCCTACCAGTCAATCCTGAATACTCTGCCACACGAAACCAGGTAAACAGTCACACTCTCTTACATGCACAATCATTCAATGAAAATAACGACAGGTGGCATGCATATACTGATACAAATACATACATACACACATACTTAGGAAATTTTAGACATTTTTAACCTGAAGACAGTGACAATACTGAAAAAAAGAAGAGACCAAGGTGAAAGAACTTGCAAGCACAAAAAATAGAACCTTGTGATATCTTAGACAGTGAGTTTTTTTGGGGGGAAAGCCAAGAATGAGTGTGAAATTGACAGGGGATGTTCTTCAGCTGTGTGAAAGGGGGAAAGATGTTGTCCATCTGTGTGTGTCTCTATCTCCTCTCTCCCTCTCTCCCTCTCCTCCCTCTTTCCTTCACTCTCTGTATGAGAGAGAAATCCGATATGTCCTTTGACATAGTTTCTCCTCATCTGTGTGGCTCATTAGTGTAAACATTGACTTTTAACACGAGTATACACGCAGAAAAAACACCCACATTGCCACGTTTGCTCAGCCCTGATTGGTTAGGAACTAGTTTATTTATGGTGGGAAACACGTTTAAAATTAAACTTTTTATCTTTGTTTGTCTTCTAAGGGTTGTGTCATGAATAGCACATTGCTTTGTGAAATAATTCCAGTCTAGCACTTAAGTGGAAACTGACCTTTTTATTCTCATACATGGATGCCAGCATGCTAGTGTAATTGCATGGTTTATGTTTCATTGCTAATGTTTGTGAATGTATGAAAACACTTGAGATGGAGGTTATTTGTGTGTGTGTGTGTGTGTGTGTGTGTGTGTGTGTGTGTGTGTGTGCGCGCGCATGTATGTGCGCGCGCGCTTGTGTGTTGCAACTGCTCAGTGTGACTGTGTTTTTCCACGGCACATGGAAGTTGACCACAGCAGTCACACTGGCAGTGAAGCACTGACTGTAGGCTGGATTATTTTTGCATACTGCACAACTTTAGATAGAAGTTTAGAATTTTTTACTGAATTTTAGACGGTCAAGCCAATGTGTGCATGTGTTGAGATGATAATCCAAGTCCTAAATCCTGACTCATTCTTCTCTCAGGGCCGTCAGAAGCTGGCCCGTTTCAACGCTCGAGAGTTTGCCACGCTCATCATCGATATCCTGAGTGATGCCAAAAGGAGACAGCAGGGAAAAGGTCTCAGCAGCCCTACTGGTGAGACACTGGGAGGAAAGGACAGACAGATTAGGACTGAGGTCTGAAGGGAATTATAAAGCTTTCTCAAGAATAGCAAAAAACAAGGACATTTTACTGGAACTTAACCTAGTTACAAAAATGGATAGATACAAGTCAGTTTATTGACTTTTCCAATATCTTTCATAGCTATAAAGTGTATTAAAAACATTTTAGAAGCTACTGTAATTATAGCTGCAAGCAGCAACATGATGAACAGGTCCAGTTCAGCAGTTTAGTGAAGAAGTGAAAGAGGATTTTTAGAATTTATTGTTACAGTTAAATCTGTGCCAGACCAAGTGGTATGTTTTTGTCTGTACAGACATTTGACTTACATCCTCTGCATCAACAACTGGTTCTAATTTGAAACCAGCATGGAGACCCCAACTGAAATAAGTAGAGAAGAAAGCTGGCCAAAATCAGTCAGCAGTCTTATCTGTTTGAGCAGTCCCAAGAGAAAGATGAAAGGAAAGAGAAGGGCTGATATACTCTGTTATTGAAAGAACTGTGATAAATGAGCACATTCTTACCTTTGCCAGACCCACTGGACCTGGGCATTGATGATGACCAGCATGACTATGACAGTGTAGCATCTGATGAAGACACAGACAGTGAGCTGACCACCCAGAACAATAACAACACTCAACGCAGCAACCGTGCAAAGGTATAGTTCTTGACTGCTACTACTCCTGTAGCTTTAATAATACGCAGCACCCTTTTTCAAGGTAAAGCCTACCAATACACGACTCTACACATGTTGACATACTCACAGTTTTACTCAACGATTCAGTCCCATTCCTCTCATATAATGTATGATAATATTAGCTAGGAAAGCTTTTCCATGGTTTCCTCTTTAAGACTGCTTGTCCCAGCATGCTTTGCAGGGAGTGGCCACAGTCAGGGCTGCCACATAGCTCCTGAGTGACATCATCAGCTATTCAGGGTCCCCGTCAGAGAGGCATTGTTCATACAGAGAGACTGTGTGTAGAGGGATGGAAGAGGAGACAGCGAAAGAGAAGAGAAATTGTGCAGGAGTGGGAGTGGTAGAAATGACAGAGTAAACAACAGCTAAACCAGTAACTATCTCTTTTTCCTGTGCACTTATTTAGCTCAGTGGGCAAAATACTGACAAACCACAAGTCAGAGGCTCCACTTCCATCTCCCCACTTGAATATGTGCATTCATTATTTTGTTGTGCTTGTAAGATTGAAGAATGGCATGGTATTGTATGTCACTGTATATATGTATTAAATGGGACATGAGAGTAAAATAGACATAGTTTGGGTAGGAGGTGGATGAATTGTAAACAAGGAGCTTTGAAGAATAGTGTATGAAAGATCTTAAAGGTTCAGTGTTAGGGAGTGGTATAGGACTGAGTTTGAGCATGCTCCACGGTCACAGTATGTCGGGGCAGATAGTGTGTTGAGACTAAAACTAAGGCTCTACTGTATAAATATCTGTGATCAGCTGTAGTACTATCCTGCAGGCTGCGACCAGCACTCTTCTCTCACACAGTAGTAAGCTCTGTTTTTACCCAGCTAAAAGGGCATTGGATCATACTGCATATCCCCATGTTACGTCTGCAAAAAAACTGCAAACATTAGATATACAGTATGAGGGAAATTAAGGCTTAAGAAATTGGATTTTTATCCTCTAATAGCTTTGCAAATTCACTTTCACTTTCCACCTGTCTGTGTCCACTTTTTTTTTAATTTTTAAATTTTTTTAATCTTTTTTTTTTTTTTTTTTTCTCTCCACCTGCCTGTATGTCCCAACAATCAAGAGTATGGACTCGTCGGACTTGTCAGATGGTCCCATTACCCTGCAGGAGTACCTGGAGGTGAAGAAGGCCCTGGCCTCCTCAGAAGCCAAGGTGCAGCAGCTCATGAAGGTCAACAACAACCTGAGCGAGGAGCTCCGGCGGCTCCAAAAAGAGGTAGGTAGCACGGGGAGGGAAAGAAAGAATGGTTAGGGATAAATCAGGCGGAAAAGATCAGAGGATCAACATATGCAGAACCTCAACCAATGTTTCGAATTTTGAGAAATACCGAGCAGGAGAGGCACTTAAAACACTTTACAATTTATTTACGTTTTAAAATCTTATTTAATAATAGTGGAGAGCAAAAGGGGGAAAATGAAGAGAGATGGAATGATGCAAGAAAGGTTGGCAAAAATTGTTTCTTAGAAACACTGGAATAAAATCAGATAGGAGATGACGCCTAGATGACGGGGTTTATAAAAGTGATTCAGACAGAACAAGGGTAGGATGATGGAGAGACAAGTCACTATTTTAATATCTTTGCAAGGTGATGTATTTTTCCTGACAGGGTGTCAATATCCTCCACTGTTGTCTCTGTAAGATGACTTTCAGTGTTATCTAGAAACTAAAGCAGCTGTCATTCTCATGTGGGAGCTAGGGTGCTACAAATACTCGTTCTCATTTTAGTTATCATTTTTTTACTTTAGCTTTGCTAGTGCTCATCTGCTGTTCATCATTGCTTCATTTGGATTCTTAATGTATTAATGTATTCATTAGTGGCTGCCAGTGTCAGCTTTTGTGATCCATGATTCATTCATGTATTCTTGTTGTCCCTTGGCTGAGGATTTAGTGAAGAGTTGAGGCAAGCAAAGTGTAGTACAAGCAATTACTTGAGCACACACTGCAAATAACAAATAATACTGTCAAATGAGATGGTAGTCAACAGTGCATCAGTGCAGGCGAACCCACAATTACCACTTTATGATCCCTCTAAAGCAAACTATATGTGTATACACAGGTATTAAGCCTTCCTTCCACCCCTTCCCTCAAACCCCAATCCCTGCCCCGTCATGTAACTTACTGAAGTGTCTTTACCACACATACCCTCCCTCCCCAGTACTGATGTGTGTTAATATATGAAGTCCTGTATGAGCCTTTTATTGTACATGCGATTGTGGATGCTTGTTTTTGACCATTCAGTTGACACCCCCCTCCCTTCCCTTTAACCTCCCCATGTCCCTCCCTCCATCCCACCCTACATCCTCTCATCCCTCCCCGCTCCCTTCCTCCTCTCCTGTAGATCACACGGATGCAGACAGAGAACAGTGCCCTGCGGGGGGGCCAGCAGGCTGGGGGGGCAGCCGGCCATGGGGTAGGGGGGCCTGGTGGAGGAGGAGGGGGGGGAGGAGGAGGCCACTGGCAAGGGGTTGTGATGCTAGGAGGTATTGGTGGCGGGGGTCTGGGTGGGTTTGGGCCAGGAGCGGAACCCCCGGGGCTTTCGGTGCCCTCCTCGGTCGCCCCCCACTCCCATCCCCACCGGAGGGACCGCCAGGCCTTCTCAATGTACGAGCCAGGGGCGGCCCCCGGCCCCACGGCCCATGGTCCCCCAGCCCTGGACTCCCTGGCAGCCCGCCTGCAGCCCCTCAACACACCCAGCGTAAGTTAGAACTCAACCCGGCCCCTTCTACTCCCCAGCCTCCTTTTGGTGGCCCTGATTAGCTCTCTTTGGCCTGAGTGATGGGTGACAGTCCAAACCTGATCTCTGTATTTTCCCTGCAACTTTGTCTTTCCCTGCATCTCAGTTCACAGTACTTTGAAAGGTCCAGTTGTGTATTATCCCCATTTAAATGTGAAAGTGTAGCACTGGTTTGTCTAAGGACAATCAGACCTCAATTTATGCTTTTTAGCACCATAAAGGGGGAAGTGCACAAGTGTGACCTGATGGAGAAAGATGGAAGAAAAAGGGATTCTCTTATCTGTTTGGTTTCCTGGCAGCACCTCTGATGTCCCGCTCTCTAGCCTGCTTTCCCCCCCTGACCTTTACATTTTCAACCCTTTTTGGCCTTCCACTGCTGGACAGCTACTTAATGTGGAGTTGCTCACACACACACACACACACACACACACACTCGCGCGCGCGTGCGCACACACACACACACACACACACGCACACACACACACACACACACACACACACACACACACACACACACACACACACACACACACACACACAGAAAAGGACAAAGATGGAAAAGTATGTCCAAACAATGGTTTATATCCTGGTAAAATGTCTAATATGACAGAGCCAGGTGTCAAGTCATAGTATTAGTAGCGTTTAACCTACAGCAACATCTACGAGCATTGGTATGCAAACACACAATCACTCAGAAGTATAGAAAATCTACATGGACAATAAGTCAGTGTCCAGTTCACCATCTCTTCATACAAAGATTTACCTGTCTGTCTGTTTTCTGTCTGTCTGTCTGTCTGTTCACCTGTCTGTCCTTTTGTCACTGCAGTGCAGCCGTGCATCCTCTGGATGTAAGCATTCTGTCTGTCATTGCATTGTTTGTCATTTTGTCTTCAAAAGTAGGATTCTCATACTGTGCACCACTTCTGCTTATTATGCATTCTAATACTGGTCAGCATTAGTTTATAGTATGTATAGTCAATTTTAGGTGCTCTGTGTGATGTGTAGCTGTTCACTGGTTAATTTAGCTGCGTGTTCTTTGAACGTAAGTCTTAGATAACTATAGAGGCATTTTATCTTGATAGGATGATGGGTGAGCTGCCAAGTTGTCAACTAGCTCCTTCATTTCATGTTTCTGCTGTTTATAAAACATCTCTTCTCTCTGTCCCCACACTCACCTTTTCCTTCCTATTTCATCATCCATTTCTTTCTGTGAATCTTTCATTTCCTTCTCCATCTTTTTCTCTTCTCATCTCTATCCGTCCATCTCTCTCTTCCTCTCTCCATCCCTGTCTGCCCCTTTTTCACAGGTAAGGAAGGGTAGTACAGGGGGTCCAACACCATATGGAGGCCAGCATCTGTCTGGATCTACAGAGATGGGCAGATACATGGTAAGTTCTTACAGTTTTACAAGATGGATTTTCCTACTCTCATGATCCTGCACTCAGTCCATTCAGGAAGTTGAGATCATAGACTTGCACTATTTTGTCAGAACCAGTCTCCTGCAAATACTGCAAGGCCTTGGAATATGGACCCTAATCCTGCATTTCTACCACAGAAAATCTCTCACATCCTGTGAGAAAGGAACTACAGATGTTCAGAAACCAAAAATAGAGTCTTCCCCTATACTCAATTTTGCCTACAAATTTAAACATTCCCACATGATTTGCATTTTTTTGAGTAACAACTACAATGAATCAGATTCACAGAAAAACTGCTAATTTAAACAACTTTTAAAATCTCTGCAATTGTGGACTTCACTGGAAACCATCGAATTTAAATGGGAACAAAGGCTTGAACTTTGTTGGAGGATGTATCTGTTAAGCTCTGCAGGAGTGAACAACACAGGGGGTTTGGTGAAGTGTGCGATTACTGTAATGATGGAACATCTTGTTGCTGTGTTACCCTCCCCAGATTTCTAAACCAGAGAAGCACGGCAGCGGCACAGACAGTGACTATGACAACACACAAACATACGACCTCTCGCTAAGGTCAGACTCATGGCAAGTCACTGTACACACAAGGACGAGTGTTTATCAATCTTTATTTGTAGTCTTTTGACTATCAGCTCTTTGCTTTAGTCCAAGGTGTTAATTAGTAAAAGTGTATTTTCTTCTTTTCAGTATGGGCCGCAGCAGTGAGGAGGAAGGTCGCGGGGAGTCTGAGGAGGGAGGAGGTGGGGGCGGGGAGGCGGGGGAGCCAGACCCCACCCTGCCCTGCACAGAGGATGTCATACTGAAGACTGAGCAGGTGACGAAGAACATCCAGGAGCTGCTCAGGGCTGCTCAGGAGTTCAAACACGACAGGTAGGTGATAGACACACACTCAAGAGATGGAAAAAGAGTCATGGAAAACATTTTATCTGCTATAGAATAAGTACTACTCATTATATCCTGGCTGACAAATGTAACCTGATCCTCCTTATTGAATAACACATTGAATTACAGTGATGTGTCGCACCAATGGCTTCCGGATGATGCAAGATGACTATGAGATCACAAGCTAGAAAGAATTACTAAAATGATTATTTAATTATTAATGTCATTGTCAGTTAATTTGATTAATCGACTAATCGTTGCATCTCTAAACTGCACCAAAGTTCGAATAATGGGTTTCACACCAGCCCAAACTAAACTAAACGGGAACACGCACCAGAGTTTGTTTTAACTGAAGTGAACAGATTAGGTGTGAAAGCAACAAGAACAACCTTATTGCCTCAGTCTTTGAGTTGGCTGCCAAGTTAAATAATTAATTTCTCTCTTTCTTAGCTTTGTTCCATGTTCTGAGAAGATCCACTCGGCTGTCACTGAGATGGCGTCACTCTTCCCCAAAGTAAGTTCCCTCTGCTTGTGTTTGAATTCTCCCTTTGTGTGTCTCTTTTTATCCGTCTTCGTCTGTGTGTTGCTCTCTTTATCTTTCTCCATCTGTTTATATCCTGCACCATCCACCATGTGAGTTGAGTTTTCATTCCCTTCATTTCTCTGTAGCGCCCAGCGTTGGATGCAGTCCACAGCTCCCTCCGCCTGTTGGCTTCCAGTGCCTCACGGTTGCAGGTTGAGTGCCGTAAGGCGGCACCCTCGGAGCCCGGGGCCCCTGCAGTGGACTACCAACTCCTCACTCAGCAGGTCATCCAGTGCGCCTACGACATCGCCAAGGCTGCCAAGCAACTGGTCACCATCACCACTCGTGAGAAGAAACAGTGACCCAACAAATGCATGGATGGATGGATGGAGAGGGAAGAGGGAGAGAGAACAGATCAATGCATGGGTGGGCTAAGAGGAATGGGAGGGGCTTCTAAGAGAGGAAGAAAGAAGGATAATATGATAACACTAGAGATGGGAGGCCTTGGGAGGGGGAGTGAGTTTGATGGGCATGATGAGGAAAGGAAAACTAGAGAGAAGTTTGGGAAATGCATGGAAAGGAAATGGATGAAAACACTGATTGTTTAATGGAAACACTACAGAGGACTGAAAACTGAGAAATTTCACAAGTGTGGAAGTGAAAGTAGGGGAGGACGAGTGCGAGGATCCAACATGGTAACTACAGCCAGGAGCGACCTGAATAAACAGTTGGAATCAGATGTGTATAATAAACCGTTAACTGTGATTAAGCATGTGTGAAACACAATGGTGGCGATGCACAGTGAACTGGATCCTGAGATGTTACCGCTTTATTTATTCTCAACTGTCACTTGTCATCCCTCCCTCTCCCTGTTTACTCTAATTGGGGAGGGAGGAAGTGTATGCTGCGAGAGAGGGAAGTAGATCGACCAACCATGACATACTTCGTACCATCTCCATCCCTCCGTCCTGTGAGAAGTCAGGACGTTCCTCCTCTCCTTTCCTCTCTGGCCTGCTCCTTTGCCCCTCTCTCTCTCCAACCAGACACAAGGCCTCTCTGTCTCCTATCCCGTCCCGTACTGGATGAACTCCCAGTGCAGCAAAGGACCCCCTGGGATCCATCTAATGCCACTTCATCCTACTCTACCCCCCCCCCCTTGTTGGTGGTACACAGCATGATCTGGCATGTTTTAATTTCTTTCCTCTCTCTTCTTTTTGTGTTTTTTTTCCTTTTGAATATGCCGATTGGTGTGGTTTGCACCTCTGAGGACAAACATTACTGACTTACAAAAACAAAACACTTACACTGGAATAATTGTGATTTATTGTTATTGTTTATCATGCCTATTGTTCTTTTTGTATTGATATTTTTACTGACTGTCATCTTGATTTAACTGTTTTTGTATGTTTATTTCTTTGTCTCAAATATGATTCTCAATGAGTGGGATAGGGAGACAGGTGGGAGTATGTGCTCAACCTCTTACTGGGATTTAATTAAACATGCACACATACACATATTACACAAAAAAAAAAAAAAAAAAAACCCTGTGAAATGGTCCTCGACATTTCTCAAGCGCTCCGTTTCTGGATGACAGTTGAGGTTTTTTTTTTCTTCATGTTGTAATATGTCCTGCGGCCAAGGGGTTGAACAGTTGCCAAAGGGGGGTGGGCGTTATGGGAGATTTGTTTTTGGTTTTGATTTTCTGTCAGACCGAAAGCCCCTTGGTTATGTCATTATGACAGGACATGGATCAAAATGCTCATGAATGCTTCATGTATCCTCAGCTGTCTATTTGCGCTTGATATATCTTAAAGTTTGCCTCATTTATTAGAACCAGTGGAATCATCTCAGAATCAATCCCATATTCATTTTTGCTGTGCGAAGCAGGATAATAAAATCAAGCGCACCATTTGGTCCAGCTTGTGTATGAGGAGTAACCCCCCTGTCTCGCTTTAAAGCAGTATGTTATTGACATGGCTGGTGTGCACCTGGGTGCTTGTATTACACAGCATCCATTATTTACATGCATGTAAACAAATGTTGAGTCAAATTAAGTTGATACGACATACTGGTATGTTGCAGTTAAGCTTTAAGTAGACCTGTAGGAAACACCAGATCTAGTAACCTGGAGTGTACATATGGTGAGAGATACTCATCACATCTTTCATTTGAAAATGAAAATTTGTGCATTTGAAATTGATTCATCCACCTCAAGTGTGCTTGATTTACTTTGCCATGTATTATTTTCACTTTTTAGACTGTGTGGCAAGCACAATCAAGCCCACAGCCACTGTTTTCCGACTGATTCTCTGTCACGGCCTGCTGATCTGGGCCACGGAAGTTGTCACTTCTAGCTCACTGTCTCGGAACTCTGCTAATGGGAGACAGCATTGGGAACAAAGATGTTTTTTTTTTTTTTTTTCTTTTTTAAAGATAGCGCACTTAGCCTACTGTAGGTTTAAATCTTGTTGTACTGTGCCGAACAAATATGGTCATATCTATAATTAAGGATTCAGATGGGATCTAAAAAGTCTTTGCTAGCTGCCAGGAGGACCGTCCTCTTCTAGTTTAGATACACCTCTAACCTTTCTCGAATGATTCTGCAGCTCATTTCTCAAAGTGTTTGTGGCTCTAATAGTTGGTTGTTCTTGCGATGGCCTATTCTATAATCCTCATTGCTCAGAAGGCTTCTGCACATTAAATTTACTCACCTGAAACAATGACCTCATCCTTCAAACAGCAGTTACAGTACATCTCAATTTTTTTCTTGTATTGCTGCCTTTCAGCAAGAAGCAATTAGACCTAAATTAGCCCCAAACACTTTGAGAGATTGATGCCACCTTCAGCACTTCTCTGTCCACTTTATTCGTGTTTTGTTTTTCACTTTTCCCCCCGATCATCACTTGGGGTGTCTGACTCTCAGTGTTCCTCATTCTCTCATAGAGTTGCACACGTCTTTGTAGGAGGAGGATGGAGTTGTTTCTCTGTTTCATGTCAAAACAATTCATGTCCAGAAGACTCTTGAAATGTATCATTGTTTGATATTGAATGCCTTTGCACATCATCATCATCTCCTGTTTGACTGGCTGAGTTACAGTGATGTTGTACTGACTGCTGAAACGACAGAAATACTTACACACATGCACACACACACACACGCACACGCATGCACACACACAA
Organism: Xiphias gladius; assembly: GCF_016859285.1. Taxonomy (NCBI): domain Eukaryota; kingdom Metazoa; phylum Chordata; class Actinopteri; order Istiophoriformes; family Xiphiidae; genus Xiphias; species Xiphias gladius. The sequence continues at coordinate 7,393,477 of NC_053406.1, read as the reverse complement.
ACACACGGGGGCCAGTAGAAAAGCTTGTCCCTTCTATCATGATCGCCCAAGTTTTAGACTAGAGCCATATATATGAACATATATTTTCATGTTATATTTTATATTAAGCTATATGTTAGGGTTATGTTTGCAAGATGTTTATGTCTCTTTGTTGGCCCAAGTGAGCTTCAGGCCAAATCTTCATTCAGCTCTTAAGTCTTGACACCTGATGTACTTGTAGATACTTTTAAGTCTTGTGAGTTTGGTCATGTTGTGGTATTACCCCCTTATGTAGTCATATTGTACGTATTAATGATCCTATTAGAATCCACAGAAAGTGAAGAGTGAGAACAAGAGTTTGATCCAGGTGTGTTCTTAGTTGCACTATTTTCAAACACCAGCTGGACGAAGTAGGATCTACATTATGTGCTGCACTCTTCCAAAGGTCTTAGTTCAGGTACATGAGGTGCACGAGGCAGGGGTTTAATGCGGGATAGAGCAATTAGAAAAGTCTGAAGCGCACTTCGGCTTAGCACTACAGTCATCTCAAGACAGCGGAAGGAGGGTCTAAAACGCACATGGCCTATTCCTTCCCCAAGTTCGTGGACACTACGTAGGGTGCCTCTAGTGTGAATGTTAAATGCTTCCATCAGTTCATGTCCAAAACACTTTCGACACCTTCATCATGCCCAGAATTCAGCACGTACTTTCCAACATCAAACACACACCCTCAACACTTATCAGTTGGACCAAGCCTTCAACAAGTACAATTAAAATGCAACCAGTGAATTATACACACACACTTCTGATACTCAGCCATTGGCAGTGCACTGTGGCCTGTACTGTTGCTGTCCCTGTGTTTCTTCACAGCTCTACACTTTGGGAGATGGGTGACGGGAGAGTTATCTTTTAACAGAAGACGTTAAAAACTGTATAAAGTAGAGAAAACAATGACTTAAAAAGGTCAATCGTAATGGAAACTCATAAGCTGTACATTTGTAATAAAATAATAAAACAAGTTAATTGTCCTGGGTCTGTCTGCATTAAGTTTCTTATCTCTAATCAGGACAAGTGTGTATTTACATCTCTCTAATGTGTAAGGACTTTTTTGGAAAAGAAAGAACTGCCTCATGCTAAAGCAATTAAATCCTTAATACATCTTGGTAAATTCTCACACACAACACTGGCATTACTTTTACAGTCACTGGAAACTGCATCATTTCACTTAGTTCTGATACCTGAATTACAGTGTTTAATTGGTTCATGTCATTAACCTAATGTCCTTTTTTTTGCATGAATTTGATCTTTGCAGATAATTTTTAAATACTTTACTCTTTCCGTTTTAAATATTCTAGCTATGTTGATATCTCATCCCAGCATCTTGTAAACTAATTCCAAGATGATGATATTAAGCGACACACTTGACACATTTTTGGTGATTTTCTTTACTAATTTTATTAATTAAAAGAATATTTATATCATTTATTATTATTTTTCAAATTTCTACCCTCAAACTTAATTAATTCTTCTGCTTTGTTTAGCTGGTTCTACACTGAGCCTGAGTCTCTAAATAAAGCCATAAAGACATCATAATAAACAGTAAATCAGGCAATATATTGGTATCAGTGTGTATGTCGACCAATAAGTAACAAAAAAATTGCAGGACAGAAATGCAAAAATGTAATATAGAAAACAAAGAATTTAATGAATCATCAGAATGTCTAGGTAAAAACAACAAACAAAAAAAAGATCAATATGTTTTCATCTGTTTTTAGACTCTCAAATATCAATATTGGTATAAGTCACAGAAATCAAGTATTGGTCCAGCTTTAAGTGAGAGTTATAATAAAGTTTATAGGCCAACACTGGCTTATGATGTTATAAGATATGAGAAAAAATCAAACATGAGTCCACACACTCAATACTTGCATCAACGAATTTATTGTCTATGTAAATCCTTCTCTAAAGTCCATCTAAAAACATCATTAAAATACAGCGATTCATGTGCGTACCATTCAGTGACTACGCATACTGCGCACGCAGTGTTGCTTAGAACAGCAACTTAAAAGTTTCACATACTAAACTTTCACAGGTCAAAGCAGCATGATATTACCATACTCCTACTTATAAAAACAAAGACAAAATGTGACACAATAAAAACCATCCATTGGCAGAACATTTGATAAGGCCAGAGCTGGAAACTTAATATGGATTGTAATACATTGAGTGTAAAAAGGGGGCCCTATACACTGAGCGCTGTGCAGGAGACTCTGATCACACAAATGTATTATGAGAAGTCATTCAAAAACCTAAAATTTCCGTTGCACAAAATAAAACCTGAGGGCTTCTCTTGGATTCTTTGATGCAACAATTATAGGGTTTGATTCTTTCGGAATTATTCTTTGATGGCTGTTAAATAGGGACTGTAGTTTTGGACTACTGAGTTTAAGTTAAGACTAAGTTAGTCTTTATGTATACACTATCTGGTAAGAAGTCATTTACCTCTGCGGTCTTGCTGTTCATAGTACAGCGCTCTTTCTCCTTTTCATGGCTTCCTTCACAAGGAGAAACAGAATTAATAATGGTCCCAAACTAGAGACCACTTTGCGACGGGATCGCACCAATCACGACGTGCGTCAACATGTTGACGTTTTGACCCATGAGTACTGATGTAATGAGTACATTATTAAATCAGTACTCTGTAGTTATTACTACAATATTACATGGGTACTCAGTACTCATGGGTTGAACCACGCCCATCTTTGACCTCGGCCCTGTGATGCTATTGCGGTGACAAAATCTGTCCACAGACAGACGGACGTATAATCTCCTGCCAAATTACTCCAAACCACCTCTGTGGTAGTTCCCGCTACAGTAGTAGTCTCCAGGAAAACCGTGATTACACGTGCGCGCGCACACACACACACACACACACAAACACATAGACAGAGTCACATGTTGAAAACAATACCAGCCATGCTGTCATGGCAGGTAACAATCCAGATGCAACCACACGGATGAGTCCTCTGGCAAATTACTTTGTGTCCACTCAGTTTGGACACAGGATCTATCTCACCCTTTAGCTGCTGCAGTATGGTTATCCAGCAAGACCTCTGCCCTTGTGATAAAGGCGATCCAGTCCAGCCCTGTCAGATAAACAGCATACTGTAGGTACAAGACCGCTCCAGATAAAAGACAGGTCTGATATATTCATCATATCCCGCTTCTGTTTTGGGGATACAAAGTCCGCTCTTCATCTCCTCTACTTGCAATGAGACTTGGGCTCATTCTTGGGGATGTTTCCCTTCATTTTTTCACGGAAGTTCATCTGAGCTGGAGGAGCTTGGCAGGAGAACACACTCCTGTCTCCTGCCCCTTTTCCGCCTCCTGTTCGCAATTCGCAGCCTCCTGCGGATCACATCTAGAAGACACATACAGATTACACTGCTTACGAATACAGACAAAGGCACCTACTTAAAAGACCTCACTGAAATTAGAGCACAATTAGGGCATGGGCCAAGGAAGAACTGATTACTTGTAAACAGGACTGGTCAGCTCTCTGGTGATTGATCCCTGTGTGGTCCACTTACCTGCCACACTGTCGTAGTCCTGCCGTGGGTCGTGCCAGTAAAGACTAGGCGTGGTCCTCCAGTGGCGGTACAGGCGAGTGTGAAGGACGGACAGCGTCAGGAGAACCAACAGGAAGCCCAGTGCTGCTGCTGCCCACACCGCCTCGTCCGTCCTGGGGGTCCTCGGCAACCCCGTATTCACAACGGTAGCTTGGGCCTCGGCTCCCGACGCCTTGGTGCAGTCACAGTGTTTGCCTGTCTTGCAGCTGTCACACTCATGGCTGTTAGGCAGGTAAATGGCTGGATGTGGGTTTGGGTGTTGTTGTGGCTGGGGTGGAGACTCTGATTGGGATTTGGAAACAGAATCAAAGCCATTGTTTTCACTTTTGTGGTGAGAATGTGTGGCACTGTGTATTTGCTTAGGCTCCAACTCTCTTTCTTTTACATCTACTACTTCATTATTCTTCATCCTGCCATCTGCTGTGATATGTTTAGCATAGTTTTTCTCTTGAGAGTTGTTCTCTTTCATGCTGCGTTCAGCAGAGTCTTTATTTCTCTCTTTGGCTGAGTCTGTACCTTCATCTTTGGAACTTAGGGCCAGGGCTTCAGGCCTTGCAGTGTGGTTATGTTCACTGTTCACACCATGTGCAAGAACATCCATGTCAGCTGAGGGGTGTGTGTTTTTGGGGTCAGTATGTTTAGGGCTGAGCTGCAGTGTTGCTCTCTGTATCGTCAGCCAACCTTTCTCAGACTCAGAATCCCCAAATGCTAAAGAATCATTCCTAATTGTAGACATATTTGAACCCAAAGGAGTTGTGGGCCTGGGTGTAAGGCTCAGATTCAGATTTTGTATCTTAGATTGAGAAGGAGCTTCCCTTGGAGCAGGCGGATCTGAGAGAGTCCTGTTATCTGGAAGAGAATCTGCCGATGGTCCAAGTGTGTTGTTGTAATTCTGGACACCCCCTTTCCTTCTGAGGATGGTTCTGTTGGTCTGGCTGGTCAGAGACTTGAATGCGTGCATTGTGTTGTCTCTCTCGTTTTCAGCCCTAACATTCTCTTGTTTTTCTGTGATGGGAGCTCGAATCTGTCTTCTTTTCCCTCCCTTTTCCATTTTTTTCAAACTTTCCTTCTTCATGCTGGACTCCAGCTCTGGCTCCTTTGCTTCATTCAGCAGAGAAGAGATGGTGTGCTCACAGCATTGCTTCAGAGACTCCTGGGGGTTTACAGTAATAGTTACTTAGGGACAGTTACAAGACTACTGAGATGACTCTTCAATGCTGCTTTTATTGCAGTGCAAGTAAAATGACTGATAATTAACATGTGAGTCAACAAAATGGGTACAATCATCAGTAAAGTTTCCAAACCTTCATTTTTGTTGACCGTTCCTCTGGATGTGTGTGTTGCAGCCGGTGCTGCTTAGCTGGCCGGGTCAACAGCAAGTTGTATTCTCTGATGTGGTTCACACCGCTGAACTTATTTCTTGTGGTTGTTGTGGCCTCCAGCCAATCACAGACGTCTGAGGAGGCCACGGTAGACAGCTCCACAGTGCGGCCCCAGGACACCAAAGCTATTGGCTGAACACAGAGCCAGCAGTGAACACTCACCCCCCCCTTCTTCAATAGAAGCTCACCTTCTGATATAATAAGTCATGGTACACTGATGGTCCGTAATAGCCGTCAAAAGTCATTCATATGAACTACATGTAACACTGTAACAACACTATAATGTCATCAAGAAGGCTTCTGGCACTGCTTATGCCAATGTTTCCCATTATATGAATTAACAGTTACTTCAATTCACCTACTGTAGACTCCCTCAACGTACATAATGAAAATCTAATCTTTTGTTTTTGTGTCTGTAGTTTGTCCTTATTAACGGTAAAGGGGGAGTATCACACCCACACAAAGGTTGTTAAACCCTTAAAGGTGGATTAACAGATACCTGATAGGCCTGGTTTTGCTTAGTCAATAACTAAGAGATCCAAATGAGTGGGATTAAATTACATCTTCAGTTATTTTTTCCCTGCTCGAGTGTTAAAGCTACCAAAGACATATAATCAAAGTTTGACAAAGTTCAAAATATTTCAACAAGTGAACAGTAAAAAAAGCAAAAAAAAGCTTCAGTTTAACTTTAATCTCACTGATTGACAAATTAAAAGGTAGAGATAAAGTGTTTCCTACCCTGTGTTTACTGAGCTGTGGATGTGGGGTAATGATGTAGTCTGACAAACAGGAGCGGGCCAGGACAGACAGAAGGAGACGCTCATTGAGAGGAGCACAGGGGTGGTGGAGCAAAACAGTAGCTCCATGCTGGAAAATACACAACGACACAAACACAAACACACATGTGATTATCATTACCCCCATCCTCTACCATTAACCGCAGGGTTTCCACCAATTTAGTTCTCGCCAAAATTTAGGATGCAAAGTAAGTGGTTAAAATAATGTAAATGTTGTTTTCCCTCCTTATCTGTTCATAGCGTTTTTCATCTGACAGAGATGGTACAGGGGGATATCTGGTTTCATCTGTAGAGAAATACATCTGCCAACCACCAGCTAATGTGTTGAACCGGCTGTGATCTACAGAACATTCTGGCATTATGGTGTAGTGCGATAAAAATCCCTGACATGCCATTACTGTTTGTTAAATCCCTGATATTCAAGAAACTCCATGTGCAGTTGCAGCTCTGCTACCAAGGGTCCAAACAGGTAGAACGTGAGTGCTGGCAGACTTCCCTGTATTACTTCCCTGAATGCCCTGTGTTAATTTAAGATGCAAGGAAACAATACACTGATTGTGTCTTAACTCCACAGTTTGATGCATTTCTGGTTCAAACAGATTGCAAGATTGGGAATAGTACGGAAGGGACTGTTAATTCAAAAATCTGTATTATACTGTGCACAACCCCGAAACTACTCTACAAAAGCTGTTTGCCGCAACAAATAAACTACTATGGTATTTAATGTAAAATAAATATGACTTTTGTAATATAATACCATGTTTCCTCTATACTATGCTGTGAAATTTTTGTAAATTGTTGTACAGTTGCGGCTCTTTTATGATGGGAGGACGGGGATGGTATTATTACTTGGAATTTTTTGGACGCCCATTGGCACAACATAAAATAATCAATCAAAACAATGCTGATTTTAAAAATTCAAATGATTTAAATGTTAAATTGATGTAGGTATATTTTAATATAGGCAAAGTAATACAGTCGTTTTTGTTTTACTGAGACTTTAAATATCTCATGGTTCGTGTTAAATTCTCATGAGTTTTGAATATACATACAGGTCTGTATCTCACTAACCACAGCTACTATAAAAACAGTCAGTGTCTTCACTGACGCCCTGAACACAAAAGTCTATTCATTTACTGTACTAAGCAGATAAAGTGATTAAATTGCTGTGAGACTGGAGACAGAGGCAGAAAACTGATGTCTGATGTCGCAACTTACGCGCAAGTTATTGAGCCACCGTTGAGGAGGACAGTACAAGTACTCTCCACTCTCTGCCCTCACTGGTCTGTACGCTCCACTACAACACACACAAATACAAACACGGACACACTGCTTAACATCCTTGATAGCTCTTTTATATGTGACAAAATTAGATTAGTGGATTTATTGCAGTATTACAAAGCAGTAGACAGGGACAATGAAGACATTGTTGTGCACGTGTCAGCTGTATTTATATACAGAACAACTGACGGTCTTTAACTTGTGTGTGACCATCCAGCGATGACTTGGTACCTATGTTGAGCCTACTTGATAATATGTCCGTCCACATAGCCTTACCTGTTGGGAATGGTGTGATTGTAGGAGATAGGTTTATCCATACAGATCTGCCTGGCTGGCTGCAGCGAGAAGAAATTAAGTCCGGTTAGATCTTATCGCCCTATTCCTGGCTTAACAACCATTCATCAAGCAGTCGTGCAAGGTGAAGCTGTTGGTTCATGTCATGCTTTGGCATCACATTTTTGAACTTAACTGTGGATGTGTCACTGACTGTTATCAGGATGTGCTTTGATTTTAGGAAAAACCCGTGTGACGTTAGTGTTTGGAGGGTCAAAGGTTGCGGGGAGAGGCAGTTGCTTGGTAAGGCGTTTACTCACCTCAGGATCATACACTTTGTCAGTACTAGAGGGTCTCTGTAGATAGGAGAGAGAGTGAACATTGGTTAAACCCCTGAACAAACCTGGACAATGGCCACTGTACTGTATTTAGCCTGCCTGTGCAGTGATCAGAAGTGAGCCAGGCTCTTTTGAGAACTGATACCACTGGCGATGCTACATGCAAAGGGTTTACCACAGCAATTGCCTTCCCATGATTGTCTAAACTTCCTGGCACCCATTGTACTGCAGCACACCCCACCCATCTGAGGCAGTGAGGCCGTAATGTGTAACATAGATGATGACGATGAGGTCCTGTTGTGTCCATGGTTACCTGAGTAGACTCTGGCCAAGCAGACGTTGAACAGTCCCAATATCCAGCATCCGCAGGCAGGTCCCTGTCCAAAGACAGCTATCACACACACACAGACCCTGAAGTTGAGTGCATTTTAATGCCAACGATAACTGACGACCTTAACTTATATCCTTAAAAGCACTGTGTGACAGACAGACACAGACACACACAGACACAGACACAGACACACAGACAGACACACACACACACACACACACACACACACACACACACACACACACACACACACACACACACACACCAGCAGACACAATAGGTATTAAATTGTACCTTTCCATTGTCACATCCTGGCCCCGGAGAATCGGAGACACCGCACCGACCCAAACTGACCCACAGCGCGGCCACGACAGTCACTGTCAGCGGCGGGGACGTCGTTTGGCTCGGCATGGTGACAACCAGTCAGTCATTAAAGTGTGAACGGACCCACATTTAACGCTGGCTAGTTGTCATGGCTTGCCTTTGGTCCTCTAGCTACGGAGCGACAGGCAAAGAACTGACCTTTCATAATCCCAGAACAAAATTTCTTTGGCAAAGTCCCATAACAGAGGAGCGGTGAGATGTGCGGGTGTCGGTTAAAAAGGTAACCGCCTCACGGTGCCGTGTGTCCACTGTCCTCTTTAAGTTAAGCTAACGTTGGCTAGTTGTTCTACATTACAGAGTTAAAATAATGAGGGAGACTCCGTTATTTAACACGGAAAAAGGTAACAGAAAGTATCGCAGACTCCCGTATCTACTGCACTGCTTTGCGCTACACAGCTGTCAAGCTGACTACATTGACGATAGACAGCGTTTTCCTTAGAAAGTTAAAAATATAGCTTTTGTATCAACTCCATTTGCAATGTTCATATCTTAAGTTTCTCCTTTTCTACATCTAATGAGTTATTTAAGTATTTAAGTATGATTTTGTGAAGATATATACAATTCAGTGTTTGTTATTTTCTCTTTTTAATTTGAATTGTAATAGCTTTACTTTTATTTTGAGAATAAATTTCCCATTTCCGGAAGAAGCTGACCCTGGCATTTCTAACCACACGGCTGTTAAACTACGGAAGCTGGAAAGGAACAGAAGATATAAGTTTGACTAGTACGATATGACCCCGTGGTCATACGTCTGAGTATCCTCTGGGAGGCGACACGACAGCATTACATGGCTTAAAACCGTGTTCATTGAACCTCCTGTAGGTGGTACATGAAAGGAGAAACTCTCATCTTTGCAACCCAGTATAAAGACTCAGTGTTGCCCCTGAGCTGCTCTAACCAAGGGCAAACAAGCTTATTTCCCCGGCCTTGTGGGGTAGGTATTATGGATGATCATTCTTGCGCACCAATTGCTGCAGCTGGTATCGATCTGTTAAACTAGTCGTAAAACTTTATAGTCATGCAGACATTGCAGTGGTCTACTATCCTGTCACCCCAGCAGCTGAAACAGGCATTACCTGCTGGCACAGGTAAACCAGCCAGTCTAGCTGCGTAGGACCCACAAGGCATATATGGCCAGAATAACAAGACGTTGTTGGTTTCAAAATAAAACAGACTCCATAAAATAGTCTGAAATAATAGCGTACAGTCTGTTAGAAGCTGTCTCTCACAGAACAACAAAATGACTCATTCATCACTCAAACCGCGGGCTTGGCACATTAGGTTTGTAGTAGGCGCAGTTTTTGTAATGTCAAATATTTTCTCTCAAAGTGGGATTTATTTTGAAACCTTTGTGGCCTCCTTGACACTTTCCCTGTTATCCCCACCCATAAAAACCCTAGCTCCACACACCCACACTCTGTCATGAAGTGAACACACAGGTGCGTCTGTAAGAGGAGAACTGGGTTCCTGGACAGAGGAGAAATCTGGACTCGTATGGAGTCCACTCTCTCCAAAGGTTTGCTGTCATCTTGAATATGATTTGTTTACTAGTCTACTTAGATTATAGTTTGATGAGTGTGTGACTGGTGAAATTTTGGCATGTCTCTTTCTTTAATAAGCAGACAACAATCATTTTTGTAAGAAAGCAAATTGTCAATTTATAACTGTTTAATAGAGGTGTTTCCACGACTAATATAGTCTATTTACACAAAACAAAGACGTTGTCATCTTTCCATGTATTGTTAAGGGTGTGGCACTTTTCTGAATTGTTGAAGTAGTTGGGCAGTTCACTGGCTTAATGGCAAAGGTCACCAAAAAGTCATCAGTCTGGAGGTTCTACTTGATTGATTTAGCACCTTACGTTGCCGCTCCTCTATGTTTTAACCTGGCTGTCTATTTAAGGAAGTGGGCAGTAAGGAAGTGCAGTCACACAAATCCCTTAGTTGTTTTGATACAGTCAGCATAGTCAAAATAGGTTCCTTCAAAAGCCATAAAGTTTGTAGATACTGGTGGTTCATTTTCTGAGTTATAAGGATTCTAAATTTTAAAAAAAGAGAGAGATCAGAATAACTGGTGTTTGTCTGCTAAACATCTCTAATCCTGTCACCCTGCACTGTTTAGCTCCAGGTGGAGCAGACGCTGCAGGTGTCCAGCAGCCAGCAGCGGTCCCTCCTGGTGGTTTGCAGCCCCTTGCTGAGGTAGCAGAGCCTTCAGGACCGGAAGATAAGAGTCGACCCGGACACCCCTTAGGGACAGGAGATGGAAAGGTGAGCAGGAGAGATATTCAGAAAGCACAAATCAATCATTTGAGTGCAATGATCCATTTTATTTTAGCACCAAATATTCAAGGAGCTTAATGTGTCTATTATCCATTACTTACTGTATAATTTCATAACGCTAATCCAAAATTATACATATAAAAATGCACAATTGCAAAGTAATTAACTGCATCAAACTAGAAAACATTAAGTGTTACTGTTACGCTTATCTGCTCTGTTTTGTTGTGTTTATTCCACCGAGACATTGAACTCTATAGATTGTGAAGGATGCTTTAAATAATCTATGCTCTTCCTCTTTTTGTCTGTCACCAGGAGCTGTACTCATGTGACAGCTCTCTCTCCTCTTTAGACAGCGAGGATGAGGGTATTGGCAAGAAAGACAAGAAGAAGAAGAAGCTAAAGAAGAAAAAGAAAGTATGTGTATCAAAAAGCTTCACCGCTAACCAAGCAATATTCACTATTAAATGTTGTTCTTATTATTGAGTATTTTCTTGAAAATTCCCAGTCTGTTGGTCCAATAAGATGAAATCATGTCATCAGTTGATCTTGTGGCTTTGTGAGGGTGTTTCCTCGATTGGAAGCTACACATAGGAGGCTGCTTTGCAGAAATCAGGTTTGCACAGTCCTGACATCTGACAGAGGAGGGACGTGCAGTGTGGGCTGCACCTAGCAACAGTCAGTCAAACAGCAGAGAACTAGGAATGTGATTAATTTGTTTATAATTTAGCTCAACTGTCACTTTTGCAATAGCTTTGATTGGCTTACAACATAGCTGGAATGGGTGTGTGTGTGTGTGTGTGTGCGTGTGTTTGCGCGCATCTGTGTGTCTCTTTTGTAAAATGGTTGCCTGTGTAGTTTCCTTTGTGTGTTGCCTTGTGTTTGAGTAGCCCTTCCCTTCTGCTGCAAGCTACGGTGCCTTCTCTAAGCGGCTCTGACAGAGCCTCACTCGAGTACGTTTGTAGTGACTCATTCGTTTAGATTCTCATTTAGCACTTGCCAACAAAGGAACATGTAGATAAACCTGTTCAGTGAGTGCATGAAGATGAGCTATAACTTCCTCTTTTTCACCAGGATTCCAGCTCATCCTCATCATCTTCGTCTTCTTCCTCCTCTTCTTCCTCGTCTTCCAGCAGCTCTTCAGACAGTGACAGTGAGGTAAGTTGTGGTTACGGCATAGGTGCTCACCAAGGATTCCCACAGCTGTATAGAAGAATATTGCTCCTTCTCCTGACTTGCTCCAACATGTCAAGACACTAGTTGCTGTCAGCACACACCTTTCGATTTCACAGAGCCTTGCCTCTTCCTCATGATTCCGTTGTTTGCATTGATCATTTTGAGAGGTCTTGGCGCTTGATGCCCAGTTCTCAGGATTATATCAGTTGAAGCCAAAATATTTCCCTCAAAAGAGAAAGAAACCGTAGATCTGATGCTTTGACAGTGCAGTTTTGTTGCGGTTAATCCTTCCTGCAGCATTGCTAAATTAAGTCATTTGCCCCAAGCAAATGACTCATATCAGCTCATAATGGATTGATAGTCCCTTCTAACTATGTCACTGTCTTAGGTGATGATATATGAGTTTGTCAGAGCTGACAATACAAGCTGTTGGAGAATATTTAGAGTGGAATTTTGGTGGTAATTAGAAATCCAAAAACTGAGCTTTTATCATGTATTTTGGCAAGCTGAGGGATAAGTGCCATGATGGCATTGATGTCTTGCTCATTTTCTAAGGGTGTGGGTGGTGAAACCAGGAAACTCAAGAAAAGCAAGCGACTCTCTCAAGTTTTTAAGACAAAAGACCTCAGCAAAGGTCAAAGAATCTTTAAGGTAGAGTTTTTTGGTATTTCAAACGCGTTATCACTCACTGGTTCACTTCTGATGGGACTGAATGCTTATAAAACATTAAGATGAAAAATCACAGGAGCAGAACAATTGAAAAGTAAATGTGCTTAACACATTAACAATGCATTTCACCCTGGACACTAGGCGGAGGCTGTAATGTCCTGGATCTGATAGCAGGTGGTTTCTGCAGGAGAGGAACACACCCAGTGCCAATGTTTGAAGCACCTTCTGTATCTACCACAACAAGTCATGACAATAAAGTCATGTGGAATCTACCTAGTCTTATTTTGATTGGGAATGCTCCAAGACATCACAAATATGAGGGCGTGTGTGCAGTCTTAAGTGCATGGTTACATAGTAATAGCACTGTATAATTGTGTATCCAGTATGTAATACTGTATGTGTCTTATGTAAAGTCTGTTCATATAATTTTTTCATGTGTTGGTTTTGGCTGCGTAATCGTAACAGGTGTGGTTGTTTGTTATCAGAAAAGCAGAAAATTCTTAATCTATGACTAGTAGGGAACACCCGACCGTGATCCTGATGACTTTATCTTCTTTAGACTTTATTAAGCAAATGTAACAATCACTTTGCAAACAACCGCCATGCTTGTACATGTGTACAATAGAATTAAAAAAAAAAAATCTAACATACAGTTATGAAAGAATCAACGTTCCCTTGCAGGATGACAAGAAGAAAAAGAAGAAAAAGAAGAAGAAGAAGAAGAAGGATGAGGAGAAAGAGTACGTCTGGGACAGTGTTATCATATCTCATTCTGGTAAGACACACACAGCATTTCTCATTTGCATTGTGAAACTGGTTGATGTATTGAGAGGTTAATGCGTTGTTAGGCTCTGTACATTCACAATTACAAAGTTGTTGCATGTTGAGCATGTAGGTGTTATCTTGCTAAGGGGCACCTTTGCAGAATTGAGATGAAACTTCCAGTTTGTCCAGATCTTCCAGTTATCGAATTGTCTCCCACGCCAGTTTAAGTCTGTGGTGACACAGAAGAGAGTGGGCCACCAGCTGCATTGTCACTCACACTAGGATGTGCACATTCTGATATTTATTATCGTGCAGATTTGTGACAAATAATAATAATAATAATAATACAAAGTTCTGTGTTTACAGCAGCTCATGAAAACATATTCATTCCGATTTTATTTTCTGTCAGTTTCTTTAAAACTTACTTCAAAACAGGGGGGAATGTTTTTGTGAATAAACAGAATAACATTGAGCAATATTCAGAACTGCACGATTGTGTATAAATTCCCTTTTTATCTCTAGCAGAGATGATATGTGATCTGAATCAAATATTTGAGTATAGAGATGTCTCACAACTAACAATGTATGTAGCATGTTAATTCATGCATTAACACAAACCTTACAATTGAATGTATTACATGTTTTCAGGTTCCGACAGCCAAATGGAACAGGGGTCTGGAGAGTGTCTGAAGAAGAGCCAGGTGAGAGAGAAAACAAACGACCTTCCATTTTGAACATGCTGCCCCTTTCTAAACCTCTCATTATATCATTTTTGTCTGTTTGTTTCAGGATTTGGGCTCATCAGATGATGAGATTGACAAGAAGAAAGAGAAAAAGAAGAAGAAGAAGAAGGACAAGAAGAAAAAGAAAAAGAAGGTATGTGAAATTTACCCATAATACAGCAGATTATACAACAATAATGAATTGTTTTAATGGGCTAGCACACATCACATAATGAATCAAATAATGTAATGAAAACATTGAAACATTAATATATAAATTAATATATAATATATAAATGACACTTTTATCCTTTATATTACTTAATACTCTACTTCCTCTGTCCTAGGAATCGTCCTCTTCTTCATCTGACAGTTCATCATCAGAGAGTGAGGATGAGAAGAAGAAGAAAAAGAAGAAGAAGAAAAAGAAAAAGAAAAAGAAGGTATGTGAAATTTACCCATAATACAGCAGATTATACAACAATAATGAATTGTTTTAATGGGCTAGCACACATCACATAATGAATCAAATAATGTAATGAAAACATTGAAAAATTAATATTTAAATTGATATATAATATATAAATGACACTTTTATCCTTTATATTACTTAATACTCTACTTCCTCTGTCCTAGGAATCGTCCTCTTCTTCATCTGACAGTTCATCATCAGACAGTGAGGATGAAAAGAAGAAGAAAAAGAAGAGGAAGAAGAAGAAGAAGAAGGTCAGATAAAAAAAAAATGTTTAACACTATACAGTTACAGTATCAAATGTCTGATCTGTCTGTTCTACCTCTGTGTAAAAACAAATAATCATTGTCAATATATTAATTATTTTGTTTCTTCTTCTTCTTTTGAAGGATTCCAGCTCCTCTTCCTCAGATAGCTCCTCCTCTTCATCATCCTCTTCGGACAGCGAAGATGACAAGAAGAAGAAGAAAAAGAAGAAAAAGGACAAGAAGAAGAAGAAAAAGAAAGACAAGAAAAAGGTAATGTAATGCGGATGTTTTTATATTTGAAAGTTCTATTATTTACTGTGTAAATTAAGACTGGGAGGATTCTACAGAAAGTCTACGGTAATAACTTTACTATTACAATTAATCATGTGGTGATCATGAAAGGTACATTTTGTAGTTATACCGTAAGGCACATTTACTTTATATTTTCTTGCCAATGACTAATTTGCAATGCGTGATTTGTGATGCAGAATAAATTGCAGGTCTCACACATTTTTGCATGAATGGCAAACTGATATTTTTTCGTTTTTTGATTGATACAGGTTTGCAGCTCTTCATCTTCTGACAGTGATAAAGATAACAAGAAAAAGAAGAAGAAGAAGAAGGACAAGAAAAAGAAGAAGGAGAAGGATAAGAAAAAGGTAAAATTCCTCTTCTTGTATTTTAAAAAGCTTAAAATGCCTGTAAATTATGTAGTAGGTTCTCAGGTCAGGTCACACTTTCCTTTTTTGTTGTCTGCACACAGGAGGCTTAAGTTTTATTATGTTATTCAGTATCTGGGAACAGTATCTGCGTTAAACTCGTACGGCTATAGAAAGGCTTGTATCCCCCTTGAAGCAAAGTAGAAACCGGATTACCCAAAAGTACACACACCTCCTGAGAAAATGAGTGGTGGCCTGCAAGAGAATGGCATGTAAAGATACGTAGTTGTACCTCACTGTCTCGACACCTCACCTCATATTGTTTATCAGCTTTATTCATATTCTTTACTACTACACAGACAGTCTGTACGCTCAGATCTGGTTATGATTTTTCAACAAGGGTATGTTCTTATGTGTTTGCATGTACCATTTGTATCTCTGTGTATGTAGATTTGTAGGGGAAAACAAGGTACAGTATATACCATGAACCTGAGCTTGATTGTGTGTGCGCGTTTTCACAGAGTGAGGAGCAGAATGAGCTCAGCAGTGTTACTGCTCTTCCAGCAGCTGGTGAGTGTTTCCACTTTTTGGTGACTCAAAAGCACAGATTATTGCATGGAATTCACAGGAAGAGTTGCCGCTGTTATTGGTGTTGATGCAGCACATTCGGACTTTCTGCATTTCTGCAGGTGGTGAGATTGCAGGACCTTGTGCTGACAGATATCAAAAGAAGGATCAAGATGCTGACATGGTGGGTGAAACCCTCACACATACTATATTCATGCTCCACATGAATGCACAAACACACAGGGAGTCATTGCTTTCTTTTGTCATGACAGGCCAAGGCCAAAGACCTCAAAGCAGCAGAAGAAGGCAAACTGTCCCCTGCATTGGCTGGTATGTGTGCTACTCAGGCACAACTCAAACAGCGAGTGAAGGGTTTGGAAAAGTGTGATTGTTTTGGTTGTAATGACGTTTCCTGTGCAGCAGGGGGAGCAGAGGCATTCCCTGACGCTATTGAGGATGGCCACCTGAGCGATGATGAGGGAGAAGGATGCAAGGAGAAGGATAAGAAGAAGAAGCTGAAGAAGAAGAAGAAAAGGGTGATTATGCTATGTAGATGGTGCTGAAAAGGGAATGTGTTAGTCTCTATTCCCTTTAAACAAAATGAAGAATGTAGCCTCTTTTAATGGGAATCAAGATTGTTACCGTGCATTAACACCACCATGTACTGATGCAATATTTATGGCATAATGCAGTTATTTTACAGGATGATCAACATCAAAAATTCACGGTGATTTTTCAGAATCGTTTTCTGTGTTTACAGGACTCTGGCTCATCTTCAGACAGTGATGAAGACAAAAAAGATAAGAAGAAGAAAAAGAAGAAGAAGGCAAAGGTATACAAAGAGCTGTGAAAACTGTCTTTATATCTGCTGACGGTGTTGCTTTTCCAAATCACCTTGTATAAATAGGGTTGTATATCGTACTGTGACATTTTTTGCATTTAGTGTAGTGGTGCACGGTAAACTTAGTGTATTTGTATCAAAGACAAAAACCTTTTTCTGTTTGCCGGATGAGTGAATTGAAAACTCTAAATTTTGAAATGGGAATGTGAGTGTTTCTATCTCATAAAATTTAAAGCGTTTGTAGCTATAAAAGTGGATTTTTCTGTTTGATTTAATCTGTAGGACTCCAGCTGCTCTTCATCTGATAGCTCCTCTTCAGACAGCGAAGATGACAAGAAGAAAAAGAAGAAGAAAAAGAAGAAGAAGAAGAAGAAGGTGAAGAAGAAGGATAAGGTTTGTGTCTTCACAACACTTATGTATTCCATTCTTTGCACTTGTGCTGTTTCGAGGGGTTCGGTTGTGTATTGCATTGATATTACATCACTCGCTCATCTGCTTTCGTTTTACAGGATTCCAGCTCTTCCTCCTGTTCTGATAGTGAAGATGACAAAAAGAAGAAGAAAAAGAAGAAGAAGAAGAAGAAGAAGAAGAAGGTAAAAAATATATATGAATACTTTTAATGTGTGGCCTTGTAATAATGGTTCCATTTCCACTGTTGTTCTGTTACTGTTACTTGTTTTAATGGATGAATGTCATGCTCCTGATGCTCATAAACAGGTGAGTCTAAAGGAAGTAGGACCTCTTTGCGTAGCTTGCACTGGTAGTTAACCAGTGAAAAGTAGAGATTATTTGAGTTTAAAGAACAAGGATGCACTTCTGTGACTGACTCTGACTGATGTACTTGTAGAAGTCCAGCTCTTCTGATGATAGCTCCTCTTGTTCCCCATCCTCGTCCTCCTCTTCCTCTGATAGTGATGATGACAAGGTGAGATGACACACGCAAATACAATAGAGTCTGCTAAGTAAATGATTCATCTGCAATCAAGTTTACAGAGATAAATGGCTGCACAAATCATCATGAGTACATTTTTTTTTACTTTAGAAAAAGAAGAAAAAGAAAGATAAGAAGAAGAAGAAGAAGAAGGATAAGAAGAAGAAGAAAAAGAGGGTGAGAACGTCTCTTCTTTTGCTCTCCATTCCAGGTTTTTCGGTTAATTTTATGAGGTACAATATTTTGAACAAATTTTGAAGTCTTTAACTCCGGAAAACTGGCAAATATATCCAAAAAGTTTAAAGAAAGTTTGAGAAAGACAAAATGCAGAAACATTTGGAAAAGGGAAAATGAGGTAGCTTGCCACTGACACCACTGACACCTATGTGAAATTTCTTGCAAAAACACACTAATGATGATCTTTGGTCAGTGGCCAAAGTAAAGTGAAACAAATGAATCACAATGTCAGCATTCATTAGGTTATATAGTGGTATTGTGACTAAACATGAACTCTTACTGGTTAATTAGGGAAAATCACTGCTCACAAAAGTATTAAAAGTATTAAAGTAGCAGAAGGATAGCTCATCACTGTGTAATTACTACTGTATGAATAAAATGTGATGTTTATTATAATACCTCTCTGTCCAGGATTCTTCTTCTTCTGACTCCTGTAGCGATTCTTCTAGTGATGACGATAAGAAGAAAAAGAAGAAGAAGAAAAAGAATAAGAAGAAGAAGCAGAAAAAGAAAGACAAGAAAAAGGTAAAAAGATGTACATTTGTTGTGTTTGGTGCTATTAAAAGTGCTAAGCACTCCTGGAGCAATTATCACTTTGGAATGTCTCTTTTTTTGTAAAAATGGCAATCCAGTAACTCAATTACCATATTTACATCCAAGGACTCAGATTCTTCTAGCAGTGATGATGACAAGAAGAAGAAAAAGAAGAAGAAAGACAAGAAGAAGAAAAAGAAGAAGGACAAAAAGAAGGTAATTTAGTATGTGCTAAACAAAAATTAATTATTGTGCACATTGTTCTAAAAAAAAGATGACTGACATCCTTTAAATTTGGCAGGACTCGAGCTCCAGTTCATCGAGTTCAGCTGATTGTTCCAGTGACAGTGACAAGGAAAACAAAAAGGAGAAGAAGGACAAGAAAAAGAAGAAGAAAAAGGTAAATGACTCACCCAAAATGGGAATATGTTGAAATTATGTTCCCTGTTGAGGTGAAATGACTGAATCTTATTGGTTCCCTTTTTGCACCTCAGAGTTCGGGTTCATCAGGAAGTGAAACTGACAAGTCGAAGAAGAACGTAAGTTCGCTCATAACTTAAATTATGTGAAAAAGATAACGGGCGATTACAAGCTTTGATTCATTCTTGGGTCAATCTGATATTTCCTCAAGCTAAGAAAACTGCCATAATCTTTCCTCACACAGTCCGTTCACCTTCTGTAAGGTTATCCATCATGTGTGCTGGTGGTTGATTTCATTCCAGGGAAGCCCTGATGGTGAGCAAAGCAGCGAGCCGAAAATGGAAGTCTCGGGTTCAGGTGGTTGCGGACTCTCTGCTACCAGTGGCAGCAGCTCCAAGCCTGGTGGTGCTACTGTCGTCTCCTTCTTGTCACTCCCCTCCAAACCCGTCGTAAAGCTGGATCCTCTTCCTCCTTCAGCTGTGTCCAAGCCCTCTGTCCCTGGCTCCTTGCTGAGTATGGGAGACAGGGCCCCCATTCGCAGACCCGCCAGCCCCATGGAGGCCCTGATGGCGAGCCCAAGGAGGTTTGGAGATGGAGGGACCCGTTCCACTACCCACCTCACCTCAGGCGATCTACTGAGAGGCCCCAAGCCTTACCAATGATGACATGCCAGAGATAAAACTATTAATGTTACTGTTTTTAAAAAAGCATGTCATACATGACATTGGATATTTTTTTTCAATTGATAAGAAAAAAAAAACACATTTGTGGAGGAGTAATTTTCAAATTCTTATATTGGGGGAATAAATCAGTGTAATTTTATTTGTCCTGTTTCTTTTGCCTGCTTATTATCATCATCATTATTATTATTATTATTATTATTATCATTATTATTATTATCATTATTATTATTATTATTATTATTATTATTATTATTATTGTAAGCTTAACGTATTACTTAACTAATGGCAGTGGCTAAAAGCTCACAGGCTGTCTACTTATTGTGCGTATGCTGCCTTCAAGTACTCCCACAAATTTCAGCTTCTTCAGGTACAGAGCAAGTACTAACATACACTTATTTTTCCCCATGGCATCTGAATGTAAAGGGAAATAAGAATGGAAAGAGAAGAAAAAAAATGATCTACTTAAATTATTTTTAAGTAACTAATTACGATTTAGATTACAGCCCACAAATTACAATGTAAATATTGTGAAATACCAACTGGAAGCACTACTTACCATGGAAAAGGGGTGAACAAGGGGCTGCTTTATTGTACAGCCCACATACCCTTGCCTTAAACCATGATAAGGATGCCCTCTCCCACATTTTCAATGCTTTGTCTTGGTTGTAGCGCACTATCCCTTTAAAATCACAGTCAGTGCCTCAGCTGGTAATGATATGACAGGGTTATCTAACATCATTCATCAGTTAGATGGATCCTACATTGGATCCCAGAAGTACAGGCTTTTCCCCACGATCTATCGACATTAAAAATGGAGAGCTATAGAGATTCACCCTTAGGCTAAGCCAGGAGCTTAGCCTGGCTTACTGTTGTAGCTAACTGTTGTAGCTAAAAAAACATTAGGCTAAGCCAGGAGCTTAGCCTAATGTTTTTTAGCTACAACAGTAATGTGCGCTATATTAAGGATAAAAAACGTACTCCGTACTTTAACATTGCTATTCAAGGAGTGTAATGAACTTGTACTTTACTTGAGTATTTCCCCTTTGTGCTACTTTATATGTCCACTCCACCATAGAGACAAACATTGTATTCTTTACTCCACTGCATGTATCTGACTGCTTGAGTTACTTTCTTAGATGAACCTTTCTTGCATAACGCAAACACTGCAAAACTATAAAACATCTGCCATAATTTCTGAACAGATTTCAACCTGTTTTAACAGAAGTCTACTAGTTTTATGGATTTTCTAGTATAAAGTGACATTTTTCTTGATTCTAAAGCAGTGACGCCTTGTTCTGTTGAAATACTCTCAGAAGATTTCTTTAATTTTACTATTATTGTATTTAAGGACTCAATAACTACTTAATGATAAGATGAAGATGGTTTTTGCAATGCAAAACAATATGATCATCATATAGCTCCACCCTGATCAGTTAACATTAAAGTGGACATATAAGTATATGTTCATGCATACGTGATGAAAATTTAATGTTATACTTGTTATACTGAGTAAGTTAAAAACAAACTGTGTGCCTCAAACACAAAGTTTTTACTTAAAAAGTAAAGTGTTACTTACAGAGTAAGTACTTGATTGACAGACTTCCCACCGTGCAGGTTCGCATTGTGCAGAGAATTCTTGACTCGGGTTTTTCCGCCTGCACCTGAACGTGCCCCCCCCCCCCCCCATCCCCGCAGTAGACGCAGGGACGTTACGTAATCGCGGACTTTTAACCCAGGAGCGGGAGAGGTGGTTGTGGGGGCGTGGTTCCGATCCGGGTTTCCCGTGTGCGAGAAGAGCCGCCAGTCAGGCCCCGCTTCGGCTTTGTTTGGAGAAGCGGACGAACAGGAGGCACAATGGATTTCGATCTGTCATCAGGTAGGATCACTTTTAAGTCGATTACATTCGCCGGGGATCTCCGTTAGTGTTTGATGTGGTTCGGTTGATAAATAAGGACTCCAGCTAAGTGTATTCCACGTGTAGCTTTTACTTCTTGGTGACACTTTTATTCAAACTTGAAAAAACTTTAACCCTGCACACATCTGTCTCTTTCGCAGCTTTGGACAAGGATGGAGAGGGGGTGAAGAAGGAGGAGGCTCAGAAGGATGAGTTTAGTTTGCCCTGGAGCAAGAACAAGGACAAGGACAAGAACAAGGACAAGAACAAGGACAAGGATAAGGATAAGGTAGGATCCGTGGCCGTGTACATTCTTGCAAAGATGCTCATGTAGTTCACAAGCGTAAGAGCTCTTCCGGGTGATGAGAAGTGAAATTGGGCTCCAGTGCCTTTCCTCAGCTGCGGCACAGTTCTCACTCTGCATTGATTTAGTGATGATCACTGGACTCAAGCACGGTCCTTAAGACTAAATAGATAAAATTGATAATCTATATTCGAAGTCAACCTTGGCTATTTCTTACTTTTTTTAAGAGCGACAGTAAGGACAAGTGTGGAAGTAAGGACAAGTCCGACAAGAAGGATAAGTGTGGCAGAAAGGATAAGTCAAAGGACCACGGCGGCAAAGGCCACAAGAAGGACAAGAAGGACAAGAAGAAAAAGCACGAGGAGGGAAAAAAATCAGGCACCTCATCCTCATCTTCCTCATCTTCCTCCAGCAGTGATGAGGTAAGCCCAGTGCGACAGTGTAGAGATCTCTTGCCAAATGAAATTTTGATTTCGCTGAATGCTTTTAGGCTAGTCTCGTTGGATTTTTGGCAGCCGGACTACCTACAGTGTGTGAGGGGGTTGCCATGTTATCCTTTCGTAGTTTGCAGTTCTCACGGCTTTTTAATAGCAAAATGCAATAGAATGCAGCTCAACAAGTAACACAGCTGTCACGCCTTGTCACAAAGGTTGACGACTCAGGAGTCAGCCCGGCAGAGTGTGTGGAAAACCCTCAAACAGGCCTTACCGGCAGGGTCAGTTTTAGTCAGACTTGACACACCACACCCTCCCGTGTGTGTGTGTGTGTGTGTGTGTGTGTACTGTTTTCATTTATAGCTCATCCTGTTGTCATTATCTCCCAGTTCTGCAGATTCATTTTTAGCTTGTCAGCCAATCTCAGAGCAACGCCTACTTGTCTTATCACCTTTGGGCCGAATTCCTTCCACTTTGTTGCAGCTTTATTCTGAGAAAACACAACACGTTGGTCACATTTCTACTAATTAAAGGTCTTATGTGCGAATCACCGAAGCAAGGGAGGGGGAGCCCAGCCCAGTGTGGGGGAGAGGTGAAACTGGTCAGATAGGAGAGTCATAAAAGAGCTTTCTGCTCTCTGGTCGCTTGCATGGAAGTGAACACGCTGCTCTCGGACCTGTCGTGGCCCTGACAGGACTTGATGACATTACTCCTCCAAAAAGGGTTCTTGTGACGGCTCGCGCTGCTGCCGGAATGATACGTTAAAGATACAGAAGGAGCTGTGGCACGCAAGATGTCCTTTTAATAAATCATGTGTCCTCTCTGCAGTAAAGGGCATTGTCCTTTTTGTCATTTCAGGACTGATGCTTCTTCGGGGGGACGGGACTGCTCTGTTAGTCTCTTGTGATCGTGTCTATCGACAAAGTGAGTGTGCGGATGTGCTTGAGTGTGCAGCAGTACCAGCTTTTCTTCTTGTCCCGTCACTGGTACCACAGAAACATGCAGTAATGGTGATGTGTAAACAAATCTGCTGATTCCTAGAAGTAAATCTTCTGACGACAAACAAAACAGATGCAGTTTTTTTTTGTTGTTGTTCCATGAAGTTCTCCTGTCAAGTAAAGTGTCTTTTCTTCACCACTAGATGGAAGCATTTTCCTTTTTTTTTTTTTTTTAAGGTCAGCCAAAGTTTGAAGTCCAAAGATAAGAAGAAAGGAGTTTCGATTTATATTTTTAGAATACATAAAGATAATAAACAGTGTTGGAGACTGTTATTCTAATTTGTAGTAAAAGGGACATTTACAAGCATTTTGGACGTACAGACAAGCACCAAACTTGTTGAAATGACAAAAATAAAAATAGGCACTACTTAGAAAAAATATAAATAAACAAAAGGGCGAGCATTGTTTTTGTCTTTTAGGCACTTTGTATGCATAAGAGTCAAAAAGGTTTGATGGCTCATGTGGAATGAAACTATTTAAAATGAAAAAAATCTTGTTCCTCAGTGAGAGTGTAATTGCTGCAGAGTGACACTATCATCCTGTGCCAATGGACCAGAGGTGGAAGTGGTAGTCAGATCCTTAACTTAGTAAAAGTAACAATATCACAGTGTAAAAATACTCCACTAAAAGTAAAAGTCCTATAAAAGCATAACAGTGAGATAATGTAGTGAAGCAAGAAATACAATATTTCTCTCTGAAATTAGGAGGAATTGAGGTGGCACTCAAGTAAAGTACTAGTACCTCAAAACTGTAACTAAGTGCAGTACTTGAATGAATGTATGTAGTTACATTCCATTGCTGAGGTGGACACACTCGGACCTGGTTGAACTGATCAACAATAAAACATTTCCCCGGGAGAAAAATACTGAAGCTTCTCAACACAGGGTCCAACAACTCAAAGAATACATGACGCAGCACGAATAGAAAGGATCACCTGTTTACCTGCCATCCTCGTTCAAGTTATCCTGAACTCAGGCCAGGACTGTCAGGAGAAGAGAGTGACAACATTTGCCATTGAGGATCCCCCTCAGGTCTTTTGAATCTTTTATGGGGGTGCAGAAAAAGAAAAATGGAGCGGTTTCAGAAGGGAATCAATAATAAACGGAGCGTGCATCTTTCGGTGGCTGTTGAGGAAATCCAATTTAACCCATCCATCGTGTTCAGACCCTTATTTTATTTAACCTGTAAGGGAATATCACAGGAAGAAATCGGTGGGTTATTTACAAGAATATGTTCTTGATGAATTGATCTGGTGAAATTAAAAACATGCATGAGGGTCAATTTGTGCCAAAAATGTGCATCTTTTTTTCAGAACAGCATATGTGTCTCATTCTTTTAACATATTTTCTCGCTGTCGTAAATTGTCGTGAATTTGTAAATTGCTTCTGTTTGATTTTGTCTCATCTCTGCCACCTGACTTGGTACATCACGGGTGTCATTTGCATTTGCCCATAGCTTCTGGTAAATGGGGAGGGGGGGGACACGTCGGGCCGCATTAAAGAGCACGTGAGGACATCAGACAGGTGCAATCACCAGCTATTAACTTATTCTACAAAATCCTTAAAGTGTAAAACAACAACATTTTGGGACAACTAGAATCGTTTAAGTCATTTTCTTTAAAGCAAATATGCTAAATATTTTCTGATTCGATCTTCCGGGTTGTGAGATCTTGCAACACTTCTTTGTTTCACGTGAGGACAAACTGAGTATATTTGGGTTTTGGACTGTTGGTCAGACAAAAGATGCAGTTTGAGGGTGTCGATTTTGGCAGGAACAGAACCTCATGCATGTAGCATCCCAATAGTCAAGCTCTACCCTGCAGCGGTCTACAGCCTACAGGGTCTAAAGCTTTAGATGTAGTAGCACCATAAAGCCACTTTGCCCTTTGTGTGACACCAGAGTACTCCTTCAGGTAAAACACCAAACATTCTGCATCGCTTCAAACCTTACAAAGATCTGATCCGGTCCACTCGGTGGTGTTTAACCCCCTGATGCAAGTTGCATGAATGCAACATCACAAAAGTTTTATGACCTTTTGGGACCGGGAGCCGAGGGTGCATGTGAGTAAAGTTTGAAGTTCAGGCAGAAAGAGACAGAATGCGGGAGATGAACAAAGAACGTGGTACCAAGGCCTCGGGGCATCCTCAAACTTGTACCTTATTTGTCCGCAGTGACAGCTAAACGTCTGAAATCTTGCCAACAGCTTTGGGGCCAAAAAAAGGATGGAGGGAGGGAGGGAGGGATGTAGAGGGCACTGCCCCCATCATGTCTTTGCCTTTGATTTTTTTTTCCCCCCCTCGCTCGGCGTCTAAAAATCAAGTTATGGAAGAAATTTAAGAAATATTCAACCCAGCGCCATTTCTCTTTTGATGCTTTGATGCGTTTTTTTGGCTAAGAAACTGTGCGGACTCCTGTGCGGAGTCATTTAGTGCTGAGGTGAGCGAAGTGTCATCAGTGGATCAGTTTGATTAGAGGCCTGAACACAGGTTGTTTGATGCAGTCTCCTCCGCTGCATCTTTCATCACTGAGTGGTTACTTCAGCCCGTAGTCACTCCTATGTTTTTGTTTGTTTTTTTTCTTCCTCCCTGCTGTGCTTTCCTGTCTTTGAATTAGTGGTTTATCTCCTACAACAGCATATATACTGTTCTGTACAAATCACACAGGCAATTTTTGATTCATTAACATTTAACTTTCCAGAATAATTAATTATGCCTTTCACTGTCTTTCACGCACAAAGAGTTGCCACCTCCTTTGTATAGTTTTGATGTATGCACCAAAATCTGTAGCCTGTGTGTGTGTGTGCGTGTGTGTGTGTGTGTGTGTGCGCGCGTGCTGTGGCTGTTTCTCGCGGTGCCACTGATGTGTAACAGAACTCATCTGATTGAAACTCTCTCCTCTGTGCTGCAGCAACACCGCGCTGATATTTACATTACAAATTATGAAAAAAGGATTCAGAAATCGGGGATTAGTAACAACGATCACAGAGGCTGATGAATTCTGTCGTCGTGGCAGAACATGACAATATTTTTTACACCGCACAAATATATAGGTTTGTGAATGACTATATGATTTTAGTCATTATATGTATTACCACTATGTAGCCTACACTATAAAAATGTTAAAAGTGCCATGAATCCAATCTATGGGGCTCCATGAAATCCACCGAATGCCGCCGATTCTACTCTGTTCCATCGTACCGGTCGTTCCGCGGACGCACCGCAGGAGGGCACGAACGTCTCTCCCCCTCTCCCCTCGACTGGCGTCAGCGGTCTCCCAGCAACAGCCGGGCTCCGGCTCACCTCAATCATCCGCCGCTGAGCGCCGTCAAGCCGCGCAGACGCACCCAGACTGAAACAGGAAGCCGGCCGGATTTTGGCCTACACAATAAAAGCGCGTTGAGTTCAGGTGAGCTGCTCGCGGTCCCGTGGACTTCCAGCCTGTTTAACCTGCAGGCGTATCCTGGCGGACTGTACTGGGCGCTCTCTTCCAGTTTGCCCCACTGGGGGACACAGCCACGTTTGAGAACAAGGCATTTTCACAGGAGCAGATCATATAATTTAAGTGAACCCCGTTTTTAACAGGCGAAGCCGAATTCAGTGACAGTGGAATGAAGCAGAATCACATTTTAAGATGCGTCGCTTGTTCAGACGAGTTCAGATTTGTACTAACTTTACAAATCAAATCTAATTTTTTTTTTTTTTTTTTTTTACAAGACTTAAAAAATCTGTTATTGTTGAAACAGACTCCTTATTGCGGGGGACTCACAGGTAAGCCTATAAAGACAGAAGTGGCTCAATCATGACCCTTTGACCTCTTTGCCACCTTACGGCAATGGTGTTGTCAAAACTGTAATCCGCAGTGTTGTGCTTACAAATCACATATCAGCGTGATTGATTTTTATTTTTTATTTTGAAAACAATCAATGGGAAGTCGTTTTGTTCCCAGTGCCGTGTGACTTGCTCTCAGGTCCGCTCAGCTGCAGCAGAACAGACGAGAAACCATGGAGCGCAACAAGACGCGTTGGAGAGACTCACCCAGCGGACGGGGAAAGTGCCAGTTTCGGATCTGTCTCTGAGTCACTTTCTGCGGCAGTGGGCAGATTTGCGCCCACCAGCAGGTCTACGTTGAGTTTTCCCAAACGGGCGCAAATTGACGGGAGAGGTCCAGGAAAGCAAATAGTCTTGGAGTGACCGGCGGCTGCCCAAGACCGGGAGGAAGGGAGGAGTAAAAAGCGCCCGAAGGAGAGACGAGCGCCTGGCGGATAGATATGCTCTCTGCGTTATTTTCCCCCGCACATCTGAACACTTCGCGTTGTCTCTGGAAAATGTCGCGGGCGCGCTCTGCGTAAAACCACGGACTGCTTTCATGCCTCGTGCCATCAGAAGGAAGAGTTACTTTTCTTTAAGTGAACTTGGAGCGGAGCCGTGATTTCATCAAGAGGGAGGCACTGGGCCAAAACTTAGAACGAGTCACTGAACAATTGCGAACCATGGTGAAGTTTCATAACTCGGACTTATGGATAGCCTGGATGGTGATTTTCTGCATGGAGGGTAAGTTGTCTGACCCTCGGAAACTTGTGTACCCATCCCAAACCGCAAGCACGGTGCACCTTGTACACTCACAATCCTGCAATAATAATAATGATAATGATCATAAGAATAGGGAAAACATTTCAAAAGACTTTGGAATCACGTGGACAAATCATTATCACAGTACATCTGCACCAGTATTGCCAAAAACAGATGTATCCGGAATTAAACTGTGCCACGGGCACAACCTCTCCTCCGTCAAGAGCGCGTGCCACGGCCATTTGATCCCCCCTCTTTAATACTGTATGTTTGGATCAGGCTGACAAATCCCCGGCATTTCCACAAAAACTAAAGCACAGATTTAGGATGACTTTTCTCCCGTACTAGTCGCCATGTCGTCTCTTGCCAAAGCACTCTTGATTGTGCACGTCTCATCCATAATGCGCTCCGCCGCGCCGTCTTACACAATACGAGGCCCTCAATTACTGCTTTTTTTTTATTTTTTATTTTTTTTTAAACCATGCAACCGCCACTGATACACTTTACAGCGTGACATAGTCTGTGTTTTGAAATAAAAACGGAGCAGACGGTGGAGGGTTGCGCTGGTAATCCGCCCGATTAACGAGAAGCATGGTGACCAGGCAGCACAGGAGAGCAGACAACCCCAAAGGAAAACCGCTCTATAGTCCTGTAATTCTTCTGGCCAGTTCTAATGAGTGTGTAAGTGTGTGTGGCACGAAATAGCCACTTTGTTCACCTTATCTTACTTCTTAGCCCAGTGGTCTTAGTATTATTTTAGCAAGCCAACACTATTCCTATTCAGGGGGGCGTGCAAGTTTAGTGAGTTTCATATACTTTATGTTGTGTAATATAATATTCCTGAAATACTGAAAATGACAATTAAAGTTTGTCTGTTATATTCTTCTTATTTGCTAAATAAGATGTTTTCTTTAGTTCTGAGAAAGAAGTTAGAGAATACAATTAAAAACTTCAGAGATGATAAATAACATTGCAGAAAAGATTAATGGTGCCCAGTATCAAATGAGCATCATTAGTAGATGTATTCATGCAGAGATGATGTAGGCTAATGAATGGAGATGGTCACGATGCATTATGAGACTTAACTAACCGTAAGTTGAAAATGAATGAGCTCCCTGAAATAATCTTCAGTTTTCTTTCAGGTAATGTGCAAATCTTTGTCAGAAAAAATAGCGGAGCAGGGCAGAAAAATGCAAGGAAACGCCAACCCAGTCCCCTTGGACCCTCATGTCAGGATACAGAAAACCATTTTCAGTGAACCATGCAGGCGCACACACACACACTCCGGCCTGACATGTCAATTTGGACAGAACAATTGTGTGAGATTGAATTTAGGCCTGATTGCCCAGGCGTTTCACTCTGCTGCTCACTTGTTTAGCCTTATACCTCTGCAGTGAGTGGATGTATGGTGTCTTGTCAGCTTTACTCAGGGTTACGCACATACACGTAGGTACACAACGTGATTTGATTCTCTATCAGTCTGCCCCCTTTTTTCTCCGATAAAATGGTTCGAAATGAAAACAGTAGCTTGTGGTCAGTCCATCTTTGCCTCCCGAAGTGATCAGGTCTATCCAGTTAATGCCTCAATTTTTTGCAGTGAGTGAAGGTTCAATTCTGAAAAAAAATAGACTTCACACTCAGAACAAACTGTGTGTATGAGCTCAGCAGCTCTATTAATACACCAATTTATTCAGAAAGAAGCTTCATTTTCTGGACAGTTTTTCTTCCCTCCTCTTGCGTCTTGGTGGGGAGCTGCCAGTGTTTCTATAAATAAATTCTGATGCAGCATAGTCAGTATTGATTGTGGTTGCTTGTTTTGGCTGTGTGAACTCACCTCCCCTTTTCGCATGTCGGACATTGCCGCTTGATCGATCTGACCTGTTCATTGAGTTATCTGACACCGGGATTGTTTGGGATTATTACACAATCAGGCCTGAATTGTTTCCCTTTTAAACCACATGTACAATTTCTAACAAATTCTCTGATATCTTTGTAACAAAAAAGTGTGGTTTTTTTTGGCTTCAACGCTAGGCTGTAGCATTGGACGTGCAGTAAACAAGTTTTTAAAAAAAAGTGAAAAGAGGAAAGTTTTGAAAAGCAGAAAACTGTGAGCATCTACGACAGGGGGAAGTAAAATTCTTAAGTGACTCGGGCAGGTGTCAGTCATGGCTAAGGTCATGGCAGGGCCCCTTGTACTTTCAGCATTAGTCAGAGGACATGACATGTCCTCCTTCAGCCATCAACCCTCCCTAGTTACACATAAATATTGTATCCTTTCTTCTCAGTTAGACATGGGCATCGTACAGTCACAGAGTGGAGAAGGGTTAGGTTTGTCAGATCTGCAGTGCATGAAGTGTTTGAAGAAAGTTTCTAAAAGTTACAAGAATAAACAGTACAAGCTTGATGCTAATAATCTGATTGGTTCAGCTGCTGTCACAACAAACCCCCTTGGTGATAGCAGCACAGAGCTGCTCTGTCCGTGATGCCCCGATTTAACGATCTACCCGGAACAACCCTCAAGGGTGTGGCAGGGACCGATCCGGAGGTCTAATCAATTCAGCAAATTAAAATCAAGCGGAGGTGGTGGCTCTGAACTTTTCAACTATCCCTGTTTGTTTTGGTCGTTTCCAAAATAGATCCTATAGACCATTTCAAATTTGCGTACATCGAAATGTTCTGATTAGCTCCCAGGCTTCCATCCCACTGTCTGTTTGAAATGTAGAGTCCAGTGAGGGACGAGAAGCGCTCGAGCATAAAAAAAGACAGACAACACTGAGTGTTTCTCCAGCTCATTGACATTCAGGGCATTCACGTCTGCATCAAAGCTGAACTTAGACCAGTTCCCTTCTGCACTGTCTCTGTGAGCGTGTTAACCTTTGAGGCGCTGCTGAAAGTCCCGATATGAAATTACAGAGCGAGCCTGGTCTGTTTGTTGTTTACAATGTTCTCCTTTGCTAAGTTTGCCGCTTTCACTTAAATCAATTCATCATTCAAATGTGATTCATGCCAGACAGTTGCACTGGGTTCACAGTAGCAGCAAGGATGGTTTTGGTGATTTGCAGGCCAAAAAGCATCCAGCTACTACAGCTGGGCCGGGGGGATACGTATAACCAATATTTCAACATCTATTTTCAATAACTACAGTATATTACAAAGAACAGAATGTCCAATTAAAAAAATCTGCAAATCACCAAAACCTTGTTTATTCAGATGTTTCTGTTGCCTCTTCAAAGCTGCTTTGTTTTATTCAGTTAGATTTTTTTAGTAGGTAGTTAAGGATAATGAGGGATGAGAGGGGGCCGAATGACAAGAGCTTTGAAAAAGAAAAATATGTTAAAGAGGCGTGCAGCTCAGCAGGCCATTTAAACATACTCTTGGTTTTTGTAACCACAGGTGAACTTGCAGTGTTTTCTTTAATGTAATGCACCCAGAATCGAACTTAGAACATGCCTCACTTCCTGCTAATGGAGAATGCATATGATTAAAAAATCCCGTCTATGTCAGTTTTATCTGATAAGTAGTGTTTTTTTCCCTCCTCCTTCCGCCTGCTGCTAAAAAGGAGCAGCTGGAACAAGAGTGTTGGACAGATGGAACTTTCCACCTCGATTATTTTCCACTAAAAATAGCAGCTCAAAAAATTAAAAGACCTCTGGGACCGCTTGCAAAGTGTATGTGCGTGCGTATGCATGTGTATGCTTGAGCGACAGAAGCGCAGAGAACTTCAGACGCCAGAGTCCTCAGATGATGGCGGCAGTGGCTATCCTGGGAGTGTGAATGAATAAATGATGGGCAGATATTTGGAGGAGAGAAAGCACAGCATCCGCCCGGTCCCACGGTCTCTTAAGCACACATTAAACTGGGCCCCAAAGAGTCCAGAGGCTGCTCTGCTACACGGCACTTGGCCAAGCATCTGGGGCAA
Source organism: Xiphias gladius (assembly GCF_016859285.1). Classification (NCBI taxonomy): domain Eukaryota; kingdom Metazoa; phylum Chordata; class Actinopteri; order Istiophoriformes; family Xiphiidae; genus Xiphias; species Xiphias gladius. Next base: position 7,361,766 of record NC_053406.1, on the reverse strand, counting down.
ACATCTAATGTGGTCAGTTCACAGAGGTTTGGGGCTTTGAGATTTTTGGGTTGGTTGTACCTTTAATCAGAGTGGCTAATGAGGGAATCATGGTTGTATCGTGAGCGCGAAGGGAACAGGGTGAAGCTGCTGATGCAGAAATGTAAATCATGTGACCAGTTGTCTTTTTAACTGCATTTGGGGTAGATGACTAGGCTGTCACAAAACAGAAGCCCATTTTGAGTACATACGACTGTGTACAACTTTAATTTTATGTCCCGTTAGACATTTCAGACATTTCATCAGTGAATCAAAGTCGCAATCAAAATCTGTGTTGCAGTGATTAGCAGTACTGTTTTATCTGAGCATGCCTGAGCCACAAGATCATTCACAAGAAGAGTTCTCAGTGGGTCAAGTGGGAAACTGCACTATTGTGAAAGCCAGTGTAAGTTAAGAACCTTCAAAAGGAAGAACCTCCACTTTATAACTCAAGGATGGAAAATGAATCACTAGAGTCTGGAAATTGTGCTTTGCATGCTTGGTAACAGGTGCAGAAGGGAAGATATAATTCAAAAAGCCCCAAAAATCGACGACAGCTCAACAAAACATAGTTGAATCTATATGCTTTAAGTGTGTATAACATATGTTGGGTAACAGGTTGTACCGTTCGGATGAGACTCTCTTTTAGCGTGGCTTTCCTTTCGTGTGTGTGTGTGTGTGTGTAAAGAGCCCCGGGCATATACATATTTAAAGCAGATGTCTTCCTCAAGTCGTGGCACCCTGAAGATCTTCTCCTCCAAATGAGCAGTTTTGCTTTGCTGGCTCCTGAGGTTTGACGGCACCTTTGCTGACAGGACTCGCACATCACATCATTAACTCAGGAGATGCGGTATTTGGTACATGCAGATAGAACATTGGGGTGGCCATTGGAGAGAATTTTGAAAAGTGTCATAAGGTAAAAAAAAAAAAAAATATTTACAAAGTTTTTTAACTGTCAATCTATCAAGATTTAGCTGGCTGTTTATCCACTTGGCAAATGTAAGCAAGCTTTTATTAACTGTCAGTTAATGGTCCAAAAGCTAAGCATGAACAAAGAGACTGAAAAAAGTCTCTTTAATCCAATGAATCCAAGCAAAGTCATGAGTGTGAGTCAACGCTCTAAACTAGTCACAAGTTGGGATTCTCTACAGACTGTGCTCTAACTGAGTAATTGTGGTTCCATTGCGGACGCTTGCACAGGATCCTCTGCAGTATCACATCAGTATCACAAAAATGGCAAAGTTAAACCTGTTTTCAAACAGTAATCTGACTCTAAATCCATTTAACTGTTTTTGAACAGACGTCATATTCAGCCAAAAAGGTTTATGTGCCAGCATCAAAACCCTACACTTTGCACTTGAATCAAGGTCTTTCCTTAGTTTTTTCATCCTCACAAACCTGGTACAAATAGTGCTTCTATCTTTATCTTCAGGGCGCCTACTCAAATTTTCATGTTCGTAACAATCCATTTTAATTGACTTATATTTTACCAAATCCCTCGTACACCATTTACCTCCCTGCGTGTGTGATATATTGTGGCTCTCAATCAGTGTCTGCCTAAGGGTCGTTTAGTTGATCTCTGGTGTTACCAAGAATAGATGCTGTGTTTATCATTGTAAGCCTTTATGAGCACAGATCAATGACAAAGGAAATGCTTCTGTGCACACATTATTCCCACAAGTGTGTGCTAATAGGCAGGGTGTGTGTATGTGTGTGTCCGTCTGTGTGTGTGTGTGCTTGGGCCCTTGTATTCCCCTGGTAGAAAAAAAAAATTACAGTGGATCCCAGAGGATCAAGGTTTCCCCAGGACTGTAATGACCTCATCAGTTTTATCCACCAATCACAAATCTCCAGGTTTCCAGACAGTCGGATTGTCTTTTAGGTTCATTAAGCAGATTCAAGCTCTCCAGTGAGCTCACTGGTGAGATGAAAGGAAACTCGCTTCAGGCGGGAGGCGGGAGGTGGGAGGCGGGAGGTTCGGGGGTGGCAGTAGCCGGCGGTTGACAATTGTTGATCCAACACCAAATCCCCAAACAATAATTACACGTAAGTGTAAGCACACATGTCCTGACCAATCATGTTACAGGTATTACTGACATCAGCCACACTGAGCAGGGCAGAGCTGCGCACATACAGTACGCGAGTTGTCCTCATGTCAGCGTCAGAATATCATTGGCTTATTGATCATCATCTGTTCGGGTTTTTGGAGGCCTTTTGTTAATCGTCAGCTCTCACTGTTACTTTGATGATTGTCTGACACCAAAACTAACCGCGGCCGCAACACCTTCCGCCACCTCAGCCTCCTCCTTGTGTCACTGAACCACTGGTGTTGTTAGGGAGACTCGTTCTCTCAGCAGAATCCTCGTTGCTGCTTGGGTTTTTGAGAGCTCCCGTAAAGGCCAGAACGTTTTTTTTGTATTACACTTTGCTATAAATGGCCACTTCTATGACCTAGTTGTAAAATGAGGAGTGCATATTGAGAGCAAAAATGACTAATTTGATCCAATTATCTATGTAGGTATTACATTAATCATTTGAACAGATTTCACAGACCCCATCGTGTTTAGCACAATACAAAAACAAAACCCAAAAAAACAAAAACAAAGCTGCATTTACAGCAGTGGAAGGATGAAGATTCAGCTGTAGGTGGTTTTAGGTCAGAGTTTCCTGATGCGAGTGAGTCCTGAACAGCAAGGACTATATATAGGTATTTTCAACTGTACTCCCCGGAGTACTGTGGCCTTGCATCACTAATTTGAAATTGATTGTTAATTGATCCACACAACGGCTAAATGACCTTACAGCACTTGATGAACCCCGGGGCTGAGCTTGCTGGTGTCACACTGAGAGATAATGCAGATCCTATGACCTTTCAGTGCATGGTGGTCCATTCAGTTGTCTCGACCAGATAATTGCGCTGGCTCTAAAAATACGCTGCGGATAATTTCATATTCTAGAGGAATGTAATTTTGTAAATTGCTCACTGTTGCACACGATGGGTTGTGTGTGTGCTCCCCTGTAATGGCTACCTCTACTGTTAGGTGCTTGGCTGAGAGCACCTACAGAAATGACTTCTGTCCTTTGAGCTTTTTGGTTTCAAAAAGTTTGGAGAACTGTATGTACTGTCTTTCCTTTGTGTTTGTGGAAATTTCCTTAATCATGTTTTTACCCCTCTGACAGCAGCATGTTAATTTAGTGGAGCCCTTTGACACTTTTTCTTTCCAGATGAATTAATTCCGCTTCTTTCAAACAATGTGGTCGGGGTGAGCAGATGAACTGAATTTGAAACGTTTCTGCCCGTTGTCTTTAATCTCACATGTTACGCTGCTAATGGAGTGAAAATGCAGAATACAGCAAAAAGAGAGAGAATAGAGGTGAACAAAATGAAAAAGGGGACAGATTCTCCTGCATTAAATATGCCCAGGGCTTTTCACAGCCATAGGTAATTCATAAACTGGCTGTTAGGGAAAAACACATTGCTGCTTTATTTGTGCTTTTGCTCTTTGTCTCTGCTCTCAAAAACCATAATAACTTTGTAATCAGTGCCATTGGAACACAATACCGAAGACACCAGAGTGTCTGCTGAAGACACCGGAGTGGCTAAGGGGAAGTTTTGATGCTTTTTGATTTAGTTTTGGCTATGAGCATCATAATGGTAAAAATAACACTGAGTCACCAAGTTAGTTGTTGAGATGTCAGAAGTCAGAAGAAAACAGAAACATGAGCATTCAGATGATTGGGCAGGTTTTATACAAACTTATAGGTTACAAAAGTGGAAGGGAAAATGACGGCAAATTATGAAATTATTACCCAAACATCCAGAAATGTGGCGTTCAAGTTACAAAATAATCTGCCAGGAAAGTGCACTTGCCTTTATTTGATTGACTGCGTTGATTGACCGCGTACAAGAAACTGTACAATGGTATCATAACCCACAGCAATGATGGTCAAAACTGTGAAAATTTGAACTATGAAGTATGGAAACTGACTTTTTTTTTTTTTTTTTTTACACGTCAAATGGCTGGACAATAAATACACTAACTGTAGTTGTGGATGTTTGTACGTGTGCAGCTAACCCCCCAAAGCCTCTAGCTGTTAACCAGGCCTGTATATAAACCACTACAGTGTTATTGTCTGCTTAGTAAGGACACCAAAATGAAATGTCCCTGCAGGAGCGGAAGGCGAGCTTTGGGTGTGACACACCTTGACTCGCAGTAAATGTGTGTTAACGGCCTGAATCGCTCCCTGTAGGAAAGGTTGTGCAGCAGCTCTCTGTAGTTTCATTATTAGTCCCTCTTTTGTACTGCGCCCCAGAGCCTCCCTCTCTCACTAGTGTCATTCTTCTGCTTTGTCTCACTCAGGTGTCTTTCTTTCAAAATACAGGTCCAACTTCACTTTCTTTATCATGACCTATATCCCTCTACATTTTACCTTTTCCTACTTGTACCCTTGTGTTTGTCTCTGCTTTCGTTTTCCCTTTACATCTCTCTGTTGTCCAGTTTTACTCTCGTTCAGTGTCTTTCTCTTCCACTCTTTATTTCTCTCCATACCTCCCTTTCGGGCACTCTAAATTTCTCTCTCTCTTCCTGTGTTTCTCCATCCTCCCACACACTCTGTCGACACACAAATGACTTTCCAGGGATGAGACTGAAAAGTGGTCCCTGGTTGTTCTGTCCTTGCAGACAGTGAATGAGCATTTCAAGTCTGATGCGAGTGAACAGCCAGGAAGAATGGTGTGTTAAGGCACACAGTGAGAGAGAGGGAGCGATAGAGAGAGAGACGGAGAAAAAGACAAGAGATCCCATCTGTGCATTGTTACAGTAGACTTCACCTTAACATTGTCACTGTTTGTATGCAGTAGAACAGGAGGGGGCACAGGTGGGACTTGGACAAACTGGGGAATGCACATTTCCATGGTTCATGCGTGGACACATACACACATTCAGATGCACTTGCAAACGCATTTCACAGACACAACTTTACAATACATACAAGTGCCTACACAGAGATGCTGTATATATAACCACGGTTAGTCGCCCATTTGTGTGAATAACAGCATAGACATGTTCATGCACACACAGAGACAACTGAGCCCTCAAACAACTTCATACAGAATTTCTCACGGTTTCCATATTACAAAGTGTTAGTCTTTGCTTTATTTTCGTTTGGTTTTCTTGGTCTTCACACTTAAACCCTGTATTGCAGCCTCTTTGGGAGTATTCAGTGGTTAGTGGGTAAGGTCAATTTGTTGTCTAGGAGCATTCGGCTGAGTTACTACTGGTCACTAGGTGCACCCCTACTGCAATTTAATATCGCATTCCAGGCATTTTAGCTAATGCTTTCCTACAAGTAGGTTGCCAGGGAATCTTGAGTAGGATGTGTGGTTGGCCAGGGGCTAGAACCTGTGATCTTTTTGTTGTAAGACAAATTCTTTTATTTCATTTCAAGATTTCATCTGTATTCTGCGTGTTTTTTTCTGCCACATCATACATATCTGTGAATCACTTGTCCTGTGTTCACCTTCTAGTAAAGATCCGAAACCAAAAGGGAGAAATTTATGCTTCAAATGTTCTTCTCATGATGGCACCCCTGAGTTTTAAATTAATTATTTGGAATATCATTACTTCAATATCTATATAGATGGACTTCTTGTTTCCATACAGACAGTCAAATCTTTGAATAAAGCATTAACGTCAGTACCATGGACAAACAGTTACACTGACTAATAGGCATGGATATATTAAAAGAGCTGGATACACATTGTCACTCAGCTTTACTACCATTTTGTCCGAGTGGCAATTTGTGGTGCTGCAACGAAAAAATCCCCAGTTGCCCAAAAACACATTTTCCCTAAAGACCATCATTATAAAAGAGCTATACGTAAAACTGAAAACAAGGTTGGTTATCACTCATTCTATTGTGAAGGTTTAATCCATGGAGGTGTTATATTTGTAAAACTTTCCCAGAATCTAGAAAAGTCTAGTTTTATTCTCGTGATGTCATCACAATGTAGGCTAACGTCTACGGGCCGAGCGGGAATGCGCAGATTTCTGTAAGCGGAAACACATATCACATATCAACAGGGGAACAGACTTTGACACAGGAGCTCAGCCTGCCAGCTGCTGTCCATCAAACACAGACACTGAGACATGTCTCGCAGCTGCTGAGAGGTAATGTAGCATTTCAGATGTTTCCCCAAGGGTTTCTTTTCCACCTTACTTTTAAAAATAAAAACTAAATAAACTAAAAACTAACTAAGTCAATTAAAAATGAACAAGTCAACATTTTTTTTTACTGCAAAAAGGAATGACGAAATGTGATTTCAGTTGGAATTTCTAGCTCTTTCTGTTAGAATCAAAAGAGGAACTTATTTACCCCTCTTGCAGCAGGGGACATGACTCTTAGATGTTCAGGACCTAAGGTCAGAGTGAATACTGGCTCGATCTAATCTTCTCTGTTTATCTCCTTTTTGGGTATTTTTCTTTTTTCATTTTTTTCCCCATTGACTTGATCATTCACATGGTTTAGCTTGATGACCCTTTGGCCACTAAAACTTGTTGAGAGCATGCTCTAAACTTTAATGGTTGAATGAAAAAAAGAAGATGAGCACATTTTTCTCACATTCTTTGAGACAAACCACGTAGGCGGTGTTAATCTACCACAACAATATAAGGGGCATGTATATCAGGGGGCACCATATGCTGCTGTGCCCCTTCAACCCTTAATCCATGCCTCTACTGTCTTATCTGGTTGCCCTCCCTGACAGCCTGGAGACTGGTGTTGGGGGCAGGGGAACACTGTCCAGTACGCTGCACACTGCTTTGTGTCGGTAATGTGCTCAGTATGCAAATCCACCCAGTCCCAGATAGTTTGCCAGAATATGAGAGGCCAAATTCACCATCGCACACACAAACACACATGTAAAGGCATGGGTGTACCTACCCACCCGCACAAACTGACGTGCACACGCAAAGATCACCTCATCCTCCCACACACATTAACATCATGAGGATATTGCACAGACTTAACTGATAATGCCAGATACGAGTAGTATTGTCACAGAACCCACTGACACACTGTTTGTGTGTGTGCTTGTGTCCTATTTGTACAGTATCCCACAAAAAGCCTTTTAAGTAGATCCCAGCTATTGGAGGAGCTTTAAATAAGCAATAACGCAAAGAAGGAACGTTTGTCCATGCACGTTTGTCCCACGTTTGTCACACATGACACCGGCTGCGGGCAAGCCTGAAGGTACAAACACTCACATGCAGGAAATGTGACAGCCTCCGAGAAATATACTGACACTGACTTTGTCATAACACCTTAATAGATGTGGTAAACAGTTCTGTTTGAAAAGTACCCACTTTAATCTAGACCCAGCTCATTCAGAACATTCACAGAGTGCTAATGAGCAACCATATCAAGTGACAATGTCTGGCCAGACTGGTGGGTACTAATACAGCTGTTGTGCACTGACTTGAAACCACTTTGCAACACTGAGTTGTTACCTCTTTTTTTATAATGGTTATAATGTGTCACCTCAAGACCAAGGCTATATCTCATTAAATGTGTGTGTGTGTGTGTGCACTGTCACATTTGCTCTGATGCAGCCTTCTCCATTTTCCTATGCACGGAAATCACCGCACTTGGCATTGCAGGCTACCTTGCAAACATCTTACAAGTACCTCAAGAAAGTAGAGCAGTGAAGAGCGTTACTGGAAAATGATACTGGAATCAGTCCTCTTGCTAAAAAGCAAAGAGATGGCTGTCTAAACCCAGTGCGACAAAAGACAGGGTTAAAGGAGAGAACTGGGACAAAAATCTTAAAAATGATTAACTTTGTTCTTACACAGCAATATTTTTAACATTACTGTGGTATTATTTATGGCAAAATCAACATGGATTTTCTGATTTGGTGTAATGCTTTGTTGCGTAGTGTTACTACATCCGTTTGTATCCACAGCCTTCTTGAAATTGGGACTCAAAGTTTAGGAGTATCCTAATAAACCTTTGATTTGTTGCATTCACAACCTCCTTTCCCTGTTTTTTTTAATAGTTTTTCTCCTCTCCTCACCTTTGCCTTTTTTCCACCCAGCTGTATCATATTATTTACAAATTAAACTTCCCTTATTGCTTTCTGTGACCGACTGGGCTGTGACTTGCTTACTCCCCTCCTGTACCCAGCTTGCTTGCTAAGAGGTGATTTGTGAATATGGAACAATGTGTAAACTATTGAGCCAAGGCCCAAATCATCTGCTAAAATGGGCTTTGCTACAGATTATGTCTATCATTCGGTCTGTGACCCTGACCTATAGATTATAGATAGCTTTGGCTTTATTTGAGCAGTTCAGAGACACACAAGCAAGACCTCGTGTGTGAACATACGTGTATACCCAAGCAGATGTTTCGGCAGAGACATAGGCAAGCCATGTGTCCCAGAGAGCGGTTACTGCTGTGTGACTTCAAAACTCCTGAAAGTCTGTCTGAGCAGCGTTGCCCATAACAGGTTTGTTGCAAAGCAGACAAAGGTCCAAGTCTATTTAGCGATACCTGAGTTAAGTTCAAGTAAAGTTTACGTACCCAGCATGTCTTACGGGACTTTGCATCCACTGCCGGGTGAAACACTTCATATGATAGTATCTGGACAAGCAGAGAGGCAAACACACACTTGAGGCAGACATGTTCAACTCACACAGATAGCAGACAAGAAATGAACGAAATGATGCAGCAACAAAAAAGCAGCTCTGGACTGAGCTCAGGAAAGTTGGGTTCTATTACTGTTTAAATTAAAGTAAATGACGAGAATGTGTCTGTCCCAAGATAATGGATTGGATTTGAAGATTTCCACTGGTCTATCTCTCCGAGGGGGTGGCAGTTCTAAAGATATGTAGCTTGGTGGGAAATGCTCTGCTGCCTACTAATTTCTTCTTGATTGTTGGTGAGAGTCAGCCAGCCAGCACCATGTGTTCGGAAGGAGTGACAGGGTACATAAGGGATGGTGAGATCAGATAAAAAATATTGTTTGAGCTTGTTTACCATTTATATGCTAGCGAAAGCTATTTGAAATCAGATTTGGTTCAAACCGGAAGCCAGCGAAGGGAGGTCAGAGTGTTTGCAGTGATAACAACTTTTCTGATTTGATTTAATATTTTTGAAGCAGCATTTTGTATAAATCAGAGTTTTTTTAATACTGGTGATTGGTAGCCTGGAAACTATGACATACAAGCACATGAATGTTAATGGAACAGCATCAGTTAAATCTAGCAGAGGATACAACTTTGCGACATTGCAAACTATAGTTATATATAGTGTCATTGGCAAACTTGCCAAAATTGTCATAATTATGTTTATTCTTGCATAACATCTCCAACACATAACGTAAGTAGAAACTAGCAATGAGCCGAGGAGAGACCCTCCTGCCACACCCAAGGTAAAATTGTGTATTGTCGACAGCCCTCATTTATATTTACATACATGTACACACACACACACACACACACACACACACACACACACACACACACACACACACACACACACACACACACACACACACACACACACACAAATACGTGTGTACACAGGCACACATACAAAGATGTACACATTCATATGAAGTCAAACAATCCATTTAGCTACCATCTAGTCAATTGGGGTAATTAACCAAAGACTATTAAGTCATTTTCTCCCTGTGCAGTATCACAGCTGCAATTATGGCAAAGCAACAACGATGTGCAATTACAGTTCATTGTCATTGCTCTGTAGTGATGTAATGTCAGTAAAGAAGAGTCGCTGAGATGATAGAGAATTGCTCTGTATAATATTGATATATCTAGAAATTGCAGGGTGGAGAAAATGGGAGAGAGAGCAGGACGGAGAGTATCCTCAAAGGGACATGTGAGTTGTAGTCTAACTCTTCATAAACATATCTCATAATCAATGGCAGAATATCAAGTGATCCATCTTCTCTGGCCTGTAAATGCTTGACATTTTCCCTTTATTAAAGCTGTGAGATGAAACGCAGGGTTTTAACGATGACATGAGATGATCAATCACTCCATTGTACTCTGCTGGAGGGTGCTTTATTAACACGAGGCATTGTCCCGTTCCAGAACGATTTCTCCATGTTTAGAAGATGATTTCCCCATTGGAATTTGGGTCTACGACTGCCAGGGTTGAATTTGTGGCTCTTCCTCTTTTGTGCAATGTAATTAAGCAGAAAAGGCTGCGTAATGCTTCGGGAGTGGGAGTGAGATGGAGAGAGATAGAAACAGAGAGAGATGTATCTCGTCCTTATTACCACTGGGGGATGAGAGAGATGTGGAGATGTGTATTATTTCAGCACAATAGAAAAAAATGCTTTTTGTTAAAATGAGGATGGTGTCGAATAAGAAGGCCCGTTGAGATGCCATCAGTGTGCCTGCATAGCCACGTGAGACGCTGTTCACCATTGTAATAAAACACTGTTTAGATAAAAGCTCATGAATACAGTTTGAACGGCGGAGCTGAGGCAGCCACTCTGTAATGGCTTACACCGCTGCCACGCACAGCGGGGGAGAAAAAAAAATTACTCCCATTTTAATTAATCCTTGTTTAAATTAGGATGAAAAATGAATACTGCGAATTGGCTGTTCAGATGAGATGAGGCGTATATGATAGCGTGTTCCATAGAGAGTTATCAAAGCATCACAGACACTGAGAGGATGGGGGTGGCAGGCTTTAAGAGCTAAATTCTCAAAAACATGAATGGAAGAATAACTGGAGACCAGTCGACTGTACATGGAGAGGTGAAAGTGCAGCAGGGAGAACAAAGCAGCTGCACAGGCAGATTTCACACCTGGTTTAACAGTTAGTCTGAGGCTGAGGTTTGACCTGATAGTAGGGAGGGAACGCAAGACTCAGGATGCGTGAAGAGGGCAGGACAGTGCAGAGTAAGTGGACTGCTCCTGGTCCTCAGACTGCAACCCTGTCTCTTCAAAATTGGATTTATATACAACTAGTTTGCTTTGCCAGTTACAGCATGTTTTGAGGGGAAATGTACATGTTCCCAGTATTACGTTAGGTGGGAAAGTTTTTTTCCAGGGAACAAAGTGAGGCGTTCTGCACGGAGCTCAGAGGCAGGTGGTCTGTGTGGATCGTGGGTGTACAAAAACCAGGACTTCGACACTGGAGACCATGTTTTGCATCCTGAGTCCCATCTGTGGTTACTTTTAGGCAACAAAGGCACTTTGGTTAAGGTTTGTGAAAGATCCTGGTTTTGGTTGAATGTTAATAAACTAGACACTTTCTGTCTCGTGCTACACTGTTAACTTTCAATAATTAACCAAGACCACGATCTTTCCCCAACCTTAACCATGTACTGTGAGTGGCTAAACAGAACCATAAAAAAGTTTCATCAGGCTTAAGTTGCTATGAGCAGCTATTGTATTGCAAGAGTGGATATTGTAGGGAAAAGAAGTTCTAATACATTGTTAAGGGACATTTTGCAAGAAAGTTCAGTCTCAACATTTTGCGACTTGCCAGATACATTAATTAACAACATTTCCTCAGAGACTGTCCTCCCTAGAAGAAGGACAGCATCAGTTGTTTCAGCAAGTGCCCCAGAACCACATATGTTTGTGTTCAATGGACCAACCCCTCTAGCGGCTGTAGCAATTATGGCCGGAGCAAAGGAGGAAGTCATGTGATGTTGTAGAGCCCAACTGTCCAACTGACAGTCAACGTTTTTGCCAAAGCATGACCACAATCCTTCCCAAACCTTAACCATGTTAATTATTGTAACCACGACACTGAAGCTCCCCTAACCTCAACTGAGGTCCCATTTTAACCCAAACCATGATCTTTCTCCAAACCTGACCAAGTGTTTGGGTGTCTAAACCTAACCAAACCTCAATCATAGCATTGTCACATCATAAAATAGATTTATTTTTCCACAGTGAAGGCTCAAACAAATGATAGTGACGGCAGATCAGAAAAACTTCTGTGTGTCTTACTAAAAGGCATGGACAAACTGTGTATTTTGTCATTTCATTTGAAGAGCCTCTTGGGATTGATAAAAAAAAAAAGTATTGTGGGTGGCATTAAGTTTTCTTCAAAATGTATTTGCTGTTAAACATTAGTAGTACATAAAAGTAATTTCTGGAGCAAAGTGGACTGAGGTTGGAGAGTTAGAGGGAGAAGAGGAGAAAAGCAGAAGGCCTGAAAGTTTAGTTGAGTAGAAACAAGGCCTATATGACGACCTAATACACCTTCGGTTATCTGTTTAATTTGTGGCTAAATTAATTTTTGCTCTCTGCTGCCGTTTTTCTCCCTCTCCTCTCCTCTGTTCCCTTCAGCTCACAAACATCTGGAGCTTGCCACAGCCTAAATCCCCCTCTCTTAAACCATTTAACACTTGTTTGCTTCGTGCCATCCCTCAATCTTCCGCTTTCTGTTCAGAGGGCAGAGGGCTCTCGACAAACCAAATGCTTGATTTCCCCTCTTTTCATTTCCTTTCTATCTATCCAGTTTGGGGAGTTGTGGAAAAAAAAGGGGGAAAAAAAATCTTTATTTTTACAGTTCATTTACACTGCATTTTCTCTCCCCAGTCTGGTGGGGACTTACAGTAGGTGGGCATGAGTATTAATAGCTTCCCTCGTTTGTGACGTCAGCTGAAATCACACATGCGCCTCTTAACGCTCAGGTGGTGTTTTATGTTAGTTAGACACATCACTTTCAGCTGTTATTTATTCAGCGCTGTAAAGCCCTTGTCAGAAAAAACAGAAAAGAACATCTAATTTTTATCTCCTCCTGCCTGCCTTTCTGCCTCTTAGCGCCAATGATGTATTCATTTTCATGCCGTTTCTGTCTTTCTATCTTGTTTTTCCCTCTCTAGTTGTACCTCTTCTATCTGTCGCTAACACACACCCCACTTCCCCCTGTTTCTCCCTATCACTCTTTCTCTTCTCCAAATCATCCTGCTCTGTAATGTGATTATCAAACAGTATTTCATCCCCCCCCTTTCTCTATTTCTCTGCATGGGTCCATGTGACTAATCTCTCTCTCTCTCTCTGCCTCGCTCTTTTCTTTGAAAAAGGCCTGTATACTCTGCCTGAAATCTTTGTGGGGTCCTAAATGCTAAATGCCAGTCTGTCTCTGTCAGGCGCCTGCTTAGTGCCGGTCTCCCTGGTGATGAGACTAGCGATCAGGCCGTTCTGCACCAGACACTGAGGGGTTTGTGATTGAGCGTGCATACTTGTGTGACTACGTGTGTGTGTTTGTGTCAGCTTATAGTATATTTGTGTGTGTGTTTTGCCCCCGTGTAAAGATGTGTACTGTATGTAAGGGAGAGAAAAGAGGGCAGTACGAGGAACATGTATTCACTGGCTCATTATCATGTGAATGCATTATGTTTCCTGTCACCATGCCTCTGCCAAACAAGGGGGTCCCTGTTCTCTCTGCCAGGGCTTGAGCGCCACAGCGTCCAGGCCCCAACGTGGTGCGCTTCTGCGCTGGCACAATCCACCAGGAGTTTAGCTCCCCAGACACTGCTGTTGGCCTCGTCTCGATTCAGTCCATCTGTACTGGCATCTCAGCAGCCGACGAGGAATCAGTCTGCGGGAATGAAATGGGAAGACTCTCTTCAGAAGCCGTTAATGGCTGATGGAAGGCTTGTTAGAGACTGGATTTAGATACTTGTATCAATGTACAATGCACGGTAGCATTCTAATGTGTTTATGTGCGAGCGTGCAAGCACATGTGTCCGTCCAACATATGTCATTTTTTTTAATGTTCTCAAACTTGATCAGCAGTAGTCTTTAAATGGTACCTTATGCAGTTCCTTATGTCATTTGTTATAATGTCAGTCATTAAAACAAACACACAAGGGCAACGGGGCTTGAAAAACAAACAAAGACTATTTTCCTCTGAATATAATCAATGAATGATTAGATAATAATGACCATTTTTCAGTGAATACTCAGATAAGATGGGAGCATTGAGCAGGTGAGGCGCCTCAAAGCTTCGCTGAGAAGAGAGAAGTGAACAATAGCGTTCACTCTCTGCTGCTCTGTGTTTTTCATGAGGTCTCTGAGGTTGGTGAACCAGCTTGGTTCAGCTCTGGCCTCGGCTGCGTTTGTCAGCGGATTGGCAGGTGACTGAGCTCACTGTCTCTGGCAGGCAGACCTACCCTCAAGGTGGGTAGACTAAATATTAGAAACAATGCAATTCACCAGCACGACGAACTAACACCATAATGTTGAATCTAGACCTTTCTAAAACAGTTAAAACAAAAACTAAAGATTATAACCTCCATGAATTACTGTTATTACACGACTGTTGTATTATTAGTCATTATTATTATTATTATTAGGTTTAGCTTGGCGTACCTAATAAAGTGGCATCTTAGTGTAAATATAAATAACGTTTTTTGACTTAATTGCCCCCAAAAAAGGAAAAAAAAGGAACGTCTATCTTGTATCAGGTGTTGGCCATGCTGCTCACTAATAATTCAGTTGAATTGATTCTAGTTTCCTTAATCAAATCTCAAGGTAATTTAACAACCAATAGAAGGACTCTCCCTAAAATCAAACCTGCGCTCTGAGGATAACCACCAAGCGAATGGCCTTTGCCATAATCATCATTGGCTCACTAATACCATATAACAGTCTCCCTACATCAGAGCTGGGTGGCTAGCTGCTGTTGGGGTATTGATCGGGGCGAGAGAGACTAATTCTTTGATATGCAGGCGTAGAGTCAGAGGTCAGCCCTGTGGTCTGAGCTCTCACATCTCACTGGGACCAATTTAAAGGCCCGAATAGCTGAGGGTCCTAACAGCATGACTCCCCGTGCTCATGCAAACCTGAGGTGTTGTAAAGCTGTATGTGCTGGCTTTCAGTGTGTGTGAGGGCAGGTATATGTGTGTATATGTGCGTGTGTGTACATGTGTGGGACGAGGTTTTATATGCACGCGTGTTCATGCATGTGTGTACTGTGCTCCAAAGTGCTTGTGCAAGCAACACTGAGATGCTTTGACTTGCATCTGTGAGAGATTGCATGCAGCTCAAGCACACTTATAATGTATAAATAGGTAGATGAATAACACCTACCAAGTCTGTGTGAATGAGCATATTCTAGACAGATGCGGTTACTCAGAAAATGGCTCTACTAAGGGGTGAGGCCTCATGTATTATGAAGACCACCAGTGACTGTCTGTGGTTTGAATTCAGGTGCAGGTGAACTGAGTGTGTGAAGCGGGCTTTCTAAAGGCTTTTGCCCTCCAGGAATTGCCAGCACAAATAACAAGAAATAAAACAAACAAAAACATGCCTGTAGCCAGGAGTTTTGATCCGTTTTTGTAATATTTATTTTATCCAGGATAGCTCAACTGAGACCCAGAATCTCTTAGACAAGGGAGATCTGGACCAAGATACAGTAGGAGAAGCAGACAAGAGCGACAGTAAAAATTTTAAAATGAAGAATGGATAATCTCACTGTTTGTAATTGTAAATTTAAGGACTTATAAGGACTTGAACACATTGTTCAGGTTCGCCTTGTCTATATCTTCCTCTACACATAAAACGGGAAATATTTCCAGTTTGAGAGTACAATCAAATGTTTTCTTTCTTGTGGACTTACCTTCCAACCTACCTTCCAAATGGAACAACACTTGAATCCTGTAAGACACTCAGAAACCGTCTGAACACCTATGGTGTTGGTTTGTGACATGTGATCGAGGCTTGATTGAGAAAGAATAGAAAAATAACCTGGCTGCCACCGCTTTCTAGATTGACTACAGAATGGCCTTATGATAAACGATTGCTTAAATCCACTAAATTGGCTCCAGCAGTCTCATGCTCTAACATATCTGTGCCAGACTGAGACGCGCTAATGGCTCCTGTTTCCTTCACACTTTTTGCAATTAAAACATGACTTGTGATTAAAGGACAGCGGTCTGCTTGGTACTATGTACAGTATGTGTTAGTATATGTGTGTTACAGAGATATCGAAAAAGAGGGAACACACAAAATGTGTGTGTGTGTGAGTGTGAGTTGAGCAATGTTGGCAAGTGTTTCTTTTATGAGCTTAGCCTATTATCTTTGCTTTACTGTGCGTTTGTATGTGCATGTGTGTGCACGTGTCTTTATTATCTTAGCTTATTGGACGTCTGCGCCAAGAGTTCTCAGTTCACACAGCGGGTTAATTGACCTCAGGAGACGTTTTATTCCTTAGTGATTATGAATGTCTGGATTATATGATTATTCTGCATTTGCTTTAGCTGTGAGATTTGTAAGGGCTTTGAGTTCTGAGGTGCCTCATTATTTTTTAAATTAGATATTTAACCACACCATTTCTCATATATTAAATGTTGCTTTGATGCCTGTGTCAGAAACATATTGCCATTGTGAAACACCAGATGAAATTTAAATGAACTAGAAGATGATATTGACCAGAGATGATTGTAGGGTTTACTTTTTGAAATTACATCGTTTTAAAGTGGGTATTGCAACAAAGGATATTGAAAGAATTATTTGCATGGCACCAATGATATATTTAAAATGACCAAATCATATCAAATTAAAACAAATTAACGTACCATAGTTGACAAAAGTAAACTTGGACAGATCACATACTTAATAATCTTCAGGTAATAGTTTCTCCATGAAATGGATATCCATTGTTTGGGAACAAAAATCTTCATTTGTTTTATGCACGTGCAAATACATTTTTCATAAGCAATATTAAAAGGTCTGATCATCAATGATTAATAGTCTTTGTGCTGTAATGTAGGTTAGGGCCCAGGAGGCTAGCGAGAAACGTAAAACAAACAAATCATTCTCCATAAAGGAAAACATCCTTTAACACCCTCTTCACTGCAGCCTGCATTATAATGACCTGTATTCCCAATAACAAAGAGAAAATGAAAATGAAAACAATCAATGTGATGAAGTCGTGCAGGATTTTTGTTACTTCTGTTTAAATTTGTCTGAGGCACTTTCTAGGACAGTGTGTGTTTTTTGATTCTAAAGAAGCTTAAACATGAACAGGCACTCACACTCACTATGAGGCATTCGCACCTACACAACCAAAGAGACGTACTAATGAAGCCTTTCTGAAACAAACAAGTTGATTAAGACTCAGGAGGGGAGAGAATCAGGTGTGAACACCGTGGGTCATGAAATCATGTGTGAACGTCAGCCAAGGATATGTTTTTAAAGATGCAGTTTGTATGGTTTTAAGAAGTGCCCCACCTCCTCCAAGAGTTTGTTTGGGAATGTTATCGCCAACATTGCTGCTCACTACCTCGTGATAATCTTCTGGCTGAGCACACTAGCAGGAGAGCTGAGCCTAGGTTTGCCTCTGGGAGTCACACTCATGTTTTTCTTGAAGATGCATTTCTTCAGTGTCCGCTGAGCAGTTCTCTTCCTTGAGTTATTGTTTTCCTCACCAAGATGTTAGTGAAGCACACCAGAAAAACAAAATAGACATTTTTGACTGTATATTAAATGATTTTTAATAATAACTGAATATAATGTTTTAGGTTACTATGACCAGATCTTTACCTTTACGCCTGTGCAGGGAACCCACTTTGATTCACTGTGGCAAATTTAGATATTTCACTCTTTACAGCACATACATTATTCACAATAAAATCCTCAAACTCTTGTTTTCACTGCTCAAATAACATGTTCTCTGGAATGCAGGCAAAATTAAAGGTGCCCCACAGTGATTTGTTTTATCGGCATCAGTGTGCTCTTAGTAGAAGAATAATGAGCTGGGTTAATCCACATCATTATGCTACAGAGAAAAACCAAGAGCTGGGAGTTACTATAAAAAATAAGGAGGCTTCCTGACTTCCAGGAGTGATGTGTTTAAATGAGTACATCCGTTTATAACTGTCATCTCATTTAAACCTGTAATAACTGATTTTTTTGGCCACTGGAGGGAGTCAACATTTAAACTGATATATGGATATGGACTTAACAGCAAATTTTGCTTATTAACCAATCAAGGAGGAGATATAGAGCAACATTAGCATTCTTTTGGAGCTTTGTTAAGTCCAATATTCACTCTCCTTTAGCTCGGTTTTTGGTCTCCACCAGCTCCTGAGAGAAATATCTGGCTCTTTAGCTGTTAGATGCTCTACTGTGTTCACTAGCTAGTTGCTGATTTTGTCTCTTATGCGGTACTGGCAAGGTGGAGCACTGTAGAGCTTTTCTGCTGCTTCCTACACTGATGAGAGATGTGAGAGTAAACCAAACACCAAAAAACAAAAACAATTACCTGGCAGATGCTAATAAGGTGGCATAGAGCTGAGGGGAATTGCAGAGTCAATTATCTGTGGGTTTGCCCCTACCAGCAACTCCTTTTTAAATAAATGTAGTCATTTTATCAATTGTTAATATGGAAATATTGATTAAGGCAGCTATAAACAGCCAGGTAAAGCCACTGTCAAAGCTACTTTTTGTAATTTCTTGAATTAGGTTCCATCTGCATTCAGCTCTGTGAATTTATCCTCCTGACTTAGTTTCTTACTTTCCAACTTTCATGAAAATTTATACATCTTTCCATTTATTCCCAACGGATACCTCTCAGAGTCCGAGGGAAGCTGCCAAGGTTCTGCAAATGAGCAATTACTAACATGGGTAAACGCAGAGGCAGATGTTTGAACCGAGAGCAAACACACATAGATTAACACAAACAGTGCTGTCAGACAAAGAGAAAAAGGCCAAGACATTGCACGGGAGAAAATAGCACAGAGATTTGTGATACGTGCCGGTCAATAGGTTTTTACCATTTTTAATCGTGCTTAGGGAGGGGGGCTACAGCTGGGGATGACTTGGTCTCCATGGAAACTGACATTCCCTTGAAGGTACTTGGCAGCCACTGGCAATTGTTGAGCTTGGGTAATGGTTCCATATTCTCCGTAAAGTGCCTCAGAGGTTGAGATTAAATTCGAACCTGCTTGGGGTAGACTCATGCAGTGACAAATCACACCATTTTAGACAGCTGGAAAGAAAGAGCCTATTGACATTCAGACAGGGAAATATGTCACATATCAAATGTTTAATTTAACATTTTTCTTCTTGACTGCAGGTCACTATAAAAAAATCCCTCTATGGTATATCATTCATAAAAAAGGCACTTTTTGCATTGATATTCACTGATCGCTTATGTTCCTGGTAAGAGAGGCAGATTCATTCATTATCACAGTATATTAACTTTGATTCAGTCCTGTACTGCTGTTCCATCCAGGCTGTTATACATTTGCATCATTTCTATTCAGAGGCAGCAACATTTTCTTTATCTCACATATATTAACTGTTAAAATAACAGCATGTGATGCACTTGTTTTTCTCGGTTAGTTCTGCACCCCCTCCCTCTTTCCCATGAGCCTTTGCTCCAGCTGGAAGGCCTGTCTGAATGAAAGTGGTCAGGCTCCACTGCCTAACAACTGATGAAATGATTGCTCCTCTGCGTCTGAAAGTGCCGAGGACTTTAGCCATATGCGGCAGGTAGTCTGAAGGCCTGCTGCTAATGGGCCTGTGAACGTCAGCAGCTGAAAAGGATCAGCCAAGCGAAGTGTCAGCTCCACACGTTTACCTGCGCCACCAGCTCATGCAGAAAATATTTAAGAATATTCCTGTGTGCTTGCTTTACCACTGAATGCATCATTGAGAACCTTTATTTGACTTGGAATCGAATTTGTAAATATGGGTTTACCTAAACAAGGACGAAGCATTTTTTCTCAGTCAGTTTGGCCTACTGCTGTTGAATGTGATCTTGTCATACGTAAAGGGGGTGAAATAGGATTCTTCATTGAGAAGGTTATGCCTGTATGTTTCCAAGATTATAAGCACTCAGCTCTCTACAAAATGTCATTTGAATTGGTAACACGAAACAGCAGTACCGAGGCATTACTCACCAAATAGGTACCATAAGGACAAATACGCTGGAGGTTATGTATGAAATACAGTGTTTGTCAGACTAGGGATCCCTGTAAGGGTAAATGAGATTAGATCCTGTGATATGAATGCCTTTGGTATAAATTTTTGTGGATGTATAAACCCAGACATCAACTTACACATGAACAACATAGGCATAGACATAGCTGATGTGTGTGTGTGTGTGTGTGTGTGTGTGTGTGTGTGTGTGTGTGTGTGTGTGTGTGTGTGTGTGTGTGTGTGTGTCATTAGCAGATTGTGAAGCTTATTTGTATGCCACAGTAGCTCCTGTTGTTTCCACGGCTCCTGTAGCCGAGGGGTCAGCTTGAGAGAATCAAAGGTTTTCAGCAAATGACAGATCGTAACTGCTGGTTTCTCCTCTTTTCACGATACTGTGAATGGAACTACAGTGCAGGACAATGAAGCAGTGTTTTGAATGAAAAGAAAGAGAGAGACTGGCTCTTTGGAATGGAAAAGTTTATCAAAAACTAGTTTATTTACAGCTCTCCCAGCTCAGCAGATCTGACTAAAGTAAGCCCAGAGCCTTGAGAAAGCACTGTAATCTAGGAAAGTAAAGAAATGGAGAATCCTACCTAAATGTATTTTAGCCATGTCAAGTGGTGTCATGAAAGCAAAAAGCTTTTATCACTGATGGCAACATTCAAAGCAATTTCAGTGAAGGTAACGATTCTCAAACACTCACTGCAGCTAAGCAAAATGTCACTGATCAATCTGCAGCCAGTGCTGGACTGTCCAACTGAGCAGATCCTGTTATCAGACAGCAGATGTAGCCGGCTTCTGTTAGCACATGTACAAACCAAAAAAATGACATGTCTTTCATCCAGCAGACATGAGTTGGTTTATTCCAGTGCATTGGCTTCAGACTGGACACTAGTAACTGTGGTTTGGGGAATTGGGGAGAAAATGTTGATTAAGGGAATTTACCATTGGCAGTGTTAGTGGGCACAGTTTGGCACTGGGAGGCGTATAAAAAATTCATTTGAATTACCAGTTAATCTATTATTTATTATGTATCAAAATGAAGATGCAAACGTATCTACAAAGTATTTTCTTTAATGTCCTATGTGGCCAGTGAGCATTAACCAAACCTCTTAGTACAAAGAGGACATGAAACGAAACATATTTTGCACTGTAACAATGTATCTCAGGTACCCTAACAGTAAAAATCTGTAACAGACTTTATTCAATAATATTGTGACAATGAAATGTAAGAAGCATTGTACGCTGCTACCACGCTGGTGCGTTCAGGTATGAGCAGAAGTGAAACAGGCTGATTGCTGCTAATTGGAATGACAACAGCAGTAAAGATGATATTGGCGCACCGTCAGATGCAGGTGATTGGAGTCACATCGAACTGCCATCTGATTTTATTATGCCTGGCAGAGAAAGAGAAAAAAAGTTAGTTTGGGTGCACATTCTATTGGGAAGCAGCTGATGATGAGGGAAACATGTCAGATCATTTTGTATAAATGCTCAGATGACAAGGTGACGATGCAAAGATTTGGTACTGGTTAGCAATCTGAGTACTATTGGATATAAGTATGTGTTGTCAGGGAAGTACTTTTTATGTTGCAGATGTGCACACGTGACATGTACTTAGCACATGTGGATGTTGACTTTTTTTAGTGGATATGCATCCATGCACAATAATTACTTCATGCTCACTGCCAGGGAAGCATTTAATTAACTGTCCCCTGTCAGGGTAGATAATTAGTCAATAATACAACCGCACACCCACATACTCTTTCTCTCGCTCTCTTATACACACACAGAATAAGTCAATATGTTTACCATCCTAACACTACTGCTGAGACTGGAATGTTCTGACAATTACTTGCTGTTAGAAAGAACAAGTCTTGAGTGACACGGCTCTATTGGCAGTTGCAGAGGAGTGTTGAGAAAGGTTGCAGACAGGAACTGAGCATGGTATGGGTTCTGTTTGCCTACAGAGAGAAGCTAATGGTGTTTTTTTGTTTAAATTGCTTCATCAATGTGGTAGCACACTGTATGAGCTGCACAGCCTGGCTTATGCTCACTCAGAGCTCAACAGTAATTATGTTTTCCTTTTCTTTGTTTTTTTTTTTTTTTTTTGCAGGTTCAAGGTTCGATCTACACACAGGGAAAGGTAAAAAAACAAACAAAAAACCTTCAACTTTCTTCCAAATCTCTCAGCTCTTTCTCTACATTCTTTTTTTCTGTCTGCAGGGGGGACACAAGATGATTAGCAGGCATTACACTGTGTCTGCAGTTGTGTGTTCAGGTTGTGAGCGGATGATATAGAGGCATTGTTTGGGGGATTTGTGAACCAGTTTGTCATTGTTTTTACTGCACACTCACACCCGTAGTTAGTGCAGAGGGCTGTTGTTCTAACCATAGTGGACATAAAATGTGGTTTTGGATGCTCTTATGGTATCAGTCATAATCACACACAAACACAGAGAATACATACTAAAATACTCCAGCACACATGCACCTGGAAATATCTGTGAGATGCTAATGGTTGCTTTGCTAAATTTGTAGTTGATATAAAGATTGTGAGTGTCTGAAAAGGTCTCATGCTGTGTGTTTCACTATGCATGTCCTGTATGTGCAAGCTTATGACTCGACACTATCTCCCAACTGACACACAAACACAAAAGTATATCGGCACTTTATCTATCTAGCTGTTGTTTTTGTTTTGTTTTTTCTGTGGTAATGCCATCTAGGCAGTATTTTATCATCATGGTGATGGTGGACCTACAGCTCTTTTTGGTCTATTTCTGGCAGATGGACGCTGTAACGATTTATGTCTGTGGCGTTCCCTCTGTGGAGCCCAGAGTATTTTAGTCCAGAATAATCCCCACCATCTGCTGTCTCCTCTACTACGTTTTAGCGCTCAGTATCGTTCCCTCTATCTGTCACTCTAGTTTATTTCCTACTGCGTTTCCTCTATTTGTTTTCTCTATAATATATACTGTACATAGAATTTTTATTGTGGTGCCCCTCTTCCTCTGCCATTCAGTCGCTCAATCTCCATCACGTTTCGTCTCTTTGTTCCAGTCAATCACATTGCTACTTTCTTTCTCATGGATCTTAATTTTCTTTCTCTTTCCTCCCATCATCTCTTTCTATGATCTCTTCCTCATGAGTTCCCTCATGATTCCTTTTAATATCTGCTTTTCATCTGTCTCGTCTTAAATCTCTGGATGACTCTACACACTCTGCTCCTCAGTGTTTCCACACATATACACACCCACGCCAACCACTCTCCACAGGTTGTCAAAGCCTAATCTGGATTTCTTGAACACACACTAAAGCCCCTGGTTAACAATTTGAAATTGTTAAAAATCCACTCCATTAGGAATGTATGGAGATACATTTAATGTGTACATTATTCCAGAAAAACTACTCCTCAGGTTGCTCTAGCTATTTGTAAATCCATCTCCGAGGCTGTGCGTAAAGGCTTCCTAATCTCTTAGTAACTACTAGCTAGGGACTGGGTTGCGCCATTCAAAGCTAAGCAATGTCTTAGCTAGTAATGTGTAAATCCGTTGCTTGGAAACATCTGTAGCATCATCCAATCAGAAGCAGTCAACTGTGTGAACAGTCAATGCAGCATTGTGAAATGTAATGTAATATCTTTCCAGTTTACATCATTATTGAGCAGCATTTCAGTCAAGTGTCAGATCTGATATGATGACCACATTCCAGTTAACCTTTAACAATTTCATATTGTATATCAGCGAGCTAGTTATGTCAATTGGTTCAGTTATCAATACACTTACTACACCTGGTAATTAATTTGATGTATAAATATTATGTAACAAATCTATATAAAAGTTCATGTTACGACTAGGCTAACTTTGAAATCACTAACAGCAGTTGTAACTGGCTCCTGTAGTGTCAGAAACAAACACATTTTGTGCTGACCACACTTTATGACAAAATGTAGAACATCATTACATTGATACAGGCTGCTGGCTATCTCGCACTACTTCACCATGCCATACCTTGGAAAGGTAACTGGGTAAACTGGGACTTATTGGTCAGAGACACTGTTCCTCAACCAGGCTTAGATAGCCGAAGTGTCTTTGAGCATTCCTCCATACCTGAGAAATCAGAGAGAATTTCACAGTAAAACGTGTACTACATTATATTATCCTGCAATACACGTTCTGATCCAAACATTGCACTATTGTTTTGAATCTGTTTGTGAGCTGAAAAAAAAGAAAAATATGCCAACTTGAACAGCAGCAGTTTAGAGTTTAGAGAAAGGGGCTTATGACTGAAATCCCAACTGTGAAAAATGATCTGCTTGTTCAGAAAATCTTGTTTGAAATGTGGAAGGCTCTCATCTTCCTCTACAAGCATCACTAAGGTGCCCAGGGAAAAGGTACTTGACTCTCAGCTAGTCTGCTGCAGTTGTACTGTGGCAACTGGTACATGACTACTGCGGAAATCCTCAAGTGTGTACGACTGCATCCCTCCTCTTCTCAGCTCTCCTCTCCCAGACGGATGCTGAGCCGAGGGAGGCTGAGCTCTTTTTCAAATCATACAACTGAGAACGTGACAACATCATTTCATTTAGCCCAGAGACACATGCATTTGTGACACTGATGATCACCTTAGAAAAGATATTCAGTGTGCTATAATTTGAAGGGCAGAGTACAAGGTTTATTCTCCTTGACATATTCAGATGTAGTGTGTGTCCCTGAGCGGCTCGCAACAACAGCACTGACAAAAAATACAGACAGGTATGACATCAGCACCTCGGTGGTATGGTTGTCAGCCATCTACAGAACATCTCTGTACCAGCACACAGCTGGATTAACAATGACTGAATGGATTATTGAATGTGTGAGCGTGTGAAAGCAAGAGTCAGATACAGACACAATTATAAAACACGGTAGTGGCTCCTGTGTCAAGTAGGTATTTGATAAAGACAGATACCTTAAACAGACACCATTAATACCCCGAGATCATCTTATTTTGGCTCGACTGCTATTGACATCACAAAACCATGCGCTCCCCATGTACATGTGTAAGCTCACACACACATACACCCGCAGTTCTGAACAGATCATATCCTCGCCATCTGACCTAAATCCATTAGCAATAGGAGTCACAACCTCGTCCTCCCTCTTCTTTCCCCCAATTTCCCCCTCTTATGCTTCCTCTTCTCTCATTCTTTACCAGACATCAGGTCCCATATGTGGGACGTTCTCTCTGTGAGCTCATCTGAAAATGACAAGAACAGAGACAGCCGAACAGCGAGATTAAGCATGTAGGTGTTCACAGCCCCGTGGGCATTTATGGGGTAGAGTTTTTTCCAAGTGGCAGCTAACGAGCCATCCTCTCATTGTGCCACTCGAAATGACAAATGTATGGGTTCTCACCATTTTACAGTTCTCTGAGAGCAGAGAGTCATATAAAAGCAGATAAAGACTTCAACCACAGCTGAAGCTAACACACACATCATTAAATTAAAACATCTGCATCTTGAGGCTTAAGGCTATAGTTGTCCTCTAAAGAAATGTTTTTGGTCAAAACTAAGAATACTCGATGGTCATGATAATGCTCTTTGAAATATTTCATTTGTCTTATGTAGTTCTTTAAAGAACACCTTAAATTTTTTGTGTGTGTCTGTGTGTATGTGCATGCATGATGGTATTGTGCTTACCACCTGGGCCATTTATGCTAAAATTGCATTCCTCTCTGCTGCTTTAAATTGCTTTTGATTGCTGTTGATAACTACTTTTGCCATTTCCCTGTGAGTCCACTTTTAAAATCCGCCATGATGTCATTCTTCTGTAGCTCTTTAATCCTCATTCCTGCAATGTGTTCCATGAATTACTGTATTTAAACATTGCATATAAGGCTCTAAGAATGTCAGTAATGACTATAAGGCATGCAATCTGCTTGACTATTCAAAACGCTCCTAATTGAAGTGCTGAAAAGACAGCTCTGGCTAATCAGCTTAGAAATGTAGTCCACAGTTGACAGATAATAAAGAGGATCTAAGTGCTGACGAGTCTATTACCACCCCTGTAATCAGAGTTCACCTAGTATGATCTGAGGACAATGGAGGAATGGGAAAGTTAGGAGAGAGGGGGCGGCAGGCTGGGAGAGGTACTGTAAAGGCAAGGGAATTGAGAGATGGCCCCTGTTGTTCAAAAAGAGGGTTAAGATGAGAGAAACGTCATATCAAAGGGGCTGAACACCCAGTGAAAAATGCTAGTTTGTAAAAATGAGTTTTAAGTGCAGATTTAAAGGTAGTGACTGAGGTAACGAGGTGAACTGCGGAAAGAAGTTTGATGCAGGATTTAAGGTTGAGTGTGGGTACGGAGGCGTAAATACTCACAAATGTCTAATACTATATGCTGAATAGTTTAAAAAATTAAACATTAAAATAAATTGTTAAATCTACGGGAATCCAGTGCAAACAAACTAGAACTGGAGCTACAACATATGAAAAACAGCCTATTTTATACGACACTAAATAGGTTGTTTGTCATTGCCTTGGAAAAAGACAAATGACCAAACGCTGGTTTTTGAAGTAACATGACATGAGTGTTTTCTGATCTACCAGCTCAACAGTTGTTGAGTTGTTAAGATGAGGCAACTAAACTGTAGGATTAAGGACTTCAACCGTGGTCTTTGGTGTCCAAGTTCTCCCTAAAAGGTTATACGTCGGGATAATAATAACACCACTTCTGCTTTTGGTACTAAAAGCGCCAGCATACTCTGCCAGAACTGCTTGTCAGGCAGTCAAACAGTTTCATTAAAGTGCGACATAATGAATGCCTTTCAGAAGAGGCCGTCTGAAAATGTGCTCTGTTATTCCAATATCTAAACAATATCACATCTCCTTTCTCTCTATGACGACCAGCTTTTCACCCCAGGTTTGTGTGGATGTTCAGATCAGATATAAACACTTCTGACTCCTGCAGAGCATGTCAAAGAAACTACTTCTTTTTGAGCATAACCTAACCTTAAGAAGGGACAGTCAGTGGCACAACCAACATTGGTCTCTTGTCAGGAAAGTGTAAACGTGTGTAATTTTCAGCATCGGAAGAATCTGGTCAGGACCCGTAATCGGGAGTCTAGCAATTGAAGATATTAACAGCTTTACCACTCAGCCAGGCAAACAAGAAGTAGTGTAACAGATCATAGAAAAAAATAAAAACATGATAACTTTCCCCAATTCAGAGAATAATGAGAATGAGCTTGTTTTTGAAACAACTTTCAGTTGGGAAAACAAGACTCAAAGATAATGTTAAGATTGAAGTCAACAATTAACACAGTGTATGACCCTCTGTCAATACAGAGTGTCATATTAAACATTTTTTCTCTGAATTAAAACACAAAGGTGTGATTACCATCTGCAATATAACTAATGTAACAGGTGGCTTCCCATACTGTATGTAGATAAATATAATGGCATATGTACTGTATCCGGGCATCAGAATAAGGTTTTTTTGTTTATCATGACAAGTGTATCTTTTCATATTGCCACACCCTGTTGATAGGAAAAACAATCTCACAAGTAGAAGGGCTTGTAAAAGTAACAGTTTCTAGGTGCTGACTACCGTGTTTCCAGCACATCAGACAGGCTGCTTTGTGGAACAGAATAATGCAACTTGTTTCTGACATGACGTATCCTGGGGAGCTAGTGCTGCAGCGAGTACAGTTAACATCACAGTGCGTCAAGATGCACTCATGGCTCCGGTGGAGTGATAAAATGCCACAAGAAGACTCTCCCCGGACTGTCTGTCACTCATCTTTCTCTCAATTTCACTCTCGCTCATACTCTTTCCGAGCCTCCCGCCTCGCCTTTTTACCAGCACCTACTGTACCTACATACACAAAGTTTCGAAAGCCTCTGTTTATGAGTCAGACAGCGGTCGGTGCTATGCATTATGAGTGGAATGACACAGGGTACACTAGCACATTTTCAAGCAGCTCCCTACTGGATAAAAGAGGGCGGCGTCACATAAAATCCTACCTTTGAGCATACAAGTAACCCTCACTCTTCTTACCTCAATGTAAAGTTTCTTCAGCAGTTCTGTAGAGTTTGTTTTGTAATCCTATTAAAGTTCAACGTTGAAACAAACACCTCTTGGAATTAAAAGTGCATGCCACTTAGTTATTGAAGGGCCTCAGCGTGATCAGATGTCCAATTTAACCTGTCCTTGCACTCACCTTCCTCATAGTTGGCACCACACAGGAGCTACGAATGTTATTTACACACACTTACTGTGTGTGTAAATACACACATAGTATTTTTTCTACATAGTCGAAATATAAAAATCAAGGCAATAATCTGAATATAACCAGAGGCAGTGAACTTAATAGTTAACATGCTTATTTGCTTTCTTGCTGAGAGTTAGATGGGAAGATCGATACCACAAGTTGGAAGAGAAGATCAATACGACTCTCATATCCGTCCATCAATATAAGGCTACAGCCAGCAGCCGGTTAGCAATGTAGCGCAAAGACTGGAAGCAGGGTGGAGGAAGCTAGCATTGGCTTTCTCCAAAGATAGCAAAATCTTCCCATAGATGTCACTGTCCCCACCCAACAAATAGACTGACACATCATATGTCATAAACCTGCAATTTTTAATTGTTACACTATTTTTATTTTTATTTTTTTACAAGCATGAAATAAACAAGATCTAATGTGTAAATTTGTGAAATTTAGAGATAGAGGTAGGCTGATTTTGTTTTAGGACTGAGCCAGGCTTGCTGTCTCCCCCTGTTTTCAGTCTTTGTGCTAAGATAAGATAACTTATTTCTGGGTGTAGCTTGTATTTGCATCTTGACTCCAAAGAGCACTGTGCTTTGCTGTCTTGTCTCTTAGTGATGTTCACTTCATCATCTTTTGAGAAGAGAACATTAACTCTAAATAAAAATATTACCCAAAAAAAGAAACTGGCAGTAGCTTCTTAAGTGTTGGCAGGTGTTTCTTTTTTCAGCCTGTAAACGGTGTAAACAACTTTCACTGGTAAGGAAAGTTGTCTTCCTCCTCTACAGTGGAAATTATGCCCTTGACTGTATAGACATGAGAGTGGTATCGAGCTTCTCATCTAACTATTCTATTCTATTCTATTTTAGTCTGTGATGGACCAAGAATATAATATTTGTTAGCTCTCTCTGCACTGCCCTCCAGCCTGGGATAGGACTACTTTCTCTCTACATGTGTCAGGTGGGCAGATGCCAGCCACGGGAACGGAAGCAAAAAGGGTACAGCCAAAGTCCCGCTGCTCATTACCGTCAACAACACTATCATTAATCATCACACCTTCAAGTATCTGAGACCTGCTGGATATAAACTGTGAGTTTGGTTCAAAGGGTAGCTGCATTTTGGTATGGACTCACCATTATATAGGCCATGACAAGGTGACAACAGCCTTGTGATTGTCATTGTAATGTTGGTCGAAACTTAAAATATGTAAGCCTACACAACACATTTCTGTGCTACATTTACTTTATCACCATCCTTCTGCACAGTCGACTTTCATCATGAAAGGACGTTATGATGAGATTTAGATCATTTTGGTCTGATGAGGATGTTTTTTTAGGATGTTCTGTTTTCATGTCTGTCGTGTTCCAACCTGAGTTGTGTGTAAAGTGAGGCAGAAGTGAGTAAGCATGATTGGGATCTGAGGCTCAGGCAATGGTTAGTGTCAGGCGGATGATTTCGAAAGTGTTGTGTCAGAGTAGTAGGAGCTGAGATGAGAAAATCCTGATACATATCACACACACGCAGAAACTGTCTGCCTCTCTCATTGACTAACTACTGACCCTACAAACTTGACCCATTTGCCGTAATGGAACAATTGTCAATTGTGAGTACATAAAATAAAAGATATGTGTGGAAAGAGGGGAGAGTGAGAGTCCTTTATAAGGACAGACAATAGATGGGGAGGATATGTTTTGAGTTTGGAGAGGTGGGGCTGGGAGGGGGGAGTCAAAAGTTTGTCTGTGATTGACAGAGAGTGGAGGGCAAGGAGTGAAAGGGGTGGGGGTGGTCGTGGGGGCAGCTGTCCTTAGATGTCTCTCTCTGAGGGTTCAAGCATCTTTCAAGTTTTTCATGCTTGCCTTGAGTGCAAAGATGTGAAAACAGGGTCCTAAAATAAAAATGTAGGGACAGTGGTTTGGAAAATATTGTCTTTCATCTGCCTCATTCTGAATAAATATCTTCACATGGTAGATTTAGGTTTAATGAAATAGATGAAAGCTGTTTTTGGATCAGGGGTTTCATATACAGGATGGACAAATTGTAATCTACAGTTCTGAGAGAGCTGTAACCTTGTTCTCCTTGCTTTTTGAATTTGAATTGCAGAATTAAAGGGTCTGCTACAGGGAGTTTCACAGTCCCATGAGACCCATTCAAACCGATTATTGCTTAATTTCAGAAATACTAGGGTCACCAAGGGAAATGAGCCAGTTTCCCCATTGATTGACCTTTACGAAATAAAAAAGTTTTTGTGTGCCAGAAGCAGCGGCCTTGATCCAACAGAGCATTGTGATCCATACTCCGACCGCCTGGAGCGACTGTCATAATCTCAGGAGCTGGTGATGGGGAGTCAGGTGGAGCGCGTATTGATTTTATGCTCAGGCTCTATTGTAGTTGTGGCACACAGGTTGATGACTACATCACCGCAGCGTGTCTCCTAATTTTCTGTCATGTATGTGAGAAGGACTGATATTTAACACGTTAACACAGCTTGCTGAGCTATTTGTTTTGGGGATGATTTGGGCCTTGTCGTTGCACGCATGCATTATGCAGGAAATATTGCATTCTTTGCTGCAGGAGAAAAGCAATAAATGTTCTGCTATCATCTTGCTATTGATATATTATTTTATATTCTGGGAAAATTAAAGGATAGAAATGTGCCTTTCAAGCGCCAAACGACCGATAACAATGTTTTTCTCAGTGATTGATTTTTTGAAAATATCAATTTTGGACCTCATTGCCATCATTAGTGTTATGAATTTCTCGCAGTTTTGGAGAGGTGGCATGTTTTAGTGTCATTATCAAAGGCAGATATATGGATGAAATATTCTGTTTCAAATCAAGCAACACAGCCCCCTCCTTGAATATCACTGTGAATAAATGAATTTTGAGGTAAGGTCATTTTTTTCACATCTGCTTTTATGTCATATGTGAACTCATCTCCTAGAGAAGAACTCATTACTCAGCATGGCAGCTATCTGGTTTCTAATTTTTTTTAGGTGAAGGCCACTGGATATATTTTATTTACACCTCTGTGAATTATTCAGGGGAACTGTTTCTAGATGGAACTAGCTAGCTAACTGTCTACCGTCTCTGAATGGTTGAGTTATTCTAATGATCCCCCTCTCCCCCGCATGTATCACTGCGTGCCTGCAGGCTTTACTCATCAGAGAGTTTCTGAATCGAGAGCAGGAGGATTCTCTTTCAGCAAAAAGTTGCTCCTTTAGTTGGGCTTTACACAGAGGGACAAGACTCAGCCTCCCAAACCTCTTGCTAATGTTCCAGATTCAACTCCCCAGGTGTGCAAGTGTGATCTGTGTGTGAGCATGCACATCTTAATGTGTACAACTTGTATTTGTGTCTTTGTGCTTGTGTGTCCTGCTATCTTTTCCATACAAATCTGTCTCCCTCTTACTTTTTACAGAGCAATCCCTCCCAGCATTTCTTTCATCTTACCCACGCTTGACTGTTTCATTCTACTGCCTTTTTCTCCATCTTTTTATCCTGCCTCATGTTTCATTCCTCACCCCCGTCTTTTCTCCCTCCATCTCTTTGCTCCTTCCTTATCCACTCCTTCATCTCTGCTTTGAAGTGACCACAGGATGTCCCTTATCGAAAGGAGCTTCATATGGCTCCTCAGCATTTTCCCAGTGTTTTCTTGTTTGTGTGTCGGAGTGTGTGTCTGCTTGTGACCAAGAAATATTTGTCTCTAACTTATCCTTCTGCCAGGGAATCCAACCTGTCAGAACTGACAGAATGTTCAAACAATATCCACTTTAGAAATATCTGACTCCAGGCAGCTGTGGTGTTGCAGGTTGGGAGGAAATGAAATTTTTTCTTCAGCGGAAATCTTTTGAAACTAAAGTGTTTTTTGGACCCTCACTTTTATCTTCTAGTTGAGAAAGTTGAACTATTCAGCTTGGACATTGGCCACCTGCAACTGGGTCTCTAAATACAGCAGTCACCAGTTGCTCAGCGCAAACTCCCTCTTTCCTCCTTCTATCACACACACACACACGCACACACACGCACACACACGCACACACACTCTCCCTCTCCTTTTTCTCCTCTCTCCAAGCCTCCAAGATTCCCTCCTTACTTCCTCTGATCTTCTGAACATCAATCCCTCATTCCTCAAAGCAAAAATGAGGGGATGGGAGATGACAAAAATGAGATGACAGATTACCTGCTATATATAGAACCAGTCTTATGCCACTTCCCTTATTCATCTTCTCCCCGCGCCCCCAAGACATTGGATACACCTTTCGGTTTGCGACTGGCTATGCAAATAGGCCCTCTACTTTGTCACAGTGCGGTTGAAATTCAATGGATTGGGTTGCTTGTTTTCGTAAATGGAAGCGGACCTCGTGGTGAGGATGTGGTGGCGTGAGTGCAAACACATTCCCAAATTCACAGTGAGGGCGATGACTGCAGATGGCCTTTTAGTGGGTGTTATTGCAGTGGTAAACCTCAGCCCTTTGTCTTCAATTTTTAAAAAAAATGACATGATCTTAGTGGCTCAGCCAGTGAAGCAAGTCATGGATTAGCATAATTTTAAACTCGGGGGATGTCACAGTCTGACTAACAATTGAAAAACAGGCACATTTCACCTATGATAAAACAGTGGTAAGTGTACTCATGCATGTCTGTTACACTTAGTGCCCATAGACTCACAGTAGCATACTTATCTATCTAGAGAGAGATAGATTTTCATGGTCCACAGTGTAATACCCTCTGTTCCCTCCTGTCCGTTTGTCTGCTAAGTGTTCCTATAGACTTCCATATCGCAGATTTAAGCTCTCCTGACTCTGGGTGACAATATTGTAAAGT
This sequence comes from Xiphias gladius, assembly GCF_016859285.1. Taxonomy (NCBI): domain Eukaryota; kingdom Metazoa; phylum Chordata; class Actinopteri; order Istiophoriformes; family Xiphiidae; genus Xiphias; species Xiphias gladius. The sequence continues at coordinate 7,328,755 of NC_053406.1, read as the reverse complement.
ATGGATTAGAACCACAGTGAAAGGCCACGGATAATCTCACTCTCTTGCTTTTCTCTGTCATTCTCTTTCTTTTGTGCTCTCTCTCCGCAACCTCCCTCTGCTTACTTTTGTCGCTGTGAATTGTAAGATCTTTCTAGCCAGGATTTAGCCTGTGCTTAGAGGACAGATCATTTGTGTTACAAAAGCAGTAAGGCTGGCCTCTTTCTTCTTACTTCCATTACATTAATATACTCACAAATATGGCAGCACTGCTTGTTTCACAAGCGCAGTCAACTCAGTTTATTTTAACCGTCTGACAAAATTTTTAACAGTGTTTTGAGCTTTTTGGTAGAGATTTTCAGAAAAGCAGCTTTTTATTGGCATTTATTGTGTTTTCTTTAAAGTCTTAACAGCCCTAACAGTAATAACAAGCAAACACTCATCAACACTGACTAAAAGATATTTGACTTATAAACTTAAATTACAGTTAAATTTCACAATTTCACTAAACGACAACAACCACTGTGCTTTAAAGGGATCATAATTTCCCGCTGACTATTTTCACAAAATGCATCACCACAGTCAGTTGTTACGGCTGACAGGAGCTCCAAAAAGAGTTCCAAAAACTTTGGGTTGGCGGAACCGCTAACACATGCAGGGATTGTTTACATATAAAGAAGCATTTTCTTTATTTTCCTTTGTTTGGTTGATATTCTGTCCACCATGACAAGTGTGAGAACCTGCCAAGCTTTGACTCCCACAGTGATCCTCCTGCATTCACAGCTTGCTAGTAGAATGGTATAGTAGCATTAAGTACTACTTTGTGCACTAGATGTATAAAAAAGAAGTTGGTTAAAGATTAAACACAGACAAACAAACAAAGGAGTTTGTTTACTTCCATCACCCACGGGCCTTAGTATGCTGCTTTAAATTTAAAATCTTTGTTTCTTCTGATTACCAAACGCATATAAGAGCTTTCACTTACGCAGTTGTACTCAAGCCTCGGTGCATATTTATTCATTCAAAATATTGCTCTCTCTTTCTTGTACTCTGTCTTCCTCTCTTACACTTTCATCTTCTGTCTTGCTCATCACCATATCATCAGCATATTGCTGTGTCGTTCTCTTTCTTCTGTCACTGTAAAGTATCACTCTCCCTTCACATCACCTTTACGTACTTTAATCTTCACTGGAGAGAGGGAGGGAGAAAAATGAGAGTGGGGAGAAAAGAGAGAGGTGCTGACGCCACCCTTGGGATATAATTTGTTATCGCAGATGTTTACATCAAACCAAAAGGTAAGGCCCTGCTCTACACGAGTCAACGCATCTATGTCTGACTCTAGACATGAATAAAGATTCTACACTTCCAATTGGATTTTTCCCTCTTCTTATCCTCGTTTTTGCCAAAAGCATATTTTTTTTTGCTTTTTTTTTTTTTTTAGATGAAATGCAAAAATATGTGCCAGGGAGGGCAGGAGGAGACAAATTGGAGCCATGAAACTATTCCTTTTCATGCTGAGAGGAGAAGGAGAGCTCTGTTAGCCTAGCTGACATTCCACTTAATTTGATTCATTACTGTGTAGTGACGCTATTGTCGCCACATGCAGGGAACTGGGCCAGTTGTAGAGCTTTGAAATATCCAGATGGGGGACTGTACAACCAACACACTATGATAAAATATGTATCAAGCCCAAGTGTTGTGGCTTTTTCCTGGCCCCAGAATTTCTCAAGATATTTGTTGGCCAATTTGGGAGAGCAAATTGTGAAACCAAATTATTAGTGGAGATTCAGTCCAACCCGTACCCAGCCCATTGGGTTCATAAGTTTAACTTTGCCAAGTATGGACTGATGCTGTGCAGTACGTTGTGGGTTAGTGGAGTTCCATGCAGTATAGAGAAACTAATGTCAGCTCTACAGTCAAACTTCATAAGGTCAAGGCTGGTCTCTATTTATTTATTTAAAAATATATATTTTTATATATTTCAAATAAATCCCATGAAAAGACCAAAACCCAATAATGTGATAGTCTGTCTATCAGTACTTTCTAACTTTCCTGTTCTGTTGCACTTAGCCCCAAACCAGTTAAACTGGCTTAATTATTTCAGAAAACAGCTATAGTTTTTTGCTTCTCAAACAGGAGTAAATAATGTTTTTATTGGGGATTATTTTTAACAGAAGATTAATACACATTTGATGCGTATTGTGAGTATTTAAAGATGGCAGCAGGACGGTGTATGTGGGATTGAATCAAAAATAAACTACAGTGTGTGTGTTCATGGTAATGAAGGCACATGCCACCCAGTGCAACAGTGTGACTCATTTATGTGTTTTTAATAGTTTTTGGACAATAAAAACTATTCCTCTGGTTATTCTGTGGTGCAGAACAATGAAATATTGCAGGCTTTGGCTACACAGACAATACATGTCAGTAGGATCAGTTTCTTTGTTGGTTTTGGTCTTTTCATGGGATTTGTTGACCACAAGAAAAATATAGAATATCTCCAGAATGATCTTTTCCTGTAATCTTGTAGTGTAGATTTGGCGTGGAATCTCAATCAAGAGATTTCCAGTTTTGCATCACAGACAATATGCTCACTGGGAGGTGACAGAACAAACGAACCATATGTGGCTTTGATATCACTGACATATGAATGGACTCAGATGGAGAGCAAAGCACAATCTGTCTGTGTGACTTGTTGTTGTATGACTCATAAAGTATGCATACAGTACAGACAACTAGTTGCTGGGTGGTTTTGGCCACTAGAAATTTGTCACTCATGCTGTTGTATTTCAAATGCATAAGGAGTGATAAATGAGTCATGCTACTCAACACAATAATCATCTAAAATCATTTGAACTCATTTGTTAATAGAGTTTGCCCAATTTATTCTGGTTAGGTTTAAAAGAAACGCTCTTTGATTTATTATTAGACTATATTGTGTTTTTAGACTGTTATTTTTTGTAACAGAAAATTGAAGATCTTCCCACTGTGACAGTAAATGTCCAGAGACACATTCTGTTTTGTATGCTGTGTAGCACTCTGGTTATTCAGTGAGCTGTAGGGAGTGGCTCCTCACTGAGAGTCACACATCACAGGGGTTCCCACCATTGTTGACATGTATGATTTTATTAATATTAAATGAATATAGTGTGAATTATGTTAGCGTACTAAACAAGAACCTGCTTCTGGCTCTCCTTATGATTTCAGCAAAAATGCATGCATTTAAATGAGTAATTATATTACCATTTGTAATCCAGAGCAGGTAAAGGACAACTCATTACTGTCCTGGTGCACTACTACTCCCTACATTTGATGAATATCAGTCATCATGATTTTTACACACACACACACACACACACACACACACACACACACACACACACAGTACACTTGTCTCTTTTTACAATGATCCTTACTGACAAATGTCTTGTGGAGAACAATAAAGAATGAATTTTTTTGTTCAGACCAATCCATTTTTCACCATCAACATCTGAGAGACTTCATTGTTGCCACTGATGCTTTCTTCCTTAATAATTTATACACACTGGGCTGCAATTGTCAGCCAGCAAACTGTATATCCTGGAGGGCATTAAAACAAATATGCATTTTAGTTTGCCCACAGACTCTGTTCACAGTTTTAGATGTGGCTTTGTATGCTGGAGGAATATCATTTTGATTGGCATGCAGAGACTATGTTCGTTCATCATTGCGATCACACTTTCATACGCTGCCACAAGTGATTTTAAACCTAGCCATCCACAAACTTCATCTCCCAAACCCCCGTTTTCCTCGGCTATAAATCACCATCTAGCCACAGGCCACTGGGCACAGAGCAAAGCGACACTCCACCTCGCTACCCACATCATGGAGGTGGGAAGTAGAAAGAGAGACAGAGGGAGAGAGAGGGAAGGGAAGGATGGAGAGAAAGAGGGAGGAAAGGGCAGTAGGTTGAGAACAGGGAGGCAAGAGGGAAAGAAAGTGCAATCTATCTACTCAGCTGTCACAGTGGGAGGGAAATCTTTGATGTAAACTCTATTACTATTTGGTGAGTAGAGACACAGCTCAAAGTTGAGCTGAAACCAGGTTGGTTCACGACACCTCAGGAAAAGTCAGTCCTGGCTGGACGTTCAGGTACATAGAGACCATACTCTCAGACTTGTGCAGTTGCAAGGCTGCATACATGAGAGTATGAGTGGGACCTGGTGTAACAATGTAAAATTGTTCTGCTTTACCCGCTGGGGATGTGATTTCCATGAAATAGTTTGGTTTGTGGGAAATTCTTCTACCTACCGAAATTCATAAAAAACAAATTTAAAAAAAAATCTGTCTGCAGTTTGACCTCACGTTTTAAACAGTGAAAAGCCTATCTTAGCTCACCTATGATGCCTATGATATTAACTAGCAGCTAAGTTTCTTAACTCCATCTCCAGGTAAGGATGAGGGTTTAAATAACTACAAATTTTATGTAGATTTTTATAAAGTAGCTTCATTAATAAAGTAACCATTACAAAAATAATTAAATCATATTACATTGGGTATTTAAAACACTTGCTTTTAATGGAGTTGGAGTCACCCTCAAACAACTTTATTTGAAGTAACAGTCCTACATTTTGCGTAATATGCTGATTCACTTTCAAGCCAGGATTTAAATGAGAAGATTGATGCTTCTCTCACGTCTGTATGCTAAATGTGAAACTTGAACTAGCAGGTGGTTAACTTCATATCATAAAGAGTGGAAGCAGGGGGAAACGAGGTAGCCTGTTTCAAAACCAAAAGTAGAAATCTAGAAAAAGAGATGTAAAAATGACAAGTTGTCATTTTAAGTGGGGTTATGTACTAGAGGTGCTGTTTCCCCCTGCTTCCAATCTTTATATTAAATTAAGCTAACCTCCTGCTAGCTAGCTTCATATTTAGCATACAGAGATGAAAATTGTATCAATCTTCTCAATATAATTCTCGTCTCTCTCATTTAGCACTCTGCAAATATCAAACTATTTTTTAAAAATAAATTCCCTTTCACATCTTCTTTTAACATTTCCAGATACACCGGAGCAGCTTCATTTATCTATCTTGAGAAAATACAACCTTTTTTATCCTCTTGTTAAGATGCAACCACAGAAGTTTTTGTATCGGAAATGTGAAGAACTGCTTTGTTCACAGAAATCTTCTAGGCTAAACTGAGTGTTTGCAATTAAAAAAGCTCAGGTCCTCCTCTACTACATATATATTTAGAATCCAAAGGGAAAAAAAGGGTGGCAGAGAAAAGGACTGGTGTAGGTGGTGTGACTGTGCATAACCAAATGTAGGTGCTTGTAACAACCATGCTTGTCCAGCATGATGAGCATGGGGCTTAATTGTGAGCCACTAGAGCATGAAGAGTGCACTGTATGTGCTTGTGTGTATTTGTGCCTGTGCAGTACTGTAAAGCAGGTCTGTCCTTTTACTATAGATGTTGTTCTATTAGATACAGTAGATAAAACCCATGTTGGTTTATATTGTTCACAAGGGACATCTTGTTTTGACCTGCAACAGACCCCACTTGTGAGAAACAGCCTTGTTGTTTGCCTGTAACAGTACCAATGATTTATACTGCCTAAATTGATCAGCTCTCAAATGCCATCCAAGTAGGAGCAGAAGGTTATGATAGCAGCTTAACAGGGAGTTGGCTCACTTAACCTGGACTGCAGTGGGTCTTATTTCCTGCGAGGTGGTGTATAGACAGAAAATCGAATTTCCTTCGACTAATCACCAGCTGAAGTTTAATGACCCTCGTGTAGCCTATTGGAGTAGAGAAACCAATGTTACTCTCGTCACTGCACTTCGCAGAGTCAAACTGCAAATTACTCCTTGCGTCCCATTGTCTCATTCAAACACAGATGAATCCGTTAACAATCTAATATTTATAACTTCTTAACTTAAATGAAGCAGGGAGGGTAGATGTAATGGTTTGAGATTGACCCAGAAGGCTCAGTGGGGAAGGTTCAATACCACCTTCGTTTTTTATTTCCTAATTTATGAAAGAGAAGCAGAGGAGAGTGAAGCCAGCCATTTATCAACCCTCAATGGTAACGATGCTGCCCTTGTGCAGTGTTATGAGAAAGGCACAGCAGGAGAGAGAAAGGAGAGGCAGTACACGCTATTCCTCCAAAGCTATCCCTTCCTTCAAATACAGCAGTGGATGCTGCATAGTGGTGGAGTCTCAGCCATGTTGTAACTACTTAATATACTTGCTCGCTAGACTGAAGGAGAGTACGTCAGAATGTCAATATATGTTCTTCTCATGTTCTTCTGGCATCTCTTGCCGGTCTATCACAGGGTAGAGACACAGAGACAGACAACCTAACCTAACCTGCATGTCTTTTGTCTGTGGGAGTACCTGGAGGAAACTGGGCAAGGCAGGGGGCAAACATGCAAACTCCACACAGAAAGCCCCAGGCTGAACGCAGAACCTTTCTCGCTTTGGGGTGACAGTGCTTACCAGTGCTTAAAAAGTATTCATTTTTTATTTTAACCATGCTGTAGCACTTAAAAGGTTAGCTGGACAGTTTTTATTTATTTATTTTTTTTGAACTTGGACATATTCATGGCTGAAACCTGCGCAATGATTCGCTCCCTGAGGATAGAATTAAAGTACCTCGACTGAGAGAGTTCGACCACAACGCTCCCCTGGTTGAAATGCAAATGACTCTATGCTGACGGTTTTTTTTCTTTTTTTCATGAAGGGAGAAAAGAAAGAGAGCCACAGCTCCTTCATCCCCCCTGCAGCATTTCTGTGACACAGACTAACGCAGACACACAGGCGGCATGTGAGCAGTGATTTCCTGATGTCAGCTACAGATGGCCTGTGCCATGCCAGATTAATGGCGATATTGGGAAGAAAAAAAAACAATCCATGTAGAGTCTGACACAAAGTGTTCAACTTTACACTGAAACCAAACTATGCTGTTCAGGTTTCAAGCTACATCAGGGTAATTGTAAATGTAATTGAACCAACAGTAACGAAACCACAAACACTGTATAAACTGTTGGTTCGGGGTTTATTTATGTCCGTGACATGCAAGCGTGTCTGTAGAATCGTGCGTGAGTGTTAATGTGTGCTTTGGTTTTCCAGTTGGCTCTCTGTGTTGCGATGAAAGGGTCTGAAGATAACAAGACAGAAACAACTGAGGACAGCGAGCCTGAAGCATGGATGGAGTGGTGGTTGGGAGGAAGAAGAGAGGACTCTATAGACCTTTTGTTTTTGTTAGTGCCATCTCAGTATCCACTCATGCACCAGCTTCTCCTCACACATCGCGTGACATGGGTAGAGAAATTAAGATAAGGTCCTCATCTGCACCCCACAATAAGTGAACCAGTTGCGTCGACAATATACCATACTGCTTCAGTGCTGTATGAGGTTAATGTGTGCCACACTGCAGGCTTTTCATAGCACGTTTGCTCACTTGGAGAACTGTAGTTAGATACGGAAAGCGAGCTATGTTGCAGAGTCAGTGGGCTATCCAACACACACATCACCCACGTGTACCCACGAGACAAACACACTCACATTCGTCTCTCTTGCTCCAGGCATTTTCTTCTGCTTGGCTTGCACTGCTTGTCCTCTTGTTGGCTAGATGGCTCTAGGTAACCTATGATAGCAACACTTAACCGTCCCTCGAGTTAGACTGAAATCATCCATTGTTTATCTGGGAGACCACTTAAATTGGGACCAAGACAAAGAATAATATTGAAGCCAGTTTCCGAAGCTGTTAGTTTTGCAGATGCCGACATGCGGCACCTACACTCCCACAGATACACAAGCATGTACACATCCCACATGCACACAGCGGATGATTATTCTCTTATCTACTGTAGCTTTTGAGTTTGAAAAATTGCTTCATCACACTTGATCACACCTGCTGTACAACAGTTTCAGTGTATTCCAACTCAAACTAATAAACAGGATTTTTTTTTTTTTACAATGTTAAATAAGAGTCCTGATGATAAAGCTTAATAATTTCCTTAGCTGCAGAATCTGCATTTTGGGGTTTTATTAAATAGTCTACGGTTTATATTGAATCCATGTATCCTGAGTGCAGTCTCTGTAATGCCCAGTGGTAGAATTACAAGTTTGCACTTTTAAGCTGCTAGTTGTCATCACTTTGTATGTGCTTAGTTTTAGTCCCACATCTAGCAGATGCTGGAGTATATTTGTAGCCTGTCCCTTGCTGGTCTTGCAACACAACAGAGATGATGTGGGAATTCTGCTTTCAACTAGCCGTCAGTGGAAAGTGTATTTGCAGTGTGTAACACATTGCATTACTCTAACAGAAAGCCAAGGTGCACTGTTAGTTATTATAAAGCACCAACTTCAAAGGGTAGACCTCACATGTTAGATAAACAGTAGAGTGAAATAGGTTGAGAGCGTGTTCACGGGTGTTGCCGTTTTTTGTTTTTTTTTAGGTTTTGTTTTTTTGACTGAAGCCTGGAGGAAGAAACAGGGTTCAAACTATCGGCGAACAATATATGCAATAGGATATTGGTGGAAGCAGAGCTGACTCTAAAGTGCTTGTCTTGAGTAATTGGTTAACCAATCAGGCATGCCCACAATAGAAACTTAAATGCGAAAGAGGTCGTTTTCAGAATATTTTGGGTCTGTTTTGCATAATTATACTCCAACATTAAAACTGGGAGCAGAAAAGGGCTTAAATTTGTTGCTGGATATTGACATCTGCCTGTTGAATTAAGAGTTTGGACCGAAAGCTATGCAATGATGAATTTTTGGTCATTTTTATCAATCCTGTATTTTTATTTTAGGCTGTCACACTATAGTTCACTTTATGCACTTTATAGTTTCATTTTCAATACATTTTTTGTCAGTTTGTGAGATCCCCCTCTTATGACAATGGAAACATTTGCCAGTGCATTTTATGTTCAAAGCATCATAGAGTAAAGGGGAAGGTACAACCCAACTAAACTCAGTTTACCATATGTAAAATATTTTACTACATAATTTAAGCTGATTTATGATGGTCGGGTCACACACAATAAATAACATTATAGTGTTTTAATTTTGTAATTATTGATGTAATTATTATTGTATTTTAAGCAACAAAGCCCATAAAGCAATGCTTTTCTGGAAATATCACAGATTTATGTTTATTTTGGCGTCTGTTTTCCTCATGATGAGGCAAATGGAGGTCAGAGTTTACCCACCTTTTGCTTTGCCCCTACCTCACCTCACCTGACATTACATAATATTATGTCATGATATTAACGAGAAGTACAAACCAGTCCCATGTCTGTCCAGCTGACAGAGGCTGGGCCTCCTCGTGGCCAACCTGCAGTCTGACTGCCCTGTAGTCTGACTGCGGTACTCTGCTCTACAGTGTTTTATCCTGTTCTGTTGGATGTTCTGTGGGCAGTGTGGCTTTACAGGTTGTGACCTAACCCAGCTGTTCACTGACTCTGCTGTGCTGTGTGTGAGCGTGCGTGTGTGTGCGTGTAGACCTGGCTGAGCATCCTCCTCCTCCGCCTTCTGCCGTGCACTGTTTGATATTGAGACCGTATTGGCTCATCCAGCCCATCAGTCACATCCTACCACCTCTCTGCAGCCACCTCCTATCCTGTTTGTATCTAAATCTGGAACTATATAATCAAAGAATAAGTAAAAGGTTACAACTCTAGCAAGGCATTCAGCAAAAGCTTTTGGTAGGTATTCTGTACCATGTGCACATTTTGTGCACATTACATGCACAAAAATGTATTGTTGTTTAATACCTAGCCCTACTCAACGCATTTTTTGGGTATTGGGTTGGACTAGATTTTTTGGCTACTGACATGAGAACACCTTTTCCACTGCTAACTGTACTCCTACGAGTGTGATGGATGAACTGATTTCTCTGTGGAGAAAGCAGTCAGTGCTCTGTTGTTTGGTCAGGGCTTTAACTGAGTGGTTTTGGTCCATTTGTTGGAGACGTGACCTAATATGACTTTGACACACACAGCTTCATGGTCACATGTAAATCCTGAGGGGAGCACTGCTCACACAGTGTTTGAGACCATAACAGTAGCTTCTTTGTTTAGATTAGTTGTATTTATGTGACTGAGAGGAGCTCTCTATGGCTACGGTTACACGACAGGGATGTATATGGTTTGGTTGGTCCAGGAGAACATGTGGCCAAAAAACAAGTAATGAAAAAAAAGATGTGCTGCTATGTGAAATTTCACTTACTGAGGAATATTAAAGATGTCCACGGCTCATACATAAGCCCTTCTTGACATTTAAATAAAAGGTTCCATATCACACCGGCTTTATCAGGATTTTAGCCCTACTTTGCATGTCTTTGGTAGTCAGTGGCGTGTAATTCACCGTACATTTTCCCATGGCAGTTTGGAGACTTATCACCTATCAGCACCTCACATCTGAGTTAATGACTTCTTGCAAGACACCTCAAAGATGACAGTACTATTTTTACATGACAGCAGCTGTGACATTTGAATGGTGGAGGAAATTGTGTCAGCGGTTATTTTGAGAGTTTTATGCACAAGGCCAAGCCGTGTAAACCAAATTATCTATGTACTGTGTGTGTGTGTGTGTGTGTGTGTGTGTGTGTGTGTGTGTGTGTGTGTGAGAGAGAGAGAGAGAAATTTGTGAGGAAGAAAAAGAGAAGGTGAGAGAGAGCTTCTTTGACCCCAGTGAAAGTGAGGAGGGGATTGGGTTGCTGGTGCTGCTAAGTGAGGTGGCTATTCTAAGAAATGGTGTACGGTTTCATCTTTGTCATGTTGAAATACCAAGCTCAGGCCTGGTCTATCTGGCTGTCTTTAAAAGACGCTGGGCTAATTCTGAACCATCTTTCAGACGCCTCTACATACTGCTGGATTCATGTGTCGAGAAGTCTCATTCTGCGTCTCAGTCTTAACAGAGGTGTGGAGCGACAGTGTGAGTGGGTGTTTGTTGTGACATTGAGTGATACACAGATATCCCCCTACCAGGAAATTGCACTTGTGTCATCCATTATGTGTCAAGGTGATCCCTGCTCCTAATTTTGGTGCATATTACGATCACTGCAGCTATATGTTATGTCTGGCTGCTCTGGTGGTCCATCTGTAATTAGCCTCTAGTAGCATAAGCCATGTCCATTACCTGATATCTACGATTTACTGCACCACGGAGCCAAAGAATGCGTCTCTTATCATTCCCAGCTTATCTCTCCCTTGTATAACATTTCAAGTAGCATAGCATTACTTTGAGATATCCTGCATGATTTACTAATTGCATCCTTGAGGCTTGTTTCACGAGCCGTATTTCCTGTGAAAGCAGTTTACATAAGACATATTTTAGATAATCAAATAAAATCAAATACAATTTAAGGACCCCAGTAATAAAGTCAACGTGTTTTATAAATGTCCTTTAATATGCAAAACACCTACACCAGAGGACACATTCCTTGTGAGCATGCCTAACGAGCTGAAGGAACTAACGGCCCAAAATAATTAGTCTTCACCACCGATCACCACGACCGTTAATCAGCTTAGAGTGAACCGTGAATGCATAAATAGCTTTCATACTACTCCTAAATCCACACAACATTACAAGTATCTAATTACCAGCTGGATTACACAGAATATACAAGTCTTTAGTCATTACTAACCACACTGTAATTCAAAATGTATTTCCATTGCAATCATTTAGAGCTTATGCCAAACTTGAGTGCACTTGAATACAATTAATCAAAAGGGAACGCAATAAATCAGCGGTAATCAAGCTTCAGACAGTTTAACGAGCAGTCGGGGTTCGTGATGAGCGATGAGAGTTTAACTGTACAGTGAATGAACGTCTTACCGGTTCAGCGTCTGTGCATATACATATGTAAAAAAACTCGAAATGTACAGTAGGTTTAATGCTTCTCACAAAGGTTAGAGGACAATAGCCTTGATAATTTATTCTTGTATGGGCCAAACATGTTTTCCTTGTGCTACATGTTCAGTATGATTTATGACACAGTTTGACTTGCTCTTTACTGCTCGGTTCCAACCGAGTTCGCACACACACAAGATCTCTCTTTCTCTCTCTCTCCGTTTCTCTCTTTTTCCCAGGCCGTGATAGGTGTGAGCTAACTTATTTGCATGATTTACCGATGCCTCCTAACTGCTTTTCTCATTGCATGTACTGCAGACATGCAGGTCAGAGCTGGTCTCCCCACATGCGTGCGTGTGTGTATAATGTAATTTTCGATAATGGGTACGCGGTTATGTGTATGTGTTTGTGGATATATTGTATCTCTGTGTTTGTGTGCTCTAGTGCTGTGTGTTTTAAATAGAGAGTTAGCTGCTATTATGCATGTCACGTCACAGCCAATTAAGCCCCTGCTTACTGGAGCCCCTTTAAGTGTGATTTTTCACAGGAGTGAGTGTGAAATCTCAAGGACTGGATGGAAATTACACCAACTCTATATTCAGAGACTGATCCAGCCTCCTAACTCCTCTCATCTACACCAGTCTCTCTAGGTTACCCACCCAATGAATTTACTTTATCTCTGGCAATTCTGGGTCAGACCCGCAATCTGTATTAACAGTTACATTCAGGCGAAAGGAAACTGTCGTTCTGTCATTTGGTCAATTAATGATCAATTGTTGAGCGACTGGAACTAGAAGTGGATTAAAATTCAAGGACCAGAATATATAAATATACACAGCCCATTTTGGATGAGTGTAGTCACCATCCTTATTAAATTAACAAAAATAATTAAGAATAAGAACCACTGATCTGTGTTTTTCTACATCTTATTATATCCTATCTTTAGTATGTAATATCTTGGGCCCTCACTTCTTGCGCATCCTTAGAGGACACAGTATCTAAGTGCTTGTCTCTGGACCGACCTCTCATGTGTCCATACTTGGCCTTGAATCTGACCCTGTGTTATCATAGCTAGGTGTTTATGATTCTTCCTGGGGGCTATCGTGGGATGTGTTTGAAGCTGTGTATGATTTAAACCTCCGCTGGGTTGAAAACGATCCTTGGATAGGCTTATGGCTGAATCACGGCCTCTCTGGGATTCATATGTGAAACGGAGTATGTAATGGGGAGATAACTGCAAAGTGGAACTGACTGTCAGTTTGTATTTTTAGATGGCAAGTTTGTTAACAATCTCCCCTCCATGTCTCTCACTCTCCCCTATCTGGTTACTCTGTTTTGAAGTCCTAATGTCCCACCAGAAAAATTAGATAGCCAATAGATGAATGGACTTGACGTTGTTTATTTTACCAGCTTGTATTTTTTTTTCCAAAATGTTACACCCTGCTCTTTTATTTCTTAGAACATCTATTGTCACAATAACTCTTACAAGAACTGAGAAATTCCCAAGCAGCTTGAATTAGAAATGTGCTTTGTCCTTTTATAACAAGTTGAAAATATACCTGTCATAGTTTTCTGCTTTTAAATTGTGGCATATGTGGCAGAAAACAGCGTTGTGATAACACAGAGTGTTTTAAATAATTCCACTCCTCTGAAAGCTGTACATTTTTCTTGGCTATAGAGTTGTTGACTAGACATTAGTAGACTAGACATCCTCGAGCTGCATCTGTTGATCCAGAAATGTGGTTTTCTTTCTATGTTTGTGTGCACACGAGCTTTCCTCTCCACTTCTGTGTCTCAGTCTCTGTATGAGTGTGTGCCTTTGTGTGTGTATCTCTGAGTTTACAAGGCGTAACCTTGTAAAATAGGGCTGCATCATGTGCTGTTCATCCCCCGTCTGTCCCCAGGACTCAGTCCAGCACTTTGTAAGGCCTCTCTGTCTTCACTTTTGGATTAGGGGATCTGTTTTTGGATGTCTCTAACTTTGTAAGAGTCTGCTAGGACTTTTGAATTCGCTTCCCACAGTCGCTATAGCTGCTGTAATGTAAAGCATCAGACCGGTGATTAAATACTTACATTTGCCATGTCGAGTAGGTTGCAAGTGAGACATCAGTGACTTTCATTTTTTGATGAGACCACGCTCACATAATAGGGGAGCCTTCTTATTTGGCCCCAAAATTCACTGCTTTCTCTTGCACGTTTTTGTTTCATTTTTACACAAAAGTCAACTGCTTCCCCAGTCACACAGGTTGGCGTCAAAACCAACTTATTGTGTATTGGTCTTTTTTATCGTGGTTTTTCACATATTTTTTTTAAAAGATAATGAAACTAAGTTCATGAATGGCAAAATAAATGAAATGTGTATTAGAATTTCAACCCACTTTATAACTTCTGAGGCCCACGACTTTTGGCCTTTTCATAATAATAACAAAGTGTCCTTAATACAGCCGATAAAGTTATTTTTGCTATATTAAGACCTCATTGCACTCAGACACCCTTTACTTACAATAAGTTAAGTAACACAGAGATACAGTACTATAACTCCTCGCGCTTCCCAAGCCCCACTACTGCCTTTTATCTTCAATGCAGCTTGTTCTTTGTATGGAAAAAAAAAAAAAAAAAAATCTGCATTACCCCGAGCAGAATTTCAGAGAATTGGTTGATACTAATTGATATTCTAAACTTGCCTGTCCACCCCTGAGGCAAACCCGTCTCTATTAAACGATACAGGATAACCAACAAAACTTCCTTTCTTGTCGATCTAAGCAAAAATTTTTGAGCGCACTGGAGTTCCTAGAGGACGAGTTACAGAGGAGAATACATTTGATTTTTTTTCTTTTTTATTCTTTTTTTTTTTTATCAGAAGCAGAATATTTAGAGGATGATATTCACAACTGCTGTTGTTAGGTTACATCTCCCTGCTGTTGTAATGTTTTAACTTTATTATACCATGGACCATAATAGACACTGAGTGCATGACATAAAAAGAGCTATCTTTTTTGAAAAGCATTTTAGCGACTTTTCTTTCTCATAATTTCCCATGATCCTTGTCATAAGAAATATATTATGGTAGAAGTGATAACTTCTGACATCGCGGTGCAACCACAGAGAGGCACATCTGTCACATCTGGCTCCCTGGACCAGTTCTCTTGTATGACACTTGCATTAAAATGGCTAAAATAATATGTGCTTCCACTGAGCATGCTGATTACCTCAGTGTATTATTAACCAGCTTTGCTCGTTGCCAGAAGGTGCCAGCATTAGAAATTCTCATTGCCATCGGATTGATATATAACATTCAGTAAGGGGAAATAAAATGGCTTTGTCTCTCAGCATTGGTGCCTCTCTGGCTTCTTCCTCCGCAGTAGCTCTATCCCTCCCATCATCTACTTGGCCAGGCCCAGAGCTAACACCATCTTTCTAAGACTATCCCCAAGACAAGATGTGGGTACGAATTTCAGCCAAGGTCACCCATTCATTTTCCAGCCCGTGACAGTTCTGTGGTACAGATATGGGTCAGAGCTCTCAGAGTGTACACGTACTCCCCCTTTTTTCTCCCTGACCCTCCACTAAAGGGCTTGAGGAGGAGGAGGGGGAGTGCTAAAGTTATTGCACATATATAGTCACCATTTCTTCTGAGACGTCTCTGTGGAATTCCAGTATAAATTTAGAGTCTCCAGCCCCCCACCAACATTAAGTGCTGAGAAGAATCTGCAATGATCTTTCATTGATTCTGCAGCACCATATGGAGGCCCATTGAATTGATTGTGAAGGCAGCAATGGGAGCAACAGCATCTCCACAGTAGTAAATTTGCTCTACATCACTGTCACCCCCCACAAGTCTGTATTTTACAGGTGAAAGATGCCCATAGTACCTAGACTGATTGGTTTTCTCATTATTTGTTAATCGTTTAGCACACAGACAGCTAAGTAATCGTGACTTCATTAGCCGTAGTCCCCACATGAGACTAATGTGAATAGAAAAGGAGAGAACAGCGAGGCAGAGGTGCACTTTGGTACCACTTACATCACTTGCTATAGAACAAACACTGTGTTCAACTATCTTCAAATTGTACTGAGGGTTCCCATCGTGCAGAGTTGAGCATCTCAGTCAGGATTTCTTTATTCTTCCTGTGGAGAGTGGTGAATAGTGATCATGTTGGCTCTCAAAACACATACTGTCTTGGTTCTATTCCCACTGTCTCACTTATAATGAATGCACTGTACAATAGCCAGCACAGAGTGTGCCTTTACCAGCCTGTGTCTTTCCCTTCACAATGAAGCCTGCTCTATGTTTAATGACAGTATATCTTTGCTATTAAAAGTCAGTCAGCAATCCCCCACAATCATTCCTCTTCAGTTCCTAAGAATCTAATGTGATCATATTCAGATGAGTATATGCAAATACAGTATTTCCATCAAGGGGCCCCATATGACATTTTCTTCACTGTATCCATTCTAAGGTTAGTGAACGAATTATCTTATAGGGTTGCCAATGCCCTGTGCAATATGTGTCAGAAAAAAAAAGTGTGTGAATTAAACATATATTAAAATATGGCTTTGACAAGACAGATATGTATTGCTCTCACCCCTCATAAGAAATATCAACCTGAGACATTTTCACTGCTGGGGAAATGGGGGTAGATGAAGCGATCCATTTGAGAAATCGAAAGTTCTTCAAATATCGTTAAAGATGAACACATGAATCATTCATAATGCGAGCCACTCTGAGTATGATGGGTGCCTCATCTCTCCCTCTATCTCCCTCCCTCCCTCTGTCACTAATTCACTTCTTTTGGCCCTACATCTTCTCTGCCTCCTCTTCTCAAGTCTTCACAAAAACGCACACACACACACACACACACACACACACACACACACACACACACACACACACACACACACACACACACACACACACACAGAGAAAGTGGAAGACCATCTCATTTTCCCCTCTTTTCTGTTTTATTTTCAGTTTATTCTCTGATTTATTTATTGCTAAGAAAGTCTCAGCGACTCAGCTAGAGTGACTGTCAGCCATACTGGTACCACAGATTGAGGAAAGTAAATGCTTGATAAATGGCTGCATTCTCCCTCTCCCTCTCTCTCTCTCAATAACAATAGTCGGGCAAACTGCAAAATTGCAGCTCTGTATGTCGCCGAATGTCTTTGAGAAAGTGCTGACCCAGATCAGGTTTCTGATCCAAAATTTAGTCTGCTTTGCATTTGAAGTTTGGTGTTCAACCGACATTGTCCTGCTTCTGGAGTTCCATGTAGTCCACGATGCACATGAATAGAATAACAGCTGTAACGTGATATATAACATAGGACATCCCTGTGTAATAAGCCTTGGAGTGCAGTAGATATGCTTCCCACAATATTCCTAGATCACTCGTAGGTTCCTACTCATGGTTGGTGGAAAAGAAGTGCAAAGTATTTCATTCCCCTTTGAAATTTTAAAGCTTTATTATCTGAGGGTTCTTTTGTTAATTGTTTTTAGTGATTCTGTTTGTTGCCTGAACTCAGGCCTCTCCTGAAAAAGAGATCTTGACAGACTAAATGAAATTACTAAACCCAAGCAATTAAATATTTTTCAAACACTTACATATTAATCCAAACCTGCATCCCACTCGATCCTTTTTAACAAAGTTTTCTAATTTGAAGGTGCCTAAGTGATTTTGTAGCTGCAGGGCTTCTCTGCCAACTACAAGTTACTACACACTCACTTTTTCTCTCGGCTGCATGATATTCGAAGAGGGCCCAAATGTCAACCAGTTTAGTTGCCGTCATGTTCTTTTCACTTCACTGGGTATTATCCGTAGCTAGGTACAGTTTAGCACTGATGGCAGTGCGTACATGGGCATGCTGGTGTGCAGAATCACCAGAAAAATGATTTGAGTACGCAGCAAGAGAAATGTGCTGCCACTCAAAGCCATTCAAAGAAGGACATTTAGATTATGTTATTATCTTATTAACCGTATAATATATATTTTTATACGTTTTGGAAAAAACGCTATTGCACAGTTAGTGTATAACGAGGTCAGTGCCGTCTCGTCATTGTCTAGTCTTAGTCGTGGAAAAAAAGGTAGTTGACGAACATAGTTAGTCATAGTTTTCATTACGAAATTAACACTAGTGTGAAAACGCTTAAAAAAGAAGTACTGATTGAACCCCTTGCTGGGTCACCTTTCTCAGGTCAGCAAGTCTTTTCAAAAGGAGAACAGAAGTTGTGTCTGTGTGCATTGTCACTGAGATTTTTGTTTGTGCAAGTGCTTGTACAGTGTGAGAGAGACCGAGAGTGTTTCAGAGAGATTCGTAAAAAAGACATGTCAGCACGGCCAGTGAGGCAGGCAGAAAGAGACAAAAACGAGAAAACCCAATCTCTAATAGTCATGTTGGAAAATCCTCTGGAGGTTTTTGGAGTAAAAGCGCAGAAAGCTCTAACTCAAGATGGACTGCTATGTTCTAGTTTTGTGAGCACCACTGACTGAGGAGAAATATTGCTGCAAATGCACGTAAATGTTTGATTTATGTCTACATCTGCCAAAGTCCCTCTTACTTTCTCTTCGAGAGTGAGAGGAACTAATGGTAGCCCTTGTATTATTTTTATTCCCTTAAGAGGTCATGATGTAGAGAAAAAAACACATGATCCCACATGGGATCATGCGTGTTAAATTCAATGAGGCAGTGCGTTTTCTGCAATAGACAAAAAATATTCTGAGGATTTGTCCCTTGTTCTCTTTATCATCCCTATATCTTCAGAGAGACCATGTGCACCATGCTAGATTGGTGATGCATGATTCATTATATGGATAGACTCAATCTCTTTTGTACATATGTTATAAGGCTACAGCATGAAACCATGTATTGTCCTCACAATCTGTTTATCTTCTTATCCTCTGAGTTTCTAATGCAGAGCACACAAGAAAATAACATTGACATACACTGATTTAAATGAGATAAAACTTGCAGTATTTACTGTATCTCTCAAATCTTATGCTAGTGTACCAGTGTACAGCACAACTGATTTTCTCTGAAGGTATTTAACTTAAGGATACGACACTTGCGTGATAGTTAACCTTGGTAGTTTACGCGTCAGTGGAGTTACCTTTATGATATGAATTTTTGTCTCATTAAAAATCCAACACAAAAACATTAACATGAAACATTAACTCGTGTCAGGCTCTACCTTAAAGTTTTCTCCATCTTCAAATCTATTAATGTGAACGATGTATTATGTAAAAAGGTCACAATTAGTACAGCGCTCTAAAACGCACCTTGCTTTGCAATGGATAATGTTTTCCATATCCATGTACTTTGACACGACCAAGTGAGCAGATATCGTTATGTTCATGGTCGAAACATTTATTTGTTTGTTGTGTTTGTTGTGTTTATTTGTATGTGTGTTTCTTCCATCACCAGGAGGCAGGCGGTTTATTAGAGCAGCTGGAGTCTGAACGCTCTCTGATGTGGCACTAAACTTTTAATTACAGACTTTCCTGTCCACATGTACTCTATGTGTGTGTGTGTGTGTGTGTGTGTGTGTGTGTGTGTGTGTGTGTGTGTGTGTGTGTGTGTTGGTGAGGGCCTACACAATAGGCATGCAGATTAAGCACGTGTGAGCACTACGCTGCATATGTGTGCCATAACACCATAGTCTGTATCTGTGTGTGTGAAACTTTGGCCTGTAAATGTGTGTGAGTGTGTGTTTCCTCCCACATGGTCCAGGTGGCACGAGGAGGCATCCCTTCTGGCTTCCACTTTGAACACACATACAGACAAGCTCACCCCGGTGGATGACCGCACGTTTCTACGGATGATTCGATTACGTAAGAAAACATTGCAGAGCCCTAACAGTTGGTAAACCCAGATTACGCAGGATTATCATCCCTTTTGCTCCGCCTCCACTGTCCCGCTGTGTCTGTGTGTGTGTTTGTGTGCCGGTGTATAGGGAGAGTGGATGACAGGGGGATGAAGCAGGAGGAGGAGGAGATTGGGGGGAAAGGGGCGATGTGCGTGGGGTTGGGTGGGGTTGATGGTGGTTGGGGGGGGGCAGTTGAATGATGCTGCAAACACCAGAGCCAGATGGGACAGAACCCCTAAGCAGCTTAGAGTCACAGTAATCACGCAGGCTAAGTTGCCATCAATGGTGTATGTGCATGTTTGTGTGTGCGTTGTGTTGATGGGCGTTTGTGCATGTGTATACTACCTTACACATTAGACTGGCAGCGCACAGACGTGTGGTCGTGCACAAATGCTGACATCAGAGAATGTGACAAAGAGAGTGAAGAAGAGATGGAGCAAACATTCACATGCAATCAAGATATTAGAGGAGACAGGGAGAGAGTGGGAGGGAGACGCTGTAAGTGGAGAGCGTGTGGGAAGAGATAATGGATACGAGCAGGTCAAAAAGGTGGTATTATTTCGTCCCCGTGCCAGTGAGATATAACAGAAACAATGCCGTGGGAAATGACACTGTGTATGTCACGCTACACGGATATCTGCCTCGGGGGATCAGGAATCAATAGCCCTCTGTCAAAAGCGATCAGCTTTGAATCCCTGAATAAAATTGATCACTTAGGGTTAACAAAGCAAAATAATATCCACTGACTTTCATGCATTCAGGCGGAACAAACATGATCATACAGTAAGAACCTTTAAAATATGCATAAACGCATAAAGAGCACTCGTGTCTTTTCAAAGAATTTCTGTTGTGTTCCTCTCTGCACAGTGAGAGAGGAGATGGCTTTAAAACTACAGAAAAAAGGCAAACTGTAAAACCCAGGAGAGAAGCTTGCATGAATGTATTTACCTACATGAATATTCAATAATGTGGCTGCAGCACTTCACAAAGGGAAGTAATCACTGATTTATTTATTAGTGTTTTTGACGTGCTATGCAATTATGCCACTGCAGCCAAGCTGTTTGGCTGCTCTCTGCCCTACCCTAAAGCTGTGTGTATGTGTAGGTGTGTTTGTGTGTGTGTGTGAGTTGGCAATGGTTGGGTTTATAGCTCTGTTATTGATTTAAACAGATCAATAGTGATGATTGTTCTGGTGCAGTCATAATAATAGTAATCAATGAGTGATGGATAAATGATATGCATGCTTTCAGCTGTGTGCAAATGACTCACATTGTTTCATTTTTAGCGCCAAACCTCTCCAAAGGAATCAGTCATCATTAGTTTGCGAGCATCTTTGTTCCAATTATTTCATTCAAATGCTAAAATCAGATGCTGTATCTCTCACCTCCCCTTACTTTACTTTCACTGTATCCCCCACTTCTCTCTCTCCGTGACTTTCCCTCTACCCTCTCCAGAGAAGAGGGTGATGGCAGCTAGTCCCACTCTCTGCTCATTGAACATTCAGCTTTGCTTTTGATGGCATTAATTTGAATGTAAATGATGATGTGATGGAAAAGCTTTCTTGGCCACAGTGCAAAATTTCACACAGCGATATCACCACCCGCACTACCCCCTGATGTCTGAGCCGGTCCACAGAGAGGGAGAGAAAAACAACAAAACGCTACAACAGTACAGAGCTATTAATCTCTCTGAAGCCATTAACAGCCGCGGAAAATAATGAAATTACATTGTCACCCAGTGGGTTTAGTCAATGATTTGATCAATAAATGTCTTAATTCTTGTAATTCTAACTCTACGCCAATGGGGCCATTTGTGTCGTGACTCTTAAGGGAGGGGGATGGATCAAACAATGGAGCACATTTTGTGCAAGTGAATTGCCAGTTTTTAATGCAAGATGTTGAGCTAAAGGGAAATGTAAAATTAGGCACAAAGGAGACGAGAAGGCAACAAGACAAGGAATAAATCTGAAAGAGCAAAGTCTATGAAAGGAGGCAAAATGAAAAAAAGGCTAGTTACCATAAAATAAGGCTTAATTGCAAATTGAATTCCTTCGTAAAAGTGGAGGTTGACTTCTTGTCTGTATACAAGCTAAACACAAGAAAAGTCGCTGTGTGGATCCAGTTAAATTGTCGGAAAACGTGCACAGTGGAGGATAAATAAGTTACAGGTGGAGATACTTGCCCACAGTATGGAAGTGTGTCCTCAATTCCAAAAGGATGAGGCTCATCCTTGTATACATTCACAAAAAAGAAAAGAATAGTTATTGCAGTGGCTACGTTCAGATTTTGGTCAGACAAAATGAGTTCAGACTTACGAATGACAGAGATAGGATTTGAAGTAATATAACTATGGATCTGTGCAGCTACTGGTTGAGTCCAGGTTAAGAGATGTGCGCTTCAGCAAACTGAACCTCAAAGATGGCCTCTATTTTAGCTTTGATTCTTCTTTTAATGTACTATAAGTGGGAAACCATGTAGGGCTCGTTTTTGGAAAAAAGGAAAAGTAACCACAAAATACTTCCCCTCTAACCTACATTATGTTTGGCCCTTAATGCCACCTCCTCTCCTCTCGTCTCCTCTCAGGTTTCTCTCTTCCTTCACTCATCTTCATGTCATGTCAATGTGCCATCTCAGTCCATTGTTCCTGCCTAATTCAGCTCTTTCAGTAATGTGCGTCACTTCTCACCCATTCATACAGTAGGTCATCTGTCTTCCTCTTTGCTGTCTTTCTTTCCCAGCCTTTGTCTAGAGAACCCCTTAATCACACGAAAAAATCTTCCTATTCTCCCACCCTCTCTAAATCTACCACAGTTACTAATAAAACTACTACGAACATTAACATGAAGTCACTGTCCAGTGACAGCCATGTATCTCCAAATTTGTCGATTCTGAATTTTCATATCAACTGAAGGATTAACTGGGACGAGACCATTTACCTACTTCTTACCTCTTAAGGTAAATAAACTGTTTTAAAAGTCTATTGAGAAAAAAGGATCGTCACAAAGCTGAAGTCACATCATGATAAAAATACAGTATGTTTTGGAGATTGAGCACATGGCTTTCACAGGAGAGCAATAAGACCTAAGACATTAATTAACCAAATGACAATGAAAAATACAAAAGTCATGTGAAAGTATGCTAGAAAACATTAAAATAAATATATAAAAATAATTTAAAATGCACTGTAAAAACAAGAGGTTAACTCTAGGCCACACAATAAATAGATCCGTGCATTTATACTCTGCTGAGTCTATGTTAGACCCATTTAAGATCATATAGATCCACAATTTATATTTGCCAACATCTACACTCGACCCCTCTCCCACTAATCACTGGACTTTATTAGGCAGCTCCAGCTTTCTTCACGTTCACAGAGGTCTAACATGACGTTCACCATTCCATGTCTTTTACACCATCATTGATTTCCAGTCTCCTCCCAATGTGAGCTTTCGGCCCACTCACCCCTAGCATCATACATCACCCTACATTAGGGCTTCACCTTTTTCATCTCTGCCCTTATATCATTGTATCCTTTACAGACAGCTCTGCCGTGATGGTTCTCTCAGCCCTGCTGATTTTACACTGATGCCTCTATGAATTGCCAGTTATCTTCTCCTGTGAGAAAGACGGTTATACTTTTGGAAATATTTCTCAGTATGGGAGAGGTTTTTAAAGATTTATCAGCCGTTTCGATCATGTGAACATCCGCCTTCCTTGAATCCTCCTCTTTCAACTATATGGCCTGGGCGTAGATGTGTGAATCAGTCAAGATGTCACTTTGATGCTTCTGATTCTGCTCCTCTCTTTTGACTTTCCTTAGATAGAGGTTTTAAGAATCTCACTCTATCTTTTGGAAATCTTATGTGTTCACTGTTCTATCCGGGGCTCTTTGAGACAGGAATAGACTGATGAAGTGTGTGACTGCCTCCACAGTAATTATGTGATGAATGCGTTCATTCTGTGTTTAGCCCCGAGCAGTGAATAGCGCAACTGATTATTTAAGGGTGTGTTCTTTGTGTGTGTATGTGTGCACTTGTAGGAAGACATGAGAATAGATAGACTAAAACAAAGAATCTCAAAGAAAGAGGACAGCGTTTGCTATTAACACTACACGATTCTGCAGAACTCACACCAAACACCGATGTCTCAATAAATAGAATCATAGCAGGATCCAATGTACAAAAAATGTTAGCAACCTGGCACGCCACATGAAAGTCCTGTTAGCCAAAAGGTAGTCCATTTAGTACCACACCCCACCCCACTGTGTCATTTTCAACCATGCATTCAGAAATATTGAGCCAGCTGCCAGTTTGCTATCTCTATGACAACACTATTTCTTTGTGCTTTGAGTGAAACATTAAGGCTAACACATCAAGCCTTCAACATTTAAACCCCCTTAGATGGATGTTAAGCTCCATTAATAATACCATAGTCTTGCTGTCCAGCTCATATGGATTTTCCTTCACAGAGGGGATATAGTGCGAGAGGCAGAAAGTGACAGAGGCAGAGAAATAGAGCTGAAGAGATGGATCATTGAAGGATAATGTACAACAGCTCCCGTATCTAACCCCTGAACAGACCTACATTACTCTAAGCCTCCAAGGGCTGGATTGTAGCAAACATACAGTGTCT
Source organism: Xiphias gladius (assembly GCF_016859285.1). NCBI lineage: Eukaryota > Metazoa > Chordata > Actinopteri > Istiophoriformes > Xiphiidae > Xiphias > Xiphias gladius. The sequence goes on along the minus strand of NC_053406.1, from coordinate 7,304,445 downwards.
GTGTTGTATTTGGAAGACATGGCAGGTAGGAACGTATGAAACATTGCTGGGTAGTTGTGTTTTAGTCTCAGATCCAGCTCTGGGAGCAAGAAGATCTTTATTCCCCTTCCTGATATGCAGTCGTGGAATATAACTAAGTACATTTACTCAGGTGAAATACTTAAGTACCTCAAAGTTACACTAAAGTATTTTTAATTTCATTTTATGGTACATTTTATGCTACTTCAGAGTAGCAGGTTGTCCAATAATCGAAGGGTTGGCAGTTATCCATTAGCTACACTAACGCCTTGCATGGTAGCTTGCTGCCATACGTGTGTGTGTGAATGGGTGAATGACAGGCAAATTGTAAAGCGCTTTGAAATAAAGGCACTATATAAAAGCAGTCAATATACCCTTTACTTCAATTCCATTGCATCATGTTGGAATGCATTGTACTTTTTAGTCCACTACATTTACCTAACATTATTATTTTGCAGATTAAAATTTTAAATACAAACATATGATGACTTCATAAAACAGGATCCATTGCCATAGATCAAACCAACCAACAGTTACGGCAAAATTAATGTGTGACACAGGGCCCCACTTAAAGACAGGGCCCCAGGGTTAGGTAATAATACAGGAGTCACTATAAGGCCCATATCATTTTAGTTTAGATTGGTGTCGCTGTCCAATGAAAACAACATATTTCCAGTTTTGGGTATTTTGAAGATAAATTGGAGGATTAAGTGTTTCTTAATGGGCTGAGAAAATTCTCTTTCTTCTGAAGTAAAAAAAAAATGCTGCAAATGTTAGAAAACTGAAAACAAAGCTTGAGTTGACATTTAGATGATGCATGGTTTTCATTGGACAGTGACACTGGGCTTTAGTGGTTTATAATACCCAACAATTGCATTACCCAACAAGTGCAATTTATCAAAGGACAAAGTAACTGCCACAAAGTTAACAATCAGTTAAAATGCTACTTAAACATTAATGCGTCGGTAGTAATCTAATGTATGAGATTATATCACGGGCAGGAGCCATTCCATGGCATAGAGTACTTTGACTTCAAAACATTTTACTGGTAATACTGCACCTTTTTTTTTTACACTGGTGTATTGGTACTTTTACTGAAGTAAAGTATATAATTTAAAAAGGCTCTCATACGGTATGTATACAAGACTCCCTTCACCGCACTTACACACAAACATAGACACACGCATACACACTCAGTGCGACTCTCAGGCCAAGAAGTAGCATACTGCCTGTCAGTCAGGCCCTGAGGAATCTCAGCGGACTTTCTCACACATTGAGACGTGCAGAAAAGATCAATGGGCTTGCGTTTAGCAAGCAACATACCCCCACCCCCCCACACACACACACACAAGCACACACCTCCACCCCACCGCCCACGCCCCATCCCCAGCACCAAGTCTCTGACCTGTACCTCGACAGGCAACGTGGCGAAGGTATTGATTTCCACATACTAACGCAGCCTTCATGAAAAGCCCTAAGCAGCAGAGGAGAAGAGAGGGAATGAAGGAGAGGAGGAAGGGAAGAAAAGGAGTGAGCTGGAGAAGATAAGAGGAGATAGAGAGGTGGAGGAGGAGGGCAGGAGGAAGGAGTTTAAAGCAATGCCTGCTGCCTATGATACTGTGCTTCATGCTCAAAAAGATTCACGTGTCAGATATAAGCAAGGCCTAAACTTCAGTACATGCTCTGGCTTTTGAAATGTTAAAAGCCGTATGAAGAGCTTGAACTGTACTTGCTTTAGTTGTATGATATGGTGAGACATGCATGGATCTCATAGTCTTCTGAGGAGGTGGGGGATGGTAGTTTCCAGTGGTAACAAAGCTTACAGTATGGACACGATCTTAATGGTCAATATTTGGCACAGAATATGATTTCGACATAAGGTTTTTTTTTTTCTTTTTTGCCATTTTACCAACTTTTCCTCCCAGTCTTGTCTGCCCTGTGGTTCTACAGTCTCTTTTTGCATGAGGAGGGTGTAGATAGATACTGATGGAGTTGGACACATACAGAATCAGCAGGTGTTTATTTTCATTTACCAGGAAGGAGCTCACAGAAGGGATGCTCTCTAATGTGCACAAACCAGGGAACACGCCTCTTTCTGAGCGTGGAACACACTGAAGATATGGATTAGACAGTGGAGCAGTGTGTTATGCTGCAGGGTTACGGGTTATGGCAAGGCTTCTCAAATTGTTAACATTCTCTTCCTCTATTGTACATGCATCTCTTACGCAGGAAAACATGATACTCTCCTCAATATGATGCTGTAACGCCATTTGATTTGATAACATGGCACCCTCTCATTTACTACAGTCAAGTAAAGACCGTGGCTGAGAAGTAAGCTGTTATGTAATCAGTATTTGACACTGGCCTGGTGTGGATATAAGAGAAATGTAGTCGTGTTGTGATGTTTAAAACATTATTGTGTTTGGAGGTGGAGTGGATCTGTCTGCTATGCCTAATGGGCAGCACATGCGGCTCCTCATTCATCAGCTGTTACTCTCTTCTGCTTTCCTTCCCTTGCGCTGTCTTTCACACGCTTTTTTTCCCTGTCATGCACACACTCATTTTTACTCATTTTCTCTTACAATTGCAAACTCTCTCTTTGTGGTGGAGTAGGAGGCGTGTTTGCCGGCCATATGGCAGTGCCAGGGGCCTCTGGAGCAGATGTGCTCAGTATTGGGGCTCTGCTCCATCTAGCTCATGCATACACACGCATGCACGCGTGCACACACAGACACAAGAGCACAAATGCGGAGGCTTACGCAGTGCCTTTTACCGAGGAAGAGGTCACTGACTGACAACAGCATTATCTAACTCCCAAACTGCTGGCTACAGGGGCGACAAGAGCTTCAATGAGGAACCTCTGAGTTCTCAGTGGGAATTCATATTAAAGTCAGTGATTGCCTGTAGTAGTGCTGTGTTTCTAGCTTGAAGCTGTGATTCCTGGTATATTTTACAGTACATATCAATTACGAAACATAACTTGAAGAGTATTTAACCATCTATGCATAAAAAACGCAAAAAATGGAAACCCATTCATACGTATATGTGATGCGACCCATGCACATCCCTGCAAAATATATTACCTTTGTGATGCTTATGGGTCAACAGGATGTCACACTTTGTCAAAGGTTTTGTGTCATTATAAATAAATGTCAGCTTCGACCTTTTCCACTCAGACTTTTTTACGTATGGGTCTACTGAAAGCTGGTCAGCTGTTCAAAGAGTTGCTGTTGACTGATCAGAGTCTAAGAAAACTTCTCAGTGATCAGATTTTGGTGCTTTTGACTTCCTCATTTCTTTGCTGTCTGGGAAAGAGCCCTCGTTGCCTGAAGAGCGCCAACTCAGCGTTTTTGTGTAGACTTTTTCAGGGCTGTTTTTTGCTGAATAGTAGAAGAACGATGGAGGTGTGTGTGTGTGTGTGTGTGTGTATGTGTGTTACAGTACAGTTAAGGTTCCTCTGAATGAAATGGCAAGTAAATTTGAGCAGTGTGCAGAATGAGAACGTAGGCTGGTTCTTAGTGTTTGCTGAGCCAGCGTTTGACCTACATCAAACATCCAAAAGCAGAATAAGTTAGAAAGCATCACCATACTGGTCAACACCTAGGCGCAAGCTCACATCCAAGGGATTGTGCAAAAAAGACCAGAACTCTCCACGCAGAAGCACTTTTTTTCAGTTTTTCCCAAATTAATATTTCAAATGTACTTTAGTTCATTATTTACATCTGATTAGTAGAAGTAGATGAGAGCAGGTTGAGACAGAAATCAAAGCAGAATGAAGCAGTGCATTAATGATTGGTGTATGGTGTGTTCTTGAATGTCACTGATGTTGTTTGGTGTCCATATAAGGGCATTTCCATTTGGACGCATCAGCTCTGACATAATACCATACACTAACATCTCTTGTAACAAAGGGTATACATAGAATTACATGTAAACTCATTTTGTGAAGCAAGTAGGAGGATGCTATTATTGGAAATCCTCATGTATTGCCACTCATGTAATGAAATTGTATGATATGGTCGGAGTTCTCATATGACTTCCCTTATGTGTGTATTTACCTCTGCACCATGCTACCCATATGTCGGTGCACTATTCATCTTAGTGCTTGTTTACATAAAACTGGAAATGGGAAATGTCTATTTTGGAAAAAAAATCCATGTCAGCCCATCCCCTCCTCTGTTCCTAGATCAACTGAAAAAAAATAATCAAAGGATGACTGTGCTGATCTATAAATGGTGTCACTAAATCAGACAGCAGAGAAAAGAAAAAAGGATTTTTAAATGAGATTCAAAAGGCTTTTTGAAGGGAATCAATAGTTGTTGTTATTTCTTCTCTAAATAACAACACACATCACTTGACTGCTCGTATGTCATGGTGGAGTCAGCTGAGAGCAGCTGTCCACAGAGAGATCACAAACCTTTGTGACACTGGGGGCAAAAAAGTTCAGGGCAAGCATTTGTGTATGTGTGTGTCTGTGTGTCTGTGTGTGTGAGACAGCTGGTGAAGTGCAGTCACTGTGTTCTCAGTCCTTTCAAATATAGCACCAGTTTGTCGAGACGGATCTTACAAATAAAGTGTGTAAATATGTGTGTAAGAATGTTTTATGTCTTAGTTTAAAATTCAAAGAAGAGCAAAGCACACTACAGGTTATGCTCAATAGAACAAAAAATATTTAATAGGGGCATCACACAAATAGCCCTAGACAGACTTAGTCAAATTTGCGGTCACAACAACAGCAATGTGAGTGTGGAGCAGGGTGTTCATATAAAAGAGAACATCACTTTCAGTGAAAACAGTGATAATAGTAAAGGTCCAGCTTTAATACTCCTACTAAACCTATTTTCTCCAGTACTTCTCTCAACTTTGTATCTATTAAAGTAAAGACATATTTAATATCTAAAACACAAATGCAGTATTTCTCTTAAATGAATCCAATTAAAAATATCTGAAATCAACCGTAGTGCAGGACTCTACCCCGCCACAGCCTCAGCCTCACTCTCTGCTTCCCTCTGATAGTACACATCAGTGGCACTGAGCTGAATGAGGGTTCATCCTGAAGGTGAGCCACACAGGGACTCAAACAGACGATAAATCATCACAGGGCCCTTATTGCAGGAGAACTGTACTGACCAAATCACCTGCAGAAGCGCTTCTGTTCCCAAATAGCCCGGCCAGTGTTGGCGGGCTTAAAATCACTGTCTTTATTTGAAGATCACTGTAGAGAGAGAGAGAGAGAGGAAGAAAGAGCGAGAGAGAGGGAGAGATAAAACCAGGCAGACTGAGAGGGGAAAGAAACAAAGAAAAGTACAAAGAAGGGTCAGTCATTGTAGAGAGAGAGAGAGAGCAATCTCTGCCTACAAGCCAATTACCAACTAAGGGGCATCAGACAAGGTTACCTTAGGCTAAATGCTAGTTCCAGGAATAGCCCTCTAGTATTATCAGCTACCTGGTGCTGTGAGGCTCTCGCTGGCTGACTGAGAAGCTTAGTCTGTATTTGTGTTAACCTGTGCCATGCAGACAGTGGAAAGAGTGCCAGGAGTCTGGCCGTACCTGCGGACATGCAGCACAGAGAAGGAAACAGCGCCACCTTTCTGCAACAGTTTCTGCAACATCTGCAGAAAACTTTAAGATAATATTTTTGGACTAGTTTAATGGGGAAGTTACCAAGCCAGTCTACATTGGGGTAGTTTTGATTTATTTAAGGGTAAGAGATCTAATGCAGTTTATGCAATTAAAACAATGTCTGTGTATTACCTTGTTACTCTTTTCCAAGTCAACTGAAGGCACTTCGTCGTGGGAGTGCAGCAAATTTTACACCCTTGATCTTGCTAACTCTCTATGCTAGCTATACCTACATACATAGATACATGGAGATGCGGTTCATTTGGATGTCTTTGGCAGAACCAGGCTGTTGTCACCCAGTTAAAAGAGACTTGGGAAAGGCAGCTGCCAAACAGCAAAACAGATCCCCTTGCCAATCATGTCATCTTACTGGGAGATCAGTGTGCTTGCCAGGATGTTAGATTTACGTGCAGACACTGTGACAGGTTTGCCAAACTTGCATGTCTGCCAGGGAATGGAGTTACTACACACAGAGGAGGTATGAAGGCTGTGAGGTGTCTGGTGGCTGACAGGAACAGAGTCTTTTTCTGTGGGGAAACCCAGGTCTGGTTTCTCAGCTGTCATGTGAAACAAAATACAGGGCAACATGTGCTGGCAATTTGTTTTTTTGTGTGTTTTTTTTCTTTTTGCTCTATGCAGTATGACAAAGGATGGGAGCAATGTTTTAGATTAGAGCTCTATATGATATCTGTGCTTAGTGTACTCCACTGAAGTTGGTACTTGATGTTTCTGGTCATTGTGTGTGTGTGTGTGTGTGTGTGTGTGTGTGTGTGTGTGTGTGTGTGTGTGTGTGTGTGTGTGTGGGTGTGTAGTTGTGTCCAGGGCTGCATGTGCAGAGCCATCTGTTTGCTGCTTTAGCAGTAGTCTTCCAGTGCCCAGGCTTATCTGTGCACGAGGGCAGTGGCCTACTTCAACCTTCTGCTCGCTCAGTGCACAGCAGCCGAACACAGTAGTTTGGCTGATCACCCGTCAGCTTGTTCACAGTAACTTTCCCCCAGTTCATTTGCATTAGCAATTAGTCTTGGGCTTCTGACTCAAAAAAGAAAATATTCCTCATTTCATTTCATTTCAAAATAAAATTTATTTTTTACTTTTTGGGAACCGTAATTTGTGAACCTTCCAATTATGTTCCTACAATATATTAATACAGTACATAAAATTTGCCGCACAACTTCAGTTGCATCCTTGACTTGTGCATTTCTGTTTAACCAAACTATATTGCTCAAAGTGTGGTTTCTTATAAGATGTTTTGGAAAAAAAAAAACTGGGTTTGGACAACATTTAAAGTTTGAGTATTCGATGGTAATCACACATGAATTTACAGCTGTCAGCTTCATCATCTCAAACAAGCTGTCTCGTGAGGAATAAGTGGGGACGTGCTGCTACTCAAGTGATGTACGCTTGTTTGTGTACAGCATAAAACCAGACTAGAAGAATTGTATATTATTTAGGTAATCTAACTAAGAGGTGGAAAAACTTATTATCTGGTTTGTTATCATCACAAGTCATCACAGTATTCTTTAAAAGAGCATGAACCACATTTTCTTTGAAACATCCATAGGCTTCTAACCTGTTAATTTAATGTCTTTGCATTAAAATTCAGAGTAATCTAGTCAATGTTTAGCTAAAATGAGAATTAACTCTAGTGACTCTCCATTCATGATTGTGAGACTGTTTGTAAGTGAGGCTGTGAGCAAATAGAGTGACCGATGCTACATGCCATAGCTTGTAAGTGGGCTATGAGGCCTTGCATTTATAGTAGTGGTACATGAGGTGCGCAGTAAGCTGGACTAGTCAGACTCACTACAGTTTACAGGAGAGAATTAAGCTATGTAGGTTAGTCAGTGGGCCCTGTTTAGGAGTTGGCTGTTGTGGCTAATAGGTCACCTAGGATGGGCAGGGCAGGGATGAAGGGGAGGATGAGCAAGAGATTTTTAAGGCTCTTTCATTGGATGAAGGTTGGGTGGATGGTTTGAGGAGGGAAAATGGAGGAAAGGACAGACAAGCAAAGGAAAGAGAGCAAAGGAAATTAAAGCAAAGAAAAGTACAGGAAAGGAAAGGAAAGGAAAGGAAAGGAAAGATTAAATGGGCAAGGTCACGTGAGCAAACAAACCTCTGGCATACGTTAAATTGAAATTATCTTCTGTGTTCCCTTTGACCTACCAAAATATCTAGACCAGGGTGTGTGACTTTACACAAATAGGAGGAAACAACTGAGGTTTCCAAACCAGAGTTTAACCTGAGGAAGTACCAAGTCTTTCATATATCAGTTCATGTACCAAATTGTTGTCAAATTGTTATTATAATAAAATATGCACAACCTTCGAACTAGCACAGTGCATGCAGGCAGAAGCTGAAGAATTTTTTTTCTTATTTCGTTCACGCGGTTCTGTTGTAAGCAATGTTTGCTCTGTACACTGTAGACAGGTCCAACATTTGCTTCTTTGTGAAATATGAATGAGGACCTTTTATAATGTGGCCCCTATGGACTACGGTTATAAACAAGCCTGTCCTAAAGGTTAAGTTTGTTTACTCTGATGTTTAACATTCTCATGCAGGCTTTTCCAGAGGAAGTGAGTGTAAGGTTTATTAAAATCAGATGCAGCTTGAGCAGCTGACAAAAACATTATATGTAAGATTATATGTCATATGAAGCACCAACAGCTTGGCAGGAAGACAGACTGCATAGCTTGTTTCACAAGCTTAATGATCTTTATTTGGGAAAATGCGCTTATCCTTTTTTTTTTTTGTAAAAGAGTTAGTTGAGAAGACTGATACCACTCTCACTACCACTAAAGAATAGAAAGAGGGGAAACAGCTAGCAAGGCTCTATCCAAAGCGAATTAAGTCCACCTATAAACACATCTGAAAACTCACTGATTGACACGTTGTATCTTGTTTGTTTAATCTTTATAAAAACTGAAATGTAAAAATAAGAAGTTGCGTTCTTGTTCAGGCACACTGACTTCCTGTGGAGACTCCACCAAGTAAAGTGCCTGATCAAGAAAAAGTCTAACTTGCCAAAATTGTTGTCTTTACACTTTTTTTTTTTTTTTTTTGGATTAAGGCCAATGAGATGTGACATGTAGGAAGATTTTTATTATTATTTTTTTAACCTTTGGACAGAGCTGGGCTAGGTGTTTACCCGTTGCCAGTCTTTATACTAACCTAAGCTAACCGTCTCCTGGTTATAGCTTCATACGTAATGGATAAATATGTGAGTGGTATCAATTTTCTCATTTAACTCTTGGAAAGAAAGTGAATTTCCCAAAATGTCTTGTCCATGGACATATTTTAAAATTTAAATAAGCGTGCCAAACTACTCGGAAACCATTAGAAAGGATTTATAGAAATTCCTTGTCAAACACCATTAAAGCTAACAAAGCACACCCTTTCAGGATGAAAAAAAAGTTGGTTTGTGACTTTATTTTTACCTCAGCAGTGCCTTGAGCATGGTGCTTGATGAGTTGCTATTGAGCAGCTGGGTACACAACTATGCCACCTGAGTTTCACACGGATGTCTTTGCCCGCCTGATGGTTCACCCTGGTGCCTGACGGGCAGTGGCAACATCACAAGATCCACTGCATACACGAACACAGCTCGTCATGAAGCCCCTGGGTCTTTCTGCGAGAGACACAGAGCTCAATTTGTGCGTGGGCACAGGTGTCGGTGCACATGAATCCACGTGTAGGTGTGTTCATGCTTGTGTTTAATTTCGTGGTATTACAATTTTTTTGTCCTTGCGGTCGATTCACTTCTAGTGTGGAGGTGAAAAAACTAAAGCAGTCGCAACTGAGCATGATTTTATGCTCAATCTCTCATTGCTCCCTCTTACTCTTCTCCTTCTCACTCTCGTAGAAAATGACAATAGGTGGACATCACGCATGAAACTTACCGACTGTGTTATTTTTTTTCCAGCTTAACGTGAATATTGGAGGTGTGTCATGGAAAATGAGGTTCAAACCTAAAAACAGATTTTTAGATTAATAGATATGGTGTAAATTTGAGGCAAAAGTTGAGCAATTCAGACATTCACTGCTGCCTGCAAAGAGGAAGAAACGTGGCTTAGTGTCTGATTAAAGAGGATTTATTTTACTTTTATATATGTATTAATGTGTGTCCTGTTGTCTCTCTTAGGTTGGACTTTTAGCACCATCATCAATCATTTCACTTAAACAGTATGTGTGTGTGTGTGTGTGTGTGTCTGTGTCTCTCTGTGTGTCCCAGTTCACCCACTGAAGCTGTGCCAGGGGCTCATCACATCACAGCATCAGGGGCATCTGTTTGAAACTGAAATAAAAGTAAAGCCTATGAATAAAAGAGCCACATGAATAAAAACACAGGATGCAAATGACTTGCCAAGCAAGGATTGTCTGTGTGTGTGTGTGTGTGTGTGTGTGTGTGTGTGTGTGTGTGTGTGTGTGTGTGTGTGTGTGTGTGTGTGTGAAAGAGAGAGAGAGAGAGGGTAAGAGAGAGTCTTAGAGTGAGTGATAGAGTGAAAGTGTTGTATTCACCCTGCATTTGTTCTCCATCCCATCAGGGCTGTACCTCAGCTTGACTGACTGAGTAAGCACACACACACAGACACACACACACACACACACACACACACACACACACACACACACACACAAAGATTTCCATGCTCTCTGAGGTGTATGGTTTTCTCATGCATTAATCAACAGCAGTTTTGACACTCGGCTGCTGAATGAGTGGAGAGAGCTGTTTTAACGGAGCCACGCTGTTGGTTCTCTCCTTCACTCCACAAGCACTGCCTGGGGTGACTTTATCAATTAGGCCTCTCTGGAAACAACAGCATCCTGCCCCTTTCTTTTATCCTCCCCTTTTCTTGTCTTCTTTTGATTTTCTTCCTCTCTGTAGCTCCCTGTCTGACTCCTGTCCCTCCCTTCTCCCTTCTTGGTGCATCTTTCTCTTGTGCCTCTCTGTTCCTCCTTGTCTATTACTGCTCAAACATTCTGCCCACCCATCACACCCCTTTGATAATTTCTTGTCTTTTTCTCATCTCTACTATGTCTTTTGTTACTTCCTTCGTCATTTTTTTGCCATTACTTTGTCATTTCATTCGTCTCTAGTATATGATTAATGGTCAACGGTTAAAAGACCTTTCAATGAAAATGGCATCATAAGCAAACAGAATAATGTATATATGTATATATAAATAAGGATGTGAAAATTTCCCTTTAAACCTTTTTCTCATGTGCACCCCCATTGACTTTGTTGGGATTTACATAGTTAAACCGTTTCAGGTGGTCCTCATGTCTTGTCTTATCATGAATTGAAAGCCAAACATAATGCTTTTATTTTGCACAAAGCCTTTTCAATATTTTTGTCATTTTGTTACTGGTAAACACATAAAAAAATGAAAAAGACAACAGGAGACGATACATTGCTGTTTATAAGTGGGGAAAAAAAGCTTCCCATTTACCTGCAAAGATTATGGTTTATAATCCAGTCACAGACAGGCAGTGCCCATTTTATCTGTTCCCAAAACCACCAGGACGCTCCTGTATGTGAATGTGTGCAGCTCACAGATAAACTGATAACTTGCCAGTTAACTTAATATTGCAAAGTGTGTCAACAGTGAAGTGTTAATTTTGCTGAATAGCTGTTATAGTCAACATATTTTTGCTGATTTAAATCATATGACATTTTAGTCCATGGGCTATTGACTAAATTGAATCAGTGTTATTTGACCAAATTATCTTTAAGTTTCTGTCAAAAGAGGATGTAAAAGTTGTGGAAATAACATCCCACAGTAACGTAATAAAGGTGACAATGCAGCAATTTATCTGCAACAGGTATACATAGCTGTGGGCAGCAGATGGTCAGCATCAGGGAGACCAAGCGTAGTGTGTTTTTGCTATTTCCTGTCAGGCTGGTTGGGTCATGCTGAGCTGTGCCTCGGGGCAGCTCAGGGCTGAAAGTGAGAGGAAGACGGAACAAGATGTTTGTTGACAGACAAATGGAGAGACTTAGATGATAAACCCAGTGAGATGGACAGCTCATTAACAGCACACCAAGAAGACTGCAGAACTCTGTGCTACATTCAGCCTTGTGCAAGAACAGTACAGAAACAAAACAGAGGAAATAAAGTAATAAAGTAACAATGACCGTATCAAAACCTGGCCTGTCTTTGACACTACAGCGGAAGCTGCTTCTAGTGATCACGTACGTCCGGGTCAAATCGATAACTAGGATGATGATTAAGATGATTATTATAACCGAGGAAAGTATCACGTTAAGCATTGTGGCAGTCAAAAAACCTTGTACAAAAAGTTAGAAGAGAGCCAGTGCATATAGCAGCTTGCAGTAGTAGGCCATTTTTCCACATGTTGTCATGTATGAAAAGACCCAAAATGAACACTGTAAGGGGACTACTTGATACCCACAAGCAAATTATTTAAACAGCATTTGGATACGAATGATCCTGTCTATCCTATCTAGGTGGCCACATTTGACAATGAGTGGCTCACCGTTCATCCCTCTCATATCAAACCCTTTACAGTATGCATTCTGGAAGAGCATGTGTCCAGAGGTGTAGTGCTATTTGTTTAAGTACCAGGGTATACCTATGATGTGCATCCATTCTGAGAAAAAGGTGCAGTGCAGGCAGAGGTCAAGCTCATCTCGGCCATGAAAACGTAGCAAAGCAAGCTTTCATTTCCTGCAGGCATTGTGGATGCAGCCGTCCAAGTTTAATAGGCTGGCTCTCTAACGTTTCTTTGCCAATGCATCCCAAATAAATAAACCTCCAGAAGTGTGAATGATGAATGAAAGGGTGTTTTGCCGCCTTTTCATCTTTACTAGTTAATGTTAGCTAAGTAGAAAAAATTAAATAAATTCACTGTGCTGCTCAAAGGCTACCGGGATCTTTTAAGGTGGAATGTTTTCTTGCATATTGCTCACTGCATGGGTTGTCGTTGTGAATCAATCAGTACTTTAAAAATCAATATGACAACTTTTACCATTCCATTTGTTTTTTATTATCTCTCTTGTATCATATGAAAATAAATTAGATATGTATATATGTATGAAATAAAAATGTATACGTATGTATAAAAATGTTTATGAATTTCAGCTGGATTATTTTACTTTAATATTTTAATTCCTCATTTGGAGAAACAAAGTGGTTTAGCATTGTGCTGTTGCGCTCTGGCAGCACTACACCTATTCAAGTGTCTACCGGACACGCTTCATGAGCGGAGCTGAAGAGCTGGCGTAAAAAACTTCGGCAGAGGTGTGTGCAACAATGAGGCAATGGCAAGCAATGGCTCTGTTCAGTTGGTGAGTGGTCGAGCCATTCAAGTCGCTGTCATTTACATGTGTCCCTAAAGGGCTACCACACATGTCACCGCTGACATACACTGATGAGTCTGAATGTGTGTGCATGGTAGTGGGTGGTGTTTCATGTGTGTGTCTGTAACTCACGAGGGCATGTGTGCATATTGCACACTGTATGTACTTTATATGTACATATGTGTGTGTGTTTGTGGTCTTGTTTGTGATTTTGTGTGTGTGTGTGTGTGTGTGTGTGTGTGTGTGTGTGTGTGTGTTCATGTGTTCGTCTTTGGTCTTGGGAGCTTACAGGCTCTGTGCTCAGAGGTTTCCTAATCCAGTGTTTTGAAATGAGCCCGCCAGCTGTTGTGGGCTTGAGAGACTGTTGCCTTGGAGGAGGCTTAGAGACGATAAGATGCTCCTTCTATCTTCATTCCTTTAGGGCCTTTCTTTCTTTTTCGTTCGTTCTTTCTTTCTTTCTTTTTTATTTTCTTCTTCTTTCTTTCTTTCTTTTCTTGCAGTTTTAGTCTTCCTCCATCCTTCTTCCTCCCTAAATCTACCACATTTAATATCTATGTGGTCATAAGAATAAACACATTCTGTTGAGGTTGTAACCTTTTGTATGAACTTCACTGTTAATCCTCCAGTAAGAACATACAGTAGATTGATTCTGTGCAGGAAGTGAACATTGTGTACACAGAGGATAGAAGAAGATCAGATTAGAGTCATGACCTGAACATTTGTCATTTATTGTTTTTATAATGATGGTCTGAGATTGTAGATGTCATAAGGGGTAATGGAAGCTCATTACCTGCATTGTCATGTACTTGCTGAGGAGATTGTCGTGCTGCTTAATATCCAGTCTTATTATTTAGGCAGTTGAGTTACAGTGAGGAATCATAGTACTGTAAACGATACATATTGGCATTCCAGTGGAATATAATGCCTTTAAGTGAAGTTGCTTGCATAATTTATTGGAAGTCTTTTTCATGAGTATATCTCCTATAAACCATGACTGAGTGGAGCAATTTGAGTGCTGCCTATCTCCCTTGTGCCAGCAGTGAGCCTGCAGGGCGTGTGGTGTCTGCCAGCAGAAGGGAAGCGTAGGACGTCCAGCAGGTTTTGGACAGACAGAGAGGGAGCAACGGGCAGTCTGTCAGCTAGAATATGATGGTGATATGCGAAACCGAAGTTTGGTGGAAATGAAACCTGAAATTCTTAGCAGATGGAAAATGCCCATATTTTGTGTCCTGGAAAGAAATAACTTGCTAATATATATATTTTGTTGTGCAAGGTGATCATTGCTTGCACTTGACATCTGGCTTGTCTCTTCCATACCACACAAATTACATGCCGGTGGTTTCTACTATTGGTTTATGGCAAGATCATCATCTTACATTATGACTAACAAGGACGATTCACAGGACATGATCAATTATCTGTAATCATATCACTGCCATGATCCTCTTCACCATGTTTAGATAAGACTACTTTGCACTGGGGTTTTTGGACATGGATACATGCTTGCGGGGGAGATGTAACTTAATTTAGGTTGTAATGTCTTTAGCTTGTCTAGAAATAGGATGCAGCATGTACATATTTCTCTCTGTGGGTCTGTTATGGCTGACAGCTGAGTCCAGAGGAGGAAAGCAGCTCGTTGGTTCCTTAGTTTGAGAGGGTAAACCTTTATTTCGCTAGAGAATGAGTTATCGTGGTTTTTCAGTACGCTGTATGCGCATGGGAAGCAGCAAATTGTATTCAAAATAACCAATACTACCCCCATTTGTCATGTTCATTTTGTATGTATTGATACAGGCTGTGTTCCCATAAAAGCAGCAAGAAGCAAATTGTTATAGGAAATGAATAACTCAAGAGACAGCCTATGATATTTCCCCATTTAACTATTACATTTTTCATGTGACTCTTCACAGTGTGGTCTAGATGTTTGTTTAGTTGCTGAGAGCATTTCAAACGAGGTGCTTGGTTCAGAAATCATGTTTGTTTTGCCGTAAAGATAAAAAGGCAGCACAGAAAGGAGTTATTAAGAGATTTAACATGACTTTTTGCTTTTTAAAATATTGCACATTTAAGTGTACGTGGCAGAGGTTTCACTCATTATTACTTGTATTTATAGACCTGCCTCTGTGTCTGTCTCTCTCTGACCCACTGAGGGCAAGTTTTCTAATATCAGTGATACAGGTGATCAAATACCCTGCAGAAAGACTATAAGCTTGACAACATAGCTTCTCTTTCAAACTGCGAAGATTTGTAGGAGAAGTTGTACAAGATGCATTTGTTGGGAGTTGTGACTGCTACATTTAGACATCTGGTCTGCTCTTTCTATTCTCTTGTTTCATTTGTTTACACCTTATCTATCATGTATCAAGATCCTAATCAAGGCCTCCTTCCTCCTGCAGTGTGTGTGCGGGCGCTGGATGTGACAGTGTCCCAGAGCAGTATCCAGGTGGCCCGCGGCCAGGCAGCCATCCTGCCCTGCTCTTTCACCACCAGCGCTGCCCTCAACAACCTCAACATCATCTGGATGGTGATTCCGCTGTCCAATGCCAACCAGCCAGAACAGGTACAGTACACATCACTTATGCACGTACAGGGACAGAGCAGTCCCTTGGTTTTTTCAGCAAATAGCAGTAAGAGTTGGTGCTGAATTAAAGAAGTGTAACAAAACGGAAGACTGCTGCAAAACACTTTGGTAAGAGTATTGCTGTGATGGTTTTAATTAGGTAGATGTTTGGATGGTGAGTCAGTTAACAGCCAGAGCACTGTGCTACTATTCTGAGACACAATGAGACCTATACTACTACTATGCTACCAGATGTATGCACCTAACTTATGTTCTAATGCACCATTACTGTATATGCATCATGTGGATGGCCGCACTGCTGCCCAACACCAACCTTTCAGTCAAAGCAGGTACACAAGACTTCAGTCACGATCTGTACGAAGGTGTGCTCAGATGCAGCGCAAAGAGAATTTTAGAGGTTGCACAAATGCATAGAAAGTCAGTGGGACAATTCAACGACAGGCAAATACACGCAGGATGAGGCAAGTGGCCCAAATTAACGTGAAAAAAACATTTGGTTTAGTTTAAAAACTTGAGAATTGAGAAATTAGCACAATGCATCCACAGGGAGGATCTTTGGGGCTTGACAGACCTCCAGCGCAGTTACATGACAGTATTAGCTCTTGCTGATGGTGATGATCACTATAGAAAACCCATGCTTACATGCTATATCTATTTGCCGAATGTACAGTGGCCTTTGCAATTGACTGCAAATCAATTTTGCACAAATACAAGACATAAAACCTCTCTTTCTGGTGCATCTGAACGCACCTTTAGGATATTAGTTTTGTAAATTATAGATATTAGATGAATATAGTAATATAGACATAGTAGTAAGCTTAAGGTGTGTCCATAGTCTAGATAACTCCATCACTTTCCAAGTTCTATCGTAGCCTGCAGGCCTGCAGTCTCATGTGGCACTTCTCTAGCTTTAAAACAAAGCTCATTTTACTGTTGTGAACATTGTTTGGGAACACTGGTAACAGTTTAATTTGTACACAAAAACACTGTATGATTTAGACCTAAGTTGTGTCTTACTGGCTCTGTTTTTGTCTCACTGGCTTCTCACCATTGTCCCCCCTGGCCTGCTGCTCTTATTTTCTTTCTGTTTTTCTCTCACCTTCCCTTCCTCCCCTCTCTCTCTCTCTCTCTCTCTCTCTCTCTCTCTTCCTCCCCCCTTGTGGACTTCTGTGATTCCATTTGAGTTGTTTAACGGCTGCAGCTGCAGGCCGTACAAGCTCACCTGCCTCCCTTCACTTTGAACTCCGGCGCTGGTCGGCCGTCCAAATAATACAATCATCTTCTGCACTAATTATCTCACGCCCACGACAGGCTCTATATCGCAGCTGTTCTCACCACACGCGCACACACACAAACATTCTGGCATTAGACAATCTGCTGGTCCAAATGCAGTGCAGCTTCCTATGCATACATGCAGGGCTTATTCATATATATTTACTGGCTTCAAACATACATGCATGCAGAGTGCACAATAAAAGTGTGAAAACGGAGATGCACTTTTCCACACATTCAGGAATGCACACATCAGAGAGTAATGCTCTCATGTGCACACCTGTGGATAAAGGCTTATACTCTTGTCTTCACACACACCAAGAAGCTGAAAACAACAGTGAACACAATCGCGTTTAGGCACTGACTCATGGATGAATGCACGTGACTTTTAGATGCCAGGTAAGTGATGATGGTAGCGGATACATGTAGAAGGCTGCATCACATTCACTGTGCTGTCATGCTATACCTTCTCAATATATCGCATCACATATGACATATACACAGTATGGTCCATATACATGTGTACCTGGGAACATTGGGTACAAGTACAGTGATGCACACAAACAAGTTCTTAAGTGCGGGTTGTCACGAACACCACAATGACACACACACAATCGGAATACTCACAAACAAGACGAAATTGATATTTTGTGAACTACAGCCCTGCCATCAGGTTGTGTGCCTGAAATTAGTGAGGTGTCTAAAAAGTGAGCAAAGAAATAAAGTGCTCGGTGGGGCGACAGCACAAGTACAAGGTCATTTCAGAGGAAGAGAATGTCATAAATGATTACAGTTGATGCTAAAAGCCATTAAGAATTACTGAACAGAATTCTGTACACTTCCACGCCCTCACAACCTGTGTTATCACTTTAGTGAACGCACCCGGACAACTCAGACTTCTCTTTGCTCACATTTGAATAGCATGTTTAGATAGGACTGTAATCAATGATGCCACTTATGTAGAACGGTCAGGGGGCTTCTCTGGCGGTAGTTAATATTTTTGTAATCACAACAGATCAAATGACTACGTGTAAAGTGGAAGTGGAGTTGCTTCTAGTGATGAACCCATATAGAATTACAACAAGTCCTCCAACCTAAATATCATATAGGTTGCTTATCCTTACCCTGGGATACAATCCATAGGAGCATACCAGCAGCAGGTGTACCAGTCCTTTGTCGACATGGTAACAATAATAACCCTGTGTCGTAGTTTAGTCCAGCTAAATGCTAAAGACGCTTACTATCTGCTGGATGTATTATTAGGCAAATGTTTGCATGTTCGCTATATCAACTTAAATGTTGATGAAACTGTATGTTAGTTTTGTATTTACACTTTATTTCTTCTGCTCACAAGTGTCCAAAAATCTCTTATGGGAGGTTTAATGAAGAACACAGTGTATAGTTTGAGAATAAAATCCTTCAGCATAATCCCTAATACACCTCATTCCACTGTAGTAACCGAATTCTAAAAAAAAAAAAAAAAAAAAAGCAATTAAGAGAAACTTTATAAAACAGCTTTGTCTTTACTAATTTAATTACACATATTTTTTTTATAAAGTTGCCACTACTGAAACTGAAATGTTTAAGATCAATGTAAAATGCTCAAAGAAATGACAATACCATTCAACCTTGTATCTCTGTATCACTGTATCAACTGTGGTCATAGTCCTGGTTGTTAACTCTGATTTCAACGTGTAGGCATGGAGCTCACAGGAGTGTATGTGTGCGTGTTTGGGTGTCTGTCCAAGTTGATGTCCTGTGTTCTGTGTATGTAATCTGTCCATTGTAACGTTGTTTTGATCAAATGTCCTGACCTCTTTCCTCTGGACTGCAAGGTGTGTGATAATCAACATAAACACAAACACAAACACACACGCACGCACGCACGCACGCACGCGCACACACACAAACACACGTAATGGCTTTATGTTTTCGAGCTGTTGTTTATGCTCTTTAAACTGTTTACTGGATATTGTTGTTATTTATGCTGATAAAAGCTCCACGTTCCCTTTTCTCTCAAACCACTTGTGAAACTAATTCCTAAAACAGATTTTGTGGTTACAATCATTCAAATTGTTAAAATAGTTAACATATCAAAAAATGTATATCCAGCTCTTTGGAGGCATCTCTTCATTTGTAAGCCTGGCAGTTTAATATTGCCATTGTAGCCTGAAATCCTTTAAAATCCAATTCTGCTACATATTCTCCCCTTATTTGCTCTAGTTGATGACAAAAAGTTGTTGAAAAAGTTTTGTCACTCCAGGACTGATGAAAACTTTTTGTAATGTCATTTCTGAATTAGTTTCAGTCTGAAAAATATATCAAATAGGTTTGCTGTTTTTTTTTTTTTTCCAAACTCAAATAGTAAAAACTGTGCAGTTTGAGAGAAATGAGGCTCTAGTGAAACTGAGGTCATAGAGAGTCTGTGGTGCAGAAATTATGTTAATCTGTAATGGAAAACATCTGTCATAGTATTTTAGATGGTCATATTCTGATCCTTATCTGAACTAAACAATCTGCCAGAGGACAGATAAAATAGACACTGCAATAGACCCTCAAAATGTGACCTTTTTCTCTCTTTGCTGCCCCCGTTCAACCCTGTCTGAACAATTTTTGCCAGACACATCAAAGAAAATGAACAAAGGACCCATTTCAGACAAACTCAAAAATGGCATCTTGCTTGGCTGTGGCTGGAAATCCTCCCTTTGGAAAGACTGAGGAGAGGTTAAACAACAATTCATAAACTCAGCTTCAACTCATTCTCTCATGTACAAAAATTATTTTCCTATTTGCTTGCTTATCTCCAGGGACATCATTAGTCAGTGAGTCATTTCTTAAAGTCATTTCAACAGGGCAAATCCTTCCTTTGATGAGGACCTGAACCCACAACCTTGAGTTGAAGGACACGGATGAGCACCTCACCTTGATCACTCCAAATTCAGATCGCTCACACCTTTGGTTACAATGTACACTTTAAACTCCAAGATCAAATGTGGCTAATCTCCCTGTGACTATTACAGTGACATTTTTTTTTGATACCAAGATGAATGTACTGTAAGCATACAGAAAGTGAGTGGACCAGAAATTGTACTGAAGGAAGTCATGCCATGAAAGGTAACTTACAGTTTGCGTGCATACTGTATTTTCATCATGCACAGTGATCCGTTGTGACCTTTTTCTTATGTAATGAACTGTTGCTTTTCGTTAAATTCAGTGTAATAAACCGTGTTGTTTGTATGCACAAGGATGGCCAAATTCACATTATGCTTTTTAGACATATTTTCATCTGGCAGCATAACAAAAGGTGTTTTTCAGCAGCTGACTTTAAATTTTGAGTGGCTGGATCTTCCTAATACCCTTCCCCCTCACGCCTAATACACCTACCCCTACCTTGCACGATGAACTTAAAAAAGCCGTAATCAGACTTATTCTTGGACATATTTCATTGGTATTGGATTTATTACAGTATCATTGGATCAGTTTGTACCTATTCTTGTATTTTGTATTTCTACAGTCTGTTCCAACAGTCTCTTTATTTTCTGTAAATGTCTTTTTCCCACCCACAGCTCCTATTCTACCCCCAGCTGCCTGAGGAAATGGAATTTCTCTTTGAATATTGTCTCCTGAGGGTTCATCCATTTTTTTTCTCCTTTATGTATTAAAACAAAAGGTATTTTTGTTTTATTTTTGCCCCGGTCTTGGACTGGGTCAGAAACTGTTGCTAGTGTAGGCCTGACAAGCACACTGAGACATGATAATGGCCTACACATATCAACTTGACCTGACTTGACTTCACCAACAGTCAGAATTTTTTATATCAGTGCCTCTATGCAATGATAAAAGTACCAAGAAGATAAGTTTAAAAACAGACATAATTGATTGTCGTAATGTCCTTGAATGCATCAACAGGAAAACAGAAACACAGCATCTTGGTGATCAGTCTAAACATTTATTGTATGTGTGGAAAATAGCTGAATAACAATAACATAAATTAAATAAAGAACATATTGTGTCCATTATGTTCAGAACATGTCTCAGAGGATAGAGATAACAGTGGTAGCTTACAGTCAATAAATTGAAGGGACGCTGTAGGGGTTTAGAGATTTATATAGGCTTTATTGAGGCGATGGCAGTGTCCCTCGTGCCTGGGGCCAACAGGGCCCTTGGGGTCAGTCAGAAGTAGGCTACGGTCATGAGACTGGTACAGTGACAGAGCATATCTGAAGGTTTACTGTGTGCATCCAATTTTAGCTCACACTTACAGAGTGCATCACAGAGCATCAAGACGCAGGATCAAGACTCGGGATATAGTACAATGAGAGAGGATGCTTGTACTTTATGTGTGTAGGATTTTAGAAAGGAAAGGACATAGCAGAGTTTTATAGCTGGGCAAGCAGTGGGGCATCCAGCCAGTCTAGCCAGAGTTCTTAGGGCCATCCGCCATCTGAGTGCCAGCCATGACCTCTTTTCTCCCTGCGTACAGCTACAAAGCCAACCAGGTCACGTGTGAGGGTGAGGTGATTTATACACACACATACATATGGTTCAACGCAGTGGACAGGGTCACAAAATAGGTGGAATATGGCACAAATAAAGCTGTAACATACACACAGAGAACACATTTATGTGTCCAATACGTTATTTTTGATATATTTACCCTGATTTATTCCTCTATCTTTCTTCCTTTTTTAACTGTCAGAAAATTAAAACCCACAGGAACTCAGAAAGATTACACACAAAAAAAAGAAAAAAAAAGCTGGGACAGGTGTAAAATACCGCACAGGTTAGGGCCTCCTTTAATCCTCTGCTCATTCATGCACACACACAACACGCACAAACAGAATATTGCGTGTACGGCCGATTGATTGGATCACTTTCACCGAGCATGCAGATTATATTGTCAGGTCATCAGGAGGGCAAAGCCAGGTCATACCGATGCTGTCTGTTACAGAGGGAAGCAGAGTGGTAGGCAGAGACAGATAGACAGAAAACTAGGAAAAAAAGATTTGACGGGAAAAAAGTGGACAGACAGAAAGTTAGCGAGACCACACTTATTAGACTGAGAAACAATTACTGTGGCAGGGCAATCACACACACTCGCTCAACAAAACTCAGAACTGATGCAGTCCCCATGAGTAAATGGATCTACACTGAGACACTAAAAAAAAAACAAAAAAAACAGAGACACACACACAGAGGGAGAGAGAGAAAGGAGATGCAGTTGCAGGCTCTCATCACAGCTGAGGAGCTGCCTATTCAACTGCACATAAGAGGACAAAGCGAGCGTACTGCACTCAGGAAATTGCAGCCGTGCAATTTACAACAGTTAAGCACTGGTGGAGGACACGGTCACATACACACTCCTGCACTTTCATCAGAACTATCCATCTCACGCACACACACACACAAACACACAAAAACACACAATCACACACACACACACACACACACACACACACACACACACACACACACACACACACACACACACACACACACTTGTGCTGGTTGTTTCCCTGCCTGGGTCTTTGAACAGTTCAATGAGGGCTCTTTTCACCAAAGTGAATAGCCCCTCTGATTCCCCTCCATGCTTTTTGTGTGTGGGTTTGCGTGTGAGTTGGCGCACGCCCGTGTGTGAGTCTCAGATTTCTGTGCGCATACCCTGCATTTGTGTGTGTCCTCTTCATCTTTTGTGTGGGCCCAGCTGAGGGTGAGAGCTGTTTTGCATGTGGCTCGGCCTCACAAACGAGCTGTTCAGCCCAAGGTTGAAGCCTGAGGGAAGCTTTTCAACAAACTGATCCTTCATTGCTCTTCAATTTGGATCTGAGACAAGCTTACCTCAATCTGAAGGTGTGAATTCATCTCTACAAGTGTGTTCTCACTATGATTATTCTTAAAGGTCATTGATGATAATGATAAAAGGTGAGGTTTTGGCTGAATTTCTTGCTGGATTTGATTCCTTGTGCAGAAACACTGCCTGCGATGCTTGGATTCATCAGATTGCAGTTTATATACTTCCAAGTTAAGATGTTTTCAATTATGCATACCATTTAGTGGAGTTGCTTTTATCTAAAGAGCTTTATAGTACCATGAAAGCATACTTTTAGTATGTGCCCGTTATCCTAGAAATTATCCAGTGAGCGAGAAAGGACCCCTTATAAAAGAACAACTTACAAATAAAAGTTCTCTTTGGTTTGTCTGTCTGTTTGTTTGTTTTGTTTTTTTCTTAGGACATAAAAGTCTGTTCACTCCTTTTACTTACTCCGTCCACTGTCAATCTATTTTTCAGCCTCTTAATAGAACTAGGTCTCCCTCTAGTGAGACTTATTTATAACTAAAGAAAATGAAGAATCATATTCATATACAAATGACAAAAAGCATTGGGTTCTTACGACTATAATAATAGTCAAAAGATTGATATAATATTTAAGTTTTTCGATTGTATTAAAAAAGTGTGAGTTGTTGATTCTCTATATCTATTTCTCTTTTCTATTTCCCCACAATCTTTTCCATGACCTTTTTATCACCAATGTCTCTTTCTGCCATCCACCCCTTCCCATTTACTTATCTATTTTTACCAATCCATTTCCTTCAAATGTCTATCTTTCTCTCCACTCCCCACCCTCTCTTTCCCTTCCTTCCCGACCCTGTGACGTCCCAATCCAGGTGATAATTTACCAGGGTGGCCAGGTGTTCAGCCTCGCCAACCACCTCAATGGTCGCGTTGGCTTCGTGGCCACCATGCCAAGTACAAGTGCCTCCATCTTCATCAACAACACCCAGCTGTCCGACACTGGGACCTACCAGTGCCTGGTCAACAACCTGCCAGACAGAGGGGGGCGCAACATCGGCGTCATTGGGCTCACTGTGTTGGGTAACTAACTGCACATTTCCACAGACATTTAATTTTTTTTTTGTTTCAAAGAAAGAAAAGAATAGTTTCTTACATTACCAGACAGCAGATATACAGCTGCTCCTACTATAACAAACTTTTTATATGCTTTGGTCATATCTCCCTTCATTGAGACAATGTAAATCTGCCTAAAATATGTATCAGGTGTCAGTTAAGGTCAAAGAAAAAGAATAATAAGCTAGCCCTGTCCCGTCCTGTCTTGTAATACCACTTTGTACTTCAAGAGGTGATAGTAAGTCACTGTAGTGTCAAGTCTGCCCTCAGTTCTACATGAGAGGATGAAGAAGTAGTAACTGTGAGTAGGCTATAAACCTGTGTTCCAACGCTTCCTTCACTCTTTCCTCAAGCTCAGCTATTGATGCTGCTGCTCCAGCCACTCTCCCTCTCCCTCGCTTTATGCGACCTCTCCTGGCTCGCCCTCTACTCATGCCACTACTGCATCTTCCTTGTCTCTCTGACTGGGCAGACTGGGTGTGAAATCACCGTTGTCAGTCTAACAATAACCAAAGCAACTTGACTTAGATCGGCCAGTGAGCCCAGTCCCGGAGTACACAAACAGCATGTTCGCATGCACACCCCGAATGACAGGTACACAGAGAGGGTTGTTAAAGAGACTCGCAGGCCCGGTAAAAAGTTATGGATTTTTTTGACGGTCTACCGACCCACTAATGTAGCGGCCCACCGGGTTTTGTCCCGTTATGCCCAATGGCCAGGCCAACTATGGAAAACATAGTGGCCACCCCCGCCCCCCAAGGGGAAAGGGAGGAGGGAGGAGGGACCAAAGAGTATATTTCCCTGTTTGTTACAATAGGGGTGGACACCCCAACTTTCTGGTAGTATGCTGTTCCCTATTTGTTTGGAATATGAATTCGACAGTTGGCAAATTCTTACACATTGCCCCTTTAACTTGGAAGGTAGCATTTCATGCCGATTGTAGAGCTCTAAAGAAAGTTAGATTGCAACATTTTAAACACAGTCAACCTTGTGACAAATTGGAGGTTGAAAGTTTATTTTTTAACTTGTTAAACAACAAGAGGAAGACACACATTTAAGCAGAATGGAAACACTGTTGGAAATATGAAGCTCTTCAGCTTTTTGTACATATAATTTCCTCTGCTATTAGGAAAACATTACATTTGCTTTGTAAAGTGGTTATGACGACACCGACTGCCCACTCTCTCCATCTGACAGTGCCCCCCTCGGTGCCAGCATGTCGAATCCAGGGCACACTGGATGTAGGCAGTGACATCATGCTGATCTGCAGCTCAGAGGAAGGTATTCCCACGCCGTCCTACTCCTGGGAGAAGCTGGACGCACTGCCCAAGCTGCCGCACAACGCCATGCAAGGTATTACAAACAAGCTGGCCGTCGGAGTTCCCTTTTGCCCCACCTTTGCTGGTAAATCTCACAAACATAGTGTAGCTCAGACTGAGCAACAATCCCACCATCACACCGTCACCTGTCATGTGCCAGGCCCGACAACTGTGTGCCCAAAGGTTCCCCTCCTCTCATCCTGCTGAGGGGTGATGATGGATGGATGGATGGATGGAGTGACTGAAACCATGTGAATTGTGAATGAGTGTGTGTCTGTGTTTCAGGAACGTGTTTGTGTATGAGCAAAGTGATTTTGTGGTGTCTCTCATGCTGAATACCAACTCTGACACAGTTGTTTCAACTGGACTCGTGCAAGCAATCTGGCTGTACTGCTTCCGCTTTAGCTAAGCGGAGACCTAACTTGCATCCAGCTACTCTCATGAGAGGGTGTATTGGAGTTGCAGCTGGTTTTCAGCATCAGAGATCTAGTGTAGTGGACTCTCCTTTTTTTTCCAGCTGTGCTCATTGGGCCATCAAATAATCTTCATCACTGTCGCTTTCTTTGTTTGTACACAACTGGTCAATAGCAGCCTAATATACAAAGAGGTCACATCATTTGCAGATGAGTCCCACAAAAATTAAGTTGATATTTTTACTTATACAGCTATAGAGACAAATACTGCTGACAATGGGAGGGGATTTTAAGTTTGATGAAACAAAATCATAATTGCAAATTCAGCAACAGAAGTTGTCTGGCAATCAGCTCTTCGATATGTAAACATCTAACCGAGCTTCAAAGAGGCAAAAATGAAGTTCATTTGTACATCCTGCTAATTAAATACATGAATCATATATTTATCATTCACAGTCTACTGAGGTATTTCAGTTTAACCTATATAAGGTAATAACACAATATTTACAGGTATTAGGGCTATCTTACTAATATTGAATTGTAACAGCTGCACTCTTAAAATCTGTCTACTTAATGATCTCACCCGGCTTGACATGTCTGTCCTCTTACATCAAAGAACCGCGTTGTATTCATGTATGCTTCTTTAAATATTTGAGTTTGTTTCCTGCTGTTTGTATTTGGTTCAAATTGAAATGAGTTCCTGGATGGGTTGATGTGACTCCTGTCTCTTCGTGTGTTTAGTTTGACACATACAGCCATGACATCTGTCATGTCACCGTCAAGAGAACAGGTGAAAATCTGGCTCGAGTCCTAGAACTCAAATATCCAGGAAATACTGAAGCCTTTTTTAAGTCCAGTAGTGTACATCCCAGTGACTCTAAGCTCACAACTTGACCCATTCATCATTTATGACAGAAAAGAATCTGCAGCTTTACTTTTTTTTTTTTACTGCACAGTATACTTCACTTGTACACCTTGTATTAAAAGTACATAGCACCCTCTATTGGTAGATAGTAGAAGTAGTTCAGTTCAATGTATTGTAATACCTTAAACAACATTAGAATGAAAAACATAACAAAATTCACATTTCATACAAATTTCAATGTAAGATACTTCAAATTGACTCTGATGTTACACTTCGCACTCTTTTTGCAATGTTTTTTTTTGATATGCATTGGTTCAAACAGTATGTGTGCTTTGACATTGTGCTGTGTGTGTCATTGTGTGTGAATTTGTGTTTAAGTCACTTTGAATGTGGCTCTGTGTGTCTCTTCCAGACCAAATGCAGGGCACTGTCACACTGAGAAACATCAGCACCAGCACCTCAGGACTCTACCAGTGTACCTCCAGCAACGCTATTGGCAAGAGCACCTGTCTGCTCAACCTGCAGGTTGTAGCACGTAAGTACGCTCAAATGCACAGCCCCTGTTCACGTCATATACAGGCAGGCTGACACATTCCTGAGTTTGTGCACATTTATAGATGGAAAGGCTGCCTTCTCGTCTTACTCAGACACTGACAGAGGGGAATGAGGTTAGAAGCCTTCTCTTTGAATGACACCTGTCAAACAGACGGATAAACAGAAAAACAAGAACAAACAAAGGGCAAGACCAGAACGTCTTGTAGATAGCAGCACTCCCCACATCTGACAACAATCAGAGAACAAGACAGAGAGTCAGTCCCGGTCATACAGGGTCATACAGTTTGGATAGTTTGACAGGGAGTGTTGTAACATGGCTTTGGGTCTGTTTTTTCATCTGGCAATGTGTGACAGGCCTACACTCAGTGTCAGAAATGTACAGCATTACGACACTAGTAGTAGTAGTAGTAGTAAGAGGAGGAGGAGGGGTAGGAGGAGGAGGAGGAGGAGAAGTTATTTAGGGGAGTTTGAAATACCTCACACATTCAAAGCAGTACTGTATTTCTCTTTCTGTGTCCATTCTTTCCTTGCTACTTATTTATTGTTGAACTTAAAGACATCCAATATATACTGACCAACAAAGAAACTGTAAGCGGTGGCACTTTTTAAACAGCTGCTATTGTTCAGGTAACACTTGCCATGAGGTTAGGAAATTGTATTTTAAGAGTCATAATGCCTGAAAAGATTAGATTACTGAAATCAGAATGGCTTGAAATTGCACATATGATCTTGAAAGCAAGTTAATCAAATTACTATTCCTTTGTTCTGTTATTTAGTTTTCTGTAACCGATCCTGGATAACTTAGACTGAATTTACTGTCAATTATTTGGCAAGGTTTTGTGAAACTTTCCCTTCCCGTCTCCCTGTCTTGCAGCCCAGCCTCAGAGTATAGGTCTGATAGCAGGGACCATTGCTACAGGAGTCCTGGCTGTCATCATCTGTTGCCTCTTAGTGGTGGTTTCACTCTTCTACTGGAAGAACAAGAACAAATATGATGAGGAGGAGATCCCCAATGAGATCAGGTCATTGGCTGAAAGCCTCTGCTGAAGTCAAGCAGGGATTGTTATTTGCATATGTATTTCAGACTGAGTCAGTGTGGAGACTACATTTGTGTTCTATCTACTCTATTATAAAAGGTGATAAAATGTAGCAGTAGCTTGGTTTTTCCAATTGAAGAATAATACGTCTGAATTATTAAGCATTCAAAATCTAGCATTCGGCTTAATTTTATCTCCAGGCAGCAATTTTTTCCCCCCCATCATCACAGGCTAATTTGTCTGTTAATACAGTCTTTGAAGCTTGTCAGTTGTTTAAATGGGCTGCAATCTCTCCCCCTAAATCACTCCATGAATCATTTGGAAGGTAGTAATTGTTCAGATATTCAAGGCTTTGGTTAAAATTGGGATAACATCTGCCACATTTTGGGCTAAACTACCATCCCCCATTCACTGCCTCCAAGCAGATTGTTTGTGAACTTTTTAAACAAAACTTCAGAACATTTATTGTATATTCATTGAAAGTATATCTGAAATTGATTGATTGAAATTAAATGCAGCCTAATCGTAGAGTTGACTACAACAGGTGAACACAATAACGTTGACACTTTCTTAAAATAATGAAATGCATTGTTTGCACAGGTGTTTCCAGTTATTGTGACCACCGACTGTATGTGACAGGGTCCAGAAAGATATAAGAGAAAAAAATAATAAATAATTAGTATTTAGATTCTGTTTGTTGCAACTTGACTATATAGAGAAGCTCTTTTAAATTTGAATGATTCATAGAGGATTTGTGTTAAATATTTGAAGATGAACTAATGTCACTTCTTATATTACTGACATCTTCACAACATCAACTCCAGTCAGTTAAGAACCATTAAGGATTCAGAGCTGTATTTCTAACTAGCAGTAACTGCCCAATAAATCCAAGTTTTCTACAAAACAAAACAGAAAAGGAACTGAATCTGTTAATCTAATAAAACACTAAGATTAAACTTGCTTATTTATTATTATTATTCTTTGTATGTTGTAAGAATATAGATGCGTATAAA
Source organism: Xiphias gladius (assembly GCF_016859285.1). Classification (NCBI taxonomy): domain Eukaryota; kingdom Metazoa; phylum Chordata; class Actinopteri; order Istiophoriformes; family Xiphiidae; genus Xiphias; species Xiphias gladius. The sequence goes on along the minus strand of NC_053406.1, from coordinate 7,275,525 downwards.
GTGGTAATAATGACTGTGTGCCTGGAGCACACAATCAGCTGAAAGATGCTAAAACGCTCCATACAGCTAATGGGAACTGCAGGTAATAATTTCTCTGTGGGGTCATCAATATACATCAATGATCCATTGTTCATATAGAAATATTGATAAGAGCAGCGTTATGATTTATTTTAAGTAATCTAATAAACAGGACATTGATGCTGCATTTGAAGGTGTAGATGTTTCTCCAAACATAGTAACTAACCTCTCTTTGAAATCTCTCCTCAACAGAGAAGACGACCTTCCTCCTAAGAGATCATCATCAGTGAAGGCTTTCCATGCAGACGCCTCATCCTCAGAGAACGACACGCTGACGTCTACCAACACGTACAACAGCCGCTATTGGCACAACCCCAAACCCAACTATGACACCAACTCCTACACTCGCTACAATGGAGACACACGCCAGACCTTCTCCACTGCTGCCCATGGTGCACATGGACACGGACAGGCCCAGAATGCAGGACATAGCCACAGTACAGTGGTCACAGCGCCCGGCTCAGCACCACTGACCCGCCATGCGCAGCCCACAGCGGCAACAACGACATCGTTTGCCAATGGCAGCCACACACTCCCGCCACCCAAGACTCTGGTGGTCACGACAAACTCTGCCCCGTCCCCTCCCACCATGGTGCGCAGCAATGGCTCTGTTAGTCTAAAACCGGCGGTGACGTCCACACACGGGCAACACACGCACTCCTACGCCGTGAGCCAGGCCACGCTGGAGCGGATGGGGGCAGTGCCTGTCATGGTGCCTGCCCAGAGCAGAGCAGGCTCGCTGGTCTGAAATCTGATTTGGCAAACTGTTAGCTTTGAAAACAAGACTAATGTTTGGTTGTGATGTTTGAAATTCACTGATGAAAAACAGACTGAATATGGGCTAAAGCAGCCCACCGCCCTTTACGACTGTGTCTTTCTGTATTTCTCGACCTTTTTATCTAAAAAACAAAAACTAGGATTTTACAGTGCAGAGTTCATTTAATGCCAATTCCTTGATGGACAGGACCATTCATTTTATAGACAAAGCACTATGTGGATTTTATTCATCCTCTTATTGGATGGAATGTCTTGGTGGGTGCAGGGGGAACCACTTTTCAACCACTTGGATGATTTCACAAAACTGGAGTGAATAGTTCTGCAGAACCTGGATTCCCAGATCTTATTCAGGGCTGGATCGTTGTAATGATTGTGCTTTTTTGGACTCAAAGCAACACAAGGCATTTTCATCTCAGTGTGTCCATACTGCATGGCCGGAGAGAAGTGAGCTTGGATTTCCCTCATAAATGCATGTGTCCCTTGTTTTAGGATAACTAATTAAATCCATATTATTTCAAAAAAATTCTTCTCACAGTTGTAATGTTGATCAACAATAATGATAGTGATGATTTTTACGAATTGAAAAAGTGAATGTTCAAACGGCTTACGGGAGAGTCTTGCACGATGAAAGGATAAGAATGAAATGATAGTGGTTAAAATGGCCTTAGAAGCTTAGAGAGAGAGGTTTTATTGGATGCAATTCATCACATACTATACTTCATTGAATGCAAACATTTTCATTTTTTGCACTTTTCAGGGTAATTTTATATCAAAACTGCCATCTTATGAATAATAACTCAGTCTTACTAATGAAATGCTTATTCATACCACATAAAATTGACACTCGTCTGCACATGCAAAATACTGGTGATATTTGAAGAGAGTACAAGTGCTGGATTTTCACAGAAAAACTGCACAACACTTTTCACAACAGATAGCTACTGCCCCGCTGATATGAACTTGAACCTGCAGATGGATATTGTTGTAGTCTTTGCTGTGTTCATCCTTGCTGTTGTCCTAATCTAGTTTATGTCACATCAGTGCTGCTTTGAGAAGACGTGTATAAGGGGATGTCTTATTTCATAAATGCTTTTTAAAGAGACAAATATATATTTAAAGGTGATTTTTTTTCCTTTGACAAAGGCTAACACCTACTGTTTTCTACTGTACATATTGTAACTACAGCAGTAGGCTAGATTGTGAGTCAAAGAAAATACATTACATGTCTGACTGATACATATTTTACAACTCACGTGTCTTAATTTTAAAACGGTTCTTTTTGTTACATTAAACAGCAAGCTGGGTTTGATAGACAGCATTATTGGTTTAAATTAAGGGATTTTTAAAAATTATTTTCATTACCAGGTCTGAGGTAAATACAGTATGGTTTAATACTAATGACCATATGTTTAACTATAAATAATATACACCCATGCTGTACATGGTAGAAAGTATCACTGTGTTTCTGACCTACTGTATTTATATTTTAACCAAATTTCACCAGTGAAAAAACAGACTGAACTGTTAAAGTGTTATCCTTTGTGTGTTACATGCAGTATTTTTTAATCAATGAGTTTTTTGGAATCTAAAGTCAAACTGAGACAAACTTTTGTGCTAACTTTACAAAAACGTGCTCCAACATTAACAAATACAATTTCATGATTTATGGTGAAAACATTTTTTCATTATTGTTATTTCATCCAGATGACTTGATGATTTTAGAACATTTAGGAACTTTTTAATGTGGAGAAGACATTTACACCATTTATACAAACACGCACACACACACACACACGCACACACACACACATATGTGTGCTATACATATATATATGTATATATGTATATATGTATATGTATATATGTATATATGTATATATATGTATATATGTATATATGTATATATATATATATATATATGTATATATATATATATATATATGTATATGTATATATATATATATATGTATATGTATGAATATATGTATATATGTATAAGCAGCAACTGGTTTTAATGATGTGGCTGATCGGTATACTCATATACAGAGTGTTATTAAAGGTAATTGAATTTGAAAATAAAATTTAGACTGGTAATAACTTATAATTCTAGATGGAAGAAATACAAACCCAACAAATATATGGATCATAGGAATAATAAATACCAGCCAAGATAATGTACTTTTGTATTATTGGTGTCATCCTTTAATTTACACATTTATGGATTGAGTCCCAAATATAACCCTGATGAGTACCAGTCAGCACTGGTTTTCCACGGTATGTTGTCAGATGTGTAGGCCTGTGGTTTACACAGACCTGGATAATACAGTAATCCTCAGTTTTTTCCTTGATTTTTTTTTTTTCCTGGAAGCATAATGGAAGTGGGTTTTTAGTTTCAAATTTAAAAAAAAAAAATGTATTCACTCTTCTATAAGTTACCGCAATATGTACCAGTTTAGATCAACCACAAACATGCTTCTTCATCAGCTTACATTTGACCCAGGTTTGACCAAAGCTGCACACCCATGCACTTCTTTTACAGAATTATTCTCAAGGCTGTCTCGTGCGTGGCAGAGCCACAGTTTAGAGGCTAAGTCCTCTTGCAAGACATTCTTACAAACACACACTGATTTATAAATACAGAGGATGAAAGAGGTCAAAAGATCAAATATCCATCATTATCTCCTCAACTTTTTTGGCTGACAGTGTTTTGAGAATAAAGCCTTCTGTCTGTGTAGATTTCTCTCACCATTTCTCCCACTGTCCCTGCCCTGAACGCTGGCCGATGACATTAAAGAATGGCTTTTCTTCCAAGATTTCTGGCTTTATTGTTTCCGGTGAGAATGTCAAGCTGTAAAAACTAAACTGAGATTATTTTATGTTAACCCTACTCTGCATTCCCAATGGAGGAAAGGGAGCACAATCAGTAGAAATCTACTGAGGTTTAACCCAGATTAAATAAAAACTTCATCTTCTACTCTGGCCATATGTTGGCATATGGTACACATGATGGTATATGGGTTGTATATATAGATAAATAATGACCTGTGGTATATTTGCCAATATTAAAAAACTACCTGTAAATATGTATAAAAATACATCTTGTTCTTACTGTTGGGTCGAAATGAAATAGGAACAAAAACACTGGAACTTGTAGTGAATAAATATTGTTAATACATTCTAGTCGGCATCCTGCTAATTTATTTGCGTGTGTGTGTGTGTGTGTGTGTGTGTGTGTGAGAGTATGGGTGTATGGTTATGTGGTACCATGTGGAACCAAACTGCCTAACTGTTTCCTGTATTTAAGGTGAATCAAGGTGAATCTATCACCATTGTTTATAAGGAAAAGACAAAACCAAAAAACAACTGCAACAGAGAAATAAGCCTACAAGCGGATCAACATTATTTAGAAAGGGAAACATTTTACTATATTTTAGCTATATTTGAAATGTACAGACTCTGCATAAAATGTTTCATGCAGGTATTGTGTTCAAAAGGAGCACTGCGGCAGAATACCGTGTAATATGAATAACACCTTTCAGGCTTTGCTCAGCAAAGTTTCTATGAAACTCATTCATTGAGCCTTTGGTGCTGCTGCAGGCTGTTAAGACAGCCATAAAGCAGAGGAGCTGAGCAGAATAACAATGTGAAAAATATGCAAGTGTGCTAGTTTTTTCATGCAGTTGTGGTTTCTACTCCCAAGACAAATTGTCTAATACCGCACAAATCAAAGGCCCTTGAAGTAAAGATACAGAATCTGGTGCGGGCCATAATAAATGAACAGATGTATTTTTTCAGTTTACGTTTTTTTTTTAAGTTTACCAAGCATAATTCTTTTTCTTTAATGTTTGTTTTAATACAAACATGTTATAAAGATTTTAATGTCTGTTTTAAAGGACCGGTTCATGCGGTGCTCATGACTTTCACAGTGTAGTTGTCTAAACTCAGATCAAATGACTGGGGGTTTGTTAGTGTGCATAAATGTGAAATTGTTTGGCTTATTACTGCAAATTGCCCACATATAATGCACAAAATTACGGTGATACACATGCAATTTATGAATTTGGATGTACCAGGAGCAACACTGGATACAACTCCAAATTATTGGAGTGTTTTTAGGTTGTAATCAGGTTCATAGCATTACATGTGTATGTGTATGTGTGTCTGCTCACTTGGCGGGTCTACTGTGCATTTGGCTGATTTATACATAGCCATTATCATTTCAACCTGCTCAGCACTTTCTGTACTGTAGAGAAGTAATTTGAAGTGTTGGGATTGGAATACTCAGAGACTGCGGTTCTCAAATGCATCATTGAGGGGCAGTGTGTATACAGTCATGTAGCCTGGGTTTGCAGAAAGACGCTCTTCAGTTATGTCTCATATCCCATCATAAGAGTTCTAGACAGTAAACTCCAGAATATTCATTATGAAAGGCAAAGGAGTGTTAGAGGACAATTTTTATTTAGTGAAATAGACGGGAAATAAGTTCTGACAGAACACTTGTCTTAAAGGGGCAGTGTGTAAGAAGTGCCACAGCCAAACAAGGATTAAAAAGCGCCAACTGTTGTGTGTCCATTTGATGTAAGTAAAACCAGGATGTGCAATGGATATTAATCTCTGTGCCAGTTCATTTGTTCATTTATCTGTGATTGACTAACTGAAGCTAAAGTGAATACACACAGCGATGAGATGGGGAACAAATGAAAGACAGAGAAAGAGAGAGGGGGGTGGGGGGTGGGGGGGGGGCTGAAACCCATTTCCCAGCAGGGCAGACAGGTGGCAAACTATAGAGCTGAATACAGCCAATCAACCCCCTGTGGTTTCCAAGCTGAATGCACAATGCTGTTACCGAGAATTCACCTTGGACAGCCATTACATTGTCCTGTCCAAAATGTTTTCTTCTCTCTAGTTTTGGCTATCGCACAGCCATCCCATAATAGCCCCTATCTATTGAACTGGCTGATTGCCTTTATCTCTTTCTTTCTATCCAGAGGAAGCCTCATACTATCTATATATCTATCTATGCATTAGAATCACCGGTGATATTGACAACAATGACCAAGTATGTGGTACGCAAGAGTAGTTGAACCAATTCATATCTAACATACAGAATTGTTTGAAACAACCGCAACCAATCAAAGAGGAGGAGTCAATTCAGCATATTTAACCTTGATATATACATTTGCAATGGGGCATCAAGACACGTTGCTGAACGAGTGAGTGAGTGACCCCAATTGACCCCTGTTTCGCCACAGGCAGCATTCTTTTATGCCCCAAAAACACTCCCCTGCAGACATCGAGTGGTTATATTGAGGAAAATCGTGACACAGCGCTCTCCAAGGTGCCGATCCTATTATTGTCCGGTGCTAGGGAGCTATCCCAGGTGCTACCTCTTGTCCACACCGGTGGAATTGTTACCCTGCAGCAATTTCCAGTCACAGATTAGCAGTGCGAGCGTTAGTGAGAATGCTTTCAAAAATAATGCCATGAATAGCTTTTATAGGGGAACTTAATACAGTGCAGTAAATAGAAAGAAACAAAACAAAACAAATGTAATCAATATGCTGTGTCCACCCTTTGACTTTAAAACAGCTCCAGTTCTCCTTGGTTACACTTGCGGACAGTTTTTCAGGATACCTGGCAGGCAGTTTTTTCCAAGCATCTGGGAGATATTGCTTCAGTTCTCCTTTGGATTCAGGCTGTCTCAGTTGCTTCCGTCTCTTCATGTGATACCAGACTGACTCCATGATGGTAAAATCAGGGTTTTCTGGGGGCCAGACCATCTGTTGCAGGTGTGTCCTTATTCTTCTTGTCGCCGAAGATGGTTCTTTTCGACTCTGGCTGTATGTTTGAGGTTGTTGTCATTATGCAGAATGAATTTGGGACAAATCAGACGCCTCCTTGATAGTAGTGTGTGATGGAGAAGAATCTAAACATCTAAAGTTCCTCAAACGTTTGCACTGGGCTGTGCAGTTGTTAAATGAGCCAGAGTGGCATCTTAGTAGGCTATGACCACACAACCTGTGAATTCACAGGCGGTTTTCAATGTGCCCCACAGATCTGACATTTTTAATACATTCCATGCCCTCCACAAAGCCACTAAACTTTCATAGACTTGGAATATTTATTACTGTGAACATTAGTCTTACTTTATGTGAAATGTGTGTAAGTTATGCTACACACGGCTACACATTGAAGTTCTGGATTCTCGTGCACTACAGTTGCAGAAGTTCCATAGATGTTGCTAATCCCCCGAGTAAGAGGTCAGAGCAGTCCATCTGGGAGAAAATAGTGGGAAAAAAGAAAGAAGACAGAAAATTAGGTGGTGAAAATAGATTCAGCACAGTGATGGACTGCTTCAGAGTTTAGAGGAAAAGAAAGGCTCAGAAAAAACAATTTAAACTTTGGTCAAGATTAAGTTAGTGAAGTTAGTTTCATGAGGCAGAGTTTTTGCAATATATACAGTACAACAATCACTTTTAAAAGTAAAAAGGATTTTTTTGTTTCTTTAGAGTCTCAGGATAGAGCGTACAGTAGATAAAGTATATTGTAAATTATATTAAAATGTGCTGTGTCTATAATGTGTAATGCTCTGCAGGCAGATAGGAAGGGCTTTAAAGGATTCAATTCATAAACTCTGACATTCAATTCTCTGCTGGAGTTTCTTTAGGTTTGCCTGAATTCTCAAGAGCATCTAATGGAGAGGGCAAGAACATTGGGAAAAGAACAAAGGTTGCTTTAGACGTTTAGATGAAGTATCTTCTAACATACCAACACTTCTGTGTTTTAATTTCTGTACTATACGTAGCTTTAGGTGTGGAAAAATTTAATTCCCCATTGTCTGAGTGTGTCACATATACATATACGGTAAATATCCTGTATAAACCAACTCTTCATTAAAGCCATATGAGCTGTTTATATGAGGCTACAATGGGTTTTTTTGGCTCCTCCATTCCCTCAAATGGAAATAGTCTAGACGTCTTGTTCATCATTTTACACGCATTTCCCGACATAAAATGACACATTTAGTATCTATCAAAACTTGGGGATCCTGGCTAGAATTTGAAGTAAGGTTCTTTGTGATTGAACAAAGCCTGGACAAACAACAAAGGTTAGTACTGACTGTTCTTCCAGGTTGACAACAGAGAAAAGCAGAACATTCTCACACATGCATTGTGTTCATCCTTGAGGTCTAACAGAAGTGCTGAACGCATTTCCTTCCTCATAAAACATTTGCAAAGCAGATTTTTTTCTAAAGTATTTTGAACCTCGCATTGTTTACACTCGTGTTGAACTAGCTCCCAGTCTTCTTCTTCTCTGCCTCTGCTGGCACATTGCTGTATTTTTTGAGGTGTCATCGCATCGCATGAAATTATTGGCAGGAATGTTTAGCGCATTGCCTGTGTGCACATGCACTTGCATCCTCCTGCTCTCTAAAAGGCCTGCACTGTCTGACCCCTCATTTAATTTATTTGTCTCCTCGTGTCATCCCTTGTGTTTCCACACCTCTCCTTCTATTTCTGCTGTTTTAATCTCCAAATAGTTGGGGCGTCCACCAAATGCTATGACTAAATTCCTGTTGTTTTGCCATGTTTTAATTCATGTGTTTTACATTTATTTTTTATGAGAATTTCAAACAAACAAACACAGAAATCCAAAAAACACTAATTCTTAAATTGTTCTGCACTTTGCTTCTACCTCATTTAGCTTGAGGCACCATATCAAAAATTTACAATGGGTAAGGAGGATGGCAGTGTGTTTGTGCATGTGTGTGTGTGTGTGTGTGTGTGAGAGAGAGAGAGAGAGATCCTGCACAAAATTGTCAGGATTAAGAATGTGAAAACTGATGACTCATTCAAAACCAAATAACAGCTCCTTTCTCATGAGGGGAGCTGTTATTTTACAGAGTTTTTGTATTTGTATAATTCTGCAAATGTTGAGATGAGAACAAACAGATCTCCCAGTTTAGAAAATGAACTCTTCATGAACTTGTTGAGGCCAACAAATATGCAACATTCTCATAAAATAGTAAAGAGGAGAGAGGTGAAATGGGAGTGACATGAAGTGCTATGATTGCTCTCAGGAAAATTGTTCTGTCTTTAGAATAGAAATATGATTTGAGGGACTAAGGGAAACTGCTTGGCATTACCTCAGTGTATAGAGTTATTGATTTTTCTCAGAGGTTTGCTGTGACTTTAGTGGATTTTGAAACACAAGCCAAGAAGATGATATAGTATGAGTGCCTTTTAATATAATGATGATATTACTGACGTGCAATTCTGTGGTTCAGCTTTGACCTTTTTACCATAGATGTGTGTGCATGCACTGTTACAAGGCAATGGTTTAATTAGCATTTTAGGTGTGTTCGGTCTCACTTCCAAATAGAGGATTTGGGTTCTTGGATTAAACTTGGTTCGTGTTTGAAACCTCTAGTTGTCTGATCCGTCTGGTTGTACGTGCTAAGTGACCAGTGTCATGGCGCCTCCAGTGCTTAGCATTAAGACTGATTAGTAACGAAGAATATCTCAGTATGACCTGCTGGCACCATTGTATTGGCAGGCATCCGTGGGGTTAAGAAAAAAAATAACTAACAAACCTTAACCTGGGCCCTAGACAATGTTAAAGTTTTTAGGGTGATATTTTTTTTTCCCCCTGTGAGACACTTTTTACATCTCTATGCGGTAAGTGAGGGAAAATCCCGTCTCTCGGAACAGTAAAACCCTTTTAATGAATAGATTTTGTGGAGGAAATTGAACTCAAGTGGAGGACCATTACTGCCTCCATCTTGTTCAATTTATCTATGGATGTTGAAGGGATGGAGCCTCAGTCTTCTGTCTACACTGAAAAGAAAGAGAAAAGTATGATTGCATTGCAGGGAAGAGAGGATATTGCATCAGCATGAGGGAATCGAATTTAAGCCTCGTGTCAAGGCCTTGCCACCTGTCACATAATCAGTTTCCTAGCTGCTGGCAAGGACTGTTCAGCTTCCCCCTCTGTGTGCATTCTCAGTCCATTCCTTACTTTTTCTGTCTATGTTTGTCCCCTGTCTCTCCTCCCTTTGTCACCTTATCATTTTACCGGCAGCAGTATTGTATTTGTCCAGAGACGCAGGCAAAGAAAGAGATGTGGTGGACATCGAAGAGTTCTTCACCTGACACAAGTATCAGTGGCTATGCAAGACAGATGTTAGCTCTGGGAGATGGTTTTTTTTCAGTCTGGTACATATAATAATGGGTGAAGTAAATAAGGGGTGGGTGAGAGAATATAAAGGATTACAGAGAAAATTTGACTGAAGCAACATTCCTATTCTTGCCAACGCAGCAAACTGAAGTTGGATATTTTAAACCATTAGGAGTCTTATATCTGCCTTTGTTTGACCTTTGTATTTTCTCCTTCCTCCTTAGCATGCACCTCTTTTCAAGGAAGTCTTTAAGATTTTGACTGTTTTGTAGTCTTCACATTGTCTTCTCCACTCTGCCTATCTCTCACTGGTTTCCTCCATTGCCTTTGTCTGTCATTGCCTTGTACCAAAGTCTGAAAATATTCTTATGTAGGGCCATTGTTTTGATACGGAAACTGGTGATCAGCTTGTCCTTTCTCCTGATTGCCATTCTCAGCCTCCTCACCTGGTCCTGACCCATTTCTTGC